>NC_138062.1:18846367-19446367 GCF_964194185.1 Rhinolophus hipposideros
TCCACTTCGGGTTTGTTGAGCTTGGATCTGTGAGTTTATACTTTCCATCAAATTTAGAAAATTGTGGCCATTATTTTTTCAAATAACTTTTCTGTTCTCTTCTCTGACCTACCTTTTCTGGGGCTCCAATTACAAATACAGTAGGCTTGTTCTGCAGCTTACTGATGTCCTATTCACTTTTTTTCCAGTCTTTTTATCCTCTGTGTTTTATTTCAATCGTCTCTATTGGTAGGTCTTCAAGTTCACTATTTTTTTTCTTCTGCAGGATTGTTAATTTCATCCAATGCATTTTTTTTAATCTCAGGTATTATATATTTTATCTCTGAAAGTTACATTTGGGTCTTTTTTTATGTCTTCCGTTTCTCTGTTTATCATGTTTCTGCTTTTCTCTACCTTTTTGAATATATGTAGTATTGGTATAGATAGCTTAATGTCCTTTTCTACTAACTATCATGTATGCTATTATATTTTGTAGTTATATTTTGTCTAGTTTTATATTTGTTTAAGGTGGGGAAATAAATCTGATCCTTGTCATTCTATTGTGTTTAGAAGCTGAGGTCTTTAATGTTGTTGGGCAGCTGTTAAAGAGAGTTATGTCCTTGGGGTATGGGCAACCAGGAAAATATTAAAATGTATCATTGAGTTTATTCCCACTTCGTGAAAACTGAGGTTGGATGTAATTGGGCAAAAGCTATGAGTATATGATTAGAAAAACAGAAATTGACTATGTCTAAATTTTTTGTCTTACATGCTGTAAAACATTTTTATATCATCATTTTTCTTCTCATTTTATACACCACCAGTCACTAAATCCCCATCAGATTGATGGCATTTCCTACAACTGAACTCCTGCATGCCTCAGAAATATGTCTCCACTATTGGAAGTAGTTTTAATGTTAGCTGCTAGGTGTTCACATCTTCATTTGCAAATTCCTAGCATAGTTTCCCTACTGAAATCCCACAGATAGAGTTTCCTAAGTATGGTGAGTATCTAACATGCTTCACACTTCTAGGCATATCCCCAAATTGATGAATGAAAAAGAAGCTGTAAAAATCTTCCCCTTTTGCACAAAGCTCTTTTACTTGGTTATTTGAGATGAAAGTACTTGCTTCTTGTTTGCAACGCGGTATAATAACTTCTTTGGGGAAAGGAGAGTGTCTTGTGCATAGTTGTATCCACAAAGATCATGCTAGGCACATAGTAAGTGCTGTGAATATTTGTAGAAATAAGCGAATAGACTGCTGTTTATGCCTAACGGTGACAAGAAGTACCCTGGTTAATTTGCCAGTGTCTCTCAGAGTATACACACTTGTTAATTGTTCAGTTGTGCATTCAGAAAATTGAAAGGCAATAAAAATGACAAAGTACAACCTGAGATGTTGAAGGTTACAGCTAAAATGTGTTGATTAGGGCCCCACCTGCACTGGCCCATTAAAGTCTAGATGCCAAATCTAAAAAGTCTAGGTTGCCACAGCTAACATCATACTCAATGGGGAAAAGCTAAAACCATTCCCCCTAAGATCAGGAACAAGACAAGGTTGCCCACTTTCTCCACTTCTATTCAACATAGTACTGGAAGTTCTAGCCACAGCAATCAGACAAGAGAAAGAAATAAAAGGCATACAAATTGGTAAGGAGGAAATAAAATTATCATTATATGCAGATGATATGATTCTATATATAGAGAACCCTAAAGACTCCACCAAGAAACTATTAGAACTGATAGATGAATTTAGTAAAGTAGCAGGATACAAAATTAATATTCGGAAATCAGTTGCATTTGTATATACCAATGATAAAATAGCAGAAGGAGAAATTAAAAAAACAATTCCATTTACAATTGCTCCAAAGACTATAAAATATCTGGGAATAAATCTAACCAAAGATGTAAAGGATCTGTACTCAGAAAATTATACAACACTGAAGAAAGAAATGAAAGAAGACATAAATAGATGGAAACACATTCCATGTTCATGGATAGGAAGAATTAATATAGTTAAAATGTCCATACTGCCTAAGGCAATATACATATTCAACGCAATTCCTATCAAACTACCAACGACGTTTTTCACAGAAATAGAACATATAATCCTAAAATTTATATGGGACCATAAAAGACCCCGGATAGCCTCAGCAATCTTGAGAAATAAGAACAAAGTGGGAGGTATAACGATACCTGATTTCAAACTATACTATAAGGCTACAGTAATCAAAACAACATGGTACTGGCATAAAAATAGATACATAGACCAATGGAACAGAATAGAGAGTCCAGACGTAAATCCATGCCTATATGCCCATCTAATCTACGACAATGGAAGCAAGAATGTACGATGGGGTAAAGACAGTCTGTTCAATAAGTGGTGTTGGGAAACCTGGACAGACACATGCAAGAAAATGAAGCTGGACCACCTCCTTACACCATATACAAAAACAAATTCAAAATGGCTTAAAGACTTAAATGTAAGATCTGAAACCATAAAATATCTAGAAGAAAATATAGGAAGAAACTTCATGGACATTACCCGGAGTAAGATTTTCACTGATATATCCCCTCGCGCGAGCGAAGTAAGAGAAAATATAAACATGTGGGATTACATCAAACTAAAAAGTTTCTTCACAGCAAAGGAAACCATCAATAAAACAAAAAGGGATCCTACTGTATGGGAAAAGATATTTGCCAATGATATATCTGATAAGGGATTAATATCACAAATCTATAAAAAACTTATTCAACTCAACTCCAAAAAAACAAACAACCCAATTAAAAAATGGGCAGAGGACTTGGGGAGACATTTCTCTAAAAAGGACATACAGAAGGCAAGAAGACATATGAAGAAATGCTCAACCTCACTAACCATCAGAGAAATGCAAATAAAAACCACAATGAGGTACCACCTCACTCCAGTCAAAATGGCTATTATCAATAAATCAACAAACAACAAATGCTGGCGCGGATGTGGAGAAAAGGGAACGCTAGTGCACTGTTGGTGGGACTGCAGATTAGTGCAGCCACTATGGAAAACAGTATGGAGGTATCTCAGGAATCTGAAAATGGAACTACCCTATGATCCAGTAATTCCACTCCTAGGCATCTACCCGGAGAAATCCAAAACTCCAATTCAAAAATCTGTATGCACTCCTATGTTTATTGCAGCACTTTACACAATAGCCAAGATATGGAAACAACCGAAATGCCCATCGGTAGATGACTGGATTAAGAAGCTGTGGTACATTTATACAATGGAGTATTACGCAGCCATAAAGAAGAAAGAAATCTTATCATTTGCAGCAACATGGCTGGATCTAGAGAACATTATGTTAAGTGAAATAAGTCAGAAAGAGAAAGACAAGTACCATATGATCTCACTTATATATGGAATCTAAAGAAAAGACTATGCGAATGAACTAATCAGAGACAGTTTTGGGGACGCGGAGAAAAAACCGAGAGTGGTTAGATGGGTGTGTGGGAGGGGGTTGGGGATAAGGGGAAAGGTGAAGGGATTTGGAGGCAGCTGGTGACCACAAGATGGCCTCGGGTTTTTTTTTGTTTGTTTGTTTGTTTTTGTTTTTGTTTTTTTTGTTTGTTTTTGAAAATTAATTTGGGGAAGGTATTCTATAATGTTGTGGAGATTTTGTTGGGTATCCGATGGGCATGCGTCCTGTTTGGGAGACCACCTCAGGGATGCTGTGGATACCTGATCATGGCATTGGACACCAGAGGCTGGACATTAATGAATGCCAACTATAATTTTATATATATAATGTGATGGTTCGGTGTGGGGTCGGAGGGATGGTGGATGGGGGGAGGGGGGTTCACAGTGTGAGGGATATGGATGATGAACGTCTAAGTATTACCTTGTTTTGTACACCTGAAACTAATAAATAAATAAATTTATGAAAAAAAAAAATAAAAAAAAAAAAATAAAAAGTCTAGGTTGCTAGCATCAGTCTGAATTCTTAGAGGTGAATTCTTATCTTTAAAGATAAAACTTGATTCTAGTAGCGTGTATTCTCACGGTAGCATACAAATGTAGCCTGTGTTAATTCGGATTATATTCCATAATTAAGAGTCCTATACATTTTGTGATTCTGTATTTCACAATCAAATTTTACAGAGGAAGAGGTAGTACACATTTTGGCACAGACTTAAAATATTTGAACTTTGCTTGTCAGCAGCTGGTTGTTGCTGTGTACTTTGTGTCCTTTTAACCAAGCCCAAATTTGAAAGAAAATAACAGATGTTCAGTTAATTATTTTTCCGTGTGTGTGTGTGTGTGTGTGTGTGTGTGTGTGTGCGCGCGCGCGCGCGTGTGCAGTGTGGCCGCCTTCCAAAGACATCAAACAGGCATCACTTATTGATGGCCGTCTTGTTTGGTTCCCGACTAATCATCTGGCAAAAATGAAATGAATTCTCCATGGGGCATTTGGAAAATAGTTTACAACAAAGAGTTTAAATAGCAGTGTTCACCAGAAACTAGGCCATACTTTGTATTGTGTGCTTTGGGAATAAGCAATGAAGCTGTGTAGCTACGTGAATCTTAAATGATTAATATTAGTGTGCCGGATGACTTGGAAGTCGGCCAATTGGTCTTTCACTTTTGAAAGCTTTGTTCCACCAGGTATTCTGGGTCATAGGTGGAAATGAGCAGAATGATTTGTGCACTCAATTTATTGCAAATTATGTGTATGACTCAGTTCTATAGAAGAAAATTTATAGTTGATAAAGTTGTATATTTTACTCAAGGTTCTTTCTCCCTACAGGATAGTCTTTATAGATATTGAGGTTATCTTCCAATGACATCCTTTTTGAAAACATTCACTTGATAAATACGAGGAGAACATTTTCTCCCCTTGTTTCAAACACTGGATAAAGGAAAAGCCCTCGCCATCAAAACATTTAATTACTTTCTCACAGCTGCAATGAAAATGGAGTTGAAAACCAAAAAAGCTGTTTAAACTAATAGTCTATCCAAAAATGCCAAGGTGCGGCCATTAACAAGAAATGTGACATATCACTTAACTTTCTAACATGGGAGAAAGATAGATCAGAGGGAATTACCATTTGTCTGTAGTCACTCAGCAGCTCCAGCTGAAACTAAAACGGGGCATTTTGACACTCAGTCTCTTTCTTGTCCAGTAGCAATAAATCTGTGAATTGCTGTTATTATTAACTTTATTTATAAACCCAGGTTCTAAATTTAAATTAGTTAGAATAACTATTATTCTTTTTCAATGTTAAAAAGTTGCGGTAGTGAAAAATCTATAATGTTCAAACAAGCATAGATAGTACGCTCAACTATAATATTTATACAGGCAAAGCTACTCTAGCAGAAGCTTAAATGATTTGCCACCCTTGAATCACTGCTTGAAACAGAGTAGGATCAAGGCTAAATGAGCTATGACTGTGATATGAGTTTCATATTTTTTAGATCGTACTAAAATTAGTGTTTGCCACTTTAAAGTGGGCACCATAAAAGACTACCCACTTATTTCTATTGATACCATAATTAGCTGATGAATTTTTCGCACTCCTTCTTTGAAATTATCTTTGACAACTACAAAGAAAAAACAGGATCAATATTACCATCTAGCTTTTTATCCCAAACATAATTACCTAGATTAGTTAGTCACTCACACTAATGTATTTAATGTGTTTGTCTACTTTCCTTAATCATATCCATCTTAAAATTTTGCCACCATTGAGCACATTAAAAAGAATGAACTAGATTCTTATGGTATTTGTATTTAAAACATTTGAGCACAGACAGCATAACTAAGTACTTTCCATAGAGAACCCCGCCCCCATGGTTTGGATATTTAAATTATAGTATCTTTTAAAGTCATATCTTCAATACCAGCCAATCAGCAAATATTTATTAACTATGCCAGAAAAATAATATGGCTTAGTGAAAAGATATTGGCCTTTGAGTCAGATTAATCTGCTTTGCCACCAATTCTACTGTCTTGATAAATTATTTAACTTTTGAGTTTCAGTTTCTTAATTTGCAAAGTGTGTGTGGGTGTGTGACAATGCCCATTTTGCAAGGGTGTCATGAAGATTAATAAAGATGAATTACCCCAAAACATCTAGAACTCAAAATGTATCATTGGACAGTTGCTTTAAGAAAGCCTCTCATTTTAGACTCAAAACAACCCTTCCTAGGTAAGAACTGTTATCTCCATTTTACAGATAATGAAACTATATGTCAGAGAGATTAAGCAACTTGTTCAAGTTTCCACGGCCATCAATCACACCAATCTGTTGTGTTTAATCAGTACCCTGTATCCTACCTGAGGCATGCTAGGTTTGTGGACGTCACAGAAGTAAAAGGCATTGGTCTTCCTTATGATGTTTAGAATCTTTAAAACACCATTCCTGAAAACGTAGGGACTGGGTTTATGGTGCAAAAAACAGACTGACAACCCCTAATTAGCCAAAGTTATATTATCCAATTGCCTCTGGATTTTCCCTTTTCACTTGAACTATGTTTTGTTTCTTTGTTTGTTTCTGATGCTCTTTAGCATTTCCAAATGATATTGCAGAGGTGAAATTTAGTTTTGTTTTTTGTACAAAGAGCTGGGTGGAAAAAAACGAAGATTGCATGGATGAAATATACACAGCTTGCTAAGCAAAAAGAGATGAAGTCATCATGATCATATTAGAATAGGTAACTTCATATTCAGGCAGTCCCTCTGGAACTCCTTGCCACTGGACAGGTGAACGAAAGTGACATGGAGCATGTTTCTTTTACTATATCAGTGAATAACTATAGCCCCTAAAATGGTATCTAAGAGATATTTAATTGTTATTGCTTTGTATTTTTTAAAAAACAGCTTCATTAAAGTATACCTGACATACAATAAACTGTGTCTATTTTAAGTGTAAAATTTGATAAGTTTTGACACATACAGAGGGTGCCAAAAAATGTTTACACATTTTAAGAAAGGAAAAACTATTAAAATTGTAATATTCAATATATACCGGTAACGAAAGATAAATACAAGTCATATGTATACATTTTTTTGGCACCCCCGGTATAAACACCTGTGGAGCCATTAGCATAGTCAAGATTAATGAACGTATCCATCACCATCAAAAGTTTCTTCCGACTCCTTTTCTAGTCCCTCCTTCCTGCCCCTGCATTCCTCCTGTCCCCCAAAACCCACTGATGTGCATTGTCACTAGAAATTAGTTTGCATCTTTTGGAATTTTATACACATGGATTATGTATATTGCATAGATTCTTTTGTGGGGGGTGGGGTGGAGGATTATTCATGTGTTACATGTATCAATAGTTTATTCCTTGGTGTTATGCAGTAGTATTCCATTACATGATTATGTCATAATTTACTTACCCATTCCCCTTTTGGTAGACACTGTGGTCTTTTCAGTAAATAAAGCTGCTATGCACACATCTGTACAAGTGGACACAAGGCTTTTATTTCAGAATGTCCGCTCATTTCAGAATGGACATATGCTTTCATTTTTCTTGGATAAATACTTCAGAGTGGAAGAGTCCTTCTCTTCTCTAGGATTTTTTTCATTTGGAGCTGGAGGACAAGGGGTCTTATCTCTCGAGTCCCATAGCTGGAAGAATGAAGGTAGCAGCTTGGAAATATCATCCCTGATATCTGCAGAAAGCCGGGCTATGTAAAGAATTTTAAAAATCAAGGACTCCAGTCAGCCCAGACTGGAACATATGCCCACCCATTGGCCAAGGGAAAGCAGGATACTGTGTTATTTTTTTTAAGCATATTTTTTTAATTAAAATTTGTCATTTATGAAAATTGTGGAAATTTTAGACAAGTATAAAAAAAGAGAATATAAATATTTCACCATCCATAGTGAGCCACTATTAACCTTTTGGAACATTTTATTCCTTTTTATGAATAATTTCTCTTGGAAAATAGGGGAGCGATCAGTAGGGCCAGCCAGTTATTTAGCATGTGATTTCAGTTTCTACTTGTGAGTGTTTGATTCATTCTTTCTGAGGAAGGTGAGATGGAATTGGAAACCAATTAGGCCATGTAATTTGCTCGTAAACATGTTATATCTATGTTTTAGCTAAGCTCTAGGAAATAAGGAAAGAGAAGAAGGAGTCTCCCTCTTTTCCTATACATACTGTTTCTTTAAGAAACCCAGAAACTTTTTTGTTCCCATTGCCAGGCTTGACTCACCTTCAGGGTAGTCTCTTTTGAACACTTGTATAAATTAAAATTTGCCTGTAGGGATTTCAGAGTTCTGTGTCAAAAGTTACATTACAGTGGAGAGTCCCCGCAAATCAGCTCTAGTGGTTCTCAAATGGCATAGGCCTACGACATGGGTTTTAAAACAAATCCTCTATTTCACGTGGACGAGCCATTCACCAATGTTCATTAAATACCTACTTTGGGCATAACACCATGCATGTTGTTTCGAGGATCATAAAGGAAGTGGGCACATGATTCCCACTCTCAAAAAGCCAACTGTCCATGTAGTTGGGAAGGCAGAGAAGATGGATGGATTCATTAGCTTTAGTGTGAGCATACTCTTGGAGGCAGACGCCAGGATGTTAAACCCCAGTTTGACATTCAGTTCAACCAACTTGTATCTTATTGCCTGTCCCCATGTCTTTCACTGCACCTGTCACTGAGGGTTAAAATATGAATGGCACAATGTCCCTGACTGCAGGGCTGATGCTAGGTCATGAGGTGCCTTTTAACAGAGGAGACGGAAATCTCATCCAGGTCCCTCTGGGTCGGGCTTACAAAAATGTGTTACCTTTTGACTGACCGGTTAGAAAAGGTGCCCCCTTTATTGTCCTGGGCTGAGCAGAGGGGAGGCCACAATTTGGATACTGTTTGTACCCCAGTGACACCATCTACTTGAGGAACCTGCAGTTTATCCTCATGCTTCACTGCTTGTATTTTCTAATAGTAAGCAGTTCTAATTCTTTGTATGAATAAGGGATGCTCTTATAGATGTGGAACTTGGCTGCTTCAAGTTGTTGCTATGTCGTGTTGTTAACCTCTTGGATTTCCTTCAGACTCCCCAGTCCTGGTGCTGTGCTTATTATTTCAAGAGATACAGGTATCTCTGTGATTTCCACATACTGTTAGATATGATGGCAGAAGATCTGAAGGGCTTGTCATAAGAAGCCCTGGGCAGCTGGAGTAGTTTTTGCCAATTCGAGCATTTCAATGCTATGACTTATGGGCAACGACAAGAGGGTTAGAGTACCTTTGAGCAAATACACAATTCTCCAGTGACCCCTCTGGCAGTACATCAGAGGTTCTGCAGTATAGCTCCAGGCAACAGATTGAGGCCAGTCAGAATTGATGGGGGAGGCTCTGCTGTGCTCAGCTTTTAAAAATACCTGCACCACAGTAAATGACAACTGGCTTCTGCTTCAGTGCATCTGATGACTCGAAACTGGCCTGATTGATGTTTAGGCTGGATTGTCCCAGCGTTGCTTTGGGGTGATCACTATTATTTGTGAAACTCTTTTTTGAGTCAGGATTGTCTAAACGGTGTAACCAGGTTGTTCTCATAATTGACTCCAAGTACATGAAAGCTTAATGCTAAGAACCTTCAGCCTTTTCTTTCACAAACCTTGTTATAAAGTACCTACCCTGTTTCCCTGAAAATAAGACCTAGCCAGACAATCATCTCTAATGCATCTCTTGGAGCAAACATTAATATAACACCCAGTATTATATTATATTATATTATGTTATGTTACGTTATGTTACGTTATGTTACGTTATGTTACATTATATTATATTATATTATATTATATTATATTATATTATATTATATTATATTATATTATTATAAAGACCTGGTCTTATATTATAGTAAAATAAGACTGGGTCTTATATTAATTTTTTCTCCAAAGACACATTAGAGCTGATGGTCCGGCTAGGTCTTATTTTCAGGGAAACATGGTAGGATTTGTTGGGACTACCAATTTTACTAAGTTTGTATTTTGAAAATACACTTTATTTCGTAGTGTTATCCTTGGTTAGAAAATAATTGGATTTCTATCCCTCCTTCAGAACCGGTATCCAATAGCTGTTTGGAAAGCATGAGCTTTGCCAATTTTTCATGTGCTCAGTCTCGTGCCCTTAACAACGGGGATATGTTCTGAGATCACAGTGGAACGTGATGCACTTCAAACGATGAAAATTTCATGGACTACATCAGACCAGTGCTGAATTTGTTCTTTTTTCCACCCATGGGCACATGGAAACATGTGAAAATAAAAACTCATTGTGGTTTATTTATCCAAAATAGTTTATGAAGAATTAATACAAACAAGGTGGAAATATGTACAAAATGAATAAATTCACCAGACAACAGATATTATTCCATCCTTATAGATGCCACAGCAGATGTGACAAATACTAATCAGATGGTAATTATTGTGTGACACCATTATGATGGGAAACCCTACGAGCAATTTTTAACTTTTATTGTTAATGGAAAATCATCTTTCTGTTATTCAACAAAGTGAAGTTCTGGATGATTATAACCTGCCATAGAACAACAGCCATTGTCAATCGAAGGACAATACTCTTGTTGTGAAAGTGAGGACAAACGAGTTGAAGTCCAACTTAAAACATTCATATGCTTGCATACAAGCCACTAAAGGCTCATTCCTTTCATCTCATTCATGTTTTGCAAAGTCTTTCCAGTTTACCCAAAAGATGGACCATTTTAAATATGTAGGTTGTCATGAGCTGAATTATTGCCCCCTAAAATTCATATGTTGAAGTTCATAACCCTCAATGCCTCAGAATGGGACTGTACTTGGAGACAGGCCCTTGCAGTGGTGATTAAGTTAAAATGAGGTGGTCAGGTGGGCTGTAATCCAATTTAACTAGTGTCCTTATGAGAAGAGATTAAGACCCAGACCCGCACAGAGGGGGAATCATGTGAAGACACAGGGAGAAGATGGCCATCTGTAAACCAATGGGAGAGGCCTCATCAGAAACCAATCCTGCCAAAACTTAGATCTTGGACTCCAGAAGTGTGAGAAAATAAATTTCTGTTGTTTAAGTTACCTAGTCTGTAGTGTATTTTTTTATGATAACCCTAGCGAACTAATATACTCGTATATGCTAACTTGGATTTTTCTTTAAAGAAACTATATGTACCCAAATGTTTTGTTCTCTATAAGGCAGTTCACATCGTGCATTTTAGGGATAACCAAATTTTCAAAGAATTGGAAGAGAAACCCAAATCCAAATCCATTTTCCATTTTAAAAAATGTTTATTCAAAAATTGATATAGCTAATTATGCCATTTTAACTGCAATTTGTACAGATGTTTGAAACATTAAAAATGCCTGATTTGGACATATATGAAGAATATTTTCTTTTGTCATCTATAAATTTATCTCTTCAACAACAGAAGGAAAACTCACTTAAAACTACTAGAATATGAAAATAATAAAGATGATTGATGAAATCAATAGGAATTATTTTGATATAATTTTGACATAAAGAAAAAATTTTTCAGATCATTCCAAAAAAATCATAATTCTTTAAGAAAAATAGATCCATGTCAAACAGAAATAATGACTAGGTTTCTGATGGTGTAATGCAATTAATTAAGAAAATTATCCATATAAATACATAGGGAAAAATATAAATTCCTTTCTGATTTGTCAAAATTCTAATGTAATCCAAGATAACATAAAATTCCTAATGCTCTACTAAACGAGAATGTCAGTCTTCTATGACAAGCTACTTATTTAGTGTTGTCAGTTCAAAGACTATTTATTTAAAATGTGTCCTGCATTAGAAAACTTGAAATGCCCTGACATCTTATAGCCCATATATTAAAGAAACTGGATTGAGGTTTTCCAAAATTAGACAATAATGCTAAAAATTTATGAGGCAATATCAATAATGAAAAGATACACAAAATCCACATACACTTGGAAATTGAGAATAGACTACTAAATCATGGTTCAAAAATAAAAAATAAATTTTAAGACACTTAGAAATGAATGAAACTCAACTTATCAAAACTTGTGGAATGAGGTGAAAATGGCACTTTGAGGGAGTGTTATAGAAAAGAATAGAAATTGAAAATTGTGTTAAATGTTCAACTAATAAGTTAGGGGAAAAAAGCAGTATAAGCTGGCAGGAAGCAGGTAATAAAAGTAAGAATGGAAATTAATTAGGAAACAATTACAAAAGAGAAAATCAACAAAACTATAAAGTTTGTTCTTTACAAATAGTTATTAAGAGGTCAATCTCTTGTAAAATTGATCAAGGAAGGAGAGAGTGACAGAGACAGACAGATCATGTGATCAGTATTGGATTGAAAAGGGAGTCATAACATTTGTGTTCTATCCATGGTTATGACATTGAGTACTATGAACAAGCTTATGTCAACATAAATTTGAAAATAAAGGCAAAATGTACAAATTCTTAGATAAATATATCCTCAAATTGACTCAGGTGTGTATCTGTTATATAAATGCAATAAGCAAATTTTACCAAACTTTATGAAATGAATAATTCTAGTCTCATACAGACTTACGCAGAAATGTAAAAAGAGGAAAAACTCAGGAATGCATTCTCTGAGAGGCATTTTTAAATTAATAAAGAATAGTACAAAAGGCAATTATAAGTCAATCTAATTTAGGAACATAATGCAAAAACTTAAAATATTAGCAAACTGAATCTAGCATGCTCAGAAAAACAAAACATACCATAACTAAGTTGTGTGTTTATCCTAAAAATTCAAGAGTGGTTTAATATTTAAAAATCTGCACATGTCAGTTGCCACATAAATATATTAAAGAAGAAAAACCATGTGATATTTTCAACAGATGTAGCATAAAAATAGTATAAATATATCACTCGTTTTTTATAAAAACTGCATTAAATTAGAAACAGACGAGAAGTTTCTCAACCTGATAAAGGGTAACTACCAAAAACTTATATACAGTGTCATTTTAAATGACAAACATTGAAAATATTCCCTTTAAAATCAGGACCAACACAAAAAGTTCCACCTGCTTTTTAAAGTTCCACCTGCTACATAGCCTAAGCCAGTGCAATAAGTCAGGAGAAAGAAATAAGAACAAGGAATGGAAAGAAGAAACAAAAGTAGTCATTTTAATAGATGATAGACATACATAGAAACACAAAAGAATCTGTAGACCAATTATTGAGATTATGAATTTGGCAAAGAGGTTGGCCAAAAGCTCAAAACACAAAAATCAACTTCATTTATATATACCAGCCACAAAACTCAAATGGACTCTGAACATTTATTTACAATCACAACAACAATAAAAAGTATTTAAGAACAAACCTCACAAGAAATATGCAAGACTGTTATAGATAAACTATAGAATGTTATTGAAAGACATTAAAGAAGAAGTAAGGAAGATCCCATATTCATGAACAGGAAGACTCAATATTTGAAATATATCAATACTCCCTAAGAGGATTTTTAGTTCCAATGCAGCACAATTAACACCCCTACATTGCTTTTGGTGGCACTTGACAAACTGCTTCTAAAATGCATACAGAAGAGCGGTGTACTAGGAATTACCAATACTCCTAGCAAAGATGAAGGTGAATACATTAGCCCACCAGATAGTATAACATTATAAAATCATAATAACTAAGACAGTATTGTTTTGGTGCAAGAAGAGACGAATTAACCAGTGGAATAGAATAGAAAGCTCAGAGACAGGACATTTAATATATGGCAGAGGTCACAGTTCTGTGGAGAAAAGATGAGACTGACAGTACACATGGTAAGATAACATGTATAAATAAAGTTAGATCCTACTGTATTTGTCTGCTAGGGTTGCCATAAAAAGTACCACAGACTGGGTGGCTTAAACAACAGAAATTTGTTTTTCTCACAGTTCTGGAGGCTGGAAGTCCAAGATAAATGTGTCAGCAGGGTTGCTTTCTGATGAGACCTTCCTGCTTGGCTTACACATGGTGCCATTCCCCGGTGTCCTCACACAGCCTTTCCTCTGTGTGTGCATGCTCTCCTGGTGTCTCTTTATCTCTTTATAAAAACACCAGTCCTATTACATTAGAGCCCCACCCTTATGACCTCATTTAACCTTAATTAACTCCCTAAGCCCCATATCCAAATACATCCACATTGGGGGGTTAGGGCTTCCATGTATGAATCTGGAAGGGACACAATTCAGTACATAACACCGACTATGTACCAATAAAAAGAAAAATCTATTACAGATTGATCAAAGACTTAAATGTGAAAGACAAAACCTTTAACACTTACCTAAAGTGAACATAGATATGAAGCAACAGTTTTCAGACATTGGACATCAGGCAGCTCAGGTCAGCAATCCCTGAGAGAATGGAAACTAACCAAGTAAGCCCTGGAATTACCCCCAATTTAGTGCGTAAAGAAAATTTCCAGGCTGCAGTGCAGGGAGGAGGAACCCAAATGGAGCCTGGTGGCTCCCAGAGTTAAGGAGACAGAGTTGAAAATTCAGGGAGGCCAAGGCAGCTGGAATTGTACCACAGAATACCAGAGTGATTGCTGCACAGCCAGGAAAGACCTGCATAAAGAGAGCTCTGGAGATTTGCAGAGTTTCCCCTTGAAGATTGATCATCTCATGCATGTGCTGAGAGGCCGGGAAAGAATCATCAGAAAGGAGCAGTTGGAATAATCTCCAGAGATCACACAGGGCTCATGCAGCCAGAATGGAAAAACCTCACACTCCACAGGGCAACAGAGTACTCATTGAGAAAGGTACTGTTCCAGAATGGGGCCAAATTAACCCTAGACTGAAGGCTGCTCTGGTCCCACCTAAACAAGCTTAAAAGCAAGCTTTGAAAAGACCAAACTGTTTCCAAGTAGCTTAACTGCATCCCAGATCACAGTTCAAGAATACTTAAAGGAATAAAGATACATCCAGAATGCATAATGTGAAATTCACAATGTCTGGCATCCAATAGAAATTTCCAGGCAAGCAAGCAAGAAGAAAACTATGCCAAGGAAAATAAAAATATGATGTATAATGAAAAATCAATAAGAACAGACCCAATGAAATAAATTATAGAATTAGTGGATAAGGATGTTAAAACAACTATCATAAATATACTCCATAAATTGCAGAAAGTAGAGGCACATGTGAGCATGTTAAGAGACTTGAAAGAGATAAAGAAAAAAAGACCCAAATAAACTGCTAGAGATGAAAACTACACCGGATGGGATTAACGGAGAGTAAACACTGTTTTAAGAAAAGATTAGCAAATTTGAAGACATAGCAATAGAAACTATCCAAAATGAAACACAGAGAGAAAAAAAGAAGAAAAATAACAGCACCATGGGTGCGTGACAAGTGGAGTTCCTGCAGGAGAGGAGCAAAGAAGAAAGGAATTCTGAAAGGACTGGAGGAAATAATGGCTGAAATTATTCCAGATTTCATGAAATGTATTGGAAATTTATTCCTAGTTTAATTAAAACTACCTGCAATTCAAGCAACTCCTAAGTGGCCATCGATAAATGAATGAATAAAAAAAGTGTGGTGGGCGGCCGGATGGCTCAGTTGGTTAGAGCGCAAGCTCTTAATAACAAGGCTGCTGGTTCAATTCCGAAATGGGAGGGTGGGCTGCGCCCCTGTAACTAAAGATTGAAAGCGGCAACTGGACTTGGAGCTGATTGCGCCTTCCACAACCAGACTGAAGGAGAACGATTTGGAGCTGATGGGTCCTCGGAAAACACACTGTTCCCCAATATTCCCCAATAGAAAAAAAAAAAACAAAAGAAAATGTGGCATATATATATATATATATATATATATATATATATATATGAACCTTGAGGGCATTATGCTAAATGAAATAAGTCAAAAGGAGAAAGACATATATCATATGATCTCACTTATATGGAGAATCTTAAAAAAAAAATTAAAGAAAAACCAAAAAACTGAACTACAGATACAGAGAAGAGATTGATTGGTAGTTACTGCGAGTGAGAGGTGGGTAAAATTCATAAAGGGGGCCAAAAGGTACAAACGTCCAGTGACAAGGTAAATAAGTCACAGAGAGGTAATGTGCAGCATGGTGACTGTAGTTAGTATTGTATATTTGAAAGTTGTTAAGAGAGTAGATCTTAAAAATTATCATAATTAGAAAAAAATTGTAACTAGGTGTGTTGATGGATAACTAGACTTGTGATCATTTTGCAATGTATACAAATATCGAATGATTATGTTGTACACCTGAAACTAATATGATGTTACACATCAGTTATATCTCAGTTTTAAAAAAGAACTCAACAAAGGTTCTACTGGGTTCTTTGTTGAAGCCCTTCAAGACAGTCATTAGAAACTGTAAACACAGAGAACTTGATTTTTTATGCACTCATAAAAAGACAGCAATTTCTACTTAAGAGAGGGAGGGAGGGACAGAGAAAGAACAAAAGAGAGAGAGAGAGAGAGAGAGAGAGAGAGAGAGAGAGGCGTACGAAGATTCTAAGTAGCACATTTTTACTATTTACTCAGAATAGACTTCAGGATCATTTAGCTCTAAATCACTGATGATTTTAGAACTGGAACAACTTCCTGAGATCATGTTTCCTCTGTTTATAAATGCAAGAACTGAGAACCAAGATGTTAACTAAGCTAAATGACTTGTCCAAGGTGACATAAAATGTTAGTTACAGAATTGTCACTAGTGTGTAATTTCCTTGATTCCCAGTCTAGAGTGCCTTCCAGCAAATCAGAAGGGAGAAAATCTCATCTCTTTTTTGTTTTTTCACTAACTCCCTGTACCCTGGCAAACCATAGGTCAATCCCAATAAACAAAATTGTTTACCAAAATACTTATTTCAGAGGAAAGCTGTGAAAATGTGGAGACGTTTAGGGGATAAAGGACAATGTGGATTAACTGAAGTATGAGGTTTGGTTGAGGAGCAGTGAGAGAGAAGGACACAGCCGTGGTTCTCAGTGCATGGTCTGGGACCTGCCACACTTTCAAAGGGTCTGTGAGGTCAAAGCTATTTTCCCATCCATGCTGAGGCATTATTTGCCTTTTCACACTCCTCTCTAAGGACACAATGGAATTTTCCAGTAGCTCCATGGCTTATGATATCATAACAGATTAAATACAGAAGCAGATAGGTGATTACAGCTATCTTCTGTCAAGTCAGACCTTGGAGAGATTTGACAAAGCTGTGAAAGAATGCTACTCTCCTCATTCATATTTTTGTTTGAGAAAATAGTTATTTTTTCATAAAATGTGGTATTCATATTAACATGGAATGGGTTTGTTCATGTTATATTTAAATACATAAGGAAATTGTTAAAAATTTTATGCAGTCATAACTTCTAATACAATAAATAGGGATAGATACAGCCCATATACATGAAAGCTCTTTGGGGTCAATAATTTTTCAGAGTGAAAGATGTTTGAGAATGGCTGTTACAGAGGATTTCTAAAACTATGTTGAAGAATTTGTCTTTCACTAACAGGCAGTGGCTTTTCACTGAAGAGTTTTGAGCCGGGAAGTGCAAGATTAGAGTCGGGCTTTTGGGAAGACTTATCTGGCAATTTGTGAGGAGACAGACAATGAAGGGGCGTTGTGTGAAGATAAAACAATTAGAAGGTTGTAAGGGTGAAGTCGAGAAGCCAAGCCATAAGATGGTGGGTCTACATAGAAGAAGCAGGCAAAAAGAGACTGCAATAGAATTCATGGGAGAGACGATTGATGAGACGCAAGGGGCACTGGAGAAGAAAATGACCAGTATGTTCCCTAGTTGACCAAAATAGTGGTAGCAATATTATTAGGTTAGTGCAAAAGTAATTGTGGTTTAAAAGGTTAAAAACAATTGCAAAAATCGCAATTACTTTTGCACCAACCTAATAACAGAAATAAGGAAGTCAGGAAGAGGACATGTTTTTAGGTGGTGTGACTTTAAGCTTTGACATGTTAGCCTTGAGGTAAAATTGTGACTCTGACCAGCGGATAGTTGAAAATGTGGACTTGGAGTTTGAGAGAGGTTAGTTCTTGTTGGGCACGCGGAGTTGGGCAATGTTTGGGGTTGTGAGAGGTGAAGACACTCCCCAGGGAGACGCACATTGGGAGAGATAGAGATCAGAACGAAAGACCCAGAGGGCCAGCAGCAGGGGAGGCTGCAAACCTAAAGACGGAGGGAGAACTGCGAGTTTGCAATGTCTCAGAAGCCAGAAGGGAGTGCTTCTAAAAGAAAGGAGACAAAAGGACACCCAGAAGCCCTTACGGTGGGCGTCTAAGAGGATTTCTGTGATGAAGAGACGTCTCAGGAACCTTGGAATGTAATTTTATTGGAGTGGTGGATGTGAGGCAGATCGCAAGGGGCTGAGGAATAAGGGTGCGTTGAGAAAGTCTAAAAAAAATTGTGGCAGCAAGAGAGTAGAGTGAGAGAAGTTGGTAGCCTGCCCAGAAAATGAGAGTGGCTAGAATGGGGGGGGGGGAAGAATGAGTAACTGTTAAAGACAACAGAAGTCTAAGACACCTGTCACAGTGCCTCCCAGCTTCTATTCCTGCCCAAAACAAAATCAAAACCCAAAATGCTTATATGTATAGAAATCTTCTGGAGGTTTCACAACAGTCAACTTTTAAGAGCAATTTCCTGTGAAAAGTAGAACTTAGGGTGCTTTTGTTTTTGTACGTGCTTCTGTATAATTGGAAAGTTTTCAGTTTTTTAATCATGTGTCAGTTTTTTTTGATAATTAAAAATAGTCATCATTTTTAACAATCTGTGTCAAGGCCCCAATTTTAAACAGTCTATCCCCAAGGACTAGGAAGGAAAGAAGGTATCTCTCACTTACTACTCTCTCTACATATGCTTTAGAATTTCTTAATGAGCATAAACTTCTTTTATAACTTAAAAAATTTAAGACATTCATAATATTGTCACAAAGAGGAAATACAGTTGGTGTTGTATTCTGTGGTGTTCTAAACTTAGTCCTGGGCCAAAGATACAAAGTCCCTGCCCTCGGAGAGTACAAATGGGACATGATGCAAAACAGCTTCTAAGTTCAACTCAGTGCAGAGAATGGAAACATCATGATACAAATTATAAGGCCACGGGAACAGATAAGAAAAAAACTAATTTGAAACTTTCAGGAACAGTGTCAGTGGGCTACTGGGGACACCAGGATTTAGAAGTTTAGGAAAAGACTGCATGTTGATGAAAAGGAGGCATTACGTGCAAATCACTCATCAGAAGTCATTGTTGGGACAAAAAGCATTTTATAGAGAAGTGGTTAGAAGCTCTAGAGCCATATTGCTTGGGCATGAGTCCTGGCTCCATCCTCTTTCATGTTGGATGGTCTTGGGCAAATTACTTAAGCTCAAATGGGGTTAACTGTAGTATTTGCCACATAAAGTTTCTTAAGAATTATGAACATTTAGCAGGTTGCTTGGCATATGGTCTGCACTCAGTAAATATTAGTTCTTATTATTGTTCATCAAATTATATTTCCTTCTATTACATTATAAAATGTAAATGTAGTAACCTTGGGCCTCTAAGAATTCAATTAATATTTACAGCCTACTCCCAATTATGTATGCTAATGATAAAATAACATATCATGAATATATAAATTCACGACCAATAAACATTCATTGAGAACACGATGCTTCCAGGTGTGCCAGAAAATGAATGAGACCTCATCCTTTCCTTAAATGCTAACTGCCAAATGAAATTTAAAAACAAAATACATAACAATACAGGCCAGCATATGTCACATTCCAAATACCAAATTCCAAATACCAAAGTGGTCCTGGAATTTGAAGGTGAGAGAAATCACTGAGGACAGAAACAATTAGGAAAGACATTGCAGAGATAAGATTTGGATGGACTTGAAGAATAGGTAGAACTTAAATAGGTCAGGAGAGGAAAGGGAATTCTAGAGAGGAAAAATGTGGTAAACAGAGGCTTGAGACAAAAATAATGTGTGTGGTCTAAATGCAACCTGGTGTCCTGGAGTGTACCCTGGAACAGCCAAAGGACGTTAGAAGGAAAACTGGTGTGTAGCTAACAGTAACATATCGATGTTGTTTTCTTTATTTTAATCAATGTACCATGATAACAAAAGAGGTTAACATTAGGAGAAACTAAGTGAGGTGCATATAGGAAGTTTCTGTACCATCTTCGCAGATTTTCTGTAAATTTAAAATGATTCCAAATTAAAGTTTATCTTCAAAAACGTGCATGGTGAGTTCGTGGAATAGTGAGTAAACAAATATAACCGAGGCTCAGAAATTGGTTAGGAAAATCATGGTAAATTAAGATGAACAGGTGGGTAAGGCCTAGATTGTAGCAGACTTTGAATGCCTGGCTGAACATGTTGACTTGGTTCTGCAGTCCATGTCGTGTCATTGAAAGTCGATGAGGTGTCTGAAGGAGAAAGGAGCAGAGCTGAGCCTTAAAATGAGTGCTCTGAGCTCCCGATGGCTCAGTTGGTTGGAGCGCGGGCTCTCAACCACAAGGTTGCAGGTTCAACTCCCGCAAGGGATGGTGGGCTGCGCCCCCTGCAACTAGAAAACGACAACTGGACCTGGAGCTGAGATGCGCCCTCGACAACTAAGATTGAAAGGACAACAACTTGACTTGGAAAAAAGGCCTGGAAGTACACACTGTTCCCCAATATAGTCCTGTTCCCTTTCCCAATTAAAAAAAAAAATGAGTGCTCTGTCCTCGGAGAATCTGGGATGTCGTCACCACCATTGGTTTGTATTTGTTCAACACCACACTTCCTATTTAAAGCAACACAAATAACACACTAACATTCTCCCTTTAATATTTTCTTCAGTTATTAAAAGAGTAATGCTCAGTAGAACTACTAAGGGGAGATGCAAAGGGTCTAATTAACTCCCTCCTTCACCTTCGCAGAGCATTCAAGACCTGAAAAATGATTACTTGGCCTCACTCCTTGGCCTCACTCAAAAGCCATAGTCCAAGAAGCAGACTTTTCTTTATGAAACGTTGGTGTTGGAATGGGTTGCCACTTCTACATTATACAGCCAAGAACAGTCGCTTGGAGAATGTTGCTTCATTGTAGAGAATCATTTAAAACACCCTCCAAGTTATGAAAACTTAAGGCAAAAGGCAATCCTTGCCTGTGAAAGTCTGTGTGTAGATGTAGGTGTGCAAAACGCGTGTGTTTATTGCTTAGCAACACCTGCCTTTCACCTTTATGTGCATCAGGGAAACCCCTTGGTGGGATGTGGTAGGGCGGTCCCACACAGGGAAGATGCCACGTGGACCGAACCAGGCTTCATGGGGAAGACTTACTCCAGTGTGACAGGAGGTTGCAGCTGGGTTCTTCTGCAGCTGTGGCCCACCTGGCACTGTCCTAAGCGTTAGGGCAAATGGCTAGCTGTGCATGGAGTGTGAGCTAAAAGAGGTGTGGCCTCAGAGCTCAGCCAGGACACTGCTGAGCTAATGGGAAGGAAAGAGCTGAATCAATCAGAATCCGCGTATCATAGCAATCACGAACAGATTTCCTGACAACAGAATGTGCAGGACCCACCTGTAACCTTATGTGGCAGAGACCCAAGCCATGACGTTAGTGGAATGGTCACACTTCTGGCTTTCTCTCTCTTCCTAGCTTTCTGCAGCAGGACTCATGTCCTGTGAAGTAAGTTCCTAGTATTCCTGCCCAAGTAGCGGGTTTAGGGGAGGCCTTGGGAAGTCAGTGCACTTCCTGTTACTAAGGGCAGGTGGGTGCTCGAGCAATAAATTGAGTAAGTAAAAGTGAGGCGATTGTGTTTGTACCCCAAGTTAATAAAGTGGATCATTCCAGATATACTATTGACATGAGTCATTTCCCTTATGGTATGTCTTAAAATTTCTTAAACGTATTCCCACAACACCTGCAGTTAGCCCGATGTTTCTGGGAATATAAGAAATAAAGCATGCAGCCTGTCTATGGAAAAAGTGGACCCATTTTTATATGTAATGTAACGAGAGCTTTGAGAACAGGAAATCTGCACTTGCTAGTCCGGTTCTTTATGTTGCTTGTTCCGTCCATACTTGCATACTGCCTGTTTGAAATCATCTCGCAGGAGCTACTAGGCGGGCCATTCCATGAAAGCAAGAGTTGTGCATTGCTTCTTGCCCTATAAGAGGGCCTGGTAGAAGCTCAGTAAATATTTATTGAACACACAAATGAATCTAGTGAGCTAACGGACGTGAAGGTATCCAAACACTGCATTGTAGGAGTGAAGAATCAGGAGGGTTCATTTCTGTCCATTGAAAACGCTACCAGGGAGGGAGAAGTTTCCCGGGAGAGGCTGGAGAGAGGAAGGAACACATTAATACAAATGCACTGGGGAGAAGGCTTATGTGATGGAGGGCTTCAATCTAGGACCCTTTAAGCTACACTGAGCCAAAGAACATTTGCTTACTGAGGAGGATCCCTACCTAGAGGAAATAGAGAACTTCCAAGAAGGGGAAATAAATCTCGATTTTCCGGGCCTGATGCCAGATATTCCAGCAGGTGACAGGCAAAAGACACAATACCTTAAGACTTATTTCAGATTTTCCTCCCTGTGTGGGTTAGTCGGCCTTGTGTGATGTGTGTCCGGGAAGTATGGCACGTCCTTGAATAACATCATTTTGTTATAACGTTGATGAGAGAAAAAAAATGTTTCCTTCCCGCCGGTGCCACTGTCTGTGCAGAGTGTGCGTACTCTCCCCATGTCTGCGTGGGTTTTCTCAGGGCACTCTGGTTTCCTCCCACATCCCAGAGGTGGTAGGTGAATCGACATGTCTAAATTGTCCCAGTATGAGTGCGTGTATGTGTGTGGATGGGAGTGGCTTTGTGATAGAGGCATGTCCTGTCCAGGGTGGGGTCCTGCCTTGTGTCCTGAGCACCAGCCACCACGCCCCTGAACTGTAACAAGCAGGTTGGAAAAGAATTACCTTACTTGTTTTTACTCATCTTTCTTAAATGTATGTATAGTTCACATTTGTTTTGATGTTTAATATTAGAAGTGTTTTTGGGTCTTTATTTAGAAGTTTGGGGATGTTTTTGTGAACAGAAATATGTCATGGGACTGAACACTTATTTCTATCAATGAGCCTGTGGTAAAATTGGTTTGTTATATTGTTTCGCTTAACGTCACAGTTTCCAAGAACTTATTGGACATTAAGTGAGGGCTTACTATAACAGAGAATGTAGGGAAAGAAGTTTTCTGCTGTTTTCTCTATAATTTTAGGAGCTACATTGTGAAGGAGGCTTGAGGCCTAAGTCATATTGTGATGTCTAGACTAAGTGAGAAGAAATGGGAAGACGGGAAGATGTACCTTATCCAAGGATTCCTGTGGTTGAGCATGTACTAAAAATTGATTTCTCCAAAGAGTGATTGAAAGGGTCAGAAGAGCTTCAAGGACAGAAGAATATTTTATCTTTGATTTTAAAAAAGGACCATTTAAATGTGTGAAAAACAGTTTTGCCAAAAGAATAAACTAGTAGTGAGATTGTTTTACACAATTAGCATTATTAAGAAACTTAAGTAGAATAGTCAACTAAATTACCTGTATTTATCATACTTTTCCATTTAGATTTCATGCATTACTCTAGTAATAAATGTTTCACTATAAGCAATATATTGATCACTTAGCAACAGAGATTTAGAGCCCACCCATTGAGTCTTCTATTTTAAATGAACATTTGGGAAATTGACTCATTTACAGGTATGTATGGTACATTGCTTATGTTGGCAGACCCTGTGGTAAGTCTTGAACACTCTGCTGAACAACACCCAGGCACTTGCCTGGTAGCAGCACATACTCTAGTGAGGAGATGAATACACAGAGATAAATCATAAAAATAGGTAGCACTGAGCTCAATTCTCACACCCTTACGGTATAGTCTGTTAATCCGTTTTATGAGATGTGATGATAAAATACAGTGAATGTTTAAATAAAAAAATGTATTACAGTAAAAGACACATTGCCATTAATCCTCCTCAGAAAATCCCTCTCACTTCTAACACACTTATCCCATCGTTCTTGCCACTTTCTGAAGCAGTTCTGGAACTCTTCTTTGTGAGTGTTTTTAGTTGTGCTGTCATGGCTGCCTCGATGTCCTGAATCAATTCAAAATGTTTACCTTTCATTGTCATTTTTGACTTTGGGGAAGAGCCAGAAGTCGCATGGTGCCAGATCCGGTGAATAAGTTCAATGAGGACACACTGTAATGTTTTTATTGGACAGAAGTTGCCGTACCAGAAGCGATGTGTGACATGGAGCGTTGTCATGATGGAGGATGAAGTAAAGACACTCACAAAAGAGGACTTCCAGAACTGCTTCAGAAAGTGGCAAGAACGATGGTGTGTGTTTGAAGTGAGGGGAAGTATTTTGAGCGGGATTAATGGCAATGTGTCTTTTACTGTAATAAAATTTTTTATGTAAACATTAACTGTATGTTTTTTATCATTCCTCGTATAGATGAAGGAGCAAAGATCTTGAGTTTCTTGGCCAAATTCACGGCTAATCTGGTTCCAGATCCCTTGAAACATTCCTCCACTTATATGTATATGCAGATGATGGACATGCAAATGATGGATAAGTGCACAGTATTGTAAAAATACAGACTCAGGGTTCTGACTGGGGTGGAGAGAACAATGGAGGAAGTAAGCCCTAACAGATGAGCAGGCACTGTAAGTGGATGGCTAACATGACCATGGAGAGCCCTGTGTGTCCTCTCCCAGAGCTTGGGCTTTTTCTGTATTCAGGGAGATTCACTGAAAGTTTCTAAGCAGGGAAACCACATGGCCAGTCTTGCATTTTAGATAGCTTTCTCCAATGGTTTCCTTAGAGAGTAGATGTCAAACTTCAGCATATATATCCACGTCACCCTGAGGGTGGCTGGACCCCACTGCCTGAGTTTCTTATTCAGTGGGCTTGGTGTGAGGCCTGAGAATCTGCTTCCTGGCAAGTGGCAGGTGATGCCACTGCAGCTGCAGGAACCACATTTTCAGAAGTACTGTTGTAGAGGATGTATTCAAAGAGGACACAGCTGGAGACCTCTTACGTGGATAGGTCAGTAATTCAGGGAAGAGAAAGGAACATCTAAATTAAAATCTAGAACTAGAATATAAGCTCTACGAGAGCAGGGATTTTGTCTATTGTGTTTAGTTCTGTATTTCCAGCACCTAGATTAGTGCCTATCACATAGTAGGTGCTCAATAAACAGCCACCAAGTGAATAAATGAATAATAGATTCAAGAAATACTCAGGAGATAAAACTGACCCTACCTGATGATGTGGGAGGTGAGATAGAACAAAACAAGCCTGACTTCCAGGTTTCTACTCTGGATGGCTATGAGCAATGCCACCAACCACCGCCCACACTCCAGGATAAAGATCATCTGTTTTGGATGTGTTGTGTTTGAAGGATGTGTGGGATTTCCAGTATAAATCATTAGGTGGTTGGACGTGAGACTCTAAAGCTCAGAGAGTGAGAGCTCAGGGCCAGAGAGAGAGGTTCCTATTTGGAACCCACTGGCAAATAGGTGGTCGTTAGAGCCAGAAGTGGGAGTCAGAGCCATGAGATTGAGGAATGAAATCGCCCAGGGGAAGGAGGTAGAATGAGAAGAGCGGTGAGCTAAGAATGAAACACCAAATTTTATGTACGAGGCAAAGAAGGACCCATGAAAGAGGGACAAAAGAAGTGGTCAGGGAAGTAGGAGAGAACTGGGGGAGTGCACTGTCATGGGAGCCAAGGGTTTTTATTTATTTGTTTTACTTTTTATTATATAAAATTTCAAACATAAAAATAGAGTATAGTGATTTCCCATAGAGCCATCAACAGTGGTGAACTCATAGCCAATCTTATTATCACTGTACAAATTGTCCCATCGGAGTTTTTCTAAGTTGTTTCCTGAGTTTTCTGAATTAACTCCAGTAGCATTTGATAGCTTTCTTGCTTTCTGTATGACAAGATGATCCATAGACCTTTTACCTATTTGTTGGTCCACATCTAGATTCACTTATTTCTCTAAAATGTTCTGGTTTCTTTTACGGACCGCAATCTCATTCCTTTTGCATTCGTAATTGTTTCTAGGAATTTTCCTTCAAACGGCCAGAGAATATGTATTTTTAGATAAAATACATCATGAGTTCATGCTAATATTCCCAATTCAAATTAAGATTAAAGCATGTCTAGTTAAATTAGTATTTGTATTGCTTTTTTCTTATGCTGAAAAGCATGGTTTGCAACAATGGAGATTTACAGTCAGATCACTGTATTTTTTTGTCATTAAAATAATTCCTCTCTGTGTGTTTATGTCATAGTCTTGATTTACAGTTAGGTTCACTTGTTTCATTTTGATTTTAGTTTTCATTGATTTTTTTTTTAAAGTTACTTTTGCTTTATAATTAGGTAAAACATTTCTATGGTTCCAAAGTGAAATCCACAAGCGTGGTATATTCAGAGAAATCTAGCTCCGTCCCTGTGTCCTCCATCTTATTCTCTCTCATCTCTGTACGCAGCTTTTTTAAAAAAAGTTTTGGTTTATCCTTCCATTATTGTTTCATTATGAGCAAATATACTTAGATATATTTTCATATCCCTCCACTTTATTAAAACAGATGATAACATACTATACATGCTTTTTTCTCCACCTACTTTTTATATTTAACAAGATACCGTGGAGATTACTTCATGTAGCCTATAGGAAATAGCCCATACTCCTTATTACAGCTCCAATGTATTCCATTATTGTAATGCAACCAGTCCTCTCAGAGTGGATATTTGGGTTGTTTCCCAATTTTTACAAAGCTGAAGTTTTTTGAGAATGAAAGAATGACTGGTGGTGTGCAGTGAATCCAACCCATCCAATAGAAGACAGAAAGGTATTCATTGGATTTGGCAATGAGGTCAGTGAAGTATTAACTAGGGCTAAGTTGTACAAACACAACCTGCCCAGCAGTATGCGTGCCCGAGCTGAGCAAGAATAATTTCAGTGTTATGATCCAATCTGAAATCAGAGTATAGCGTGTTACGGGGTGAATGTAACATAAGAAAATGGAGGCAGCAGGAAGTGTAAACTACTCTTTCAGGAAGTGTGGACGAGCAGAGATGTGGAGCCATAAGTAGAGAAATATTTCAGAACAAGAGGGGTTTTGTTTTTGTGGCTCTGTTTTATATGTTTATAAATGTGTAGCTGTATTTTTAGGATGGAAGATGTTAGTAGAGAATGTTTATTGTATCGGGGAAGGAGCCATAAAGAGAAAGAGTTAAAACAAGAGGAAAAGAAGGCATCGTAGGCAGAGAAATTCTGTTATTCTTCATTTTGGAAGAGAAAACTCTTGAGACTGTTGAAAGTATGATTAGAAAATATAAATGTGTGACAAGCATTGTTTTAAAATACATTTTCTGAAATTTACAGGCACTCATGTCACTACGAAAAGGCAAATTTCACCGGCCTGATTCTTGTCCTCTTGAAGCTTGTAATAAAAGAAGCATTTATCCTTTATCCTTGCTATAGTGTTCTATCCTTTTTTGGTCCATCACTGTCACTAACCCCTAGTTCAAGCTGCCATCTTCTTTTGTGGCCATGTTAGGAGCCTTGTAAGGCCGTCTGTGGTTCCTACTTTTCTACAGAGAAGCCAGGACAATGTAGCTCAAATCCTGTCTGTCCCCTGTTTTAAAGCATTCTGTGATTTCCTATTGCACTTAGCAGAACTCCAAAGTCCTTGTGAGGGTCTCAAATGATTATCTGTAATTTTTTCAGCCTCCTTCTCATTGTTGACATCTCAGCTCCACGCTCTTCCCTTGGAGAGGCCTTTTTCTGGCCACTTTATCTAAAACAGAACCCTACCCATTCCCTAAAGTCATAATCTATCTAATTGCCTTGTTTTATTGTCCTCGTAGCTTATAAGATCACATCTTAACTTGTGTTGCTTTCTTCATTGTCTATCTCCCCACTTAAAATATGTGTCAACCAAAAGCAAAAGCTCCTTCTTCATTGTAGTGAAGACTCTAGTGCCTTAAACTGTGCCCAGCATACAGTAGGCACTCAACATGCATTTGCTGACTGAATTAATATTGTTCTTTGACTTTTGCTGGGACCTTCTATAGTAAGTTATCTTCCCATCTTTTTACATATTAGTTTCTCTCCTTCGATTTTACACACAGCATTTCAATTTAACTGTTAATGTCTTTTGCGGTCAAAACAACTGCAGAAATGTGAAGTAGAAAAAAATTTGAGTTTGAGCTCCCTAAAAACAAAATGCAAACTTCAGGGAGCTTTATTTAGGCAAAGTGGAGTATCCCTGGGTTAACTGGAAAAAAACCTGATCACCTTGTCTCAAGTGGGAAAGTGCAACATTAGCCTTTCTTTTGAAAGATGAGCTAACTCAGGGTATATGCTGATGCAGAGTGGAAGAATCCTTTAGGAAACCAGAAGAAGGGCATTCTCTGAAAGGGAGTGACCCTTGTGATCCACAGTTGTACAAGTAAATTTCGGCCTGTGGCTGTCCCACTAAGTTAATGCCCGCGACTTTCTAATCTGGAGGTAAAATATTGGCAAACCAATTTGGCCACAGAACTATGGCTAAATATTCCAATCCACTTTATAGACCATAATGATCATATTTTGAGTTCCATCTGTCTGACTTCTGGGTGTGGTTTTCATTTGTCTCCATACTCAGGAGAGGAAGCAGATGTTATTTGTTGACCATCCTCCAAAAAACCCTAAACAGACAGTGCTCAAATGTAGTTGATTCAATGGGATACACAAGCCTTATAGATTGATTGCTATTGATCATTGTTTTTATTTTCAAATAAGATTCTTCATCACAACTGCTACAGTTGGATAATATTAGTTAATGTATATCATACAAAGCAAGATATTTAAAAGAGAAATCTTTTGGACAGTAAAGGATTTACTATCTTTATTTGTACAATGGACATTAAAGGTGACAAAACAACAGTAAAAATTCCTGTCATAAAATATATTATCCAAAGAAATAAAAAGTTAAAGTTTAATGCAAAATTTCAAAGGCTTCTTTTTGTCCGTTTTGTCCATTTATCATAAAAATAAAGATAAAAACCTAAGGTATATCTTCCAACTGAATTTATATATGATTTTGTCTTTGGTGCTCATTTCTAAGTGCCCTAAATTTTATTTTGAAGTCAAAACTTCTTAGGTGAGGTCATGTTCACAGACTTTTACTTCAGCCTTTTACTTCAAATTTACTTCAGCTCCTGAAATCATTTTTCTTATTGCCTCCCTTCCCACCAAGAGTAAGGCACTGTCTTATCAGCACTGTGTTTTTAAGTGCCTGTTTGTGTTCAAAAAAAACCAAAAGAGACCCACCTGGGGAGTCTCCTTCTTACGAATGAAAAACTGTTGATTCCTCCTTATGCCCAGGAGGAAAAATTGTTCCACTTTACTCATTTTCCAGGATTCAATTTTGGAAGAAGAATTTATTTTAAAGTAAAATACCTCAGTAAAGTTATACCTTAACGTGGAAAAGCTGGTCTGTCTTAGCAATAACTTGATATGACAGTTATCTCAAATACAAAATGCAGAGGCTGCACAGGTCTGAATCTGACCAGAACAGAATATTTTTACATAAAACTTTTTCAAGTTCCTGAACAGAAATTTACAATAGTTTCATGACATCCCTAACTTAATACCAAAGAACAACTTGCACATTCTCTGGGAAATACTAAAGCCTAATGTAAATGAATGTGCCTATCATCTTTAAGGGATAAAGAGGGGGATTATTAATATACCAAGTACTTCAAAAGATTACCTGCCTAAGTGTTCATAAGTCTCAAGCATTATAGTCAGAGATAAACGACAAATATAATAAGGAAAATGAAAAGCCTTCTGTGGCAGGGACTCTTAGTTACCTATCCAATATTCAGTGGGGTGCTGGTAAATGTTTAACAACTGGCTTTCCAAAAAAAAAAAAAAAAAGCGGGGGGGGGGGACTTAATTTGTGGTGTTTGCTGATTTTTGTGGTGTAAATACTCCCACTGTGACCAATTTCAGGCTACCAATGCGTTTAACAACCACCTTGTAAAAAACCTAAAAATTTAACCATCAGCTCTCACAAGCCACAGTGAGCCATTTGGAGCACATTGCTACATTCATTCTCTCTTCTTTATCACTAGCAAAAATTCCATTTGGTGGCGCTGACAATTTTCTAAGATTAAAAGTAAAAAGCATGACATTTTCCAGCCATCTTTGCGGATAGGGGAGACCATAAGACAGTATTTACTGCTGAGAAGAAGGTGGATGTCATGGTAGTAGTGATGGCCCACCACAGATGGTGCTGCTGGTGGTGTGTTCTCTAAAGGGACTTTAGACTCAGTCCACCCTTTTGTCTTTATCCTGTTTCTTTTCCCCTGCCTGGAATGCAGACATGATGACTGGAGCTACAGCACCCATTTTATAATCAACAATGAAGGAGAGGCCAAGGAAATCACAGAGACCTTGGCCTTGACATCCTTGAGTTGCCTCCTCATTCCTGGAATTCCTATTTCTGATCTTCTTTTTTCAAGAGGTAAGATAAATTCCTATTTTTGCTTCAGCCACTGTCATTAGGTTTTGTGTTAAATGTAGCCAAAGCCAGCCTTTCAACTCGGGTGAATTTGCCAATGGATGCAGGTGAAGAGAAATTACTACCAGAAACAAAATTAATTTTTTTTCCTGATAATTACATAGTCATTAAAACTTTTAAAAACTGAATAATCCACTAAATAATTTTTCTAGTGTGAGTCTACCTAAAATAGTTGACTTTGGAGGCAGAAACTTATTCTCACCACATCTCTATGAACATTGAGTGAAAAGAATATTGGCTACCTCTATTGAACACATATATTATACCACATACCATGTTGTACGACCTTGAGCAATTCACTTAACCTCTTGGTGCTTCAGTTTCCTCACCTGTGAAATGGAGATAATATAAGAGATGTATCATTAGGGTTGTTTTTAAGGATAAAGTACTATTCAAAACAATGCCTGGCAAATAGTAAACACTAAATAAGTGTTAGCTGTTATCATCATTATTATTACTCCCCACAAGCCCTATTCAATAGGCACTGATGTTACCGGCAGATGAGGATAATGGCATCTATCTCACAGAGAGATTCTAAAACTAGAAAGAGATGATGCTTCTCAAGCATGTAGCATTGTACCTAACAGTCAGTAAACTCTAGCTAGTATGAGCTCCTTACGTATTATGAGGTTGATACAATAGCAGCACTCGAATGAGACTCTTTTAGCGAGATTTATGCCAAAATACTGTGTCGGTAAAAAAAAACCAAAACTAGTTTTTTGTGGAAGGGAAGGCTAGTCATTATTTATCCATTTCTATAATGTACGTATGGGGTTTCATAATATACAAGTATAATTCACGGCACAGCAAGAGGAAGGGAGTAGAGAAGGCCTCAGGGATGAGGCTTTGGAACAGAGAAGAGATAACTCTGTTAGGACACCTGGGATTGGATCTGATTCTGCCACTTACTAGTGTTTGGACCTTGAACAAATAACTTTTCTAGATGTCATTTCTCTCATTTGTTAAAATGAGAATTTTGAGCTCAACAAACCCACCCATTGCAGCTTTAAAAAATCATTTTTGTTTGTTTGCTTACTATCTAGAAGATGATGTCAGGCCTTAAAGAATAGGTAGAATTTTGAAAATTGGAGGAGCCAGGATCATATACCAAGGATGAGCAAAGAATATCATGTTTAAATGCCTTTTAAATAGGAAAAAGGAGAAATATCATACCCAAGTATGAACAAAGGATATGATATTTAAATAAAATAGAGGAATATCGTTGCAAATTTGCCAGCGTGTGTGTGGGAGTGAGAAGGAGACCAGGCAAAAATGTGTGTCAGAGTCATACTTCGAGGGACCTTGAGATCCAGGATCCCGTCCTCTACCTGCCTCAGCCATCTGCTGTCTCTGGTCACAACACTAGATCTTGGCATTACCCCGAACTGTCCCAGCTCTGTGATTTCAATTTCAAACATCCTATTCTCAGGCTGTTCCCCAGGGGATGGGAATGGTTCCTATCTCCAGCAATTCTTGGACCCCACTGAGACCTTCAATCTATTAATCCTATCACCTCTCCCTTGGCCCCCACTCCTTTATAGCCTCTCTTCCCTCCTTCTCACAGTTCCGCATAGTCACACCCTTGCTAACACCCTCTGCTCTCGGATACTCTCCCTCCATCACACCCACCTGTAAAACCGAAGCCCTGGTTAAACCCAGCTCTACCCCCTATGGCTGAGGAGGCTGGAGAAGAATCCACAGCCATGCTGACTGGCCTTGCTTTAAATTCATGACCACTAACCTCAAAGAGGCACTTAGAAGCTCTGCCTGGCAATCTCACCACATTTCCAATGTTCATTTGCTCTCAAACTCTCCCAGAATATCAGTGCTTCATATCGGCTCTTCTCTTCCAACCTCCAACATCTCTTCCACACTCTTTTAAAAATTTCCATTCTCAGGAAAAAAGGGTCCATGGCTATTCCATCAAGATAAGAGAAACAGACAGCAAAGAGGGTTCCTGTGTTTCCACCTCCACAGCCACCAGCCCATGAGCACTTGGGCCCACACACTCCGCCTCCCCTCCTGTGGCTGGCTCTTTGTGGCTCTTCTGTGAACCGGGGAAGGAAACTCAGCTCCAGGGTCTTTGCCCTTCTCGTACCTCTACTTGGGAGGTTGGAAAACCAACTCCCGGATCATGTTGCATGCTTCCTCTTCCTTCAGGACGTCTTGTCAGTGAGCTTTTCCCTGCCCCTATAGAAATATCAACCTCCCTATTCCCCACCCCTCTAATCTAGCTGCTTCCATCCCATGTATGACCATCTAGCATATTCGTATACAGTCAAGGGCCGCTTAACTATGTGGATACTGAGAAATACATTCTTAGGCTATTTTATTGTTGTATGAACATATCACAGAATGTACGTACAGGAACCTACATGGTGTAGCCTACTACACACTAGGTCATGTGATCTGGCCTATTGCTCCTAGGCTACAAGCCTGGACAGCACATTAGTGTATGAAACAACACGAGATTAAATCAAGCACAAGAGAAAATGATGCAACCAAGAAACTCGATAAGCATGAGCTGTATGAGGCTGCTGTTACCCTGGCATTTAGGAAACTTTTTATTTTTTTATAAGTAGAAAGAGTACACTCTAAAGTAATGATAAAGTCTATCATAGTAAACACATAAACCAGTTACATAGTCGTTTATTATCATTATCAATTCTCATGGATTGTACATGACTGTATGCGCTATACTTTTATAGGACTGGCAGCACAGCAGGCTTGTCTACACCAGCGTCACCACAAACACATGAGCAATGCCTTGTGCTATGATATCACAATAGGAATTTTTCAGCTCCATTATAATCTTATAGGACCACCACTGTATATGTGGTCTGTTGTTGACCGAAGTGTCCTTCTGTGGTGCATGCCCGTATGTATTCATTATTTGTCTTCCTTGATGAGAGTAGGGATTTTTCTGTTTTGCCACCATATCTCCTGTGACTTGAACAATACTTGATTTGTTCATTCAACAGGTATTTAAGGAGCTCCTATCAGGCATTGAAAGTATAGTAATAAACAGAACACTGCTTTTGACTAAGTAAGAAGTTAGGTACTGATAAGTAAAACATCCATGCCAAACAGGGAAAGAGAATATAAAATGGGAAGGGTATGCAGTGTGTGTGTGTGTGTGTGTGTGTGTGTGTGTGTGTGTGTGTGTGTGAAATTTTAAATAAAGTGGCCAGGGTAGACTTCATTGCAAGAGGAAACCTTGAGTGAAGACGTGAGGAAGGTGAGGGAGTGGGCCGTGTGGACATCTGTGGTACCGGCTTTCCAGAGAGGAAACAGCTAGTGCAAAGGTCCTGACGTGGCAGTGTGCCCAGGTTGTTCCAGGACTTAAGGAGGCCAGAGTGACTTGAGGAAGTGAGCAAGGCAGAGAATAGGAGACCAGGGTAGAGTGGTAGAGAAGGGCGGGGAGGAAAAATCATGTACAGTCTTGTACACATTGTGAGAATTTTTATTTTGAGTGAAATGGGAAGCCAAGGGAGGATTTTGTTGTTTTGATATTATATTAGTATACAACCCATATTCAAGTTTTCATAATTGTTCCAATAATAGCCTTTCTTTTATTCTTTATTTTTCTACTTCTTGGTGTTGAATACCAAATGCTTGGCCATGGCAATGTCCTTTTATGTTAAAGTCCAATTTTCTGTCACTGTTTACAGAAGTAAGTTGCACAAGGGGCAAAATCAAATTTCATAGATTGTGTAGTATCAATAATTACTATTTGGGGCTAGTAGGATTTCACTAAGAAAGGTCATCCATTGGCTAAAAAAAAAAAATCAACAGTTTTATAATGTCATTTTATAGCTTTTCTCCCTAACCCAGGATCCAGTCAAGGATCATACACTGCATTTATTTGTCATGCCTTAAAAAAAATAGCTTTATTGAACTAAAATTCACATACCATGTAATTCACCCATTTCAAGTGTATGATTCAATGGTTTTTAGTACATCCACAGAATTGTGCAACCATCACCACAAACTAGTTTTAGAACATTTCGTTAGCCCCCAAAAGAAACCCCATAACCTTTAGCTACCTCCATTTCCCCAAACATAGGCAACCACCATTCTGCTTTCTATCTCTATAGATTATTTGCCTATTCTGGATATTTTATATACAGTAAGTAGAAGTATACAATTTACGGTCTTCTGTGCCTGACTTCTTTCACTTAACAATGTTCTCAAGGTTTATCCATGTAGCATGTGTCATTACTCCATTCCTTTTTATGACTGAATAATGTTCCATTGGATGGAGATAGCACATTCTTTTTATCAAGGGTTTTGAACAGAGTGACCTGATCTGAGTGGCATTTAACAAGGCTCACTCCAGCTGTTGCTCCAAGGAGCAGAGAATGATGAACTGTGTCAAATGCTGATTTTAGGAAAAATAAGATGAGGCCCAAGAACTGACCAGTAAGTGCTGAAATAGTTTAACAAAGAAATTAGCAGAAATATTCTGATCTATAGTTTATAAACTGTTATTTTGTGTTTTGTGGGGTTTGTTACATTTTCTTTGGATAATTAAACATGGAATGCAGAAATAGTAAAATAGTTAATAAGTAAGAATTTTAAATGCAATGTGTACATGTAAACGTATGTGAACAACTGGAAGTACCATTAATTTACAGAGGTCTTTGACGTTTTATTTTGGTGGTAATGATACTTGTGGTTCATGTAAAATTTATTCCTCAGGATTCATCTCTAAACATAACGTTATGGTAGTTATCCAAGATTTCATGCCAGCTTCCAGAGAGCTGGTTAATAGAAAACTTAATTTTTAGAAAAAGGTATTTTCAATGTCTATGCAGATCAGGTAGATGAGAGCTAGTCTGTTTTAATTGGGGGGAGGGGTGTCATCTAAAAGATTGTAGAAATTGGGTCAAAACTTTAGAGTGCTATTGTGGCATCTGTCATTATATGGAGCAATGAGGTTACCCACTCGAACCATTAGGCACGAAACGCATGTATTGATTCACATGCAATTGATTCTCACGCATGCATTGGTTCACAGGCTATCCAATTCTGAGTACGTGCAACTTCTGGGGCTTGCAAATCATTGGGGAGTACGTGGGGGGGCAATGAAAACTAGGCACAAAAAAGCGAGCCTGAAACGATAAACTGTCAAACACGTACTCCACGTTAATAGTACGTTCCGGTGGGCGCGGTGGACGTGCAAATGAACATTTCAGAAAATAAACGCGGAACCCAGAACTTCACTTGCAGATAAGGCTCCAAGTCCGCTCACCCGGACGAAAGGAGGCCGGGGAAGGCAAGAATGCGCCTTGTTTTCCCTGCTGGAATCGGGGGGGCCGGGGGCTGGGGCCGCCCCCCCCGCGGTCCTCCGGCCTCCTGCGCCGCGCTCGCGCCGGCGGGGCGGGGAATTTGGAGAGGATCCCTGGTCGCGCGGCGGCGGCGGCGGCGCGCGGGTGCGCGTGTGAGCAAACGGGCGGGCGGGCGGGCGAGTGCGCCGGGTCTTGGCAGCGGAGGAGTGGAGGCTGGGCGGCTCCGACTCCCTGACGCCAGCGCGACCAGATCAATCCAGGCTCCGCGAGCGAGAGGGCGGGCGGCTCAGCCCGGGCCGAGGCGCGGGGAGGGACCCTGCGAGCGCAGCGCCTGGCCGGCCGGACCGGGGCCGCGGGACCCCGCTCGTCCGGCCACTCGTGCGCCCGCGCGGACGGGCGCGTCGCCAACCCGGTAAAACGAAACAGACCCGGACCCAACTTTCCCCTGTGCCGCGTCCCCGCCCGCCCGCCCGCCCGCCGGCACCCTGGGCTCCCAGCGCCGCCGCTGCCGCAGATGGCACGGGCGCGGGCCCGCGGGGCGGCCGCGATCGTCAGGGCCGGGCGCGGGCCGCGGCGGGGGGCGGCTCTTCCCCGCGTGGGTCGGAAGGGGGCCCCCCACCCCCACGATGGCGTCTCCCGGTCGCTCCGAGGAGCGAACCTGCCACCTTCTTCTGTCGCCCCGCCGGCCGCCCTGGGCTCGGCCGGGATTCCCCTTGCGTCTTTGTTGGGTCTGCGGCGGGGAAGCCGCGTTCCTCCGCGGGAGCCTCGCCCCGGCCCTGCCCGCGGCGGGACCGGCGGGACCGGCGGGACCTCGGGGCCACCCTCCCCCTCCGCCCGCCCTCGGTTTCCCTTTCCTTTTCTGCAGCCGGGCCCAGGCCCGTCCGCGCCGCCCGCGGGCCCATTGTGTCCCGCGCCGGCCCGGGCCCCCCGTGCGGGAGTCGGAGGGCGGCCGCCGGCGCTGCCCCGTGAGCCCTCGGCGCCTCGGGGAGCCGGCCTCGCGCGACGGGGACCCCGCGGCCCTGGGTCCCTCCGCGTCCCGGGCAGGTTCCCTTCTCCGCCCCAACGACCCTCGGGGGGGGGGCGGGGGGCGAGGTCAAGGGAAGTTCGTCCCGAAATTCCCTCTAATGTATTCAAAGGTTTGGCGGCGGCGGCGGCGCGTAATCTTTTTTTTTTTTTTTTTTTTTTCTCTTCCGCCTCCACCCGCCTGCGTCTCCGAGTGTCGTCTCATTCCTTTCCCTTGAGCGGATTCGGTTGCCTCACTGCGGGGGTGTGTGCGCGTTCGCCGTGGGACAACTGGTCTTTCACTTGGCTCCCCGGCGTGGGGAGGGTGTCTCGGGGAGGTTTCTGTCGGAGGTGGGGGGTGGGGGTGAGAGGAGCGAGCCGCGGGCTTGTGTCTCCAGCTGCCAAAGACGCACGGAGGCGTGAAGGGGGAGCGTTTCCTTACTGTCCCGGGGAAGCGAGGGAGGACGGGCGCCGGCCGGGTCTCGGCACCGCGGCGGGGCGGCTTTTGTGCATTTGGGGGCGCACACGGGTGTTCCGCGCGCGGGGCGACCTCGCCGGGGAGGCGAAGGCTTCCCCTGTGAAAACGCGGCGCGGCGCAGACCCACCTCCCGAGACAGCACCGTTCTCGTGAGTGCTGTGACCGGGGGCCTTTCTCTTCCTCCTGAGGTTCTCTTTCCATTGTGTCTGAAGTTGCCAAGTCGGTGGAATTGATGCAGAGGCTGCGTGATTTCTGGGTGTCTTTCCTGGGACCGACACTCTCGGCCCCGAAATCACAGAAGTGCCTGTGTTTCCGGACGTTTCTGGCTCGGCCTGCCCGCCGCGGGTCACATGCCCACGTTCAGGAACGAGAAGACTGTTCTCTGCCCATGTTGGTGTTTCACCTTGCTCGCAGTTACCACTTTACATTTCACTGGAAGAACTGTTGACCGAGAATGGAGGTAGACGCAATGTGCACTGCCCCGGCGTTTTCAATTCATATAAATATTTTGCTGTCAGTGTTATTCTGGTGGAGGTACCTGGCCTAATAGGCTGTACTGATTAAAAGTGTTTTGTTCTCCCCTCTCCCGCCCGCTTTCCCATGTGCGGTTATTTGATATTTCTGTGCAGGTGCTGAACATTTGTGTAACATTGCAATTTTTCGGAAACTGTAACCAGGGTCCTGAGAGATGATTTTCTAGAGGTGGGTGATGCTAGAGCCTCGGGAGGATCCAGGTGGGATCGGGTTTCTTCTAAGGGTAGGGATTTGTCCTTGATTTAGTTTTGACCCCTCCAACCATAGGTATGTAACCAAATCCATTTTTCCTGTTTTCAGTACCCTTTGATTTTATACCCTTGAAGAGCTGAGGACCTTTGCATTTTGGAGGAATGACAGTTTTTAGGCAATTAGAATTTTTAAGCTCTTCCACCTCTTGGAGTTTAATAATTAATTCCTTTCTACTGAGTTCATTAAACTATTAAGAGGAAGTAAGTCTCATTTTCCCAAATATAGTTGTTAGTTAAAAACTAAATTTCAGACTGTAATTGTGATTTCTAATAATTCTGGGTTAAAGATAAAACATAGTGACTTGGTTAGATTGGAAAAAGAATAAACTTGAGCAAAAAGAATAAACTTGAGTGTAATTAGATGAGTATATTTAAACTGCAGTCGCCTACATAATCAAGGCCAAGTTGTGTGTGTATAAAAGATCTCATTTGTGTAGTCTTACAAGGCTAATGGAGGCATCATTGAGGCTTTATAAATAATGTAAGTTGTGTATAATGTAGAGTCTCCAGAGACAGCAGAGAAAGCATCATTACCAGCCTTTTCAACCTGCTTGAGATCTTAAATTGATTTACGGCACTGAACTGGTGCAAAATGATACATCAGGATGACATGGGGTCAGCCTGTAAAAGTCTATGATGTCAGCCTATTAGTTCAGTCATCATAATTAAACCATATTACAGGGGCAGCTAAGCAGGAGTCTGGCGTTATACTTCAGATATGGGTGGTACGTGGATTTTGTTTATGGTGGAAAGGCTGAACTGGCCAGGAATGCTGATTTTTTTCTGAAAGAGCGGAAGGTTTACAGAACTCTGAATTTCTGAAAAAACTGAACAGAAATGCAGAGATGTCTAGTCTGCATTGTTTAAGTAGCTTTCCATTTGGTAATGGAGAGACAGATGCTTTGGGGGTGCTGATAAGGACCTTGGCAGCTCTGATCCCTGTAGTGGGTCGTGCTTCGTATGAGCTTGAATTTAACTTGACCTTAGGGACCTTCTAAAATATCAGAGGACCACATACTTCTCATTTCTGATCCCTTTATTAGAACCGAGTTGCCCTGTATTGATGTATCCGCTGACGTGTTATATCTTTATCTAGTCATAGTTATCAGGTCTCCACTGAAAAATATATTTGAATTGCACATATGAACAATTCAGAAAAAGAAGACCCTTGGTTTTTGCTTAGTTTTCCGGCAACCTTTATTCTATTTATGGGTCATCTAAAGCTGTGCTGTCCAGTAAGGTAGCCAATAACTACACGTGGGCATTTAAGTTGAAATTAATTAAAATTAAGTAAAAATAAAAATGCATCTTCTCAGCAGCACTGGCTACATTTCACGTGATCAGTAGCCACGTATGGTTAGTGGTAACCATACTGGACAGTGTCGGCATAGAACAGTTCCCTCGTGGTCGAAGGTTCTATTAACGGTGCTGCTCTGGGACCTTGACTTCTCCTTTTCCTCCCTTTTTACTCATCTTTCAGTTACTTCACAGCTTGTCACCTCTGCTGAGGAGTTTGTGGGGCCAAAGAAAGAAAGAGATACATCGGTTAATTTTGCTGCTAAGCGATTATTAGTTGCTCTTGTTAAAAAACAGTTGGGATGTGACCGTTGAAGCAACTAGAGAAAATGAGGTTGAGTTTACGTGTATTTGTCATTGGTATCGCGGGTTCTAATTTGACTTAGAGCTATGGGTAAGAGAAATAATTGTAGCTATTTCTTTTCTGAGTTTTTACTGTTGCCTTGTTTCTACTACCGTTATCTCATTTAAGCCTCAAAACTTTCCTGAGTACTGTTGTAACTGAGTCACATCTGACGGGTAAAGAAACTGAGTTTGGTGTGATTCGCTGCCTTGCCTCAGGCGACCTAGTCACCTAGTGAGGACGATGCAACCAGGGGGTCTGGAGTGAGGACTAGAGCCTCACTCCTAACTATCACATACACCCACGTGATCCTGGTTCTGCCGGACTCGATTATTCCAGTAGAGACATGACTGTGCTTCTGTTTTTTAGGCCTTTAGACAAATTTTGTGCTATTACGCTTTTCTTGGTTGTCTTCTTTTCAGTGTTTGAAGGAAAGGAAACATAATGTTAATACATAGCTAAGCAGAACAGAATGGGAAGACTAAATCTGACATAAAAAGAATGCATTTCAAAGCCAGTTGAGTTGTATCTTTGCTTTTCTGGATAATTCCTGCCACTTTCCCCTTGCATTTTTCTTGTATAATCATAAGCTGGTGGTACTGAAAAAGGAAGTTCTAGTAGTTCAGTTTATCTCATCAAAATTAGTCTTCCCTTGGCTCGTGAACACTGCTGCTTGAGATGCGAATAATTTTATTGCAAATTCCTTAGCATATTTTTCCTTACATTTAATGTCGACTTTTGTGTAGTCTTTACAGTTCAGTCATTCTTAACTTTTTTTTGTTTTTTTTTTGGTCCAGGCAGTTGAAGAATCCGATGAAACCATGAATCCTATACCTTCTTCTCACTCCCATCCTCTAATCCAAATGTTCTTACATGCCCTGAGACGCTTGTGTGTACACTTACGTATCCAAATTGCGTGACATTTAAGGTGATGGGCATCTATGGCACTGCCTTGCTAAGTGCATTGGTAAACATTAAAATTTTTATTTTTCTTTGTGGAGAATAGAGCTATTTAGTGTTAAAAGTTGCTTTGAAGATTTTCTGATCCAGTTGGTTTATATAAAGTTGTGCAATCTGAGGTCGAGAGAAGATAGCTGACTTGCCTAAAGTCACCCCTCTAGTGATCGGAAGAGGGAAAGCCAGACCCTGTGTCACTCTTCTTGTTGTTCAGTTCCCATTTGTTTCTTTGTTTTTTCCCACCACACTCGCAGTGTTCCTGAGGCTTTGGTGTGAGCATATCCAGTATATGGTAATTTGGGGAGGGGAGAAAAGAATTTCTTGGTATGATACTTATTTTTTGTACCTAACATTGTTTGAGCTGAGTAGGAATCAAGCCTGACAACCTCAGAGAGATTTTTTTTACAGATTAAAATTGATTTTTTTTTTCATTTTAGAGATGGAAAAGACCTGTGTCTGATTTAATCAATTGAACCTTACTAGAAAATGGGGGATCCGAGACTGTACAAAGTTCAAATTAAATCAGGCGATTATGTTATACGAATCTCATGTCTTGACTCTGAAAAGCAACTCACATACCTAACTAAAAGCTGAAGTTTGGAGTACTTCGGGAAGGAGCGGGGGTTCTAGGGAGAGAATTGGAAAGATCTGAGAAGAAAAAGGATAATTTAAATATAAAAAGGTAGAGAGGTTTGATATGTGTCATAAAATGACATTAAGGCTGATGTGTTTTCTGTACTTGTACTTCTATATGTGGTTTTTCTTATTTTTAAAACTTACTATTACCAGTTTTATTATAAAGGATACAACTCAGGAGTAGCCAATACATAGGGCAAGGTTGGGGGGAGGGGCCAGAACTGCCATGCCCTCTCCAGGGGTGCCACTGTCACAGCCCCTGGATGAGTTCAACAACCTGGAAGCTCTGCTTTTACTTCTGCTACCAAGATTAGCTGGGTGTGCTTTGATACCACGTGGTGGCGTCGCCATGTTGCCCCAAACCGAAATCTCTTTGACTCTTTATATTCCTTTTCTGCTACTACCTGGTAGTGCAACTGTGCACCTCTGCAGATGGTGATCTGTCATCTGATTTGCCACAAAACACCTGAAATATTTTTAACACTTATTCTGGAGTAACTTCCTTTAAGAAAAAAATAGCTAAGCTAGGTAGCGTGAATGTACATACTTAAAGTCTAAATTAAAATCTTCACTTTGGTGTGCATTATTAAGATGGTATCAGGTTTAGAGATACATGACTAGTGCTGTCGGTAGAAGCATAACAACATTTATGGCAACTGCTTGCTGACTTGCAGAACCGAGCAGGTTCTGTAGAAGAGTCATTTGTGTACAGGAAGCTTTATTTCAGTTGAGAAAAGCCAAAACTCATAAACAGTGACTCCAGTGAATACATCAGATTCTCAGGAAGGTACTGGAAACTGCAGTATTTGAGCTCTTTAACATTGTTGTAATATTTATTACAAGCTAAAATCAGAACTTTAGGGAAGACTGCCTCTTGAAAATAAAGCACCAGACCCTCCAAGGTTCGTGGGAATCCGTACCTGGTGATTCTCTCAAACCTTCACTTGGTTCCTAGTGTTTGGAATAAGGCAGAGCCTTGTTCCCTTGTAAGAACCCAGGTCTGTGGTGTGGTGGATTGGTTTTTTAACTAATTTTCTGGACAAGTCTGAATTTAAAGGAACACATACACACACAACAGTTAATTATACATCTGTGTGCTTTTGAGCTCAGAATGTAAATAACTACTCCTCACCCGGTCAGGTTTGGGAAGAGGAGACGAGAGGAGTCTAGCTTTTTATTCAAAAATATATTTATGTACATAATTTTTAATGCTTTATTTGTAGTTCCCCTGAATTTTTAGGGCAGCTGTATTATAGCTACAATCTCAGATAGTTAGGGTATAGTTACTAAAACTATTCATTTTCCTCTGATTGTCTTTTGTGGTTTCTTTGCGGTGTGCTTATGAAAAGTGGAAGTATTTCACACTCGTACAGCTTTTTTCTTTCAATGTCAAACACCACAAGAAAAAAAGGGAACTAATTATCTATTAAGTATTATAATTAGACACTAAATTAAGTCATTACTTAGTTAGCTAAATGCAGGACCTTTTATTTGTTAGATTGAAAGAAAATGTGTCATTTTAATGGAAGAGGGATTTTAAATATGCCCTTATTTGATCCATAATGTAAGTGTATGCTTAATTTATTCAGTGAGTATTTATTCTGAGTGGCTTAGTCAGTCATTGGTAAGAAGATACACAAAAATGAAAAAAATTAAATGCAACAACATTGCACGAGTTGTTTCGAGGTGATACAGGAGTGAGTTGTACAGACCCTCGGGAGGACCGCTGGTGTCTGAGGACTTGCTGGTTTGCACAGGTACAAAGGGGACATCCTGGGCAGTCACGGCGCGGAAGCCTCTGGAGGGAAGCGTGAGTGTTGAGATCTCTGGAGCAGCTCTGTCCAATACGGCAACCACTGGCCACGCGTGGCTACTGAGCACTGAAAATGTGGCTAGTGCAACCTTGGAGAACTGCATTTTAAATTCTAATTAATTTATGTTTAAATAGTCACCTGTGGCTATAATACTGGACAACAGTTAATGGCTAGAAAACAATCAAAGATGGCAGAGTTATTGATCTGGAGCCCAGGTGCCGCAGTATTAGCCATGCTAAGGAGGGAGTTTTGGCTGAGAAAGAAGCAGAATGGGGTTAGGAAGGAAAGCATGGCATAGCTCATGCCAGCCGGTGCCGGCTTCGCCTGTAGTGTAGAGGCAAGTGCCTTCGTCTGGATGGTGAGGTGGGGGAATCAGCAGATGGTCCTGGGAGACTAAGAATATTGGAGAAGCTTTGGAAGAGTTGTAGCTGGCGTGTCAGGAAATTTATGGAGAATTCAAAGTGTAAACAGTAGGGGGAAACCTGAGGTAAAGTGCAGTGTGACTGGAGAAGATGAGCTAGTTGTTGCTTTCTACTAGAACTTGGTGGCCTGATAGTAAGGTGGGAGCGAAACGTTGGTAGAGATGAGTCTGGCCTAGGGATAGCAAATTGGTTAAGAAATGAGGTTCTAGAATCAGGGCACTTGGGTTTAAGTCCAAGTCCCAAACCGTGCTGGCTTTTTATAACTGGGAAAGCTACCTATCATTAACTTTTGTACCTTGCTTTTCCTCATCTGAAAAAGCGCATAGCAGCCTTAGGATTGATTGGAACATGAAATGAGTTGTACTTCCATAGTTCATGTAATCGAAGATAATGCCGATTGTAAGGTAACTATTTCATGCACTATTGAAAAAGCTGGCAATTAGACATGACATACCATTGATTATAAGTTTCCTGGTTTCAGAGTTGTTAAAATGGGAACGGGGGGAGGTGCATCTTTTAGAGTCAGTAAAATACAGAATACCCCAAGGGCATAGCATAGGACCTGGCACATGCTAAGCACTCGGGAAATGTTGTTTATAACATTTATAAAAATCAATGTGATTTTAGGGTCTAGAATGTTAATGAGCACAGTATCGAATCCAATCTAGATAAGGGGGTCACAGGTTATAAGGAGTCTAATGAACCAAATGAACTGAGAAGCGTTAAGCAATGGGAATGCTGGTAACGAAGTTGTGAAATATCAAGTGTGGGAATTTGTAAATAGAGCATTTCCCTGACGAGTCTAGATAAAAGTTTTTAAGAAAAGTATAGTTAATTGGACTAAGAGAAGAATGCCCTGTAATGATTTTTACAAAGTTATTTAAATTGCCCAGAGCTTTAAAAAGTAAGTATTGTGAATTTATCAGTGGCCTTTCTTATAGCATTCATTAGTGTTATTTATTTTTTTTCATTTGAGTAATATATGCTCAGTGCGGAAAGATTGTGGGTGGCATGGATTCTTGTCATAGTGTCAGGAGGAATGGGGGATTGATTTGTGCCATTTCAAGAGATGGAGCGGTATTAACAGCTGTAGAGAGAGCTTTTCAAAACGTGGCTCCAAAGGCAGAAAACGTAAAGGAAAAATGTATACATTTGACAGCATTTATGTGACCAAACACATACAAATGACTAAGTACACACTCACAAACGATCTTTCAGGTAACAGATTTGCAGTGAGTTACTGTTCTTGTAAGAATCTTTTTAAATCAGTGGGAAACACCACCCCTATAGAAAAATTGGTAAAGGATGTGAACAAGCAATTCACAAACAAATGAAACGCAAATGACTAATAAACATAAAAAGTTTTTTGGTGTCCTTGACCAGAGTCTTCACTGTAATGGGGCCGAGGTCTTCTCTTTTTCTGTATTGTATTACTCTTTGTTGACCAGGAAGTTATCAGTCTGGGAAAACTGGGCTTTTCTCATTGAAGGAAAGGGAACCACAATTTCCCTGCCTCCTAAGAGAAGCTGGAGTTCCAAGGAGGTACATGGTATACGTAAGCTGGAGTTTTAAGAGACAGGCCTTCTCCATCCCATTTCCTTGATATTACCGTACTGCCCTCCAGGTCATGATTTTGGGATAGAAGACTCCTTGTTAGAGTGTGTGGTGTTCCCAGTTCTTCAGGGGCCTATCAGTGATGCAGTGTCTTAGTCAACTGGCACGATTGACGAGCCTTACAGACACCAGTGCTTAATAGAGCACATTGAGATGGGCCTCTTTCTCTCCTACCTGCAGTATTAGAGTTTATTTATAGTGACCTTTCCTCATTCTTATGAGACTCAGAGACGGTCTTAGAATACGGTTTTGATGATTGAGATGGACTAGTAAATAATGTACTAAAATAAAGTGAGAAAAGTTCCCCCAAGTAGTAAAAGCCCTTACTTATAAAATGAAAAAGAAAATTGAAAGAATTAGGCATCAGCATTTAATTTCCCAGATTTTCTCTTGAGGGTGATGGCTGGGGTCGTGGGTATACAAAAGGCTTTTCGTAGGCTGCCATAAGGGAACAACGTGCTGCTGGCCATGCGTGGGATCCTCACCTAAGTGAAGTCCAGTCTTCCCTCAGCAGTCAGTGAGCTCTTTCCTAGCCACTAGACGGCATCTTCTGCCTCACCATCTTCTTTCTTTTAAATGATCTGCAAATATTTCAAAGTTAGAAAAAGAAAAGGCTTTAAATCTCACCTCCAGGCTCAGCACTTGGCCAGCTCCCATCCCTCCCCATTCTTAGGTCCTTTCTGAATGGCAGTGACAGGGAGGAGGGAGCCTGACCTGAGATGCTAAGTCTGACCCGTCCTTCAAACTCTGAAAGCTGCAGTTGGAGAGGCGGGATGAATGCAGAGCAAATGGGTCTGAATTTTGTGAAAGGGAGTAGCTGTTCATGAAAGAGAATAATAATGACGCGGTGAATACTGCCTTAGAAATTATACGTGTAGCCCTACTAATGCTCAGGATGGCTGATAGTGGTGTAAGGCTTGCAGCTCCTCTGTTTCAGCTCCCTGTTTTGCTTTTCGCCTGTTGCTGGCTTTGCAGTCTGGCATAATTAATAAGAACCTCTTTATTGTCCCACTGCTCATGTTTGTGTGCTCAGGACTTTGGTTTAGTTTGTTCAAACTTGAGGGAACGTTTGATTGATTTTAAATGTTTTTTTTGGTTAACTGTGAATAAAATTCGCTTATCATTGAAGTGATTGGCCTCCAAGCTGTATTTACAGCATGTACTTGCATTTAAATACCAAAAAGTTTTGTCTTGTCTCATTGGCCGGGAAAGCCTCCTTTAAAAAAGTGCATCCCCATGGTGGGGTTCTGCTTTTTGTTAAGCTGATAATTCAGCAAGTATTTCATGGATTTCTCCTGTGTATCCAGCACCAGGCCCTGTTTTGGGAAGGATAGAGAAATGTGTAAGTCAGTTTCTGCCCTGAAGAAGCAATCTTACTGGGAAGGGGAGAATATGATGATAGGAAAAGGTAAACACCAAGCATTGTTATTGAGGTTATATCATCTTAGCTTGAAGGTATTTCTCTTATAATTGGGACAGTCTTTCAAGATCAAGGATTGGGAGAGAAATCTGATGCAGTTGGTAGAGCCCATTTGTACCTTAATTGATTCTTTCAGCACGTTTTTGAGTGTATTTATATTTATACTTTTGTTCGTAGTATATTTTTTGTGCAACTTCATAAAGTTGGGATAAGGGGTCATAAATGTAGGGCTTATGCTGAGGATCTTGTGTCTTTGAGGAGTAATACATACCTGCTTGTCTCATCTAGCTTCTGTTTTGAGCACTTTTATTACAGTTGTTCTTTAGACAGTTCCTCGAGGGTGTAAGTATGGACAGTGGCTCTACGATCTCTGTCGGCACAGTGAGGGGTCCTCACCTTGTCTTCACATCAGAATCACAGCCACAAGCACTGCAGAAATGCCTGCCCCTATCCTCCAGGGGAATCCTTCCTGTTCAAGGTTATGGTGGGGAACTTTTAAAAAGGACCGCAGGGAAGTCTAATGTACAGCAGTGTTAAGAAGTATTGGCCTGACACACAGTAGGTACTTGGTGAGCAAGTTCGTTTTCATTTTGATGTTCTTACGGCATGTCAGGAAATATGACCTGTGTTGTGTTGTAAGTTTGTTTTGAGTGCGCACATGTGTTTTATACTCAGCAGCACTTGGTGCTCTGTGAGCCAGACATACCAGTTAATTCTGAGGATTAACTTTTTGCTCCCCATTTTCTTCTTTGAGGAGGAAAGTTCTAGGAAGACCAGGTATGTGTGTTTGATATCTTTCCCTGTTTCCTTCCTGCATCAGCATTCCTTGCGTCCTGGAATCCAGAAGTGGAGCTAAGTGAAGGTGTGGAGGCCCGAGGTGCATAGATTAGAAGGAGAAAAGGAATAGCAAAGTGGGGTTGAATATAGCGGTTCATCTGGCCACGTCTCTGTGGAGAACTTTTTGGTTGTTCCAGTTGCGGGAGGCTGAGGGGTGTTTCTGCCAGCATCTGGTAAGCAGAGACCAGGGTGCTGCTAAATAGCCTATAAAGCTAAGGTTGAGAAACCCTGGACGAGAGGAGGAAAGGGGGAATCAGGAGGTAAAGGGGATACTGAAGTGAGAGTGTCGCTGACCCGTTTCTGCCCCTCCGGGACATGGTTTGCTTTGTCAGCACCCGCCGCGCCCACATCCTGCACGGGGGAGAGGACTATTTTTTGCCAGTATCTGTAGATAGCATTGTGACTGCCAGCTGTGCATGAGCTATTCAAATGAGTATTTTAATATTTTACCTGTAATAAAATACAATACTTGAAAGAGTTCTTTAGTTAAATTTTCTCCGTCTCTACATTTGCTGGAATGGAAAAGGATTACTTCAAGAAAAATGAGCCAGTTATTTGTGTTCCGTTTTGTTTATGTTTTCAGTACAGGACTCTAGGAATAATTGGTGCGAATGTAAAGAAAATTAATTTCTTTAAAGGAGTTGAATTTTAATGTTCCATAGTCTCATCATAAGAAAAGAGTATCAATAGTTGAACACATCATGGGCCATTGGTGTGATGTAATGGTGTCAGTTTCCTTATGCCTTGTTGAGGGATCGCTTATAACTTCTTATCCTGTTCTAGGCTCTTTAGGTTAAAATGAGCTTCATTTTGTCACTGCTGCCCTCATAAAACTCTAGGAAAGTGGGAAGAAGGAAAGAAGGTAACAACAACAACAAAATGAATTGGGAAGGGAAGGAATTGGAGGGATTAAAATAAAACTAAGCAAATCCTTGCTTGTCAGTCTACCTGCTTTCTGCATGAGACAAAGGAGGAGGTTATTTAGGAGAAGCAGGCTGGTAGAGGGGTTGCCTTGGCAAGTCCCTTCACCTTTCTGCACCTCAATTTCATCATCTCTGAAATGGTCTTTACCTTATGGGATTCTTGTAAGGATTAGGAGAGTTAATAGGTCTACAGTGCTCAGAACAGTGCTTCGTGCTTTGTCGTGGTGGCCTGATGATGGTATGAGAATGGTGTTTGATTCTTTCTGACTCCTTGAGCTGCAAATTGACAGAGGCCAAGCATGTACTCGGACGTAGTCTCCCAGGCCTGCACGACAACTCTCTGCCTTGGAAGTTGGTGGTGACGGTAAAGAGAGGTTATTGCATCCTCAACTGGGATGTTTCAGATGCTCTCTAAAGGCTTTTTTTCCTATAGTGTGAATCTTGAGAGGAAGATAGAGTGATTTATATTATAAAATATGTTTGTAAGTTTTTATAGGACAATAAAACCATTGTAGTTAACTGTTTGTCATCCACTTACAGATTTTCCACAGAAACATTGGGGTCTTGAACAGGCATTTCTTTAGAATTTACTGTGCTCTCAGGGTATTTAATAGTTTTATTAGTGTAAGCAAAATACGACAAGGAATTGAAAGCTTTCTCTGATAAAGCAGAATACATTCCAAAAGAAATGGCTAATTCTTACTAAGGCTGCTTTGGATGATCCGTTCCACAGTTCACACCGTTGACCCCCCTGGGTGGTAGTTGGTTGAACTCATTGGGATTTCCATGGCCCAGTCGGTGTCACAGAGCCTGGAATGCTCGGGAGATGTAGTTGCGGCAAAGAAAATGGCACCATGTGTTGGCCACTCTCCATGTCTGTTCCTCCTTAAACAGCCTGATCATGTCATGTGACTTATCACCATCAACCTTATAACATGGCTCTCCCATCCTCCCCGCGCGCTTTATACCTGTAAGCACGGTGGCGATGGGAATGGGAACCGTCTCACACTCATTCTCTTTCCACGGCACCTTTATGTGGTACGTGCTTAAAAGAACTGTTCGGTTAAACAGTGCATTCGTGGAGACCAGAGCGCTCTTAGTGGAACGTAAGAAGGGGGAGAACTTGAGTTCTTAAGCCTTCGACGAGCACTCTTAGGGTTTTCCATTCTGATTGGTAAGTAAGTCCCTGTGGGGAGATAACGGACAGCCCTGGACTGAACAGCGAAGAGGCAGCAAAGGGCTGCGTTTCTGGTGCAGGTCTCACTGGCTCACCTCGTTCTGCAGGCGATGCTTGTATCCACAGCGTTATGTCTCTAACCCAGAGAAAGACGTGGCGTTGCCTGCTTTTAGCTCTTAGCTGGAGGGAGCTCTTACCGTGCTGGAAGAGGGCTGCTGCTCTTTGTTCATTTTCTCCTGTGAGGTGGCCAAGTGAACGTTTCTAAGTCGAGGCCAGTTTTTGGCAGATTGAAAACAGGATGTCATTGATTGTCATGTGGAGGAGAATGAAATCTGGCTGATCTCAGTGTTTGTTTCAGTGATTATGTAAACTTTGATTTTTAGAAGTTATTTTATTCTTCTAAATAACAGATTTATGTACTGGAAAACGCACAGTACCAAATTACTCCTGAGATATTTGGGTAACACAAAACATTTTGGGGTGAGATTCATGCACTGAAAATTTCGAGTGATATTGGAACTGTTAATGGAAAGGGGACTAGGGAACTAGAATGGGAAGGAAACTTACATTTTTGTTATATTATGGCACTTTGTAAAATTGAATTTTATGATCATGTGCCTGAATTGCTTAATAAAAAAAGTACATTCCCACCCATACCATATTCACCCAGAATTAGGCCATATATTCCAGCCCTTTGTGCAGGAATAAATTTCTCTGAAAATCCCAGTTCAGTGGTATTTCCATTCTGTGCAGAAACACTTTCAATTATTTTTTTCCTTTATAAAAAGGTAAATCTTACCACCTCTTGGTCATAATGCTGTCTTTTGGAGCCACGGAGAATAAATCTCTTACTTTCAGTTTTTATTTGTAGTAGTGGAGTTTTAAAATTGAAAACCATAATTGATTAGAAGAAAAAAACAGTACTCTCCTGCACTCCCTTCTCCTACCTCACTTCTGAAGGTAACCTGTTCAGTTTCGTTTATTTCCTTTCAGGCCTTGAAAGATGTGCACATATTTATACATGTAATACAGGTTTTGTTTCTGTCTGTTTTTAAAATGGGATCACATTATGTATATTGTTCTGCAACTTTTTTGAACTGAACAAGTATGGTATGGTTTTCGTTTCCATGTTAGACATGAAAGTGTCTTTTTTTTCTTTTTTAGCAGTTACATCATTGTCGGGTGTACCGTAAATTATGTAATCACTCCCTTACCGTTAGACATCTGGGTTGTTTGGAACGTGAGTGACCTTGGGCATAGACCAAGCTCATCTAAGGATGCAGCTTTCCTGGTAGGTCCCTGAGGTCCTGGCTGTTTTCTAACTCTCAGTGTGGGGCCAGGAGGTGGTGTCCCCTTCATTGCCACCCGTGGCCCATCCTCCCACCATCCTCCATGAAAAACCCAGCTTTGAACATTATGTCAGCTTCTGCTACTCACTTCCCTTCCTTGTGACTCACTCACTGCTTCACTCCCCATCATTCACCCTCATTCCTACAAGATTTTAGCTTCTAGCCATTGTTTCCTCCGGACTGCTCCTGTGATCATTCCGGGACTGCTTCTATCCCCACTGACCTTTGATCCCACCTCAGGTACTCAGTCCCATAGTCCCATCAGAAGGGGTTTTTTGACACTTGTAACAATTGAACAGATTTCTCCAAGTTTAGGGTTGATTATTTTCTTTCTTTACTTAAGCAGGAAAATGTATTTGTTCATGGTGGTACCTTCAGAATACATCCAGAATCTGACCCCTTCTGCCATGCTGATCTAAACCTTTATCATCTAAAACCTTAACAATTGCCATAGCTTCTCAGCTGGTCTCCTTACGACGTCCTACTTCCATCATTTCCGTCTGTTCTCAACCCAGTCAGCACAGTGCTCCCGTAAACCGTCAATCAGTCATAGCTGACCGCATCTCCCAGTGGTCCCCGTCTTTTTTCGAGTGAAAGCTAAGAAGTGCCTCCGGGTTCCTACGTGTCTGCTCCCCTCTCCAGCCTCATCTCCCACCACTCTCTTCTCCTCCGTCCATTCCCACCTTATCGGCCTCCTTGCTGTGTGAGTATTTCAGCCACGGTCCTGCCTTTGGGCCTTTGCACTTGCCCTTCCCTCTGCTGGCAGTGTGTTCCCCCAAGGTACCACGTGACTCAGCCCCTCACCTTCTCAGGCTTCTGTGGGGACATCACCTTCTCAGTAGGGCCTCCCATAACCACGAGAATGTAGGTCTCATTCTAAAAAATACTGCTTTGGATCTTTTGTGCTGTGCTATGTCTGTACTTAGAATAGTGTCTGGCACAACTTCGGTGTTTGTTAAATAAACTCTGGGGCTTATTGGATTTTCTTTTTACCATTTTTAAAAACAGAAAGTTAGAACTAGGACAGAAACTTTGCTTTTTTGATATATACGAAATATTAAAATTAGCTTTCTTATTTGTGAAACTGCTCTTAATAGAATACGTCACATTTTTCAGCATGTTACAGTTTTCAGATGAGTTTCACATATTCATATTTGGTCCTCATAACAACCAGTGGGATAGGTGGTAGAAACAAAATTTTGTGGAGAAGAAAATTGAGGCTCAGAGAAATGTTTGGTTCACAGTACAGCTACTAAGTAGAAAGCTGCCGTTCAAATCTGTCCCTTATTCCAAATCTGTCTCTTATTCCATTTTTAAAAACATCTTAAAAATGACAGAAAAATTTGTAGGGGTTTTATTTGAAAGTGTGAAGAATGTGCCTGATTTTTTACTCTGGATTTAGTCTGCTTTTTGTTTCCATTTGAAAGTACATAAAATAAATGGTTAACTTTAAAATTCCTGACAATGACATATCAACAAGTTTTATTTCTCTCACCTGTGGAGGAAGTGGCCTCCACCCAGTTTTACTGAATTAGGAGGGAAGTGATTTTTTCAAGTGATAAAAAGAAATAAAATTCCATGTTCTTCCCAGAGGAGGAGTTCAACAATTGGGAGAATGGCGTGAGACCATATGTTGGTTTGTAAAAGGATATAACTTGCAAAGATGTTTCCTTTGATGCCTGTGATGGATATGGATGTGTTTCCCTTCTAGAGGGTCCTGATTAAATTATTCAATTAAGATCTGAGCTGAAGGATCTAAATATAGGGAGAGGGTTCAGGCTGTCCTGCCTTGTGAATGTCAGTCAGCTCAGCCCTACAGATGTCGGCGTTTGTTGTCATAAACAGCACCTGTGAGATCAGTGGAACAAGAAAAATATGTTCCCAAAAATGAACTACAGCAGGATTTATTTATTTATTTTTTTAATAAAAGGGATAGTTTTTTTCTTCCTCTAGCTTGTTTTATTTTCATCTGTGAATTTGGCAGTTGCATTGCTTTTTTTTTTTTTTTTTTTAACCTGATTGGTAGACTTTCATATCTGTTCCGGTTTAAAATGTAGATGTACCCTTTGCTAGAATATGGTCTTGATCCTCAAGTTAATTAATAAAATTGAGATAATGACATGCACCTTGAAGAATTCCTGTAAGGAGTCAATAAGATGTTTGTAAAAACAACCAATATAATGCTTACGTAAGTGAATAGGTCAATTAAAATAATTTCATTCATTTGTTAATGATGAATCATTCAGAACTGGCCCCTTAACGGAAATTTACCACATTTAGCATTCTTTGCTGTCTATAAAATTGCTATTCTACAATAGCAAGGAGTCAAAGAGAATACTAGTTTTTTCTAAGAGACAGCTATCGTAGGCTTTACCCCTCTGCAGTCAGTAAAATTAAATTTTAAAATGCCTTTGGTCGTCAGTGTCCTGTGTTTGAGAAACCGAGCACTTACAGGGCAAATAACACTACAGCTTTGGAGCTAAAATGAATACAATTGAAAGTTACCAGTGTGAGGTAGTTAGGACCTGGCCGTCTTAAAGGCCAGCATGTACTGAAGTTCAGTTTTCCGTTAGAAACATGAGTTTTGGAATTGGGATTTGGGATTCAGTGGGATTCAGGAATGTTGTAAACTTTTAGAAGAAGTGACAAGGAGATATCAGAAGAAGCCAAGTTTGTTTGTTGGAATTGAGGACAGTAAGAAAACTGCAGTGCCTTCAGTCTACTTAACAAATAATCGTCTATTGAAACAAAAGAGAACTGACACTTGCTATTCTGTAGGGAATCTATGACTAAGAGAAATTGACGAGTTGCCCTACAAGCAGTCCAGATTGGTCAGGATGGAGGGACTTGTGTATGCAGAGCAGAACGTGAAAGAGTTTTTGTCTTAAAGAGTTTTCTAACACAATGGAGATATATTGAGTAGCAATACTTGACACGCCTAAATCTGTAAACTACAGTTGTATCCTTAGAGACTCATGCAATTGTGATATCCATAAATTCCTTGTTTCATTTTCATCATGGGGACACCACTTTTGAAATCATTTGGCTGAAATGTCACAGCTTGCAATGAACTTACAAGTGAGAAGTAAGTGGTAAGCTGGAATTCAAAGCCCATGTGTTACTCCTTTTTTTTTTTGGTTCCTAAGATTCCCGCTCACTTAACACTACTGAGAGACCACGTCACGTCTCTCACTAGCATGTCACTTAGGTCACACCTGAGAGACTGGAAGATTGGCTGTGTCTACATAATTGCATTACTAAAAATAGGCTTTCAAGAGCTTGTCCGCTCTCCCACCTTCACCCCCCAGTTTCTTCAGCGTGGAGACGGTGGACACGGGTGATTCATGTCCCAGGTAGCAGAGTGGATGGCGCACAATTTCATCTCGCTACTCAGATCTGGAAAATTAATCTCTGGAAAAACAATTTAGTGAGAAAGTGGCAAACTAGCTACTCTGTGTCATCAATCACACATTTAGAAAGTTGGGACGTGTTTGGAAGTAACCAAAACAAGGCGTAATAGTAAGAGGCTCAGTAAGGTGAAATGTGACATCTGGGTGTTGGTGAGAGCAGGACATAGCTTCTGCTTTAAGACCGGGCAGAACTCTTCCGTGATCTCCAATGGATCTTCATATTGCTTTGTTGCCTAGGAAGTTTGTTTAAATATCTTTTCATTTTCTGAGGACTCAGTTGAAGTCGAGTTCCTCTTAGCCCAACTCCTAAGCAATGGAGTAGGTAGTTAAGCAGGTGCTTTAGAATCTGTGTGAGAAATGAAGAGAGGTTAGATCTATCCTCACTTCTTATTCTAGGATTTTTTTCCCCCTTATTTTGGTTAGTGGTAAGTTTTATTTAGCTACATCTGACCCGTTTGAAATTGAGAAATGTTGAAAGTCCTGTGCTAACTGTTATTTTAAAACAGGAAAAAGAAATGCAGAGGCACTTGACCTGTTTTCTCCTGCAAAACAAATATCTCAAAACCAAATTAGTGCCTAATTGGCGTAACTGGAGAGAAGAAACATTTGAACAGATTATTTGTTGAAACCAAGTCACAGAGCATTGTTACTTTGGGGTATTTTCTAAGACTGAAATAGCTAGAGAAAATTCATCTCTGTTTTTCTATTCATTGTTGTAATGGCATTATTCTTGTGTAGCAAACTTTTTTCCTGTTTGGCTTGGAGTAAAGATGTATCATTTTTCTTAAGGAGCCCTATAATAAATAATCTCTGATGCTTTTACTGTGTTTCCCCGAAAATAAGACTAGCCGGACTATCAGCTCTAATGCGTCTTTTGGAGCAAAAATTAATATAAGACCCAGTCTTATTTTAATATATTATTATATTATACCGGATCTTATATAAATTTTTGCTCCAAAAGACGCATTAGGCCTGATATTCCGACTACGTCTTATTTTCAGGGCAACACGGTATTAGGAACTGCTCAGAGTTGTGTTCTTGTTCCAGAGTGCTGTCTCCACCTGTCTTCATTACAGTAGTCCCTCCCTTATCTGCGGGGGATAACGTTCTAAGACCCCCAGCGGATGCCTGAAACTGCAGATTGCTCCAAACCCTATATATATTATGTTTTCCCTTATACATACCTACCTGTGAGAAAGTTTATCAGTTAGTCACAGTAACAGATTAATAAAAGTTAAGTGAATGTGCTCTCAAAATATTTACTGTACTCACCTTTTTTCCACTTAAAGGAGGCACTTTACAGCTTTTTGTCATATCCAAATTGGCAGCATCACTAATCTTGCACTTTGGGGCCATTATCAAGTAAAATAGGATTACTTAACACAAGCAGTGCAATGCCTTGATAGTCCATCCAATGATAACCAAGACAGCCATTAAGTAGGATTCATGTCCCAGGTAGCAGAGTGGATGGCACAAAATTTCATCACTCTACTCAGAACAGTGTGCAGTTTCAAACTTAAGAATTATTTATTTCTGGAATTTTCCACTAATATCTTTAGGTCACGGTTGAAAACGTGGATAAGGGGGAGACTACTGTACTGGTTTTCGTGAGTACTGCTTATAGGATTGTTCTCCATCTGGAACGGAGAGTATATGTGCTGCTTCTGCCTTGGCCATCCTGCTATGCCAGCAAGCGGATTGCCTGCTATTCCACTTGTAAGTGATAGGTATTCAGGTTTATTTATCAAAAGTTTGGAAGTTCCCAATTCTTGAGGACGTTTGATTAATTCTGTAGTCTAATTTATTTAAGTCTAATGGACATGGTTATGACTCCCCCTTTCTCTCTCCCGCCCCCCCCCCCCATTTTGTGAATTCTCTACCTTACTCTTACCAATAAAGCTCATTGCAATTCTTGGCTTAATGATGGCTTGCTCTTTATGTTTTAAAATATTTACTGGTATTGAATCTCAAACATTCTCCTTTGTAGCCTTCATCTTTTTAAGCATTTTTAACCCTAATCTGTAGTGTCTAGTCTTCTGTGATTCTATGGGTTTTATGAGTGTTAGGAATTTTTAGGGCATCTTGGTTTCATCTTCCTTGGGAATCATGATCTGTCTTGACAATTCTGCCTTTGGTAGTGTCAACCTTAAAAATTAAAAAACAAAGGTTATCAAGCAGCAAATGAATTTACTCAGGAAAAGCAATTTGGGACAAGCACACCATTCTGGAGAAGAGAGAGGAGCATGTTTTTTTAGATGAAGGGAGGAAGTTGGGAGGGCAGGTTTTGAACAAGAGGTCTTTAGAAGACAGCAAGAATTTGGGATTGTGGCAGTCTCTTATTGGTTGAGTTGTTGCTGGGCAAGGAGAAAATCTGCCTCTTCCTGCAGGAGGATATGTAAAGTAAGCTCTTTCCTGCTGGGGTACGTAAAATAAGGTAGATTTGTGGTGTGTATGTGAGAGCCTTCCCTTCACGACTCCATTTTGAATGAGGTTTTTCTTTATTCATTTTCATAGTAGGAGTGTACAGTTGACTTGGGTACCTAAATGAAATCAAGTAGGTTAAAAAAATAGTCCATTTTGGAGTAATGAAAAATTATATTACAAGATGGATCGCCTGGCATGTTCACTTTTTGACCCTTTTTGACTTTTTACTTGAGCTAAGCATCTCAGAGGAAGCCAGATTTCTCATCAGGCCTATCTAACATTGGGTGTTAGGATAGATGATACATACCTTTCCATAATACTAATTAATATTGTCACTGATCACTTTATACAACACATCTCTGAGGTCTTTTACATCTCCATAGCATTCTGTATGCTGATGTGTCATAGATCTAAAAACTACTGAACTACAGAAATGATAACAGTTTGCTTACAATTTCTCTGAAGCCCCACTGTAGCTCGTCTTTGGAAGCTCAAGTCTTTTTTTCTGTTTATTCATAGGATCATCTGTTTAAGAAGAAAGCTAGTGGTTCAAGTCAGGAAATACGCACACAGTTTATTTACTTACTTGGAAATACTTGTTTCCCCAAAAAAGGATCAAACATTTTTATAGAAAAATAATTTTTGTAAAGTCTTTTTTCTTAAAAAGCTTATCCAACTGGTAAACAATTTCAAAGTGCAGTTAATCAATACCCTGTGATTTTAGTTCATTCTTTTGATCTTTTATGCTTTGATGTTTTACCATTAGAGTTAAGATAGAATAATGAACCAAAGAACAAGAAGTGAATTAAAAAAATGAGTTGCTTGCTTCACTGAAAATAGACCATTTATCTCTGTCAGTTGCTTATTTTAAGGTACTAGGAGTCTTTTTTCCCCAGTCACTTTTTGGAGCCTGTATTTTATGTTTATTTTATTGAATGATCTAATTATTTTGTCAATATTTAATGAGATCGTTTATTTTGTCTAGTTCACTGAATTCCATGCCAGTATAAGAATTATAAAATGGCACTAGTTTGAAGCTACAGAGGCCACTGGTCTTACCTGTCTCTCCCCCTCATTATTTTATTAAAGGTACTACATTTGTAACACTTGGCGGCTATCCTCCCCCTGCCTTTTTAAATGTATCTTCAGATACACATTAGAATAATTTTCTTTTAAAACTTTCTGTGGGATACTGGGATCTGAAAGGTTGAATGGCAGAGAGTGTATTTTGTTGATATTCCCACAGTTGGATAATTACATGTTTCTTTACTAGGTGAGGCCAAGATGAAGAAAATACCTATTGTGCAGTTGGCTAATTAGCTTGCCTTTAAATATAAAGCAAGTTACATAGCTGTTAAAGGTATTTTAATTTTTTATTTTTTTTTTTGCTTTTAACATTAAGGAATATCACATAAGTTGCAAAATTAAATATCCAAGTCAAAAGGAGTATTATAAGAGTATTTTTCTCATTTGGCTTCTGGCAGTGCTAATAGAAATCCTTCCCAGGGACAAGACTCCATAGGAAAAGGTTCTGAATTCAGGGACAAGACTCCATAGGAAAGAGTTCTGAATTTAAACTGCGTTTTTATTACTTCTGAAATCAGATCACACTCCAAGTCCAATCTGATGTATATATAAGTAGAGTTCTTGTGTGGCTTGAGCTTATGAAATTGATTTTTTTTTTGTAATTAGCAAATTACATATAGATGCCTTTTTAAAAATTTGAAAGTTACAATTTTTTATTAAAGAGTGTTTGAAAGGTTTAGAAAAGTAGGAGAGAGGTATGACAAACCTTCCAAACCCAGCCACGATTAGTATTTTGGTATATTTACATAATTGTTTATGCTATACTGTTTTATGTTCTACTTAAGGGTTTTTTCCAAGTTATTACGTAGTTTTTATGAACATAATATTTAAAGTGAATTGTTCTAAGCTTATGTAACTATTTCCTAATTATTAGATTTTATTCTCTCTTTCAATAACTAATGCTGTGATGAAAATCTTGTATGAAAACTTCTTACCTTTTCTGGTTCAGAATATTTCCTTAGAGTAAGTTTTTTTTTTTTTTTTTTTTTTTAAGGCTTCTGGGGGTTTCTTTCCTGGATGAATGCTTTTTTTCTGTCAGCATTAAATGTTTGTATTTGGAGAAGAGGGAAGGAAATCTCTGTTTGCTGACTCATGTTTTTATTTTGCACTTTAAACTGATAAGGCCACTTAACTTTTGACATAAACTAAAGCAGGAAGTACAAAAAAGGGGCAGAGAAAAAAAGGGGTTGTTTTGCCAAAGCCATAGTATCATGGACTCATTTGGATTCCTAATGGGAGGCAGATGACTTATTTGACTTGCATATTTTAATAAAAAAAAAAAGCTTAACTCAATGAGGCAAAAATTAGTGATCAGCCTGCATTTTGTTTCATCAATGCACATTCCTATGCAAAAGTTTGTGATCTTGTCGCTTTAATTTTTGTGAGTGGCATCAAGACATTCACCTCCTAACTGGCCTCTGCGGTGTTCAGAGGTGGTAGTTTTTCTGTTTTGTTTTGTTTTAGATTTTTGTTTTCTGTATGGAGAATACTTCCTGTATTAAGGATATCATCGTAGCTGTCTTTCTAAAATAACATCTCATCATGGCAATGCTCTGATTTGAAACCTTCCACTTGTCTGTGGGATAAGATGTATCCCAGGCCCTTCACATCCCTGCCCTTGCCCTTGTTTTCAGCCTGGATTGCCTCCAACCACCTTGAACCTTGGCATTTCTATCATGTGTCTGTTAGGACTAGCAGTTTAGAAAAGTGGTTAACAAATTGAGGCTCTAGAGCCCGACATCAGGAGTTCAAACCCTGGCTCTGCCAGATAGCCGTGTAGGTAAACTTTGGGCAAGTTATTGAACTTTTCTATATTGCATTTTCCTTACCTGTAAAATGAAGCATATGGTAGTGTTGACTTTGGAGGGTTTATTGCAAAGATTAAACTAGTTAATAGATGGAAAGTACTTGGGACGTTGTCTGTCATGTCACTCAAAAGGTTAGCTCTATTGTTTCGCAGAATTCTGCTCATCCTTGAAGACCTATCTGATATTTCCTTGGAAAAACTTCCTGAAATCCCTGGAATTATTGGTTCTCTCTTTCTCTGCTTTTATATGTTACTGTTTATATCTGTTTCGAGCGCTTGTCACACAGTATTGTAGTTCGTTCACGGTGGGCAAATGCACCGTCCATGGGCTTCCTGTTCTCCTAGGCCTGTGCTCCTGGCTGACCTTGGGACGGTCGCGCTCCCCTGGCTGAGGCTCTCAGATGGCCTGCACCTTCTCCCCGCAAACCGCTGGGATTGGTATGCCAGGAAACCAGTCCGCCCCAGCAGACTTAGTTGTTTCCACACTGGCTCTCGCCTTGGATTGTGAGCTCCTTCGGGGTCCAGGGTACCCACCTTTGCCTGTGTCTTCGTGTACAGCCCAGCGCCAGGTACTTAGCAGGCCCTCAGTGCAGTTGTGTTGAATGAATGTCAATTTGAATAGTGAAAACTAAGGTCTGAAAGGGTGGTTCTTAATCCTCCCCACACTCTCAAGACAAGTACCTTATATAACAAACCTATCAGTGATAGAATTTGAAATAGCCCCAAGTGATTATGATACAAACATACCCCCTCTATTTGAAAGTCATTGGCAAAAATATAGAAAGAAGTCTTGGAATAGAAGAAAAAGGTATCCAGAATAATAAGAAATATATTCCCTTCATCAGTGGTGACGAAGGACTAGATGTCTTTCTCGTTCTTTTGCCAAAGTAACCTTTAGTAAATGGTCATTTCAATAGGTAACACTCTGGCCAAGTGTGACTTTTGATAATAGCATAGTTTTGTTTTCTGTTAACTGAAAATAATACCAGTTTCAAACAACTGGTAAATTTGGATAAAATTGTTTATTTAAAAAAAAAGAAACAACTGACTCCGTACAGCTTATTGAATACTTACATTTAGTAATATTTATTCATATTTTATTGAATAAAGTTGAAGCCCCACACTTGGCCTTCTAATTTCTTCAGGGAGCTAAATCATTCATTAAACATTCATTGAGAATCTGCTCTGTCGAGGTACAGTCCCGGGCTCTAAAGACAGGAAGACAGTAAGATTGAATTAATTCCTCCATCATTTTCCTCTGAGGCGCGGACGTGCGGACTGCCGCCTGGAACTGTGTCCGTGCAGCTGTGACAGCTCTTCAGTATCTTTAGCTTTTCAGTTTCTGAGGGTCAGTAATGATTTTCCCTTTTATTCCTGTGATTGGTAATCTGTACCTTCTCTTTCACTAATTAGTTTTCCTAGACATTTACCCCATGTTATTAGTATTTTTAGAGAACCAACTTTGATTTTATAGGTGTTCTCTATTATGCTTTTTTCTGCTCTCATTTCCCTCTACTTTCTTTGGGTTTAATTTACTGTTCCTTTTTTGTTGTTCTTGGGGTCGTTTTCTTCTTTGACCCATGAGTTATTGAAAAGTATAATTATTTTCAATAACAAAATTTTGTTATTGATTTCTTAGTTATGCTGTGATCAAAGGACATTGCGTACGGTTTTGATATGTGTAGAGATTTGCTTTATGGCTCATTATATGGTCAATTTGGGTAAGGATTCCGCGTGTATTTGAAAGTCTTACACGTATGCATTCTGTTGTTGGATTCAGTGATCTTTGTACATGAGTTGGATCAAGTTTTTAAACGTTGTTAATCTTCTGTATCTATTGATTTTTGTGTATCTGTTACTATGGTAATCTCTTACTAAATTGTGGGTTTGTGTCTTTGTCACTTTAATTCTGTCAGTTTCTGCTTTTTATGTATTTTGAGACTAATTACACGCTGCAAATTCGATATATTCGTGGTGGTGACTGATCTAGTCATATGGTGGATCAACTCTTTTAAATGAAATGTCCTTTTTAAAAAAAGTTTATGCTGAAACCATGTCTCCTTCTGGTTTTGATTTTCATACCGATTTTATTATTATTTGAAATCTATTTTTTTTAAATTGGGGCAGGGGAACAGAACTTTATTGGGGAACAGTGTGTACTTCCAGGACTTTTTTTTCCCCAAGTCAAGTTGTTGTCCTTTCAATCTTAGTTGTGAAGGGCACATTCAGCTTCAAGTGTTGTCCTTTCAGTCCTAGTTGTGGAGGGTGCAGCTCAGCTCCAGGTCCAGTTGCCATTGCTAGTTGCAGGGGGCACAGCCCACTGAACTGGCAACCTTGTGGCTGAGAGCCCACTGGCCCATGTGGGAATCGAACCGGCAGCCTTCGGAGTTAGGAGCACGGAGCTCTAACCGCCTGAGCCACCGGGCCGGCTGGAAATGTCCCTTTTTTTATATCTCTGGTGATGCTTCTTAGTTTAAAGTCTATTTTGTCTAATTGGATAGCTTTGCCAGCTTTATTGGTTAGAATATGCATAGTTATCTTTTTATATCCTTTTTTTCCCAACCTTTCTTTGTTCTTATATTTAATGTGTGTCTCTGGTAAGTCACCATAGTTAAGGGGCACTCCCCATCTCACCCCTGCCTTCTACTTGCATATTTAATCTGTTTATATTTAAGTAATTGCTGATAATTCAGGGATTAGATCTAAATCATATTGTTTTTTATTTGTCCTATCCATTATTTGCTCCTTTTTCTCCTTTCTCATATTTTTTGTATTAGTCATATTTCTTTTAAAAATCATGTCATATTTTTAACCCCTCTATTACCTGTTAATAGTTTTTAAATTATTCTTTCAGTGGTTGCTTTATTATGACGTACTTCAAAACTAATTATATCAATAATAATTTAATGCTTTACCACAGCCTGGGTAATACAGGGAAGGACCTTAGAATACCAACCTCATTTACCCTTTTCCCTGTTTTTATCATGCATTTTAATGTATATTTTAAACACCACAAGAGATTCCTATTATTATTTTGTAAAGTCAGTATTCATTTAGATTTACCCTTATTTACCCTCTGGAACTCATTCTTTCCTGCAGTTGCTTGCTTCTTTCTAGGATCTTTTTCCTTCTGCCTGACGAATTCCTGCTGGAAGCCAGTTCTCTCAGATCTTGTTTGTTGGAAAGCATCCTTATTTCACAATCGTTTTTTGCATGTTTTTTCCACTAAGCATAGAATTCTAAGTCACCAGCTATTTATTGACATTTGGCACGCTGACATGATATTTCACTGTCTTCTTGTTTCCATCGTTTCTGTTGAAATGTCAGCTGTCAGCCTTACTGTACATTTGAGAATAATCTGTCTTTAAAGAATTTTGTCATAGGGTTTCAGTAATTTTTCTTTGATACAATACATCAAAACTTGTAGATTTCTTTGTATATATCCTTCTTGGAATTTGTAGGCTTTCATGAATCTGTGGCTAGAGGTGTCAGTTTTGGAAAAGCCTTGGCTAGTATCTGAAAATATTGTCTCTTCTGTAAGTTTTTTCTCCTCTTCTCCTCTTCTCCCATCCCCTTGATCCAATTCTAGGATGTGTTTCGGTATAAAAATGGCTCCATTTCGTTTTTGCCCGTATACTGGGCTTAGTGGTCTGAATTGAAAACTTAGTGTATTTACCAGGTCTGCCTTCTCAGCAGGCCCTCAACTCTTAACTTTTTTTTGGTCTCCTCAACACTGTGAGGCCACTGAAATCTCTGCCTAGTTCTTTTTCGGCTCAGCTACTCAGCCCCTTGCTACTTATAGCATAGGCTTTGGCAACTGCCTTAGGCAGAAACACTGTGAAGAACGTTCAGCTCATTTCATTGCTTTTTCCTTCTCTCCAGCATCTTGGCCACTCTCATCCTGAGGACCTCGGTTGCTTTTTCATTCCTTTTAAAAGCCGGGATTTCCCCCACCCCTCCGATTTGTTTGTATTTTATACAGCTTTTATCGTTATTTTTGGGAGGAGGTTGTTTTGATACATGGTACTGTATCTTAGCCAGAATTTGTGTAAAAGTATACTCTTTAATCTTTCTCACCTTTCATGTTTTCATCTGGTGAAGAATAACTAGAAGTTTTAAATGAGACAACTTGACTAAAGAATTTGGTACAGTGTATGTGTTCATGGGCTTCATTTCTTTGATGTCAATAAAAAGCAAATTTGAAAAAGTGGGAAACAAATTCCCTAACCTCACTTGCCCTGTGGCCCATAGGCACAGGCTTGTTCACAGAATAAATACCCTCAAATGCTGCTACGTTTATGTCGTAGAAGTATAATCTACCTTTCCTCTTAGCACAAGAAATACTCGAGGAACAAACTGAAAACAGATGTTAACAGAAAAAAAAAAGATGTTAAAACTATTGTATTTTTATTTTTTTCCTGTGGCTTTCAATTTTTGCTGATGGAGGTGTGTCTTGAAATATGTTTTTAGTACCTATAAATGAATCTAAATAGAAAAGAGTATCTGTTGAGAACGTGGACTTTTTTGCACTACGGTGTCTTGCTTCTTTCTCAGAACTCATGTAAACAGTAACATACTACTTTTTAAACTGTGTCTTAGTTTAATCTGTGTCTCAGTCTGAAACGGCAGTGATTTTATTACCTAGTTGAAAGGATTATTTAAAGGATTAAGTACTGTGTATTATTAGTCTGCTTGGGCTGCCATAGCAAAATACATGTCCTTGAATAATGTCATTTTGTTCAATGTTGTTTTGTTAGAACGTTGATGTGATGCCATAAGAGCATAACTCTTGTTTGTATGGATTAGCCTATGGTGAAATTGGTTTCCTTATACCTCATTGTGTTTAAAGATATAGAACCTATCGAGGTTAAGTGAGGACTTAATGTACCATAGACTGGGTAGTTTAAAGAACAGAAATTTATTTGTCACAGTTGGGGAGGCTAGGAAGTCCAAGATCAAGGTTTCAGCCAATTTGGTTTCTGGTTTTTTCTTCCAGTCTTGCAGATGGCTGCCTTCTCTCTGTGTCCTCACATGGCCTTTCCTCAGTGCATGGGAGAGAGGGAGAGAGAGAGAGAGGGAGAGAGAGAGGGAGGGAGGGAGGGAAGGAGGGAGGGGGAGAGAGAGAGAGAGAGAGAGAGAGAGAGAGAGAGAGAGGGCTCTCCCTTCCTCTTAGAAAGCCACCAGTCCTATCAGATGATGGCCCCACTGTTGTGACCTCATTTATCCTGCTCCTTTAGAGGCTCCGTCTCCAGATATAGTGACATTGGGGGCTAGGGTTTCAACACAACTTTTGGGGAGGCCATAATTCAGTCCGTAGCATACTGAAGTACATAAAAGCACTCAAAATTGGACCTGGCCATAGTAATTCTTTAAGAAATTGTGGTTTTTGTGGTAGAAATGATTTTAAACATTTTTTTTCCTTTTGTCTTTTCTAGGTGCTGACTTTGGGTTACGTTTTGCAACACTAGGAATGGTAATTTCTACTTTTCAGAACCTCAAAACGAAGCAGCTAAAGAGAATTCTATATAAATAAAGGGAACTGTCTTCTGTTGGCGTTTCGCATTTTAGAGACTCCTTCGTTTCACCACACACAAGGAGTGTGTACCTAGTGCCATCACTATGAATGTGACCAGTTTGTTTTCCTTCACAAGTCCAGCGGTGAAGAGACTTCTTGGGTGGAAACAGGGCGATGAAGAAGAAAAATGGGCAGAGAAAGCTGTTGATGCTTTGGTGAAAAAACTGAAGAAAAAGAAAGGGGCCATGGAGGAACTGGAGAAGGCCCTGAGCTGCCCGGGGCAGCCCAGTAACTGTGTCACCATTCCTCGCTCTCTGGATGGCAGGCTGCAAGTTTCCCACCGGAAGGGACTGCCTCATGTCATTTACTGCCGCGTGTGGCGCTGGCCTGACCTGCAGAGCCACCATGAACTAAAACCACTGGAATGCTGCGAGTTTCCTTTTGGTTCCAAGCAAAAGGAGGTGTGCATCAATCCCTACCACTATAAGCGAGTAGAGAGCCCTGGTGAGTCCTTGTGATTGATGGCATTTAGCCGATTTGTGTTGTTTAAAATAACAGTAATTCCTCTTCCTGTTTTCAGTTGTGACTTTTAAATATCAGGGAAAATATATATATTTGTCAGCTCTCGAATGTGTCATGCATCCTAACAATTTAGTCCTCCTTAGTTAACTGCATTTCCTAGGAGCAGGGGATACAATTGTCATTATGAGACTCGTACTTGGAACTTTTAGTTAATTGTTTTCTTTCTAAATTAATTTTTTATGTTTCCCATTGGTTCTGTGCATTTCTCTAGACAAATTTAGCTATGATTTTAATACAAGGGAAGACAATTAGAAAAGTAAAGAAGCATGCTGTCGCCGTCTACGAACTTGAGGGGTATACATCTTGAGGGCAGTTGTCAGGGATTTATACCACGGTGTCCTTGAGAATAGCACCTTTTATCATCTTTGGTGGAATTTTGCTGTGACACACTCACTGTGGAGGATATAAAGGAATTGTGTTCTGCTGTGTATCAGTATCCTTTGATACTGTTACTTTATACGATATTAGCAGGTTTTCCATGTACTCGTATGACCTTTGGGGGGAGGGCGGGTAAGGGCAAAGGATATACTGCTTGAAAATTTATACGGCTTAGCTCTCAAATCAGAATCCACATTCTAGACATTTGCATCAATTGGAAAGTGATTAGGCAATCTTAACCACTTAAATATCTCATCTTCAGATTAGAACCAGTATTGCTGATGGATTAGTCATTCATAGTTAGTGGTTACCAAGAGTTCCCAAATGAGGCTGTGTGTTGGTTGAAATCCTATGGCTCCCCTCCGAGAAATTCTGATTCTGGCATAGCCTGGTGATCCATATTTAACAAGTACTTCAGGTGATGCTGATGTAGCTATTGGATTGGTATTTGTTAGATCATGGAATAACATGGTTCTTCAATAAAAGGTATTCTGGGTTTTTTTAAATGGAATATTTAAGACACGCAAAAAAAGTTTAAAGACTACGGAATAATCTAATCACATCTTCGTATTCACCACCCAGTTTTAAGAAATAAAAGATTACAAATAAAACATAAACTCCAGTTTATGCCTCTATGATCCTGTTCCCTTCCGTAACTAGTATTTTGAATTACTTGATGTTTGAATTTGATGTTTATCGTTCCCATGCATACTCTTACACTGTTAGTACATGTGTATGAATTCACAGCAGTATCTATTATTATTTTGTATATTTTAAAGTATTATATAATGATATTGGAGGACCTTTCTACAACTTGTTATATTCATTTAACACTATGCTTTTGTGATTTCTCTGTCAGATCCTTTAGAATTACTTTGTCAAGTTCTGTGAAAAATCCTCCAGAGATTTTATTGGAATTTCAGTGATTTCATTTGAGGGCAGATTGACATAGTTACGCTCTTGAGCGTAATATTTTTCTAAACTTATTTAGGTCTTTTTCTTTCATTTTCCTCCATAAAGTTCTTGTACATCTTTTCTTCCATTTATTTATAGATGACTTTGCATTTTTTATTGTGTCCTTTTTAAAGTTACATTTTGTTACACTTGGTCTTGCTAGGACTGCACTTGCTTTTTTCCAACAACTTTACTGAATTCCCCTTATTCTAATATAGGCATTCTTACTGCTTGTTATATACCTGCTGTGATGTTAATTTTTTTAAAAATTCAACACAGAGATACATGGTCTTCTTTTATCCAAACATTGAAATGGAGTTAAGAGTTTTGGAGAGTAAAAAGTAGTATATAAGTAATATAGTTATGTGCCACGTAACGGCGTTTCGGTCAACAGCTGACCACATATACGACAGGGGTCCCATTAGATTATCATGGAGCTGAACAATTCCTGTCACTTCGTGAGGCCTACGCTATCACATATCGTAATGCAATGCGTCCCTCGCGTGTTTGTGGTGGTGCTGCTGCAAACAGCCCACTACACGGCTAGTCGTATAAAAGTACAGCATATACAATCATGTACAGCACATAATACTTGATAATGATAAAAAAGACTGTTACTGGTTTATGCATTTACTGTACTACACTTTCTATCATTATTTTAAGAGTGTACTCTTTCTGCTTTGCCCTGTTAATCAGCAGCAGCCTCATACGTCTCACGTTTGCTGAGTCTCTTGATTGCGTCCTTTTCTCTTGTGCTTGGTTTACTCTTGTGTTGTTTTGTTCATCATGACCCCGACGTGTACAAAATCCACTGCTAGTGTTGCCAGTAAGAGGCCACATCGAGTGGTTGACCTGAAAACGAAACAAAAATGATGAAGGACTATGAAGGTGGAAAATCAGGGATAGTTTCTGCTTTCCGTCCAGGGAGGCACGTCCCATCCCACCATGGCTTCAATCTTGAAGAACTAGAACAAAGTGACAGAAGCTGTTAGAGGAGCTCTTCATTGAAGGCAGTGAGACTAACAAAATTTCGAGAAGGGCCGATGTCAGACATGGAGAGACTTCCAGTGACCTGGACGGAAGACCAGACACAAGCGTCTGTCAGCACCGGGAAGATCATGGCCAAAGCGAAGAGTGTGTTTGCGATATTGAAAGAAAAGGCTGGACCCGACTATGAGGCTGAATTTACTGCGAATGCTGATGTGAAGGCAGCTGAAGAATTTTGGGAAACTCTAGATAAGCTAATAACGGGGGAAAGTTACTTGCCAGAGAAACATTCAATATGGACGAAATCTCCCTATTCTGGAAATGGATGCCTGAAAGGACTTTCGTGTGTACGGAGGCCAAATCCATGCCAGGTTTCACGGCTGCTAAGGACAGGATAACAGTCATGCTTGGGGGCCGTGTTGCAGGCTACAAATTAAAACCCTTTGTGACCTGGCAGTGAGAACCCAGGGCCTTTAAGCGTACCAGTAAGCATACGCCTCCAGGGTCCTACAGGAGCGTAAGAAGGCGTGGATGACCCAGCTCCTTCCAGGATGCCCTCCTCATTGCTATGCCAGAGAAATGGAGAAGTGCTGTTTGGAGAATAATGTGCCTTTCAAGATTTCACTTCTTGTTGCTAATGCTCCCGGACCTTTTCTTGGGGATCTTCCTCCCAATATCAAAGTGGTGTTTGTCCCTGCAGACACCACCTCTTTGATCCCACCAATGGATCAAGGAGTTGTACCAGCTTTTAAGGCCTCCTGCCTGAGGAGGACCTTTGCCCAGGCTATTGCTGCAGCTGAGGAGACGCTGATGCCGTTTTGGAAAGATGACTACATCTGTGATGTTCAAGGTTTTGCATTAAAAACCTTGCTTGAGCTTGGGGTGGTGTCATCACCAAGGACTGTGTGAATGGCATCTGGAAGAAGACACTATTGCTCCTGGAGGTGGTTCCTGAGGAACTGACTAACGAGTCACCGTGGGAACTGGAACAGGAACGCATAGCTGACGAAGGGGCAAGAGAAAAGGAAACTGCAGGAGAAGAAAAGAAGAACCCCCAAGAAAAGTCACAGGGCAGGATTTAGCAGAAACATTTGCAGACCTCAACAATCTCCTTTAAAAGTTTCAAAACATGGGCCCCAACATGGAAAGGTTTTCGTTCATACAGAGGAATGTTCATGGTGCATTATCTGCTTACAAGAAAATCTGTGATGAAAAAAGAAACAAACCAGGCAAACCACTATGGACATATTTCTGAAAAGGGTGACACCTCCTGGAAAAGAGCCTCAGGCAGGTCTTCCAGAAGCAGGCCTTTGTCACAGAAGACAGCCAGCTCCCTGTGTGCTCCTGCCCCTGAACACCTTCCAATGGGACAAGACGTGGAGGCGGAGACCGTGGTGCTGATGGTGACCTCGTGGAGGCCTGGGCTCGTGTGTGTCTGTGTCTTAATTTTTAATAACAAAGTTTAAAAAGTAAAAAAAAAAAAAAAATAGAAAAAAGCTTATAGAATAAAGATATAAAGAAAGAAAATATTTTTGTACAGCTGTACAACGTTTGTGTTCTAAGCTAAATGTTGTTACAAGAGTTGAAAAGTTAAAAACATTAAAAGTTTATAAAGTAAAATAGTTACAATAAGCTATGAAGAAAGAAAAAATATTTTCATAAATTTAGTGTAGCTTAAGGGTTCAGTGTTTATAAAGCTACCACGGTGTGCAGTCACGTCCAAGCCCTTCTCATTCACTCCCCGCTCACTCACTGGCTCACCCAGAGCAGCGTCCAGCCCTGCAAACCATTCACGGTAAATGCCCGGTACAGGTGGACCATTCTTGATCTTTTATACCGTATTTTTACTGTACCTTTTCTGTGTTTAGATGTGTTTAGATGCACAGATACTTAAAACTGTGTTGTAGTCGCTTACACTGTTCTTTACAGTAACGTGCTGTGCAGGCTTGCAGCCTAGGAGCAGAAGGCCAGACCATATGGCCGGGTGTGCGGTAGGCTGTACCTTCTAGGTCTGTGTACGTACGCTCTATGAGGGTCACACGACAAAATCGCCCAATGATGCCTTTCCCAGAATGCATCCCCGTCATTGAGGCATGATTGTAGATGGAAACAAGATTATGTGGGTACATGATGTTAAGAATTTCTTTTTCTGCAAATGCGTGGACAGTTACAGAAAAGAGAAAGTTTGTGCAGCTTCTGAAGGCTATGACCCTGCTGGTGATGTAACAGGTGACTGTTTACTTGGATTTTTAGTAGCCTTTAGAATCAAGGCTACTTATTAGTGGTTGGGTTAAATGCAGGTTTTCTTTTTCTTCACCAAAGGAAATGCTGCCAGTGGTGAAGTAAGCCATCTGACTGTGGTACTGAGAAGACCATTCAGTTGCTATCTGCTGCCATTAAAATGCCTTCATGGGCACGTCCTGTCATTTGGGCTTTTTTTTTTTTTTTTTTGTATGTTTTTCACATGGTTCTTGAAAATTATCTTCTGTACTTTGAACTTAATCAACTTGAAAGGCCATCTTAAACCTGAGCTTGAAATTCTGAGATTTCAATTTTGATGTGTAACACCCCGGAGTTATCTTCTAGATGCTTTCATTTTCAGTATCACAGCTCCCGGCTGTTTAAAAATAAAATACACCTAAAATCCTCTTCACTGGTGACTGAATGAAGTTTCTGACTCTGGCTGCCTCAGTCACCACGTAATTCATCACTTGGTAAATTTTACCTTAAGAAGAGAGTCTTAAAATTATAGAAATGGAGAACGGATGGGTGGTTGCCAGGGGTTGAGGAGGTTGAGAGGGGCAGAAAGGGAGTGGGTGTGGCTATAAAAGGGCAACATGAGGGATCCTGGGGTTGATGGGAATTGTCCACGTCTTGATTGTAATCAGTGTCAGTACTCTGATTGTCATGTTGTCCAGTAGTTTTGCAAGATGTTACCATTGGAAGAAATTGGGTAAAGGGCACGCAAGATTTCTCTGTATTATTTCTTATAGCTGCACATATATCTGCAATTACATCAATTTAAAAAATAGTGATTCAGGAAAAAGCAGCTCACGACTAGTTCAGTTTACGACTCCAACAGTCTCACTAGTGCTTTTCCTCAAGACAGCCCTTGTACGTGGATATGCAACAAAGGTGCTCTGTGTGTACTTCTTATTTGTCATGTAGAATATTAAAAAGACATACTTAAGGATCAAGGTTTAGTAAAATTAATATTTTTAAAAAGCAAAAGAAATTTTAAAATGTGTTTATAGTGTGAATGTTTTTATTTGAACCAGTGGTGACAGAAATGTCTATCTAATTGAAGTTTTGTGTGTGTGTGTGTGTGTGTGTGTGTGTGTGTGTGTGTTTTGTTTCGTTTTTAAGTCTTGTGTTAGCGTATCCATTCAAAGGGAAGGGACAGGGAGAGATACCGACCTTTCCTTTAAGTTTATCTGAGTGCTGAATTCTAGGAGTCTGATAACTGAAGTTACAATCCAGATGTCAAGATATGGTCATTACAAGTGTTTTGAAAATTTTGGATTAAATAGCAACAATCTTAACTATAAAAATCAAAATAAAACATGATGACCTGTGTATTAGGGTTCTCTAGAGAAACTGAACCAATAGATAGATAGATAGGTAGATAGATAGATAGATGAGAGGAGATTTATTATGGGAATTGCCTCGTGTATATGGAGGCTGAGATGTCTCATAATCTGCTGTCCGTAAGCAGGAGACCCAGGAAAGCCGCTGGTGTAAGTCCCGGTGCAAAGACCTGAGAACCAGGAGCACTGATGTCTGAGGGCAGAAGATGGATGTCCCAGCTCAGGCAAAACAGCACATTTGCCTTCCTCTGCCTTTTTCTTCTATTCAGGTGCTCAACAGATTGGATGATGCCCACCTGGATTAATGAGGGCAACCTGTTTACTCAGTCCAGTGATTCAAATGCCAGTCTCCTCCAAAGCCACACAGACACAGCCAGAAATAATGTGTTACCAGCTCTCTGGGCATCCCTCAGCCCAGTCACGTTGACACATGTAATTAATCATCACATACTGTGTTCATCTACGTCTAAATTTCTCTTCAAGCCTTTATGGTGCATATATTAGGTTGGTGCAAAAGTCATTGCGGTTTAAATGGTTGAACATAGTTGCGAAAACCGCAGTGACTTTTGCACCGACCTAATGCAGCTCCTCAGGAACTGAGTCCGCCCAGGAAAGACTGGTATGTAATGAATCACAGCACAGTGTGCTAAACTGAATAATAGACGTGTGCTCAGGGCATGCAGCTAACTCACTCCTGTAAGCTTTAGAGGGGCCACAAAAAAGCTCACTCAACCCTAACACATCTGGATATTCTGTTCCAGTCTATGTGGTGGTATAGATACATACGGATATTTCATTGTACAGAGGATTTAAATCAGTTTATAAGAAGACATACAGTAAAGTAGAAATTGTTACAAATAAAGTAACAAATTTGTAACAAATTAAACAAATTAAAGAAACAAGATTAAAATAGAAGAGAAACAAATTAAAATAGAAGGTCAAGACTTAGGACAATTAGCACATATGTGTTCCGGAAGAGTTACTGTGGTACAGACATATGGCTGTGTATAGTTACTGCGTTTCTAGCCCTAGTCAGGGTGGTTCTCTAGTGTGTGGCTCCACACCTTTTGGTGTGGGGGAGCCATACGTGTACCACTGAGATGAAGGAAGAATGCTTTAAAAGCTGTGAGAGGTGCAGATCTAGGCACGTGCTTAACGAGTGAGTGGGTGCTGGGAAAAGCCACCGAGTCGGTTTGCAGAGGCTTCCTCGGGAGCCATGCCTTGGGGCAAGGAGTGTCCCGGCCTGTGCAGCCACGCTCCGGGTCTGCTCAGGAAGCTGTTCTGCCACCCATGTGGAAGCTCTATTCTGAACAAAAGCATTTGGTCACTATTTCTGCTTCTGTCCAAGCTCCACACATAGTCAAGTGGATGTGGAGATGGTGAACTTTCCTCCCAGAGATTGTTACCATTGGCATGTGGCTTGTGTTTGGTAATTTCACTGTTGTCATCTACCGTGTTACTAGAACAGAGGAAGTAATACAGTCACAAGTAGGATTTTATACCCACCAGATCTTTCAGTGGATTCCGTACTCTTAAATCCAAGCAAAATGTAGTTTATTATTCTGACATTTTTTTCCTGAGCAACTGTTTCTAATGCATTATTTGGGGCATTGGTTTTGTGTTACTTATTAATCAAAGAACATATGGAAAGTTTTAGCAGTTGCTGTACATGATTTTTATATAAATTATATACTTTGAAGCAGGCATCTATACAATTATGTGATTTGTTTTGGGGTGGAATTTTTCTGTTCCCAAATCTGCTCCAATTTGAAATTATGAGATTGTATGTTACAGATGATACAAATACCTTTTTCTGATACTTTTGCTTTCCTGACCACTAGCTCCATTCATTTTCCACGTGTGCAACATTAGGTGGGCGAGAGGAAACATTTTCAGAACTTTCTGATTCATTTAAAGTCCGATGCTCTTTAATCCAACACTGCTAGTTTATAAGGCAAAGGAACACTAGCCAGCTAGTGTTAGAAACAACACGAGAAAACATGGCTGAGGAAAAAGAACAATTTCGAAAACCACAGGAAAAAAATGTTTGTTATAATAAATGAAAGAACTGATATATATATATACTGATTGCAGTTCTGTGAAAATAAGGAAAAACCTGGCTAATACTTCTGAGACTAGCTTTGGGTGAAATAATATTGAGACGTGTGAGTTACACTTTTTGGCTTATTTTGCCCACCTGTGGCTCATCCTCAGACAGTCATTTTTTTTGTAGGTTTGGGAGTGTTTTGTGTGGTTGGGGTGGAGGAGTGACAGGGGACTCGCCTCATGCTGGGAGTACCTTATGCTCTTGATGGAGCCTCTCAAAAGTGAGAGACATGGAAGGCAAGGTGGGTTTACGTAATCTCAGGCTGATTATCTCAGTTTTACTTTCAGGCGCCTTGGTACTAGATATCAAAAGGCAAAGAAAAGACTGGAGATTTCTTGCCCCCAAATGTATGTCCCACCCCTTTGTCTTTTTCCACTTTGAAATGCAGATGTTCTCTTGAAAGACTCAGCATCGTACCTAATAATATGAATTAGCCAAATCATCAGACCTCTGCCACGATACTTAGAAAAATGAGATTTGTTTGGGGGAGGAGATAGGGAAGCAAAAAGAATATTTAAAGAGGAAAGTTCGGGGACGTTGGGCAGCTGTCGGTCCCATGAGCACTGTGCTAACCATCCCAGAGGACCTGAAGCATGGGAGAGCTGAAAAACCCCGATTTTGTTACTTTTTCATCTTGGCTGAGGATGAGTGCAGTTCTTAGACACTGCTTTTAGGACTAGTTTGAAAAGCTGCAGACTTCTGTTTCCCGTGTCTGGTCTGCTCTGGGCTTCCACTATGTCAACAGAGTTCTTCCCCATGTGTGGGAGATGGAGAGATAAACTGAACTGGCCGCTTACCCATTCCACTTTTATCAGTGCCCTCAGCAAGGTTTCTCCATGCTTGTGACCTTTAGCACTGAAGCCTGCTTGTGCTGCTCTATTGCAGACGTGCTCTTCATACAAGTGCGAAGAGTGACCTGGGTTATGTAACCAGGAGTATCTGCAACTTCCCTGAGAAAAGATCGAGAGTCTGGAAACATGGGCTACACGTAAATGAAACGATTTAGGTCAACAAGGGACTGTTTGGCATATTTTCCCCCAGTACTTTCAATTGTCATTTTTATGCTCTGGAATCATAGCAGACCTTATATGATGAAAGGTGAGGTTTACGTTCTACTGCATCACCACCTCAGTTCTAAACCACCTCTCCACGAGATGCTGCTATTCTTAGCTCTTCACTCTTTCACAGGATAGAAGCCATTTCCAAGTAGTTACCTGGCTTACGTAGTCACATCACTGTCACCTGACCACCTGCCTGCTTGGCTGTCTGGGGTCTTCAGTCACAAAAAGGCAAGAGGAGAGCCTCTAATTTTTATAAGTGAGATTTGGGCACTTCCTATAAACTAAAAGTAAACATATGTATGACAACAGAGTAGAATTGCCTGGTATGTTTTCTCCTTTGTTTCCCTTTAATGTCCCTCTGTTTTATCTGGCTGGCTCTGTAGCAGATTCAGCAGTATTTTTTTTTTCTGACAGTATTTTTCTCTGAGCATCTGAAAAGTTTATCTAGAGTATGGTAGTGCACTGGACAGTTATTTAGGTAAGATCAAGTTGGGAACAGTTCTGGGTAAATGCTTTTGGGACAGATAACCTGCAGCTTTTAAATAAGAACAACAGCTAACTTTAAAATGAGTTGTTTTTTAAAAGGGAAAGCTTATAGGAGCATGTCATTACGACACGGGACAGCCCAAAGAGGCTACCCCTGACTAAATCAGACAGTTTGATCAATGAAATAAGGACAGAAATGAATTATAATATAAACCGCTGGGGGATAAAAACAGGAATCCATGCTGAGAATGAATTGGAGAGTTGGGAGGGGCTCTGGCTCACAGTAGAATGCCGGTTGCTAACTGATAAATGTGCATTTTTCTTTTATTCAGGACAAATAAGATAATTTAAAGGAGATAGATGTTTCTCTTTAGCTATAAGGTGAAAATATGGTCAGGGAGAATGTTGGGTCAGAAGACCTGGGCTAAAATTTTGGCCCTTGATATCTTTGACCTTGGGCGAGTTACTTGTCTTCTTTGAACTAGTGTTGGCTAACGTGTAACGTGGGGAGTGAACATACCTACTACTGTCCAGGGTTTTGGCAAGGATTCAGATAAATACTGCATGTGAAAAGATATGCATTCCTGACACATAATGTGGCCACAATAGTGAAATAAGCAATGCAACTTTTGTGCACATCTTCTTTAGGATATAACGTTAAATAAGTTTTCACTAAACAAATCTTCAGAAAACGGAGGATAATGGTTGCAACAATAATAGTAATGATAAAAATTAAAATAGCAACTTTTTATGCCTGCTGTGTGCCAGGCACTGTGTTTATCACTTTCCATGTTTTCTCATTTAATTCCGACCACAACCATGAGAAGTAGAGGTACTGGCAAGGCCACTGAGGTGCAGCTGAGTAAGCTGTCACAACTTGTAACTAATTGGAGAGCCAGAATTCAAATAGAAGTCTCACTCCAAGATCCAATCTAAATCCAGATTCCACCAACCTGTGCTGCTTCCCAAAGAAGCAGTGTTTTCCCCTTTAATCAGTTTTTCTCTTTCACAAAGAGGAAGGATATGCAGACTTTTTAGTACTGTGTTTCCCCGAAAATAAGACCTAACCAGACAGTCAGCTCTAATGCATCTTTTGGAGCAAAACTTAACATAAGACCCTATATTATATTATTATGTTATATAAGACCCGGTCTTATTTTACTATAATTTTTGCTCCAAAAGACGCATTAGAGCTGATTGTCTGGCTTGGTCTTATTTTCGGAGAAACACGGTAGTAGCACATGTATGTGACCTGAAATGCACGAATTTTGGGTTGACGATGATAAATTGAGAAAGTCCACACCTGTGCTTTAAGTGTTTATGGAGACTTTATTTCCCATTGGTCAGTCTTCATCATTGACAGCTAGTGTCTGTTTCATAGATTAGTGTCTGTTTAATATATTACACGAATCAAATTTGAACTCAGAATGAGGACTAATTACATTCAGCTTCAACTACAAACCAAGCCGCACTGCCAAGCGTGACACCTGGGGAAGTGTCATTTCCATACGAGACGTGTCTAACATGATTAGGCCTGCCGGCTGCGTTAGTGTAATAGTAACTGCCCTCCCTGAGCGCTCACCGTGGCCCAGGACCTTGTCAGAAGTAACCTGTGCAGCCCTGAGAGACACACCAAGGACGGGTGAGAGTCTGGATTCTGGAGCCAGACCGCCTGGGTTGGACGCCTGCCTCCTGTGGTTACACGCTCACCGACAAGCCACTTCATGTCTGCTCCTCAGTATCCAGTTTTATAAAATGGAGGTAATAACAGTGCGTAGGTCAGAGTTGTTAGGATAAAATGACTTGATGTTTGGGACAGCGTTTGGCATGTATAATAACTATATAAATGTTAAGTAAAAAGAAAATCTGAGAGAAGTACTGTTATTTCCATTTTACTAGCTGGAAGTGAATTTTAAAGAATAAATTGCCAACTAAAAAAAATAATGATAAATTGCCCCCATTAATTGGCTAGAAAATAATTGTGCAGGGCTTCCAATTTCCCAAGTCTAAAACTAAAACCCCTTTACCTGTTGTTATACATTACGTGTGTCTTTTGAAGTTTTCCCTGATGGTTTTAGCTTGCACTCTGAAGTTCTCTACCTCTAACAAGCCATGAAGTCTCTAATAAACATAGCACCTTCCTTCTATGGTAGTTAAGCAAATAACTAATTGGGCAAAGGAAGGGAAACTGCGGGTAAGGATAGGAGGAGAAGATACAGGGAGGGAGCCAGGGTTTGAGCGCCTGCCACATGCCGGCGAGCTCAGTCCTCACAGAGCTGTTGGGAACTTATTTTATCATCCCTACGTGGAAACACAGGCAAGAACATATGCTGCCTCAACTACACAGCTAGGATCCTGTGCTAGCTTCATCCAAACAAAACCCACCTGTGCTTTTTGCATGATACCATGTTGCCTGGCCAAAAAATCGGACACTTTGTGAATTTTCTTGTCAAGTCAGTGTAACTCCATGTTGGTCATTTCTGTATCACCCTAATTTTAATCTGTAGTCTTGAGAATCAGGACGGACACTGTATAGGATTTTAGAGGTGCAAGGGATGATCGCTAGAAATTTGACTTAAGATGAGAAAATTGAAGTTCAAATTCCACAGGTAGTGAGAGCTCTATAGAGCAAGACACCTAGTGCTGCGTTACCAGTGACTGCAGCACCCCCCCAGCACCCCCAGCACCCCCGTCCTTCTCCACTCAGCCTGTTTTCAGCCAAACTCCAGGAGGTTCTGAGTTACCATGTCTGGGATGAGGTACAAGAATCTGCCTTTTTATACAAGTATCTTGCTAATTTAGATACAGCAAGTCTGAGGACTAGACTTTGAGAAAGGCTGTTCTGTATTAATCAGCTTAAATAAAAAGTCCAGGAATAGTCATATGATTCACAAATGCACATGAATTGAAAAAAACAAAACAAAACACAAAACATTGAGGACCTACTGTGTGCCAGACATTGGATGATTCATAAGAAAGAAAACCCAGTTCTACTCTCAAGGGGCTTATGGTCTGGATGAGATAAAGTCAAATTAGCAATGAAATGTTGCAGATGCTGTGATGGAAGTTTAGATGATGTTTAGGCCACGGTGGGGCAAAAAGCAAAGAGGAATTCGTTTCTCCTGGCAGTGGGTAGAAAGACCACAAAGGAGACCACATTAGAACTGGACTTGGAAATATGGCCAAGTGAGTAAAGGGTACAGAAGTATGAAACTAGCAGGCAGAAACTGGCAAGAAGCTTCGAGGGCTGGGTGAAGAGTAGGGTGAGAGGACAGTCACCCCCGCCGCTAACCTACAACTGGGGGCTGGACTAGGTCCTGGCATCTTCGAGGATGTACTCTGAGTATATATGTGTATTTTCTCATTGAACCTCAGTGAAAGGTTCTGAGGATGTTTTCTTCAGTGTAAAGTTTCCCTGCCGTATCCCGAGGTAGGAATTCAATGTCATAAATGCACATGCTGTTAACTTTGCAGTGTCTCCTCCCACCCCCACTTTCTGCCTGGAATGTGTCTGTTTAGAAGGTCTCTGGATGCACACGGTACCTAGGGCCGTGTACCCGGTATCGATATTCCCCCGGGCACAGCTGCTTTGGCAGCGTGGCTGCCCCTCCCCTTCAGCCTGGCCTTAAGTGAGAATTGCTGCAGCTGGACCTGCTCTCAGACCATTCCTGATTATCCCCGGCCACTGTCCGTCTCTTAGGACCTGTGACGTGTCCTGAGATGCAGACTGGCCCTGAACTTTGTACACTCTGAAGCTCCAGACATACGTAAAGCAGCATTGTCATCAGTCAGAAGACTTGACGGCTGAGAGCAGGAAGGCCCGTTGGAGTTCAAGTCCCTGGCTTTTTTGCAGGAGGGAATTGGCACCCTCTGAAGTTAAGTGATTTGATCGAAGGCAAAGCCAGAGCCGGCACTGGGGGTCTTGACTCCTTACCTAAATGCCTTTTCCGAGGCTTCAGAACTAAACAGCGATTCTGTACCTCTGGGTAGGTGGCAGCTAGCTATTTTCCATTATGTCCATGTGGACAAACATGGGCCTGGCAACTTTGCTATCAGAACTTGTTTGTTGAAAACAAAAGCGCTTGTCCACGAACATTTCTGGGCTTCCAACCCAGGTGGGATCTTGTCAGCCTTCATCTGGTTTCTACACGACTTTACCACTGACAACGTGGTGATAGAATTTCAAACAGTTTTTCCAAATCTTGAAAAAGCTCACCAGTCTGGAGGGTGTACAGGAATGCTTCCCAGAGCTCAGCCCCTCTTTCCAATTTTAGCTGTTTCTTTCTCATTCCTTTTCCTTGTGCCTTGGCAACGCTGTAAAGCCGAGTCCGGTAGCAGAATCACAAATGTCTCTTGAAACTTGCTTCCTGAAACAAAAATATCTCCTGCAACTTTCTTAGTTTGGTTTCCCTGCTGACTAGAAAAGGGATTTTATTTATTTCTTAACTGACAGAGATGCATAAATACTTTGAAAAGCAGAGGTGCATCATTGAGAAAAGGCAGAAATCTGACTGTTTTAAGAAGGGAAGAACACTTCCTTCTTTTAAAGGAATACAGCAATTAGGGATTTTCAAGTGGGTGGCGGGGAGGGGTGGTGAAATCACGCAAGAGGAGCCTTTTTTTCCTCCCTCCAGGATACTTCTGAAGAGGTGATGGGAAACTACTTTAGGGCTTTTTACCTGGGTTGGAACTCCTAGGATATGGGAATGACACAACACAGTCTGATTTTTAAATGATTCAAATCTAAGAGAAATGCGGGGGTATAAAGAAAGTGTTTTCATGTTTGCCTCCTCTTTCAAAGGAGAGTCTTGTAATTCAGATTAAGCAGTAAGATCAACCCTTAAAGGGAAGCCGCAGACTTCAGCCCTTCTCTGATGTTGCCAAGAGGGAGTAACCTTATTCAGTGCACTGAAGAAAACAGTCCCCTAGGGGATTCAGGGCTCCCATATTTGTTCTCATCAAATAGAAATAGCCCGAAAGAGGGAAAGAAGAGATTCAAAGGAAGACATTCTTCACCCTCTTTTCCTTTCTATTTCTGACCTGAGTCAGGGCTAGAGTTTGCAAATCCTAATTTTTTATAGTTATTATAATATTATTGACTATTTCTTGTACTGTGCTATGCCAGGCCCATGCCCATGGTATGTCGGTATAGGCATAATGGACAATACCTAGCTGCTACCCATTGGTACAGAAATCCTAATTCTTTCAGCTGCTCACCCAAGAAATAAGAATCGCACATACGTAGGTGTGTTTAAACATGGATAATTAGTCTGCGTGTTTATTCTTTCCTCGTCCACCAATAGAAAACAGATATCATTGTTATTCCTTACCTGAAATATTGGTGAAGTGGAAGGAAGAACTGTGCGAGCTAGAGAGAAAGCTTGTAGAGCACGTTTGCGTTGTCCCTTAGGTTCCTACAAGGGTGAGAGATGCCCAGGCCTTGTTAGTGTAGCACAACTTGTGTGCGTAAGCTCAGCCCGACCTAACTGGCTTCCGTGTGTCTCTTCTTTTCCACATTAACACTTCTCTCTAGGGCTGGCAGCTGTTCCAGACCCTACACCCGTCTCTTTCCTCTCCTGAATTTAGTTAGTTATTGATTATTGTTTGGGTGGTCATCTAATTTATTGTCCAAACGAGGACACTTTTGAGAGTGACCGGGGTCACCTATTAATAATTCCATGAGACAACAGGTATGCATTGGGACTGTCACAGGCAAGCCAGACATCACAGACATCCTACTTAGAAGTCATCAACGATACAAATCAGATTTGATAATGATTCATTTATTACACTCCATCAGGAAATTAGGTACTTCTCATAATGGAACTTATTACATTCGACTAAAGTTTTCTCCTTTACATTGAGTGACCGTAACTTGCATTTGTCAGAAACATTCTGGAATTTATTTTATGCATCCGTCTCTCAAGCCAACTGTGTAGAACATAATTGAACATTCCTGGAGACTCGGGCAGACATGAGGCAGTAATCATCGTGCTTGAGGGTGCTCGTTGCCTTTCCAATGCTTGACACTCTCAGTGTAAGTAAGTTACCCCCTAACACTCTTATTTGCACAGCGGTCTGATGTGCTCAGCATGGTTCCAGGCCTACAGCAAATATTCTTGGTGGTGGTAGTGGGAATTCTGTAGAACATGGCGGTCACCTAAAAATCAACTGGATGAGTGTTTCCTTGCTTCTACATGTATGCTGTTAGTTCTAGAGTCTAATTTTATACCATAACTGTCTCCCTCCTTGTTGTTACCAGCCACGTTTTACTGTCATTTTCTGCGAAATTACTAACTTGTTAGGATGATGACACTGAGTACATCAGAAACCCACACATTCAAACGAGGGCACCCCCCACCCCAGCACAGTGTGCCATACCGAGTCCTCGGTGCCATAGGTGGCATGGCATGCCTCCTGGAGTACCAGTTTTACTTCATTGTAAGTTACTTAAAATATCATTCTTTTCCATTTGAGAAGTAAAGAGGAGTAGAAGCTAAAACGTGTGTGAATTTGGTAAGATAAAGCAAACTTTGAATGTCATTTCACAATTCCAGTGGAGCTCCTGGGAACCCCAAAGAGTTGACTCTCCTCTGGCACTGATGTTTACTTTGGTGGTAAATGTTGAGAAATACTGGGGAAATATCTCTCAGAAAGATTGTTTATCTTGCTGCTCTGCTTATTAGCATTTTCATGGCCCATCCAAAGCATCTGAAGTGTTACCACCACTTTCACAGGCGGCTTTCTGCACTTCTTCCCTTTCAGTATCTTTTGTTGGTTTTTGCTGTAAGAGATGCTGTATCTGTGATAGCGGGCTGGAATTCCTTTCCCGGGTGGGGATTCTGAGTGGGGAGATGCGCATTTCAGAGCCCCCAGAGTAGCACATGGTAGGTCATGGGGACGGTAAAACGGAACTTTTAGTTGGGAATATTCTGTTGAGAGCTCAGAGTAATTGGTTCCCAAGCCTTGAAGATGGGACTGGAAAAGGACTAGATAACAGGAAACTTTAGCCATTTTTAAAAATTGGCAAAGGACAGTTTTAATTGCCTTTTCACATTTATTTTTTTAACAGCTTTACTGAGAATGATAGTTGGTATAGAATAAACTGCACATGTTTAAAATGTACATTGTGATTATTTTTGATGTCTACCTCTGAAAGCATCACCACAATCATGGTAATGAATATACTTATCACACACACACAGGTTTATTCCTGCACCTTTGCAATCTCTCCCTCCAGCCCTAGATAATCAGCTCTAATGTGTCTTTTGGAGCAAAAATTAATACCTATAAGACCCGGTCTTATTTTACTATAAGACTGGGTATAATATAATACATAATGTAACATAATATATAATAAAATACTGGGTCTTATATTAATTTTTGCTCCAAAAGACGCATTAGAGCTGATTGTCCGGCTAGGTCTTATTTTCGGGGAATAACGGTACTTATCATTTTAACCATTTGTAAATGTACAATTCCATTGCATTAAGTACATTCACAGTGTCCTAGAACCATTACCACTATCCATGTCCAGAACTTTCTCATCATCCCTCGACAAAACTCTACCTATTAACAATAGCTCTTCCTTTTCCTCTTCCCTCAGCCCCTGGTAGCTGCTATCCTGACTTTTGTCTCTAAGTTCATCATATAATTAGAATGATAAAATATTTGTTCTTCTGGGTCGTATTTCAGTAAGCGTAATGTTTTTAAGCTCCATCATCTTTAGTGAAGCATCTGTTCAAATCTTTTGCCCAATTTTTAACTGGATTTTTTTTTAATGAGTTTTGAGGTTCTTTATTCAGGACAAATTATTTTTTTTCTCAGATGTGATTTAAAAATATTTTCCTTTGAGTCTATGGCTTGACTGTGTTACATGTAAGACAATACATCAAAATAAATTAAATATCCTCAGACAAGCTTTTGGGAGGGGGGTAATCAGAAATTCAGAAACTTAAGTACAGAAATGGACAAAAATTGAAAGAAAATCTAAGAGTTGATGACACTCAAATTTAAATGACAAAAACACTTCATAAATGAAGAGTAAATTTCAATATGTCAAAGGGAGAATAGATTCATGTTAAAATGTAACAGGGTTCATTGGAGAAAGGCAGGAAAACAACTAAAAGAATAAGTAGGAGATTTAAAAAGACAAAAAAAGGTCTAAGAGAAAGCGATTGGAATGAACAACAAAGAAGATCCAACATATGAATAATTCCAGCTCCCAGGTTTCTGGAGACAACAGAACGGAACGAATGTAAAACTATAATTCAAAGGAAAATTTCCAGAAATTAGAGAAAACCTAAATCTACATATCGAAAGGACCTGCCATGTACTTGTAAAATCCATGTACAATGATTAACTTGAGACACATCCTAGTAAAACTTAGACTTTGAAGACAAAGACAAGTCCTTAGGGCAAAAAAAGCACATTACTTGCAAAGGCAAGAAAGTAGGGTAAAATCAGGCTTCTCAAAAGCATCATACAGAAATGGGCATTAGTGAAAAAGCATTAGAAGTTTAAAGAAATGAAAGGCAAGCCAAATTCTCCGTCATGTATCAAGGCTACAGAAAAAAGATTTAAATGTGCAAGAACTTGGGAAATACTTTTGCACTGCATTTATAACAGTGTTACAAATGGATACTTTCTTAAATATACACACACACTCTCAGCTGTAAAGTCAGCTTCTTAATGGGGAAACAGTAGAAGCATTCCCACCAAGGTGAACAGGAAGTCAGGGAAGTTAACTATCTTCACTACCTTTTTAACAATATGTTGGCACTGTTAGCCAATGCAGTTAGACAGGAGACAACAATTGGAAAGGAAAAATTAAAACTGTATCTGTTTGTTGGTGATATGGTTGTTTCCGTGGAGAACTCTATATAAAAAAAATCAATGCTAAAACTAACTCAGACAACAAAAGAATTTAGCCAGGTAATCGGATATAAAAGTAACCTAGAACTATCAGTAACCTTCATGTATATATAAATCATTACCCGTTAGAAGATATAATGGAAGAGAAAACCCCATTTAAAAGAGCAACAGAAAAGACAGAATACTTATGAATACATTTAATACGAAATATCTAAACCTATATGCAGTGTTACAGATTGAATTGTGTCCCCTCAAAATTTATATACCCGAAGCCCTAATCATAAGTTCCTCAGTATGTGACTATTTGGAGATAGGGCCCTAAAAGAAGTTAAAATGAGGCCATTGGCGTGAGCCCTTATCCAGTCTGACTGGTGTCCTTATAAGAAGAAGAGATTAGGACACACAGGAAAACACTAGGGAAAGAAGCCATGTGAAGTCACAGTGAGGAAGTGGCCATCTACCTGCCATGAAAAGAAACCTCAGGACAAACCAACCTTCCCGCACCTTGACCTTGCACTTCCAGCCACCTGAACTTTGAGGAAATAAATTTCTGTTGTTTAAGCCCCTGCTCTGTGGTGTTTTGTTATGGTAAGCCCAGCAAACTAACACAGACTGTAATGGTGGGAGTCTCCTGAAATACACAAAAGTAGACTGGAGCAGACCTTGACTAGGTTCTTGACTAGGACATTTCAACATCATCAAGACATGAATTCTTACTAAGTTAGTGTATAAATATAATGTGATCCCAGTAAAAGTAACAATAATCTTTTCTTTCTGGAGGTAGACAAGGTGATAACTGCAGTTCGTATGGAAGTAGATGCATGCAAGCAAAACACTGAAAAGGAAGAACTGGGAAAGCTGACTTAGTCTATCAGATATTAAAACATACCATAAAGCCTCTAATTAAAACAGAGTGGTACTAAGGCACAGACTGGAATAAAATGGAGTGGAATGCCTATAAATGTATGGAAGTTTATGAGAATGGTGGTACCTTCAATCTCTGAGACAAAGATGGGCTTTTTAATAAATGGTGTTGGGGCAACTGGCTAACCATTTTGAAAAAAATAAAATTAGATCTATTCCTCATACTATAAATAAGCCAACCCCAAATGGATCAGAGGTCTAAAAAAAAAAAGAAACTTTGTGTGCATTCCAACTATGCATGGATGAATTCCTCCTTACAATCTGGGTGTAGGAGAAAGCTTTCTATGAACCAAAATCCATATTCAATAAGAGGAAATCTGATAAATTTGATTACCAAAAAAACTAAAAACTAAATTTTTGCATATAAGCAAAGTCAAAGACAGATTGTGATAAAATACTTGTAACGTATAATAAATCATGAGCTAGTATCTCTAATATATATTATTAAATGAAAAAGACCAAAAGTGGTCAAAAGACACAAGCAGACGATTCAGAAAAAGATATTAACTTTCACCATATTAAAAGAAATGTAAATTAAAATTGCACCAAAATACTGTTTCTCGCCCATCAGATTGTCAAAAAAAAAGTCAAAAGCTTGACAAAAGATAATCTGTTCTGGAAGCTATGGGGAAAAATTTCGCTTTCATACGTTGCTGGTGGCAATGCAAAATGGTACAACCCTAGTACGGAGTTCTTGATAACAAAATGATGTCTGCATTTACTGTTTCACCCGGTCTTTCCGCTCCTAGGAATTTGCCCTGGAGATACACCTATAACAGTACTACAATATATATCCACTCAGTTATTCACTGCAGTGTTACATATGATGGTAAAATATTGTAAACTAAATGCCCAGACGTGGGAGAATGGTTGAATAAACTGGTGCTATTCGCTGTAAAAACAAATGAGGAGGATTGCTATAAACTAAAATGAAGTGAATTCTAGGGGACAGGGAAGCGAAGTGCAGAAGTATGTACAGTAGGCTGCCTTTCGTTTTAGTGACAAAAATGAATTCTGAAAGCATATATTTATGTGCTTGATTTTTTCAAGAAGAAACCCAGGAAGGATACACTAGCAAAAAAGAAAAATTGATCATCTTCTGAGGAGGTTAAGTGGGGGAACTAAGTAAGGAATTCTAATGTAGCCACATAAGATGCTACACACAGAATTGGGTGAGTCTTAACAGACATACTGTTGAACCAAAGAAGCTAGGCTAGAGTGCGTGCAGTTACATTTCTATGAAGATTTGTGCGTTTTAGTATAGATGTGTGATACCTCAGTACATTTCTTAAGTTTATTAAAAGATGCGTGTACCTAGATCAGAAGGGAGGAAAAAGGTTATTTTCCTTGTCAAGTTCATCTATAGGATGCTGATTTGTTGTAGCTGGTGACTCACTTCCCAGGTTACCTGCAAAAGCGGATGGATCTCACCTGTAACACGCAGTAAGGACAGCACTGTGCCTTAGAGCCAGACCCCTACTCACCACACAGCAGTTGCTGCAGGAGCAACTCAGGGTGCACAAATACAATGCCTTCTGCAAGAGGAAGAGGCGAATTCCAGTTCTCAACCTGTTAGGCAATAGGAGTCACTAAAAACGAGATCCAGTAAGAGAGATGGGGGGAGAATGTGTGTGTTGGGGGGTAGGGCGTCCTCTGAAGGGATGAGATGAAGGATTGATTCAGATTGCTGTCTGGTGCTGCATTTGCGGGGAGGGGTTGAGAGGCCAATATTTGCCCCCTTTTAAAGGTATGAATCAGAATTGAGTCTATAGCTAGATGACCAAAAAAGGCAAGTTGGGAAGCGTAACTCAAGCTGCAGCAGCTAAAAGAAAAAGAGAATGTTGGATTGCCTAAGGAATTTAAAAGCACTGAACTATTTCATAGCATGAGTTTATTTTGGAATATAGACTTCTATTGGCGTTGGGGGAGCCTTTATGACTATCGGGAATTTTTGAGTTCAACAAAACAAAGTAGTTTACATTTCAGATGGCTATTGAAAGGTGGAAGGAGGAATTCTTTTGATGACTTGGTTTGGGCAGATTCCATCAGTGCGCTAAAAATAAAATACATTTCTTATACTAAAAAGATTTGTTTCTAAGGGGTCAAATAGTAGGGAAATAAGCAAATCTTATTGCTACGAGTACAGGATTATGTGAAATTTAAACAGTCTGAGAAATTTTAATACCTTCAAAAACGTATTTTCACTTAAACGCTCTCAGCTCATGAGTACATGATAATCCAAGTGTTAAGAACATTTTTTCCTATAGAAAGCTTAGAAATTATGGATGGATTCCCAGGAAAGCCCACAACAACCTACTTAATTCCTAATGCCACTACGTATTGTTTTTTTGGGAAAATAGATTCTGAGTCCTAACTTCCAGTGACAGTAACATATTTTAAATCTCTTCCTCCTCCTCCCATACAGTTGACCAAATGGGCTGTGTTTCTCTTTCTAGCCAAGGCCGCGAGCGAGCGTAGTGAATCCAAGGGCCTTTATTATTGGGAAGAGCCATCTGGTGCCTCTGGCAGGAAGCTCAGGACCTAACCCTGGTTAGGGCTCTGTTAGTCACCCTTCCCTTTGATCATCATTGCATTTGTAGTGGCTCTGCTTCTGGAGGTTTCTGACCATGCTAAGTATTAACTCCTTAGGTTTCTGTCACATGGAGCTTTTAGGAATGACTTGTTTTCTTTCTTTTTTTCTTTTTTTTATCGGGGAAGGTGAACAGGACTTTATTGAGGAACAGGACTTTATTGGGGAATAGTGTGTACTTCCAGGACTTTTTCCAAGTCAAGTTGTTGTCCTTTCAGTCTTAGTTGTGGAGGGCGCACTTCAGCTCCAGGTCCAGTTGCTGTTGTTAGTTGCAGGGGGCGCAGCCCACCATCCCTTGCGGGAGTCGAACCGGCAACCTTGTGGTAGAGAGGACACGCTCCAACCAACTGAGCCATCCGGGAGCCCATTGGCAGTTCAGCTCAAGGTGCCGTGTTCAACCTTAGTTGCTGCTCACCATCCCTTGCAGGAGTCGAGGAGTTGAACCAGCAACCTTGTGGTTGAAAGCCCGCTCTCCAACCACCTGAGCCACATCTGGCACTGGCCCATGTGGAAATGGTACCGGCAGCCTTTGGCGTTAGGAGCAAAACCGCCTGAGTCACCGGGCCGGCCCTTGACTTGTTTTCTTTCCTTCTCTACTAGTACAAACATTTTTGGCCTTTATACTTAAGTATTTGGTTAAGGGAATGTGGATTTTATAACCTATTTCTTTTTTTTTCCATATCAGGTAGTCATAAGGATTATTGAGAGGTGGGTAAAAACATTAAGATCCTTAGAGAAAAGGGGTTCGTAAGGTACAGTCATGCTCCGCACGGCGACTTTTCGGTCCGTGATGGACCACATATATGCTGATGGTCCCATAAGGTTATAATGGAACTGAAGAATTCTTATCACCTAGTTGTACAGCTGTAGTGAGGTAATATAAGGCGTTACGTACCTGTGAAGACACCGCTGCAAACATACCTGCGCTGCCAGTCCTGTAAAAGTATAGCAGGTGCAGGGACAGTAATGGGCTACGTGTATCTAGGTCTGTCTATCTGTCATCTGTCTGTCTCCCTACCTACCTATCTATCTGTCTCTGTACATATACTCTATGATGTTCGCACAACCACGAAATCGCCTAACAACGAATATGTTTTCAGAACGTATCCCTGTTATTGAGCGGCACGTGACTGTATGACTAGTAGGACACAATATAAAGTCTGTCCCACAAAACATCATATTTTGTCTAATTAACTATGTTCATTGGCATTTGGATTTTATACTGCTCACTATACTTACCCTCTCAACCTTCTTTACTATGCTTCCTGTTGGTTGAAAGTGAGTTAATGTGTCAATTTAAAACATTTGTGGTGAATAATACATATCATTCAATAAATATTATTAACTCTTAAATGTAAAATCTTGTCAGCCAGGATGAAAGTGGAACTTTCAGTGGTGATATATCAGGTTCTTAATTATGTGTTGGTTTTTAGTAAAAGAAAACATTAAGGGTAGGGAAGCCTCACTTAACATTTTAACCAAAAAGAATGTATTTTGCAGCCTTTCCTCAGTCTGCAATGCTGCAGGTCTCAGGCGTAAGTCATAAGTGATGCTAAGGACACTGCTCTTTTCTTGCATTTGTTCCTGAGTGGAAAATTTCATTTGAATGGTGCTTTTGAACTGGCAGCAGGACAGGGTTCAGATAATTTGTTGTTACTCACAGATCATGTTTCAACTTTATTGTGACGTTGTTACAGATTTTCAACATTTTCATTTTTGTCTCTTTTTTTTCTCTTTCCTTTTCCCCAGTTCTTCCTCCAGTGCTGGTTCCAAGACACAGCGAATATAATCCGCAGCACAGCCTCTTAGCTCAGTTCCGTAACTTAGGACAAAATGAGCCTCACATGCCACTCAATGCCACGTTCCCGGATTCCTTCCAGCAACCCAACAGCCATCCGTTTCCCCATTCTCCTAATAGCAGCTACCCAAACTCTCCTGGAAGCAGCAGTAGCACCTACCCTCACTCGCCTACCAGCTCAGACCCAGGAAGCCCTTTTCAGATGCCAGGTAGGTTGGAATGTTGGGTGCTGTTCTGTGGTCAGAGGAGATGGTTGTTATCACAGTGTCCAGGAGAAGCTGGGACACCTGAAATGGAGGGGGCTTTTCCTCTCTGGTACATGGTGCTGTGCTCTAGAACCCAGCATTCGACTTTGGCTGAAAGAAGACCCGTAGCCAAGTAGTAAGCACATGCCTTGGGTTATTCTTCAGCCACAGTTGCTTGAATAAGTTTTGTTTTTTATTTTGAAAGGTTTTAAAACAGCTGCATCCTTCGGGGAGTGGCATCATGGTTATAGAGGATTCAGTCTTGATAAAAGAGAGAAAGACAGACTGCGTCGCACACGTTTGCTTTAGGAGAAACACAGCCTCCATCAACATCATTTTATAAGTGGAAAAAACAATCCTGCTATCAGTGCAACCTCAGAAAAAATATTTCCTGAGGGATCACAGCCCCCTACTTAATTAAATTCATCTAAGTGGTGATGTAATCCCGAGAAACATATACTTTAGCAACAAAGGAATTGCAACAGAAGTACTGGAAACCATCTGCTTGTTTAACTTAGCAAAGACAAAAAAACAATTATTCTCCTTTTTTAGACTTAACTGATGGTGTAATATTTATCAAAATAAATGATTAATTAGGACAGTACATTTTTCAAGTTCATAGGTGAATAAGCAAGCATCTCGGAGAACAAAATGATTAGTGCCAAATTTCTTACCAGTAGACCTCAAGAAAGATACTCTAAACAAAGATATACCTGACGCCTATTGACAAACATTTCAAGAAGGGAAAACGAGTGGGCATGCATGTTTATTGGTCCCCTTGCAGTTCTTTTTAAGTAAATTTGAATTCAACAACATTGCTGATATGTCCTCAAAAATTGGAAAGTGGTCCACACTTGATATTGCTGTCTTTTATGGATATTTGTATTGCTTCCTTTTATTTTAAGCCTGTTTATTTTGCATTGTTTTGTTTGTTTTTCAGTCCAAAACTGAAATGAGGGTGGGACATTCATTAGTTTAAAAATCAAACTAATATCATCTGGTGATGTCCTGTCCACTCCCTCCCAGACCCGTGGGGTTTGATGAACAGCTAGTAGGGGAGAAGATAGCTTCAGGGGCAAACTCAGGGTGGGCCCAAGAGTGAAAAAAATTGAATATTATTGGTTGAATTTACACTTTCCCCCTGGCTGCCACGGATTAAGACATAGGCCAAATAGAGGAAATGTGGAGAAGAGAAAGTCACCCGGGTCGGAAGAGGTCCTTGAGGGAATAGTGGATACCACCAGAAGCTACTCTGGTCCCTCTCAGTGCTGATGCCTGCCAGAGGTTGCCCGTGAAATCTTCACCAGCTTGTTTGCAGAAATGTGTGGCATTTGGTCTCAGAGGAGGTTCTTTGTCTTCATTCCCGGCTTGAAGTAAAGCCGACTCAGTGCTCTGGCTGCATGGAAGAACCCGAATTAAAAGAAGATGGAGAAAGAGTGAACAAGGCATCCAGAGAAGGTCCCCACAGGCCTGTCTTTGTTCTCTGAGCTCTTGCTTCTTAGCAGCTGGATGGTGGAAATCACTGGGTTGTGATTCAGCTGCAGAATCGGTCTTGGAAATGTCTGAGAACTCCAGGGAGCACTATTAGCTGTTTATGGCGGTTAGTGGCCTGGGGTGGTCCAAAGGACTTAGCCAGGTTATTCCTGCTTCCCTGAGGTTAGACTTTGTTCCCCGCTCTGTCGTAACAGCTACGTGGGCTCACCATAGCCAATGAGGATCTTGAAGTTTGATCACAAAGGATTGTTTGTGGGAAACCCTTACCCTTTATTTTATTTAAGAAAACAGAAGACTTATGTTAGTGTTCTTTGTTTCAAAAATCATATTGTTTGCCTCTTATTTGCCTGCTGGCAATGAGCTTCCCAGAAGAAACATATGTGTAAATTCTGAAATAGAAGATAACCGTGATAATCTGATTTGTTTCCTATTATCCTGCTACTAGGGATTTTAAAACTAGTGGGTAGGGAGAAGGGAGTCCTAACAGATTGCCAGAAGTCTCAGGAGATGAACAATTTAAATCAGTAAGTTGATTGTAATGAAACGCAGTTGGGAAATTCCTAAGAGCCCATGGATTTAATGCAGGAGACCCTGAAGCTCCTTCTATTAAGTCCTGTGTAGCATTCAAAGGTTTTCCATCCACTGGTGAGACTACAAAACAGTAAACAAGTGTGTGTTTACTAAGGATAAAAAAACTTTTTTTTTAACTTTGTAGCAGATACACCCCCACCTGCTTACCTGCCTCCTGAAGACCCCATGACCCAGGATGGCTCTCAGCCAATGGACACAAATATGATGGCGCCTTCACTGCCCTCAGAAATCAGCAGAGGAGGTAAAATGCATGGCTGCTTACTCCCTTTTTAGGGCCTAAAGTTCATCTGTCCAAATATTACTTTCTCTCACAAATTTCTGTTAGTCATTAAAAAGATAGCAATTTGAGAAAGATAGCCCAATAGGAGAAGCTCTATAGAAAGAGTTATTTGGCTTACCAATAAGTCTCTTACATGAAGAACAAATACAGATTTAACTAGTGAAGGTCTGAGTGTAATTGTGCAGTCATCTGTTCAGAGATTCAATACTTACTAATTTTGAGTTGCTGATAGAAGAATATTTTTAAGGGAAAGACAAAAGGGTATTGAGAAACAATGAGCCAAACAATACCGAAGTAGAGTTTCCACTGGTGATTTCCAAACTTAGAAGTTCATATAACAAGGCTTTCCAAAAGGTTCTTTTGTAGTTATGATAGATATTCATAAACCCCATCTATTTTCTAGCCCTCATTTACTCATAACTGCAAGAGGAACAAACTAATAGCATTTCTTTCTTGCTGTATTCGTTTGTTTCTAACTGTGTTCCAAAAAGGAATCGAGGCTCATGTTTTTCCTATTCTCACCTGGAAGAACTTGAAGCAGAACCAGACATTTCTTGCCCTCTCTAGTGGAGGGTAAGTCTGCTTCCAGCTCTGCATGTGCCCTGGCAGTGACTGAGGCGAGGTTGCCCTCATTCATCCAGAGCTGCTGCAGAGGTGAGTTGAGTAGGCTGAAGGGTTCAGGGAGCTCAAGGAAAGAAGTTCCAGGAGAAAGTCATCGCCACACCAGGAATAAAAACTGCTCCCAAATAAGAGGAAAGTGCTTCCCTGATGCACTCAGCACATGGCATGGCTCATGGAACTTGTATAAATGTTATGCAAATTGAAGTTAAATGCAATTCGATTGCCGAGTATGTCTTATTTCATTCTTATCAACATTTTAATTAAAATTGGAGATACCTCAGACTTTGTCACAGTTGCTTGCATTTAAGTTCTCAAAATTTGACAGTGAACTGAAAGCACCTTTCTTAGATGCGAAGTGCAATAAACTGGAATGTACACCCTTTTAATCTGTAACAGATTTTCATGCCTGTTTTCTTGGCTCCATATTTTATGGCTCCTGATCATCTCTAGAACATCCTCTCAAACATTCTGTTTCCCCGAAAATAAGACCGGGTCTTATATTAATTTTTGCTCCAAAAGACGCATTAGGGCTTATGTTCAGGGGATGTCATCCTGAGAAATCATGTTAGGGCTTATTTTCCGGTTAGGTCTTATTTTCTGGGAAACATGGTATAATTATGAGCCAACAAAGATTCTGGTTGGGGAAAATAACTCCTTTCTCACATGTCTTTGGAATTTTTACTTGGAGAACAGGACAGCAGGAAAGAACAGACATGGCACTTCTGTATACTCATGAGTTTGTGGACGCTCTGGCTATTGCTAAGCCTAAAATGTCAGATTTCAGGAACTAGACCTTTAAATTGCTTTAAAACTTTTCCTTTAAATTGCTTAAGTGTTTTTTTTTCCCCCGGTTAGAATAAGTGTACAGTGAATGTTTTCATGAGGACGGAATGTTGGCCTTTTTATCGCTGTTGTTTTTACCTTTGGTGGTTTTCTTAGAGCAAGACTCATCAAACTACAGCCCACAGGCCAATTCAGCCTGCTGCCTCTTTTTGTAAATAAAGCTTTATTACAGTACAGCTGTGTTCATTCATTACCTATTAGCTGTGTCTGCTTTTGCACTAGTAGGGCACAATTGAATACTTGCAATAGTATGGCCCACAAAACCTTTCTGGTCTTTTATAGAAAAAAAATTGTCAACCTTCAACCTAGACGGATAGTTTTTTGAACAACCCTGATAGCTGATAAAAGCCCTCGCTTGATGATGTGGTGGCCTTAAGGTTTGGCACTTGCCAATCATTAAAGTGTTGTTCTTTGAAATAAGAGCAAATTCCGAAGGGATAGCTCCTTAGCAAACAGAAGAGAGTGTATGTTTGTTTTCGGCTCACCTGCTTAAGTGTATAAAGCAGCTGATGTTTGTGTGGTTTTTTAATGATCATTTTTCTTGTTTACCGAATTCTCAAGTAAAGTGCATTTTAATATTTGTGGAGGTTGATGTTAAGAAAACAGAAGTACTTTTCGCTTTAACAGTTATAGTTCATGCCGCCAATGTGCATTTTCTTTCTTTTTTTATGATTGTACACCCAAGACTTCATAAACCTCAAATCACTGCATATTGGCATACTGGGTAGATGGAGTTTGTATTCCTGGAATGTCTTAACGTGGTGGTATAAGAGATTTTACTACAGAAGGAACTTATCTTTAGAACCTTTTAGTTGCAAATGTTTAGAAGCATGTTCTGTTGGGAGATTTGTTAGTCTTAAGAGATTTGACTTAACAAGCTGCATCCTGTCGGTAAAGTTGGGTAATTTCCATTGTTGGCCCATTCTGGGAATGGAGAGACAAAACACACCTGCTCTGCATGACTTAAAGCAAATATAAGGAAGTTAGCATGAAATCTGGATGAGAGAGATATGATTCATTCCGTAAGAATAGCCAGCTGGCAAGGTTTCTTCCTGCGTCTGAGGACTGGAGCAGAGCCTTAGCTGTGGTAGTTATTGGCAACTCCATGTGCAGTAAAGTGACTTCTTATCAATAATTAGAAACTGATTTTCATTGCTTTGAAAAAGCATAGGCATACTGTGGCCTTGTAGAAAGGAATTCCTTTTTTCGGCCAGCACCTTTGGCATGTTTCCTCTTCTCTGTTGTTCTCTTCCCCCTTGTTTTTTTTTTTTTCACTTCACTTACCACTTGTTGCATTTCTTCAGATGGTGAGCCAGGGTCTTTAATGGGGGTAGTTTCCATTTTGGCATATTACAGAGCTGGTAGCATATTGTGTGTGTTCAGCATATGCTGCGGGTATGTCTGTTTAGCTGGCATTTCGGTGATCTGACAGATCGGAGAATATTATTGTCCAACAAAAGGAGAATGTCATGTGTAGTAAGCAGTACCTGTTTCAGACATCATAGCTAAACTGTATACATTACAATAGCAGTTGCTTTTCCATGTCTTCATGCCATGATCCTGAACCAATTGTACGTACAACACAGCTTCAGTGTTTGAGAGCCCGAGGCACTAACTGTGGTTGATGACTGTAAGCTTTCCTTTCTTACAGATGTTCAGGCTGTTGCTTATGAGGAACCAAAACACTGGTGCTCTATTGTCTACTACGAGCTCAATAACCGCGTGGGTGAAGCGTTCCATGCCTCCTCCACAAGTGTGTTGGTGGATGGCTTCACTGATCCTTCCAACAACAAGAACCGTTTCTGTCTTGGGCTGCTATCCAACGTTAATCGGAATTCCACTATTGAAAACACTAGGCGGCACATCGGAAAAGGTGAGTGTTCGTTCCCTTTTACCTCTTTGTCTGTGCTGTCCCTGCTTCCCCAGAACTGCCTAGTCTTTCCTGTACGAGCTAGTGTAGCAAACACCAGATAATACGTACTTGCTGCAGTTTGTAAATATTTTCCCAGTTTGCATTCTCAGGAAGTTCACCTTCCAATCGGTGATTTTTGTGGTCTATCAACTCGTAATGATTGGTAGTAATTAGTTGAGGTAGTGATTTGATGTTTGGCAGCATGAGTCTATCGTATCTCTTGTTACAGAACAGAACTGCTGTTAAAAAATTGCTTATAACCTAAAACTAAAAGCAAATTAAAACAAGCCATGAAACATGGCTTACTGAAAACATGTATTTCAGATGAACAACAACTCACTGGGAAATAAAAAAAGAAAGAATTAATCCAAAACAACTTATGAATATAGTACTTAGCTATATATCCTCAGTTTGGGGCAGGTAGGGTAGAGTGATTGCAAAGGAACCCTGTGTGTTTTTAGTAGACTTGTTTATTTAGTAGCAGTATGAATGAATCAGTTCTGAAACTTTTAGAAGGTATTGTAAGAGTAAGCAAATGACTAAATGTGTAGTATTGTTCTGTGAAATAAGATTTTCATTGTGAAATCAGAGACGTATAAGAATGGAGGAGGGCAAAAAATAAACCCTGTGGAGGTATCGGTGTGAAATCATGACTTTAATATGTGTGTGTATATGCATGTTTATGATCTCGTGTGTATGCATGTGTGTATGTATGCATATGTTGATGTGTCTGTACATGCAGATCGTTTCTGATCCGTCTGCTGAAAGGGCCAAGAGGCAAAGATACCCGGTAGCAATAAGCACATCTAGCATTCAGATCATCATCTCTAACACCATTTCCTACTAAGAGGAACCATGGCTGACTCCAAGGCTGGGACAGCGAGGCACAAGATGAGCCTGGAACGTTTTGTTACATCAGGAAGTAAAGAAATGCTTATGAAAATGATGGGGCCATATCACAGGAGCCAACTTGGAGGGGCTTTCATTAGCCAACTCTAGGATAATTTGAGCACCAGAATAAAGTACAGTCATGAATATTAAACCACTGAAAAACAATAGTTATTCATAAGTCCATGCCAATAATAAATAGGTAAATGAATGGGGAAGGATGATTGGTAAATGTAGTGAGTGCTAGAGTTGGAAAGTCATCATTTCGCAGCCATCAGGCAGGAATCATTAATGGATACGAAATACAGAGAATTTTTTTAAATGAGAATCAGGATATTTACATGGTCTTAAAGTGTTTCCTCACAGGCTGCCTATTCGTTTCAAGAGAGAGTAAAAATCAGCAATTATATAGTGGAGAACTTGGACAACATCTTGAGTGGGAGATCAAAATTGTCATCACTAGTGAGAGACAGATGGCTGTCAGAGACCTCCAGATGTAACACCCTGAGAAGGAAATAACACCACCTGTGCAGAATTCCAGCTGAGAATTCAAATCTAAATCTAATCATCAGGAAACTTCAGACAAATCCAAAATAAGGAACGTTCTATTAAAAAGTGAGGAGGGACTGTCTTCTCCCAACATGTCAATGTCAAAAGGCAAAGATGAGAGAATATGCCAAATTAAAAGAGGTTAAAGAGATAGATCAGCTCTATCTTATAACCTGACCCTGGACATGATCCTGTAGCAGACAGGGGGGAAATACTATAAAGGCCATTACTGGGGCCAACAGGTAAAATTAGAATATGAGTGGTAGATTAAAGTATTTATGTCAGTGTTAGACGTACTGGCATTGCTGATGTACGGTGGCTATGGAAGAGAATATCCCTGTTAGGAAATACACACTTAAGTATTTAGAGGTAAAGGGCCATGATGAAATGGTTCAGGAAGATACTATATACCAGGGGTACCAAGAAAATGTATGCACATGGCTTGTTATCTTTCGTTATCAGTGTATACTGAGTATTACAATTTTAATAGCTTTTTCCTTTCTTAAAATGTGCATACTTTTTTTTTGGCCCCCTCTGTATATATCAATCTAAAACAATCCTGTATTAGAATATATATATGTGTATGTATGTGACTATGAGGGTGTGTATATGCTTATATACGTATATATGCATATTTGTATGTATGTACATATGTGTATATGAGGGTGTGTGGAAGAGTAGAGGGAACAGGGCTGCAAATGGTAAAGCATATGGAGTAAATTGCCACAATAGATGAATCCGGATGATGGTTATATGGGTATTCTTTGTTCTATTTTTTTGTTGTTTGTTCTTGTTCTGTAAGTTTGAAATTATTTCCAAAGTACCAGGTTTTAAAAATGACCAACTGTGAAATTTAGAACAGTGGACCAAATGAAAAGGTTAATAGACACTTAGAAGACATTTGACATGAAGTATAGCATTTAACTCTGAACAAAAAAAACACAGGAATTATTAGATAGTTCCTTAATACAATTGGGGGGAGCCCTAAACTACACATTTAATGATGAAATGCTTAGGTTCATAACATAGATATATTTCTGTGGTCTGTAAACCCCTGAAATTGTAGATAAACACAGTTTTGCATACATTTGGGACATATTTTTCATTAAGTTTTAAAGTTGACCATTGCCCCAAGGAAGTAAAAAGCCATTGTACTCTGGAACATTCCTATTAAAAATTAGGAAGAAAATAAGAATTCTGGGAATGCTGTTAAAATCTTTCCAGATGCCTTGAGTAGTTTATTCAAATGTAGAATTACAGATAATGTAAATAAGCCAAAATGATTGTTTTTTGTAGATGATATGATTAATTAATTGATTACAAAATTCTTTGGATAAATTCAAGTGAAATTAGTAGGTCAAAGGCTTTTGGTGTATTTGACCAATTTACTTTCCAGGAAGTTTTTATTAATTTCTACTTGTATCAGAAATTTATAAGTGCGTTTCCTCCTTCTCCCCTGTCAGTATTACTTATGGTCATTGTGTCGATTCATATGATATGGTTGTTTATCTAGAAACCTAAAGAACATATTTTTGGAAATTATGTATCAGTTTCCTTTAATCTGGCAATAACCAATTAGAAGATATACTGGAGGGGAAAATTACATTCCCAGTAGCAACAGAAAACATAATTTGGGGGGAAATAATATGTGAGCTTATGTAAAGAAAACCAAATTTTACTGAGAGAGAGAATTTGAATAAATAAATATGCAGTCTGTGTTTCTTAAAGAGAAGGCCTAATATTGTGAGAAAATTTTTGAGGATGTTCATTCTTCCTAATTTAATTTATAATTTAAAACAATCTATACCAGAATCACAATGTGATGTTTTTTGAAAGTTGGAAAATGTATTCTGAATATTATAAACAAGTAAAAATAGCTAAATTTTTTAATGAAAGAATAAAGAAAATATTCTTGATGTTGGGGTTAATAAAACATTATGAAACTACGATTAAATCAGTGTGCAGACAAAACAGTAGAATAAATTAAACTCAGACTATACTATATTTAAAAATTTAATGTAGAGTGGAGCAAAACCAATCAGTAGAATATTCTTCTCATGGTCCTGCAATAACAAAGTTACCTTTGGGTGAGGCCAGGGGTTCAAATATGTATGCAAATAGACTGAATTGACTTTTTTTGAAAAAGCAAGCTATCAGAAAGCTAGAAGAAAATATATTTGATCAGAGAGGTAGAAATTTTCTAAACATAAAAAGCAGTAGAAAAGATCGCAAGAGATTTGACTAATGAAAGATTTCAAACTTATATAGGTTTACAAAAATACCGTGAACAAAATTAAAAGACAAAGGGCTAATAAGGAAACAAATAAGAAGTAAATTATTTATATCTTTCCTGTAGGTGCAGCTCATAAAAAATTCTTAAAAATACTAGAACTGGGGTAAATAGGTAAGAAATATGAACAGTCAACTCTTAAGAGAAACATAGATGGCTAATAAGCATGAAGTCATATCCAACCTCATGTGCAAATTAAAACAATATTGTTTTTCAGCTTTAAAATAGGGAAATTTTGCTTTTGTTTTAAACTCAGACTCAGTGCTGGCATGAGGGAAATGAGAGAGGCACGCATACGCTACTGGTGAGGGTGTAAATTGATACAAACGTTCTGGAAAGGTCATTTGGCAAAGTGACTCAAGAGCCTGCAATCCAATGATTTAATGTCCAGGAATCTCTTCTAAGGATATTATCAAAAATGACCCAGACACATGTATCATGGCATTGTTATAACTGCAGAAAATTAGTGTCAACACAATGGTCCAGTAACGGGAGTATCCTTAAATAAATGGTTGTATCCCTACAATCATGTAGATATTTCAAATGTTTGCGAAGAAAGTTTAATGATACTCAAAACCGAATAGTGTATCGAACTGTTAACAGTTCTTCCTTCTAGGTCACTAAAGGAGTGAGAATAGTCTCTGCTTTTTTATATTTTGTTTTACTTTTCTAAATTTTCTAAAATGAGAATTTCTCATGTTTATAATCGAGGGGGAAAAAGTGAAAAACAAAAACACACAACACACACTCTTACATCGTTTTCTCTACGTCAGACAGAAAAAATGGACTTCTGGTCCAGCAGCTATTTAATTGTTACAGAAATCTTAGCCACCCTGTGTACATATAAACACAACACATGATATTTTGTGTGAGACCTAGTGTTAGTGTTGACTAAGCTGTGCCGTCGTTCCCTGCAAGGTAGATGGTTTAAAGCCACAGGGGATGTGACTGGGTTTGCTGGGTGGCCTGTAATAAAGTAATCGTCCTTAATGGTGTGGGGCTTTGCCAGAATGGTTCCCCCCCCCCTTTCCTTTATTTAAAGTCTGGGTAGGATCAATTTCCTACACTCCTGGCACTCCAGCTCTCACAGGAAGAAGTTTGGAGCAGATGGTAGTTCAGTGAGATCAGATTCCACACAGTATGAGTAATTTTTCTAGTTTTTTTCCCTCTGAACCTTACATCTTACAGCTCTCAGCAATACTTCCTCCACCTGTGGTTTGCTAGTTCTTTTACTTTGTTCGATCTTCCCTTCTCCTACCCTAAAAATTTTCAAACAGCTTAGCCGCAAAGTAAATGCCGGAGAACTACCATATGTGATGAATACTTGCAGGAACCCATAATAAAGTCCACCTTTGTTGTGCTATATTTAAGTGAGACTATGCTTTCAATCCATGGCCAAATGGGGCATTAAATGCTTATCAATATGAAATGGCTGTACTTTGTCACGAATTTTTAAGAGACTTACATTATTTCCTAGAGACCAAGACATGCATGTTGACATATGGGCATCGTATTAACTAATACAGTTAGTTAGGATTTTCTCAGTTGTGCAAGAGTTGGAGAATATTTCTCTAATTAGCCAGAGTTTAAATCCATGTAAATTCATACACTGAAGCTACACAGATGCTTTTCAGCTGTAAAAAAACGAGAATGAGTAATTCTATGCTTTGTCTTCCTGTAGGCGTCCATCTTTATTATGTTGGTGGGGAGGTATATGCCGAGTGCCTCAGTGACAGTAGCATCTTTGTGCAAAGTCGGAACTGCAACTACCATCACGGATTTCATCCTACTACTGTTTGCAAGATCCCGAGTGGGTGTAGTTTGAAAATTTTTAATAACCAAGAATTTGCTCAGTTACTGGCACAGTCTGTGAACCACGGCTTTGAGACCGTCTACGAGCTCACAAAAATGTGTACTATACGCATGAGCTTTGTGAAGGTAAGTGAGCCCGGACTCCTCTGGTTGGGGTTTCACACGCCTTGCTGCGCTTTTCCCCAATGTGCAAATCTATTTCCTCTTGATACGTGTCCATAGAAGCCCACTTGTTATCTAGGCATTTTTAGACTTCAACAAGAATATCAGTTATTAGGAGAAAACAGCAGGTCCTTGAATAACATCGTTTCATTCAACGTCATTTTGTTATGACATTGATGAGATACCACAGAGACTTAACTCTTTTTTTCTATCAATTAGCCTGTGGTGAAATTGGTTTCGTTATATTCGTTGTACATCATTTCATGTAAAGTTGAAGAACCTTAAGTAAGGACTTAGTTGAGTATCAGCAGAATATAGGAGTGTGTGTGTTAAATGTCAGTAGTCGCAGGCTGTCATAACTTTTCCTTATTTGAATAGCGCTATTTAAGCTATTGTAATACCATTACAGTATGTTATGTTCTATACTTAACATGTAGGTATAGTTTAAATGTCTGATTGTCTTTTGAGATCAATTCAATAAACATACCCCCCTTTCTTTTCATTCTGTTTTTCATACTTTTATGATGGTAACACCTCTTGCTTTTGTTTCAACTATAACCTAGTGATCTTTTTGTAAAATAGAAGTTCATCCCGTGAGATTTATTTTTGATTGGTGGTTCCAGTAAACCTCATGATTTTCTTATAATTCAAAAGTTAATAAGGCCTTTGCCCAAAGATAAATAGATGCCTTTAGCTCTAAGATTGTCTTGTAAGGTTTGAGGAGGGAGAAATTTAAAGACGTTGTTCTCAATAATTGATTCCTTTGCTGCCTCCTTTGCTACCTCTGGGAAATAAAAACAAATTTAAGATGCCATTGAAATGTAAAAAAATGAAAATGTCTGATTAGATTTCATGAGTCAGTAACTTATTCTAGTGACTGACTTATCTCTGAATTCTCAAAGATAAATTTTTATCCTGTTACCTTGAGAAACAAAATTAATTATATATTTGGGTGAGGCAACCACCTTTCATGTCCTCTCTTAAGAAGCTCACCTAACTTGTTGTTAAACCTGTTTTGTAATGTATTTATTACAGAGGGCAATTTTGGAACCTGACTTTGTTAATCATCCTTTAGATCAAAGGTATCTTTCCCTGAATATCTTTTTTTCCCCTACTTTAAATCATGTTAGCAGAGTTTCATTGTATTCTCTTAGTGTTTGTTTTCTCGAAACATAATTCTACAATGCTTCATAGCTGAGCCTGGCACCTTTTTAGTATTAAAGGAGGATTTTTACCTTTTGAAGAGGTTTACCTGTATGTTTTGCACCTATGAGACGACACAGACCTTCCTCATCCATTATTAACATTTACGTTTAATTTTTGACTTAGCATTTGGGCTAAAATGAATTTTAAAATGAGAACAGTGACTTGCCAGCATTGCTTTTTGTGTGCTGCTTTTATTGGTGTGGAAGAAAGACTACCTCTGAGAGTAAGAGATCCAGGTTCTCGTTCTGTGTGCCATTTTAACTGTGTGGTTAAGACCTGGGGATTCTTTTCTGACCCTCATTGTCCTCTTTAAAATGGGTGGATGGAGTCAAGAACTGTGGCAGTCGTTACTAAGGTCCCTTGATGAGGCTTTTATTATTGAAGGGCCGTTCTAGAAGAATTTATGACTTTATTGCTCAATTGGCTTTCTCCTCAAACTCATTTCATATTGATTATACAATCAATTTTAATTATTTTACTTTTACACATTTTTAATTATTTACTTTTACACAAGTAAAAACCTTTATGCTAATAAAGTGTTTATAACACAAGGTATGCATTAAAAATGTATTAGATTTCATTCATTTAGCAAATACTTTTAGTACTAATCCAGAGAATTAAATCCAAAGGTGAAAAAGCACCTAAAGTGTCTAGCTTCAAGATGCTTATGGCCTAGTACGCGTTTAATTATAATGTGATAAGTGCTGGAATGAAGAGTTAAGGACAAACTAATCTTATTTTAAAACTCCTCCTGACGTGATAAAGGGCAGCTGCTTATCACACATTAGCAACAAAACATTTGCACCCCACACAGCATTGTTCTTTATTATCGTAAGGCCTGGATACTTGGCCCTCTCACAGTTAGCGTCTTAGAGAAATGGTGCAGAACATTGGAGTGATATTAATAGTCAATCTTGTGCTATTTGTAAGATGATCAATTTTGGACTTTACCACAAAACATATATTTTATTAATTATTTGCACAGTAAAGTCTGAAAATATCCGTGTCAGTTCAGCTGAACAAGTATTTCTGTAGAGCTCCTGCTTTGTGCCAATCACTGTGCTAGATGTTTGAGATCAAAGATAAATAAAACCTGATCCCCGCCTTCAAAGAAATAGAATCGTCTTCTCGGACGTTCCTCATGAAACAAGGGTTTATCAGAATTTCATATTCCTTGTCCACCACACCGGTGAGTTATTGATCTTTGCAATAGCAAACTTACTTTTCTCTTTCACACAGTGTCTTTCTTCTCTGCAAACTTGGTGTCTTAATTCAGTAATCCTGGAGATAATCTGGCAAGCTACCTTCTTGTACAAATGAATAATGGAATCTGTTGATTCAAGGCAACGATTAGCTCTCAATATTAGCTTTTTGGATACTTACGTGCTCCTGCCAGTTTTGATTAGAGATTAAAGGCTCAAGAAATCTATGTTAATAGGAGGACCTTCAGTGGCTGCATAGGGAAAAAACAGCGTGTCTGTTTGTCTAACATAACTTTTTCCTTATTTTCTTAAGGATCAAGTGAGAATTTAATAATATTTATTACAATACCACCAGTAGCATAACGGGCAATGAAAATGGAAGTTTAAAACTGTCTTGATTAAAACAGCCTTATAATGTATTTTAAAACATTCCCCAAGACCAGTACTTAATCCAGAATCCATAAATGAACATCAGGAATCTGTAAACACACCCTGAAATTGCCTGCCATATTGTGTGTATTTGTATGTGAAAGTGTGTGGAAAGTACCCATATCTTTAAGTATCTGATTATGTGAAGTCTTTTTCCTTAATAAGTCTAAGCACTGAGTTAAGCAAGTTGAATGACCTCCAATATGTTGTTTCTAGGGTTGGGGAGCCGAATACCACCGCCAAGATGTTACTAGCACCCCCTGCTGGATTGAGATCCATCTGCACGGCCCTCTCCAGTGGCTGGATAAAGTTCTTACTCAGATGGGATCGCCTCATAATCCTATTTCATCTGTGTCTTAAATGGCCTAGGGCTTCTGCCTCTTGCAAACTATTGAGCCTTGCATGTACTTGAAGGATGGATGAGTCAGACACGATTGAGAACTGACAAAGGAGCCTTGATAATACTTGACCTCTGTGACCAACTGTTGGATTCAGAAATTTAAAAAACCTTGGTAACATACTGTTGATATCAAGAACCTGTTTAGTTTACATTCTAACATTCTATTGTAAAATCACCTACAATGCATACTTTTAGCAGGACTTTGTGTATAGTTAAAGGAGAGATTGCCAAGCCAGAGACAAATTATCTGTTGGAAAAAAAACGGTCCTAAAAGATTCTTTTGTGTTTGGCACTTTAAGGTCATCGTTTGGCAAAAGTTTAGCATTAATAGTCTTTCTGAAGTGTGTTTTTATCAGGTTTAGAGCCCATGTTGAGTCTTCTTTTCATGGGTTTTCATAATATTTTAAAACTATTTGTTTAGTAATGGTTTTTGTTTGTTTGTTTTTTTAAGTAAAGGTTAATCTTGATGATATACATAGTAATCTTCCTAAAATTGTATGCTAACCATACTGCTGTCAGAATAATGTTAGGCATATGCTCTTTGCTAAATATATCTGTACAGAATATTTGGAAGCTAAGAATTGATTAGACTAGTGGATTTAGGAGTATTTGAGGGGGTGGGGGGAGGTAAGGGAAATGATAACTGCAGATGTAGAATATACTGTAAAACTTCAGTTTGTTGTTTTAAAGAAACAAACTGATGTCTGAATTTTGCTGTGTTTCAATTTTTTAGAGATTTTATCCTACTTTTTTTTTTTTTTTTTTTTTTTTTTTTTGGCATCTTCTATCTCATTCGCTCCAGAAAGCAGTTGTGCAGCTGGTTAATTTCATATAACTGTGAGAGCAAATGAATAATTCCTGCTATTCTGAAATTGACTGCCTATATGTTTCAACATCAGTTGTATGGAGTGCTTGAATTTTAATAAGCAGTTTTTATGGAGTTTACAGTACAAAAATAGGCTTTAATTTTCAAGTGAATTGTTTGCCAAACTTAGTAACTGTTAAGTACTTGGAGGGTTTAAAGAACATCCCTGTTGAAATCCATTTCAATCTTTTTTAATTTTTTTGTACTATGTTTGGTTTTGTTTTTCTTCTGCTAATCTTTTATATTCACTTATGCTCTCATACATTGAGTACTTTTATTCCAAAACTAGTGGGTTTTCTCTACTGGAAATTTTAAATAAACCTGTCATTATTGCTTACTTTGATTAAAAATTTGTTATTTCCTTCTTCACACGCTAGATTTTACGATCCATAAGATTCACTACTCTCTTGAGAGATTTTTCTCAGATATTCTTTGCCAAACGTAACAAACTAAATTACTAACACAGAGACAGGGAGACTGAATCGTGAAGAAAACAGACTCACTATTTACTCAGAAAGGAGCGGACACGTGGAACTTTAAAAATTAAGAAAGAGCAAAATAGCAAAATCTGGAATTCCTGATCTAAATATATAAACCTTTTAATGTGAGGAATTACAGCAGCAGCAATTCTTAGTGGATACCATTCAGTCAAGCAAAAGTACCCCCAATTTCTGAACTTCAGATGGGATGCGAGGGTGAATGTGAAAGGATGTTATATTGGGGGTCGGGGGGAGGGGAACTAAAACTGCAACAAGACAAAGTGATTACAGCAGGTTCTCGAATAATGTCATTCTGTTCATTATAATGTTGGTGAAATGCAATAAGAACTTAACTCTCATATATCAACTAGTCTGTGGTAAAATTGGTTTCATTTACAATGTTTACAGACACTAAATGAGGACTTACTGTACTTTTACAATCTACTCAGCCTGGTATGATCCCATTCTCTCTGTCCATCCCCACCTCCATCCACCCCCTACCTCACCCCCAAAACAAAGTTTGCCCATTAAAGACGCAGATTTGAGGAGATGTAGATTCTTCCCTGGCCAAATAGATGCCACTCTTTCTGCTTTACATTTTTATACCTCTTTCCAGAGTTATTCACCAACCCGATTTAGTCACCAAACTCTGACCAAGCAGAAATGTCTACTGCATCTTGCTATTTCCAGAAACATCATGGTGCAAATAGAGAAAACCCCGGATAGAAGACCTATGTTATAACACAAATCCATGCGTGTCTTTGCTGGATCACTTAGCATCTGTGAACTTCTGTTTTCTCATGTGTAAAATGGAGATGATGTTGTATCCTTATCACAGAGTTGAGGTGAGATGTATTGGAAGAAACACATGTGGAAATACCGTGGGGACGTAACTGCTGTGTAAGTGTAAGGGGCACTGTTTTCTTGAACCCTCCCTTGTACTCTGTTTTCCCACTTACCTGCCAAATCATTCCTGGCACAGGTGTTCTGGAGCGATGATGGTGATTGGTGGGATATAATAAAAGAAGATGAAATTAAAACTACTGGGCTTCAACAATGAGGTATAACTGGAAATTGTCTAACATGAAAAAGGTTAGGTCAGGGTTTCTCACCCTTTTCCTCATGAACAGCAGTTTTTCTCCGAGTTCCCTTGGCTGCCTCACGGGACAGTCACGCAAGCTGATAATTGGGTGTAGCAGCGCTGGTAGCTTGGAGATTTACCCAAGAAGAAACCCCAGCATCATCAGGAGATTGAAGCCTGCTGGATTGGGAGCCTCAGACTTTGCAGCTTGGTGCATAACTTGGCTTGTGTGCAGCTCTTTGTATTTTTGGTAAAATCTTAGTGAAAATCAATGTCATCAGCCATAGGAGGCTATTAAGTCTCCTTGAAGTTTTCGACGAAAGGAATGAAAAAGTCAAAGGAACTATTTGTTTGATTACTAGAAAAAAAAATTAAGCTAGTTTGAACTAAGGAAAACAAAGCGAGCTGTCTGCTAGTGGACGTATTTTCTGCCACTAAGAGACGGCTAGCTGGGCTGCTTAGAAGAGGGGGGCCCTGGAGCTAGTAGCACTGCCTCACTGCATCGGTTGGTAGTGTGTGACCGCCAGCAAGTTTCTTAACTTTGCTGCACCCATTCCTCATTTGTAATATAGAGGCAATAAAGCTTGTCTCAAGACATGACTCCTAGTTCATTTCTATAGCAAATTTTCTTTACTTGTTCACTAAAGATTTTTAAAGTTCAAGAAAAACAAAAAGAAGATTAAAAGCCACCTGTACTAATACTTGACAATTGAATTAGTTTGTCCTTGAACTAGGTGATTATGACAATTTGTCATAGAGATATTCAGCATTATGTAGGCATTTTGGATCTAAGGGTTAGTCTTACCAGCTCCATTTGTTAAGCAGGGATTGGCACCAATCCTGTGCCAGCCTCTGCGCTGGGTGATAAAAGTGAACAGATCCTCGGCCCCACCCTCAGGGAGCCTGCACTCTCGTGAGAAAGGCAGACAAGTGAATAAACAATGACACCGTGCTGTGGCAGCAAGGCTACAGAAGGGAACACAAACTGGACCGGAAGGGGAAGGAAGACTTCTCAAAGGAGATGGTGTGCTAAGTCGGAATTTACGGGCAAGGGATGGAGAGGGGAAGATATATACCAAGCAGAAGGGACAGAATGGGAGAGCCTGGCACATTGGGCAACGGTGAGGCCCTTCCTGAAGAATGCTGATGTAGTGTAGAGTTGGGAAGGTCACTGGAGGAGAGAAAAATCAAGGAACCGAGAAGCAAGCTGAGAGGAGTTAGGTGTTGTTGCTTATGCTGTCATCAGATAGTGCTTGACCAATAGTAGGCACTCCATAAACAATGAATGAATGAATGTCCATGGTCTAGTCACATGGACATTGAAGTCATTTAGGGTGATGTAGGAGACACTGAAAGTTTACAGTGGAATTAGGGCAAGGGAGGAGCAGAGGCATAGTGGTGAATAAAAAAATTGAACCATCAAGAATCCAGAAGAAAATGGCTCTGAGAAGAAACACACAGGAAAAAAAAGCCAGAGAGAATCAGGGACATCCATCAGTTTATCCTGGAATCAGGAAAGGAGCACTTAGAAAGGTGAAGAGCTTCCTTCTCCCAGCACTTGGCAGAGGATGGTTTCATCCCAGAGCTCTGTGTTTTTCATAGACGTTAATCTTAATGTCATCTGTGTCTCTCAAAGATTCCCTATACCTGAGGTTTTGGAAGGATTTTGGAAGAATTTCTAGCTCAGTACATGGCGTTTGTGATACAGTTAAAGCAGGAACTCAAGAAAAAGGAAACAGGCGAGATGAGAAATGCAATTGGTGAAGCACACTGGACAGAATTCCCAGCCTCCCGAGAGTCTTGTATTTCAGGTTATGGATTTGTTGCTTCCCCAGATCTTACCATGTCAAGAATAATGTCCATACTGGCAGTTACAAAATAGTCATGGGGATGGAAAAGACAGCACAGGGATATAGTCAGTAATATTGTGATAACTATGTATGGTGTCGGGCATACTAGACTTATCGGAGGGACCACTTTGTAAGTTATATAAATGTATACCCATTATGCTGTATTCCTGAAACTAATATTGACTTTCATTTACATCACTCCCTAGGCCACCCCTAATTTATAGACTAGCTGCCTGTTAGGACACCTCTTACCCTCGTGATTTCCAATAATAACATAATTTCTTTATTCCTGGTTCCATCCCGGGTTATTCTACCTTGGATGTTGACCACACCTGATCTCCAATTGGAATTCCCAGCACCAGTCTTAGAGCGCCATTAACCCCCAAGGATTCAAGCTCTTCTTAGGCTCTTACTTTCACACACGTTCTACTTCATCTGCTGAAAGGACGCCCCACTGGCAATTCACATCCAGTGGATGCCTGCACCACATTAGCTATTGTCTTTCTGTGTAATTCCATTCTAAATTCTTGTTTATCCCTTTGTAGGGAAGGATTTATTTTGGTAGTGTAATTTTCTCTCCTCTGGTCAGGACATCAAAAGCTCCTATGCTACTTCTGGAAGTTTATGATTCCTAACTGGGTGACCTGGCAGCCACTCTGCCCTGGGTGTCTGCCTAAATACACAGCAGATTCTACCGTTACCAGTCATCATATATTAATAACTCATTTGTATCTAGTAAAATCCATTAACTCACGTCTCTACCAATTTTCCTACTCCACCCCGGCACTTGCCTAAATATATTTAGAAACTTCAATTACCATAGGTAGAGGAAGGAGACAAGAAAAGCCAATTTAACCTTTGTTGGACATGTAATTCTACTTCAGCATAAGGCATTAAATGTAACACCACGAAGAAATGTCTCTGAAGCTAATCCCCATATGATAGTAAAACGCTTTAAAATTTAAACCTTGGCAACACAAAAGCAATGGGTTGTGACATGGATGTATGTTTAAAATGGGTGGAGGATTTCTATATATATTCCGGACTCTAGCTTCTGTCTTTCATGAGACAGGTAGCAGGATTAAGTACAGAAGAGAAAGGCCTCGAGTCAGACCTACATCCAGATCCTACCCTTGAACTCCCTCCCTAGTGACCTCTGTGAAATTCTCTGAGCCTTTAAAGCTGGATTTTCTCAGCTTTAAATGGGAGATGTATTCTTCAGGTATGGTGTGAAGATTAGGAACTGTTATGTAAAGTGCTACTTTTCATACCTGTCACCTGAGTTGGTGCCTAATAAACAGTAGGTGCCATTATTATGTTTGGTTAAGCTGGTGGGATGATGTTTTTAATTTATGTGTCTATGAAAATTCACTGTAACTGCGCTCAGATTCGAAAACATTAAAGTTGTATGGTATCCAAGTTATATCAATAAATCTGTAAAAAGAAGATTTTTAAAATTCAGAAAATGGAACCTATGAAGTTCCCTTAGAAAATATAAGCGATTTTTAAGCTGAAACACCTCAATGCCTATTCTGTAGATGACCAATAAATATTGGTGAGTGGACTTCATCTGTAGTTTTCCATAAGAACACTAGGTAGCTTGCCCTTAACCCAAACATTAACTACTACTTTTGTATCGTGAGAGTGTTATGATAATCATGCTTTATGCATTGGGAAATAATTTGAAATTCATGAAAAAGTACATTCTTATACTTTGATAAATGAGTATAATTAGTTCCAAAATTTTTGTTCATAAGACAAAAGCGGTGTTAGCCATCATTAAATATCCCCATCAAAATGAATGTAAAAACTTCGGTGTTTTCTCTTAGTGGAATGATTACTAGAGTGCTTCATTTCATGGTGTTGGAGGCCCTCACGGCTCTCCTGCTGCCTTCTCTGCTCCATGCACACACTCTCTCCAGGTGACCTCCTCCATTGTCCCATCCATGGCATGAAAGAATGATAAGGGTTAGGCCAGGTAAAGCATCTTGGTGGTAATATGTAAATAGGATTCATACTTCTAGAACATACAAAACTATAAAGTTTTGCATTATGAAATAAAATGTTTTAGCATTTGAAGCAATATGGCAGCACCTCGGGTACCATACTGTGGGGGCAGAGCCCCAGAAAGCAGTTTCCAGGCTCTTGGCCTCACATAGAAAAGTGCTGGCTCAGGTAGTAAATGGCCATCAACTGTGATTAGATGGCCATCAGCTGTGGCTAGTTGGCCGTCAGCTGTAACCAGTGAGCCATTGGCCACTAATATAACTGCTGTGGCTACGCTAACAGGAAAATGGGGGCTAGCAAGAAGATGATGGCTCAGCTAGCAAGTGCGTCTGCAGTTAGCACAGCGGATTGCAGCTAGCGAGGGGAGTCGGTCAGTTGGCAGAAAAGTGGACAGCAGGTCGCACGTTGTGTGAATCCAGCCTCCAGCAAGACTATAGTGGTATGACTCCCCTACCTATGGCTCCGTGGGTGTTCCTTTTTGGCCTCACCATATCCTGCGTTCTTGTGTGGGGAGCAGGACCAGAGACCCCACAGGCCGCCCCACACGACACATACTCACCATTTCAGAGACTGCAAATTAGTGCTAACTGAAAGTGACATTCACAGTATTGGGCAAGCTCTTCTTTTCCAATTAGGTGTGATAGTTCGTAATTAAAATATATTTGTGGGCATGTGTTGGGAAGGGGTCTAAATATAAGTGACATGTTGCTCAAACTGGGGTTAAAAATAAAATCCTAATGGATGAACATGACGTCAGATGACTCCCAACAAGTATTGATTATTAAAAAGCAAATTATCCGCATCAAAAATTGGCATATGAACATAGGGCTTAAGCGAATAAAACTTTTATTGAAGAGAGTATACAAAAAGAGATGTGTGTAAAGAGTGTTACTTAACCTGCCTCCTGCCTCCCTCACCTCCAATCCATCCTCCCTACACCCCTTCTCTAAAATACCGATGTTACCTCTAACCTGATGAAAATCCCTCAGTAAGTCCTTGTCACCGTATGTGACGTGTAATAATGAGATCAACAAAGTGTCACCTCTTTGCAGACCATGTGAAGATAGTCTGGCTCCACCCATCTCCGAGCGTGTGCCTACACAGGCCCCGAGCTCCAGTCACACTGGAAAACTTGTCATCCTTCCCCATAGCCCCTGTCTGAGAGGTCCTCCTGCTGCGCAGAAAATTCTAACTCATCATCAAAAATATTCGAGGCATCACCTTTTCTGTGTAGTCTGTCCCTGGTAGCATTGGGTGTCCCCTCCATTATGTTTCCATAGCACTCTCTACATACCCCCATTCAATCCATAAACATTTCTAGTCAATATTTCTCGTCACAATCCTCCACTCCTCTCGCTGCTGTTTGATTCCAGGATTGTTATCTCGTTCATCTTAGGAGCCCCAGTGCTACCCACTGGCTCGGAACATAATAGGCACTCAGTAAACGCTTGGCTCAGTGAAAGAATGAATTCATCTAAAGCTTCATAACTCTTCTTGCTGGAATAAATGGGTATCCCAGAAACTGCTATTTTAAGTATGATTTTTATCCTTTTAGAGTTGAACACAATTCACTTTTTCCACAGGGAAAGCTCACTATGAGTCAGAAGGTGAGATCTGAACTTTCTTTCTTTGGAATTTGTAGGTTCCACCTCTCCAGAATATTTTTCCGTAAAAACCCAGGAGATGCGTGCAGGCGGGTGAATATTTACGTACAACAATATTTTTACGAGGGCATTTGTGACGATAACACTACAGTGGGGTTTCTAAGAGTGGAGGACATCGCCCAGCCTGTTTCATAACTACGCTGAGATGGCCCAGCAGACAATCGTGGAGGCGAGAGCTTGAAGGACCAGGGAGCTCACATAGCCCCCACGCCCTCAGATGGCCCGTATGTGGGCATTAGGGGTGGGGGGATGAGCCCCTGAAGTTGCGCATAAAATGTTCTGTGTATGTACTGTGGTGTGTTTTCCCTGAGGGTGGACGGGCCCATAGCTTTCATTAAACTCTCAAAACCATCCGAGACCAATAAAAGGTGAAGATGTAGCCCAGTATCAACCCCTCTCCTTTTACAAAGAAGACTAAGGCCTGGGCGGTTGGATGCTTTATCCCGGGTGTCACAGCACGTCCGCGTCACAGCTGTGTCTAGCACCCAGTCTCCAGGAATCTTTATACTGTTTGTCCATGGTGCCGTCCCATCAGAGAAGTCTGATGCTTCTGGCAGTTTCCTGAGAAAGGCTTCTTAAACTGATGGCAGTATCCCATATGTGCTAAGTCAGATATAATATCAAAACTAGAGGTAAGGAATACGTTTATTGCATTTGATTTCCGTTTTACACCAGATTATCTAACTGTGCTATGATTAAGTGCTATTCGAGACTTTCATTTTTTTCTCCCCCACACACTTTGGAGAATCTTTTGCATTTGTACTACAGGTCAGAATGCAAATTTTATAATAAAATTACTGAACTGGGTTGGAGCTTTGAAAATTGCAGTTTCATAGGTTCTTAATTTCTAAAGTTATGATGACTGGCTTTATTCATGAGCCAAGTTACTGAACTCTTTTAAAGGGACCACTATGTATTTTGTTACTTTGTTTTCTCTATAGGAAATGGCAGTCAGGAGTTCCCTAGAAAATTCTTGTTTCTACTCCATTTTTTATGATTTTAGCAAGAAAGGCATCCAGGCTCTTTGTTTTGGAGTAGTAAAAAAAGAGGTTCTGTATTTCTGTTTCTCATTGAATGCGCCCCTCTTTAGTTACTACGGCCTCGATGAGATTGCTGACAAATGTGACAAGAATGATCTGTCATCGAGCATCCATTTTCTTGGCTTTTAAATAATACTGAAGGAGAACAGGAGGTTCTTTCCCAGTCACACAACTGCCTGTGGTGATTCTACTTAGAGCTTGGAATGATTGCTGGAAAAGTCTCACAAGGAGAGCTCCAAGAGCGGGAGGGAGGGAGAAGCTCCCAATTGCAGAAGAGCTCAATGAGATATGTCACTATCATTAGAAGACTGCTAGTTTGGTGGGGAGATGTCGGGGTGGAGATCTGTCCTTTCTAGGAATTCCTAAAAAGGCTAGATGGTCCAGAGAAAGAAAGACCAGAAGGAAAATGATAGGAATGTTATGTAAATATGGAGAAATAAAGCATTCTCATTGTGCGTGGGAGGGTCACATGCCTGCACATGGCAAATGCAGAACAGAACCTGGAGGAATAGGAACAGGGGTCCCTGAAAGAGGCACCAAAGCCCAGGCCAGGTGCAAAGAAACACATGGGCAGGAGAGAAACAGGAGTTCAGGACTGACAACATAAAGGAACAGGAAGAGACTGAGAAGCCAGCTCTGCTGTCTGCCCTCCATTCCCCTTCCTGCACCTTTCTCTAGTGCAGGTGCACCCTGCACCCCCACTTGCAAAGATACCCAAGTTACCTGCTTGCTGCCCTGCTGTCTCCAAGCTCCTCTTGGAAGCTGATTCCTCCAGCTTCTAATCATCCATTCATGTATGCAAGCATTTATTCAGCAAACGTTTGTTGAGAATGGTTTCTGGCAAGAATCAAGATTTCATCTAGCCTTGGAGCAGGGCTGCCAGGAAATCGCGATGAGGAAATGAACACTGGGACAGTTCCAACAAGAGCCATAATCACCTACAGTGTGTGGTTACAGTCTAATAGAATTGGGGTCACTGGCTAAATGGTTCCCTGTCCCCAGGTTCTTTCCCAGGGTAGTCAAGCCCCTATTTCATCTGAGCTGACTGTACAGGTGAGTGGACAAAACGCCAATGAACCGAGACGCCAGGCAATGGGAGAAATGCCCTCTCCTATCGATTAGGGGTGAGATGTTTTGTTAGGACATTATACTTGACTTGTTCTCTGGGATTCTTCCCTGGTCCAGGTTGGCTGTGTGCTCTACCATGCTGAACGCTGACCCCCAAACACTAACCTGGGTGGGACTTCACTGAGGGCATGGGCAGTAGAGGTGCTAATCCTGGATTCCCACTGTAAATAGTATGATTCCTCCAGTGCTCGCTTTTGTTTCACTTTCCTCTTTTACATATCTCCCAGGGCCCTTTGTTTCTGATCGAGACTTTGCTTAAAAATACAATTGTTTAAAATTTTATTATAAAGGTAACATGCACATGATTGATTAACAATCAAAGAGTATAGAAGGACTTATACTAATTGAAAAGCAGCAATCCTAGACTCTGCTCTCCCCTTTCCTAATTTTGCTGCTCTGAGGCAACCATTGGTACATCGGTTATTGCTGCTGTTGTTTTCGGGTTTTGTCTTTTTGGTTGCCATTCCTGCAGTTCTAACTAACAAGCCTCTACTTCTGTTTCTTGATATATCGATTCTAGACCTCGTTTATTGATTCCCTCCTGTGATGGAGGATTTAGCTAACGTATGTGGCTTCCACATCCCCTTCCCACCTCCTCTCAGTGATTCTTATTTCCGTCACTTTGCCCTCAACTTCTCCTCCCAACCTTATAACCTGAACCTCTATTTGTAGAATGTCAAGGTGGATGGCATTTGCAGTGTTCCTTAAACAGAATCAAGTTTCCTGTGACTTGCCCGCAGGTTGCTTCTAAAGGTTCCAAGCCAACGCACAGCATTTCCATATCCATAACTAGGTAAATATATCCATCTAGAGCCAAGTGGTGGGTTCAGATCATCCATCCTCCTCTATGGTTCCAATATCACAACAACTGGGCCTGTCAGTGGAAGATGAATCTAGAGTCAAGTTCAAAGTATTCTCCTTTTCTGTGTTCTACCATGTAACCAAAATAACATTTTTTAGTTTGCTTTTTATTTGGACCATAACTTCCTAATAAAGGGATTTTCTGTTTTTTCTTGCAGTTGCTGATTCCTTTTCTTTTGCTTGCATGTGATGAGTTTCTGATATGTCATCTTGGCTAGGCTAGAGTTCTGTTACTAAACTCTAATCTAGGTGTTGCGGTAAAGGGATTTTCAAGATGTAATTAAAGTCCCCAATCAGCTGATTCCAAGAAAGGCAGATTAACGTGGGTGAGCTGGTTTCCCTCCAAGACAGAGAAGAAATTCCACCTGTAGCTATAGCTTCAGTCTGTGCCTGCGGAGTCAAGCCTGTGTGCTCTTCCCTTCCTGATAACCTCACCTATGGATTTCAGACTTGTCCCATAATCATGTGAGCCAGTTCTTTGTAATAAATTTACCTGTATGTATGTATGTATGTATGTATCTCTATCTATCCCTGTCTTCTATCATCTCTAACTGGTTCTGCTTTTCTCCTGGAATCCTTCTGTTCATTTATCACATCTTCAAGTTTTACCAATGTCTTTATTATACTATTTAGTCTACCAAATCCTCCTTTTTTCTGGAGCCCTCCCTCCTGAAGCTGTTTCCGTACCCCTCCAATTTACATAAGTCACTCTCCAGGTCTACACAGCCAGCCACCTTCCCAGGATTTACTTTCACTGCTCTCCTAGGTTGAACTTATGTTTCCTGGATACCATTTCATGCTCTTTGTTGGTTTACTTTCTCATTTTGTTGGAGTGTAGCTAAGTTACTTCTTTAAAAAAAAAAAATGGAAGAAAGCTTTGAGAAAATGTTTTACATTTTGCTCTGCAGGTTGAATATGATTTCCCCCAAGAACTTTGAAGGCACTGAAAGAGTTGCTCTTTGCTATCTAGGATTCCTGGTGAGAAACCGATGCCAGTCTGATTATCAATCTTTTTAAGATGATCTATTGTTGTGTGTTTTTTCCACTGAAAGCTTTTGGGATCTTTTCTGTGTCAGGAAGACCCATTTTGGACTTCTGACCTCCAGAACTGCAAGATAATAAATTTGTGTGGTTTTAAGCCACTAAATTTGTGGTAATTTGTTACAGCAGCAATAGGAAACCAATACAGATTGTTTTTGGTGTTTATTAACATGTTTATCATGTTTATTATCCAACCCTTCAACTAAATGCTTTATTTCAGATATCATGTTTCAGTTTCCAAAAACTACTGTTCCATGATTTTTTTTATATGATCCTATTCTTATTTTATGGATATGCTGTATTTTTTCAGATAGTATATCTCAAAGTGTGTAGTTTATTTATTGGTAATGAAAGCTCTCTTTGGGAGAAACACAAACTCTATTTTCTAAGTCCATAGAAATATACTTAAAAATGGCCTGAGTAAATTGACAAAAGGAAAGGAGAAACTTATATGTGATCAATGAACCAAAATAGACTTTAGAATCAGGCCAGCTCTATTTCTTAAAGTGTGTGCTTTTTAATCCTTTATCAATGTGTGCTTTTTCTTGTGCTTGATTAGCAATGCTTATGGTTTAGAAACAGCAATACCTCTAAGTGAATCAATTGCCTGTATATCTTTAAAAATAAAAATATGCACTTCCATCTTTTAATTTAATTTCAGAGTATCCTTGATTTTCATAATTTTAATTCCTACTTTGACAGAAACCCTCTAGCCTTCAAGAGCTTTGAGTTGGTGACCCACTTGGTCCTCAGATTTAAGGGGTGTTGTGATCGCACCAGGGGAGCAGTCCCTCTGGCCATAGACAGAGTGGAAACTCAGGTGTGGGTTGGCTAAACTCCCAGGAAAATGTGTCTCTATTGTGATTTCTTTGGGTGACACTGAGGCAGTGAGAGGAGCCGTGACTGGTAGGATGGGGAGAGCCTCACTGGGGCTCACTGAAAAAGGCTACAGGGGAAATGTCTTCGTTTCACCAACACATTCTTTCCTTCTTGAGAAACAGGGGTTCCGCCAGCTGAATGCAGTCCTCGATCCCTTTTGATCTCCAAAGGCCTTTGAAATAGGAACATAATTACAAATAGGGCTTTGGGAGGCACATGGAAACACTTAGGTAGCATCATCTGTGGAAAAGTAGTGGTGGTCTCTACAGATTTCAATTCAAAATTGAAATCAATTCCAAATTCCTTTCCTGGAAGAAGTTTCATGCTTTTCTCATTTTCTATATGAAATGTGGTGCTTCAGTTGCTTACCACCATTTATAGTTTATAGTACACAGTGAGACAGCAATCAGTGTATAAATAAACACACGTGAGCGGCTAACAGATGTCTCTAGAAATGTACAGCCATTTTTCAGGATTCATCTAAGAACTATATTACAAGCAAATATGTTAGCGAGACACATAACCTTGATCAGCTGTGGCTATATCTAGAGTCAAAATGCAGCTGTGGAGGGATTAGGAAAGGCTGAGCAAATCCTTTCTTTAAAATTGCATTCAAGTGCAACACAGAAGAGAGAAAATGAATGAAGGCATTGATATATTCCTTGAACCTACAGACTATGCCAATAGTTCAGAACTGCATTGTAATATTATACATATATATTTACAAATATGAAGTTTTTTAGCTATTAAAATTGCACTGTGGATGAATATCAGCATGGAGACACAGGTTAGATCAAGGGGGTGGGAATGAAATCCTCCAATCATACAATTGGTTCCCCTGACAACCAGTCCGCAGCCTTAGGTACTTTCCAAAATTTACCTCATTCACATAAACTGTGGTGTGGTTGAAAGGAGTTTATTATGCACATCAAGACACCTTTATCCCTCTTATCACTTAGGAAATTCCTAGAGTTTGGGAGTTCTGTGCCAGAAACAGGGAAGGAAGACCAAATATATATTTCTTCTTACAAACCACAATATCACAATTCCTTAGGGCCAAGCTTCTCTAAAGTGTGCTCCCAGAACACGTCACACAGAATGCTCTGTGAAAAATAAAAAGGAGGTCGATTTTAAGATCTGTCACAATATCAGCAACAGTTAAAAAGGGACTAATCTTTCTGTCAATTCAAAATGCATTCTGGAAAGTTCTGCCGTGGAGAAACCTGTGGTGATGATTACTTCACCACAAATAACCTTTTTTTTCATGGAACACATATCATTCCATGGCCCACTTTAGGAAAAGCTGTCTTCCAGTAAAGTCTGAGAGGACACTCTTCTTTGTTTTAATTCCCAAAGGCCTCCTATTTTGAATACCTTACCAAAAGAAGGAATTCCACAACCAAAGACTTTCAATTTAATATGCCTAATGAGTCAAAGGGCAACATAAATACAGAGCTATCAAACAGCAACAAGTGTGCTTCTGTCGCCTGACACCAGACTGAATTCACATCAGTGGGAAGGAAACCAAACATTAAATTTCTCATTGGACTGTATCTCCACAGATAAGAAGAGAGCGGATTCCCCCACAGCAAACTACAAGGAGCTCCATCTTTCACCTCCGGGCCTTAGTTCTTCAAGGCGTCCTCTCAGCCTCTCCCAGTGGGTTCGCAATTCCTCCATTCTGTAGAAATGCTACTTCAAAAATCCCTAAGGAGAATTTCCAGAGCTGGCTTCCAGCATGCATACGCAGACCACTTGTTGGAGGTTTGGCACACACATAACTAACAATTCAGGGTACATTTAAATACGCTTTTATTACAATTTTAAAATAAGAATTAAACATTCATTTTTTACTGTGGTAAAATATACACAATGTTCTATTTACCACGTTAACCATTTTCAAGTGTACAATTCAGTGACATTCAGTACATTCACATTGTTATGCAACCATCATCACTATCCATTTCTAGAACTTTTTGATCACCCTAGATAGAAACACCAGCTCCTCACTGGCCCCTTCTCTTCCACCCTCACCTCCCTGGTAAATTCTATTTTACTTTCTGTCTTTATGAATTTGATTATTCTGGGAAATTCATGTAAGTGGACTCATGCAATACTTGTCCTTTTCTGTCAGGCTTATTTCATTTAGCATAATGTTTTCCAGGTTCATCCAAAACAAACTATTCTGCAATTAATAGTCATTATTAATGTTTCATATTAGTGAAAGAGATACTGTTTGTAATCTCTTACCACGGTTTCTGTACCCTCTAAAAGGTGAAGAGCTTGAGGCACAGGTTAGAGCCCACATCCAGTCAGTTTCTTTTCTCACCTGATTTGTACTAAAATAAAAAGTCCTAATCATCATTATTGATCATCAGGATTGGCAAAGTTGTTCAGAATCTCTGTCTGATACATCTAAATATATAGCTCAGAAATATACTGAGAAAAGTTGGAGCTCCTTATGTGTTCTGATTTCTCTCTCAGTGGTAAGTCAGACAGTAGGATTTAAAAAAAAAAATCAGAATACCTGGAACGTTTTCTGTTTCAACCTCAGAGATGATGCTAAATGGGGTCCTACTCCACTTTGATTTCATTTAGCTCTGGAAAGTTTTTCTCCAGGTTTGGATTTGGATTTACTTCTTTTATTTATCTTATTTTGAGGGATATGACATATAAGTATGTCCCATAATTTCTTGGATTTCTCCAAAGAATGAAAAAATCAAGTGTTAAAATCAAACTTGTTGATTAAGATATTTATACCGTAGTTTGGTCTTCTTAAGAAATCCTGATAGCCACAATATTTAAAATGTTAAAATTTACATTCTGACATAATAGACTGAGGCTTCTAAAAATAGAATAGAAAACTACTTTTTGAAAAATATTGGCATTACTAGTTCATAAAGAAATTCTTTTATCTCATCTCTAATTTCAAAAGCTGGTTTAAACACTTGTACCTCGATAATTTACTTTTGTGTGGAGTTGGAGGCTTGTACTTACTGCCAGTTTGTTCACGAAGATGCTTAGAGGATAAACACTCGTTGACCACATTATTAACTACTTCCACCAGCTCTGTTCTGGGGTGAAACAATGGGTAAAGGGACAACCATTTTATCCAAATAAGTAACCACTTCCTCATTGAAAGCATTACTGATGCTGTCAGTGTCTTTCTCACTCACAAAGGAACTGCCAACTGTGTGCAAAATCTCCTCTAGCATGGGGGCGGAGCAATGACTAACCCATTGTCACTGAACACTTCCCTTTCATATATTTTGGCATATTTCTGCCAAGTATTGATTGATACTCTGCACATCTGTGATTCTTTCCAAATGTAAGCCAGATATCTGCTAGCATGCCCTCATGAGAGACACTGCCCTTCTGTGCTGTTTGCCATTCATATTGTAAGATGTACAACAGTCCATTTTGACTATGAAATTCCTATAGCTGAAGTTTCTTCCTGAGCATGATAATTATTCATTAGCCTCTCAGCTGGATTTATAAACTTTTTAGCAATAGTGTGTGTGTGTGTGTGTGTGTGTGTGTGCGTGTGCGCGAGCAACTTTGAATAATGTTTTAGTTTTGGTCTCCTCCACCTTTAAATGACACAATTTATCAATTTCATATTAGGAAGCATTATTTTGTGCTTGTTCAGGAAAAACTCAATCAGTTTATCAGAAAGGTCACAGTACTTGGAAAGCAATGCTAAAGCTCCCGTGGCTTCTTGCCATTCTTTAACAAAGTTTTGTAACAGACAATGCAATAGAAACTAGAGGCCAATTGATTGCTGGTCAGATAAAACCCAATTTTCACGTGTGCATCAAGATTCTCTTGTGCTGGCACATACAGCTTCACATTCGGTCTCTGCACTGGACTCCTGTCCGTGGTGTACATTTATAGGGCTGTGCTGTTCTAGTTACATGCCTACATATGTTCATCACTACTTTTCCACCCCACTACCTTTAAGCACTTGATTTATTTCTGTGAATTGGCTATCATAACACACAATAAAAAAAAAATGGTAGCATTAACAGATGTAAATGGCATTGATATAAAATTCAATAGACGAGGCAAAGTACACCATTAACGGAATGTGAGCTAGGTGAATAACTTTTAGGAACTTAGTGATTATTAAATATGCAACTAGATTTCTTATAAAATATAATAAATTAATCTTGACTGTCAAATTTACAAAATGAACATGAACTAAACTGTTTCCTTGCTCTTCTATAGACAGCCTGGGGAACACCAATGATCCGTGGTTGGCTGTGAGCAGTACTGCCCGATGGGATGGGATTTCGGGGTGTTGGGACAGTGGCCTGCCTCCAAATAGCTCACCATCCAACTGGTCTGATATCCAAAGTCCCTGAGTCATTAGTTATTCCTCCTACGACGTCAAGGTAGATCAAGTTCATAAAATTTAAGGTGACTTCTATTAAATACATGAAGTTTGTGGCATAAAGATAGGCTGTAGATTCTGGTATATATAAAACAGATACAGTCCCTGCCTTCCAGAACTTATGATTCAGACCTTAAACAAGTAAACACAAATAAATTGCAAACTATCAGTTGTGGTAAATGCTGAAGGAAAAGAAAGCTGAGAGAGAATAATAAAGTGGCGGGTGGGGGCAGGGAGTCTAATTTAAATTGGTGGGTCAGGAGCAAGTGCTGTGTAAGCTATTTCCTTTCGATATCCTTCAAAAAGAGAATAATCCATAGGTATTTAGCATATGTTCTTTTCTCTAATAACATTTGTGTAGTGTAGGGAGATCTAGAGACAACATCAACTTGTTCTTTCATTCAATTATATTATTGTTAGTGCTTACTATGTTACAGGCACTGTTCTCGGCTCTGGGGGTACAGTTGTGAATGAGACAGACAAGATTTCTGTTCTAGGCAGCTGTTCTTCAGAGTTGAGATGCTCCACTGAAGTATGAAAAGAGAAAAACATAGCTAAACTCTGGAGTAAACTATTTTAAAAGCTTACGAAGCATCATTTCACCAATAACGCAAGATCACCATGGGAATAAGACATACACCTTTGCCCAATACTTGACTGTAATCTGATTGAATGTTTAATCATATGCTGGAAAACAAAAGGCACATATCAATCACAACAGCTATCAGCAATGTAGAAGATAAAAGCCTGAAACGGAGCTGTAGTAGCAGGTATTATAAGCTGATGACACTAGCCATTATCTTACTTTGTTCTGATAGACATTTGGCTGTAAATCAAAATTTTCCTGTAGAGAGAATTATTGACAAGTATATGTTTTATTTTTATAACCAATCAGTAAATTGGCATTCTGGTCGCACACTCACTCCAGGAGTGTGCTTCACATGAGTCTCTCCCTGAGATTACAAGTCAAACCTGCGAGGCCAAAGGCTGGCCGTGGAGAGAGCCATCAGCCCCAGGTAATGCCCCCAGTCCCTCGTTTTGGGGACCAGCAGGCTTTCCCCTCGAAACTACCCGCTTCAGGGCAAGTTCTCTTTCCAAACAACAGTTTGCATTCACCAAAAACCACGAGATTTTGTGAGGCACCTCATCAACTATCCCTAGGGAGGAAATAATGATTTCAACAGGATGTGAGGTTGAAAATGGTTATTTCAAGGTTTAAAATAAGCCATTTTCAAAAAATTGGCTGATAGTCCCAAGAACTGTCGAAATCGACTAGAAAATGTAGGAGCAATTGAACCCACAACTTTTGATCCTTTTGTAAGTGTAGCTGTCTGCACTGTCACTAGGAAGATGGGCTGACATGGACAGTGGAGTTCTTTTAATCAAATGAACAAACAGTTCGCATTTATTTGAACAAGCTGAAATAGTGCATAAGATCAAAACAGCAACATCCAGCAGTTCAGTCTTGTCTCCTTGTGAAATCAAAAAGCAAAATAAACACATTTGAATTTGATGTAAATGGAATTAAGAATATTTATCATAGACAGTTGAATATTAGTCGTCTGAGCCCAAAGCTGCTCTTTCCAGGTTCAGCAGAAATACACAGAGAATTTGATAAATATTGAATTATGCTTCAAGGCAACTGCTCATACTTTTAATATCTGTTTTATTCCCTAAAATTTCTTTCCTTCTACTTTGAAATAAAAGGCCATGACTAAATACAATTTTTAAAATACATTGCATTGCTTTTTGTCTCGGCATAGTGAAGAGCTTTTGCTTGCTTTTATATCATTATCTTTAGCAATTTTTCTCCTGAAGGAGAAGAAAGCAAGCTTAAACATTTCCAAAGAAATGTGGTGAAAAACAGGGTACCTTTAAAGTTATTTGGTCATGTCAGATATATTGCACATATTACTGACAAGTTAAGACAACGTGTTTAGAGATATCAAATTAGACTATGGTAATTATTTTGGAAATTCGATTTTTCATTTTATGGAGCTCTATGTAAACTGAAGAATATTTAAACACCTGAAAATATTGATCATTTTTTCTCAACTTTGACCTAACATTAGGATCATGGTTGGGACAGGGGTGGACCATGGAGAGAGTGGGGAAGGGTCCATTTAAAAACTATTGATTTCCAGTTCCCATCCCTGAGAATCTAGCCCTCTAGTTGATTATAATCTACCATCAGAGAACCACTGTCGTAAAAAAATAATGGTGGTAATGTGACTGTCAAAATTCTATAAATTCAAAATGCATTTAGTTTTGGGTTAGGTTGGCAGACAAATCAGAGGATGCTTAGTGAAATTTGAATTTCGGATAAACAACAAATACATTTCTTAATATTTAGGAGATCGGTATGTCCCAAATATTGCATAGGTACCTGGTATTTTTATTTGCTAAATGTGGCAACCCTAATTTGGGTTCTTTTTTTTTCTTTTTTTTTTCACTTAAAAATTCTGTGGAACAACATTGTTTACCTGTTCTTGGAAGCTCCTTAGAGACAGACTTCTCTGATTAATATAAAATAAAACAAAAACAAAAGCTGGGTGAAGGTGTCCTGCTGTCCCGGGGTCCTAAATCAGCGTGTCTCCTCTTTACACACTCAGAGTTTTCCTCCGGTTGTGTATTGCGTGATGGCCAGGGTTTATAGTTGTCCCCAGTTGAGCGGGGCAGGGAGAAACAAGGCTACGTCATCTTGTTGGGACCAAAAGCGGAATATGTCTCTGCTATCATTTTTAAATGTTAAGATTTTTATTCATAAAAGTGAAAAAAGTGCTCTTTGCATGTTAAACTAAAACACTGTGAAACTGGGTGACAACCCTGCTCACATGGTGTATCTCCTTCCAAACGCTAAATAAATAAAGCTGGATGTAGCTCTAGGAATCACCCATTACTAGGAGATTTGCTAGCTGAGGCAGAAAACTCTCAGATCTGATGTCTTTCCCGTTTCTACCAGGGCACCCCAAAGCGGAATAGTGGTGGCGAGCCCAGCTCCACACAATGCCTTTACTGTTGCTTCCCCACCTAATTAACCCAATTTTCCATTTGTTAAATAATACCTTCTTTTCCCATTAGTAATACCACCTTTGTATCGTACACAAAGTTTTTGTTGGTGTTGTGAACCAGGCATTTTTTATTGTGACTTCCAGCTGGTTTTGCTGTTGTGAAGGAAAGTTATTAATGTTTGTCCATTTGTTTCATGTTGGCCTCCTTAGTGAGCTTTCTATTGAAGAAGCTTGTCAGACTTAACGATCTGCTATCCCTTCTTTGACTAGGACTTATTTAGGCTCTAAAATCCGCTCACAGTAAGTGGACGTTTTATGACATCAGGAGATGGAGACCAATCCCGGGATTTGGGTCTACTTTTATTCCTCATCAAATACCATTAAGCACATTCAAATATCCCTCTGCTGTTTAGTTCTCTTATAAATAAGCTAGTTTATTTTTTAATCCCCCATTCTCTGAAGATATTTTAAGCTTGTTTTTCATTTTTTAAAACATAGTAATTTTATTATGTCACTGAAAAATTCCAATATCTAGATTCAATGTAGATTTGTTTCTGCAATTTGTTTCTGCTGGTTCTTGTTGTTGGTGGCTTATTTCCCTGTGGCATTTGGTTACTTTTGACTGTGATCTGCTTATAGCTTTCCCTTGGAAAATTATTTTTGAGGATTCCTAGAGGCCTAAATTGAAGATGTCTTTGGCCCTGCTTGGTGCACAGAAGCATTATCAGTTCAGAAATAACTTAAAAACATGGCTTAAGGTTTTTTGGACTACCTTGGTGATGGAAATATGGCATCCTGAAGCATTCATATGATTACAACTTCTGGGAGATGGTTTTATTTCCCATCCCCGCTCTGCATAGAGCCAAGGCAACTTGGGGCAGGAACTTCTCGTTCATCTTTATTTGGAAGGAATATCCCTTTAGTATCTTGGCTTTCTGCGGGAAGGGTCTCCTTTTACATCTTCATCTTGGGTAAACCCTGGGCTTTCATTTCTTCTGTCCATGCTCTACAAGGCCACGAAAGGCAAAGTTTTTTGGTTTAGCAAGTGCTCTTAGGACAAAAGCAGTTTAAGTGCTCTGCTATAATACTATCTCTGGGGGTTCTTCTCTATTTAGATTTTGGCCTGGAAATTCCTTACTATCTCATTAGGTCTTTGTTGCTTTTAAGAACCTGTTTTTATGTGCTGTCTATCATTTTCAGTTGTTCCATTCTGTTGGGAGCATTGGTTTCAATAATGGAGCCTGCCCTTTATTGGAAATGGAAATCTTCTTTTATAAAATTATATCCAACCTGTATTTGTATCCCCTTTCTCACTTCTAATGTATTAGTGTGTATGTGTGTGCATGTGTGTGTTTCTTAATAGAAATTCCCAGGGTATTTCTGTGTTATTTTTCCTTCGAAGACACAACCATAACTCTAATAGTTTTTATTTTATAATTCTTTAATTTCTGCTTTTATCATTATTTCCTTTCTCCTGATTTTTAAAATTCTATAATTTGTTGAATTGAAGGCTTAGTTCATTTACTTTAAGGTTTTCTTTTTAAATTATAAAAATGATTAAATATTGAATTTGTTTTTGAGTACATCTTTGGATGTATTCCATTAGTTTTATTATTTCATATCCTTCTTTTCTAAAGGATATATAATTGTAGTTTTGATTTCCTTTCTGTTCTAAGACTTATTTGGAATAATTTCCCTCTTAAATTTCCAAATGATTGCTTTTCTTCCTCTTGTTTGATCACTTATTATTTTTATTGTTATTTTCTTATTTTTAGAGAATGTGGTCTGTTCAGTTTCAGATTTTTAAAAAACTTACTGCATGTTGTGTGGCCTAATATAGTATCAATTTTAATATATTATATAGGTACTTGTCATAAAAAAGTAAGCATACATAAAATGTAACATTCAAGATATACATAAATATAGATAGGAATTAATTTTTAAAATTCTAATCTTATGAGGGTTTTTTTCTGCTGGTTCTTGTTGTCGACTTTGCTTGACTTGCTAGGTCATTAATTCAAATAACATAGAAAAAAATAAGAATCTTTCCTGAAGGGTGACATGTCTAAGCTTATTCTTTTCTAAATTTGAAGACATTTTCCTTTATGTTACTTTAGAATACTTTATTTTTATTTTTTTTACTTACTAATGATACTTGAAAGAGCAAAGCCTATCGTTAGTATCTGAAACAAGATTATTTTCTCTCACTGTCAAATTTTTACTCTGTACCTCTTTCAACACTGAACATATCAACTGTGGTCTATTTGTGCCTTGTCTCTCTAGTAAGCAACATGACAACTGCTTTTCCTTTATGCTTTGGACTGTCACTGTTCATTTTTTCCTGTTAACCATATATTTAGGAAAAATAGGCAAGAATGTAATCTCTAAATAGTATTTTGACTTTGGAAAGTCTCTCTTTCATCATTAATCATTATATCGATAAAACTGGGTTTTTTTATAGGTGTAAAATGGCTCCTCATCGAAAATTTGAAAACAGCATTTGCAATATAAAGCAAAAAAAAATGTGCATACAATCCCATCACTTCAAGACAATCACTGTTAACTAGCTTTTTTGTTTCTATATCTTAAAGAATTTTTACATAATTGAGATCAATTTTATAATTTCCACTATTATATATTATAGGCATTTTCAGTTATTAAAAATCATCAGTCATGTTTAAATTTCATAACATTCCGTTTACTTAATATTCCTTTAATATTAGAATATAATTTCCAGTATCTTTGTATTATTAATAATTCTTTGATAAATTTTTTTCCCCCTTAGGTAATACTTGAACTTTCAGGTACAAGATGTACTTGAACTTTCAGGTACATCTGAAGTAGCTAGAGGGCTCATGCTTAGAGTTTCTGATTCAGTTCATCTGGAGGGGGCAAAAATTTCCATAAACATGCTGATAGTCCAGGGACCACATTCTGAGAGTCACTGGAATCACTATAATTAACAGAATGTGTAAGAATTTGCTTTCATAAATTTCTGAAAAACAATGCACCTTCCTTCCATAATAGGTTATATCTTTGGTATTGCAGAGAAAAGAAATAGTCATGCTTATCCTGGTTAGAAAAGGAAGTAGTGATGGCTATTAAAGGTTACCTCTTAGTCACTGGCTTTTGCTAACCTATTTGTACTTACTGTGGCATCTCACTTGGAACACATCCATTTGACCTTGGGACGACATCACTATACAGCTGGTCTCTCTCTCTGTGTCTGTCTCTCTCTCTCTTTGTAAGTCATGTTCTCATTTAATTCTTCCTTTGGCTTTTTCCTTCCTGCGGGAAGTTCTGACATCTGTCCCACATACGTCTTTATGAACAAAAAGGCTCATCTTTTATCTTTTTAACATTTATGAGTCAATTACTCTTCTCCCTTTTCATTCAAAATTGTGATCTTTTCATTCCTTATGTTTTAAAAAGATCCTCTAAACTAATTCTTTATGGCTGCCTTAAAAAAAAATACTCTTTTTAACACCTTTAATTATTTTCTGTTGACATTTATACTTAGGTCTGAGCCTAATGTCAAATACTAGAAGCACATGGGTTTTCACCTCATTGCTACCATCATGTGGTGAAATTGTGAATCACATTGGAAAATCTGCTGCATATAGAAAAACAGGGTGCCATTATATCACATTTTATACTATAGAGATAACACTGAAATTGGAGAGGTCATAGTAAGTTGGGGGATCTGAAATAATCCTGTTACTTTAGTAAATGCACAGGAAAATGGGAGTTAGTAACACCAGTGATTAAAGATGTGGACATTGGAGTCAATCACATGCACTCAAATCTTGGCTCTCCCACTTATGATGTGACCTTGGGCATGTTAATCTCCTTGAGCCCAGTTTCCTCATAAGTACGGGGATATCAGGCCCATCTATCTCATAGGAATGTTGAGAGAAACAATTAATATTAGAATAATAGCACAATGGCCATCATTGTTCAATAATATCAATTACGATTAGCTATTAACAAACTATATTTGGTTTTCCCTTTATGTTCAAACCCAGAGTAGAAAGAGTATCAGAAAAGAACACTTCCCTGTGATTTCAGAAAATTATACCAAAATGGTAAATTATTTCCAGAATGATCTGAAGTAGCATGAAGTTAAAAACTGCACAATGTAAATATTGAAAAAACACTTAAAGTGCTTTTTCTACAAGGAAACATCTAGAATGAAAGGGCTCCTAAATTCCACTTACAAAGTGAAATTTGAAAATTATCTGGTTAAATTAACCATAATTGACAGTCACAATAAATTATTATGGGGGAAAGTATCTTAAAATCCTATTCAAGGTTGAAAAAACTTTTTAATATAAAAGTGATTTATGGTCCCAAATCCTCTCAAAGGTCTATTAAAGAGCTAAGTATACTTTTATAACTCCTTGAAAGAGCTACACTAGGACAAATCTGGATGTTAGAACTTTATTAGAAAATGAATTTCAATTATTTTGTTAGAAAAATTGGATGAAAAGATATTTAAGATCAGAGAATAAAGCATATGGGGTATCCCACACCCCCAAACCCACACATCATCATTAAATACAATGGGTAATTTTGCCAGAACCAGAATCTTACATTTGGTTTCCAAACTGTAGATTCCCCAGACGGCATTGTTCAATGAATCCTTGTTATTTCATTATGCAAATGTACTCTATGCTCATTATCTTTCTACTTATTAAATTCATCAAAAAGCTGTCCAGGAACAGATTTTCTGTTTTGTCAACTACGCCCACAGCCTTGTTCCGACTTTCCATCAGTATTTTCAGACTGTGATGGAAAAAGAAACGGGGATGATTTCATGAATTTCAAATATGCTGTAACTGTTGAAGTGCAATATTCAAGTAACAGACATCTGCAACTTCCAGCATACCCCAATCTCAGGGCAGTGCCAGGTTAGTGCCGTTGGTTAGAATGTGGCATTGACATGTCCATAATCAACTCTTATGTGATTCAGCTGGTCCTGCAGAGAAGGAAAATGTCTTCGGTGTGAACCTGAACTTCTCAGGTCTTCAGTCTAAGCAATCTATGCCTTTGATTACTGAGATTTGGGAATTTTCCATAAATCTGTACTGACTTCTATTTTAATTTCAGAGAATATATTTTGTACAATCTGAGTCCTCAGAGACTTATTTTATAGCTCAGAATATGGTTTTTCTTGGTACATGTTCTGTGTACATGAATATTGTATACTTATTTCTCTCTATTTAGATCTTCTTTCATTTCAAAAAAGTTTTGCAGTTTCCAAGTACAGCTTTTGCATGTCTTTCATTAAACTCATTCCTAAGTATTTGTACTATTATATATGGTATATTTTAAAATTTCATTTTCTAATTGCTGCTTGCTAATACTTAAAATATTTTTATATACTGATCTTCCCTCCTCTGAGCACACCGATTTCAATGATAAATTCTAGATTTAAAAGATTTCCTACATGGACAATGTATTAATCTAAAACTTTTTAAAGATAGCCTTTCTACACAGACCACTGTAGTGTTTTACTCCTCCTTTCCAATCTTATACACCTTTCATTTTACTTAATTTTTGTCTAGTGCACTGATACAAAGTTGAACAGAACTGATGAGAGCAGAAATTCTCATCTTCTTCCCAACCCTAGGAACTGAGTATTTCACCACTAAGTAGATATTGGTCTTTTGTAGATGTCCTTTATAAAATGAAGTTAGTTCTCTTTTATTTCTAGTTTTGTGATTATTTTCATCATGAATTGGCAATAAATGAGTCAAATGCTTTTTCTGGATTTGAGACATGATTTTTTTCTCCTTTATTAATGTGGTTAGTTTATTAAATGTTGGGCAAATCTTACATTCTGGGGAAAACCCCAATTGACCATTGTTATTTTATCCTTTTTCTGTATTGCTGTGTTCAATTTGCTCGTATTTTGTATAGGATTTTTGCATCTATGTTCATGAGTGATATTGGTCTGATTTTTTTTCTAATGTCTTTGTCAGATATTTCTATCAGGGCTATGCTGGCGTTATAAAATTGGTTGGATAGTATTTTCTCCTCCTCTATTTTCTCAGAGTTTATATAAGATTGACATTTTGTGTTATTTAAATGTTGATAGAATTCACCAGTGAAGTCATCGGGGCCAGGACTTTTCTTTATAAAGTGGTTTTTAATTATAAATTCAAATTCTATTATAAATGTATTAACTACTCAGATTTTTGGTTTCTTCTTCAGTCAGTTTTGGTAAGTTTTGTTTTTCAAGGAGTTTGTTAATTTCTTCTAAGTTATCAAATTTTATTGACCTAAATTTGTAATATTTTCATTTTATGGTTTTAATTAGAATTTTTCAATCTTAGTATTAGTGATATTTGGGGCCAGTAAATTGCTGTGGGGTACTGTGGAATAATTTTAGCAGCATTCTGTTCTCTACTCACTAGATATTAATAGCCACCCCAATTGTGACAACCAAAAATGTCTCTAGACATTGCCAAATGTACTTTGGGGACAAAATATCTCTGGTTGAGAACCAGTTTTAATGTTTGTAGGATCTTTTGTTCCAGATACAGGTAATTTGTCTCTATTTTTAAATTAGTTTTGTTAAGTTTTATAAGGTATACGAAAGCAGGCTATGCCCCAGATGTGGCCTACGGATGATTTTGCAGACCTTGACTTAGATCATTAACTCATCTTTTCTAACAAAAGAATGAAAAAGCTATACTTTCTCTTCTAAGAATATTTATCTATGTCCCATAAACTTTGAAATGTTATGTTGTGTTGATGGTATTTGCCAATTAACGGCTGAAGAGTATTGTTTATCTATGGAGATAACATATAAGCATTACTGAATGTTATCCCAACAGAACTGCTTACAAATGGACTTTTTGTTCTGTGATATACGCGCAATGAAGAACAGTATTAATATAAATATGTAATACAATTTAGTCACATAAATTAAATATACTCTCCCAACTAGCTGATCAGTTGATATAAATTCCTACAATCTGGCAGCATGTTCTTTATGCTCTTCTATCTAAGAAAAACCACAATCTATAACCTCCAGAACATTTACCAGGACAAGAAAAATTACAATTTTACTGCAGTTTATAGAGTACTGATTTGCTGCCACCTGCTGGGAGGCAGACATGGAATTCTAGCTTCCTTAAAGGGCAAGAAGTTGTAAACCTTTGCCTATCCCATAAAACAAAACATAATGTAGGTACCATTGTACCTGAAAGAAATCAATATTAAAGCCATGTTAATTGACTGATTGTTAGTAAGGCTTCTGGTCAACACGAGGCTATCAGCAGTTAGATTTTGGGGGAGTCAAAAGATTTCGACTGTGGGGGAGAAGGGGAGGTTGGCACTCCTAAATCTTGTGTTGTTCTAGGTCAACTGTACCACTATTCACATGGAATCACAATTAAAATAGTGCCATATTTCCTATTACTTTTTTTTTTTTTGGCCTGGACTATCTGAAAGAAGTGTGTGGGTATCATGACCTCACTCCTGAATACTTAAGCATACATCTCTTAAGAACAAAAGCATTCTTCTAATAATGACAATATTGTTATGGTGCCTGAGAAATTTAAGTCACCAATTTATCTATTATGCTTCCATGTACAAATTTCCCCAAGTGCCCACAAATGTTCTGTATAACTTTTGAAACATCCATAATCCTATCCAGTTCAATAGTTTTTAATGCAGATCAGTCCTTCTGTCTTTTTATTTTGTCTTTTTGATATTAACCTTCTATAAATCACGTTCTGAATTTATCTGAGTGTTTCTTCACAGATTCAGGCTAAACGTTTTTGGCAAGAATACTACACAGATGTACTTCTAAAAACCTCACAGCAACAGGTTTGTGTTTTACCCAATATCGGTGCTAGAAATTTCTTCCATGAAGCACCTCATAACATTTTGCCAAGGACTAATGTTCCATGGAACATAATTTAGGGGACACCTACCTGTACAAGGGAAAAAAAAGTGAAACGCACTGAAGTGTTTAAAGAGTTTGTAGAATAAAAAAACAGGAAAGGATTAAAAATCATTTTTAAATTAAGAAACTTCATTGCCTGGTTCTTAAACGAAAAGCAAAAAAAACCCCCAAACAACTCCAAAACATTGTATAGATGAGCAACCCTAAGCTTGAAGAAATTAACTGACTTCTCCCAGGTTCTATCCTTATTGTATTCACTGTGCTCAGGAGCTGAGATTTGAAACCAGGTCTGTTTCCATGTTCTTTCCACTAGACCCTGTGGTTCATTTGGACTTATGTTCAATTTTATTTTATTTTTGTTTGTAATTGACTATTCTTGGGTCTACAATTCCTCTGAGGCAAAAGCCGTGGCCTTTTGGTCTAAATAATAAAAATGAAGACGCTAAAGGAGGAATGTTTTTTATTGTTCTATGTTCAGTTAGAATCAAACCATACCAAGTTCAGGAAGCCCCCATCCATCACACACGTTTGCAACTGCGCAAATCCTATGTGGGGACTGGGGTCCTGGCTCCAGACAACTATATAGAACATAACCCCCACTTATGCCCTTTCTTTCCTAGTCGCCATCACTTGATCCTTGTTACCGTCCCTTGATGCCGTCATTGTTACATGACAGCAAACATTTCGGAGAATTAAGTTTTTCCTAAAAATTCTAAAACTCGGGTTTTACTACTTATTACAGAATCTCACAGGTTTTCAAAAAATTAGTTACCATTCTCCCCCGCAGTGAGGTAGCAAATAGTAAGCATGTTCCTCCTCCTCTCCAGTTCAGGCGAGAGCCCTTCCCCCGGCGTGACTCGCCGAAGGAGATGAGCACAGGTCCTCGCTTTTGGTGCAAGGTAAGAAATAGTAACCTATGTGAATGGGAAACTTTTAAAAGGAAAAACCGCGAGACCGTCAGCCATTAAAAACCACTCCGGGGTTTAAAGCCTTGAGCTCTTATTTCGGCTGAACGTTGAGCATTTCTTTCTTCCAACAGGCTGCAAAGTGCTTCGCGGAGTCTTGAGTTTTCTTCTTTCACCAGCTCGTCAAACGTGCCGTATCTCGGCCTCTTCCCGAGACGGGAAGGTTCCCGGGAACGGCAGGCGGTCTGTGTCTGCTGGCCGCCGCAGGCTGCGGGGCCGCGGGCTGGACGCCGGCTCCGTCTCCCGGACATCGCGAAGCGCCGAAACCGGGGGGATGAACGATCCCCTGGAGCCTAGCAGGCGAAAGATCCAATCTGGACATGAAGAAACGTCAACGATACCCGGAAGACCATACACCAGCCTGCCTTATTCGGCACCCAGCGCCCCGCCGCAGGCCCGCAGAGCCACACAGCGTCACGCTCACCCACCCTTTGCCACAATCCGGAATCCTACGGCCACGTCCGCCGGGACCCTGGCCACGCCCACTCCCCCACGCCCTGCAGTGGGCTCTGCGCCTGCGCGCGGCGGTGAGACCATTTCCGGCGGAAGGGGCGGGGGCGAAGCGGCACTTCCGCGGCCTGAACGGGTGAGTACGGGTGGGGTTTGCGCGCGGCGTCCGGAACCTGCTCTGGGGCTCCGGTCTAGGGCTGCGGGAGGGGCCCACCCGTCGTCGGGGGCGCCCCCTGGAGGATGTGGGGCTTGGGGAAAAAAGAAGAAGATTGAGTTGGGTGATGCTGGGGGTGCTGGTTGGATGGGCAGGCAGACGTCGGCAAAATGGGCTCAAAGGGAAAGGTCGTTGTTTTCTCCTTAAAAAGGAAATGCTCTGTAAACAGTGTTTTTAAACTTGCCTCATCCTCGTCTCGTGCAGGCGTGTGAGGTTACCGTGGTGCTGCCGCCAGGCGCCTCGCCCCTGGCCGCCGCCGGCCCCGGCGAACGGTTCGCCATGGCGGGGCTAGCCCAGGACCGCCGCTGCCGGAGGGAGACCCTGGTGCCCGGGCCGGGCCGCGTGCCCCCCCGCAAACACACTGTGTAAAGTAACTTGTCTTTCTCACTAGGAAACGAAAGATAAAGCAAGTGGTATTTCTTGTTTTAGTACCTTTCTTAAGAGTTATGTCCTAATACATGTACTTTGGGAGACAAAATGAAGAGCAGATTACTCTTAACCTTTCCAAGTTGTGGGAAAACCAAACGTTTCCTGGAGTCCGGCGCAGATTCTCACTCATCTCGGGGGGTCGCCTTGCGTGTCCAGAATGTTCTTTTACGTCGGGATCACGTCGCCTCACTTTGTGTTCAACGTCGTAAAAATTTAATTATTATTTTGAGGGCTGTGTTCTGTCAGGAGAGACAAACTAAACCTGTGGGAAGGTCCATCAGCGTCAGAAGTGGCAGTCACGGTTTGAGGTACTTGCAGATGTCTAAGAAAAACCTGTGTTTGGCATGGGAAGCGCTGGTGGGTGTCGGACACGTTTGCCTCTCAGCTGGTTGCTGCCACGTGGGAATGTGGGCACCTCAGACACAGACCTGGTTTCTCTCCCACAAAGGCTGAAAATCGCTATGTGATTTAAAAAGTTTTTTAATGTTAATTGACAACCATTTCACTTACACACCCTCCGTGGCCCAGGAACGGGCAGTTTGTGACTGCTGTAGGTGATCACCTGAGTATTCAGAAATAATTGGAATCGAAAGAGGGGGAAAATGCCTGGAAACTGATGGTCAGGGAAGGATTTAGGAAAACGGATTGAAGCTGGGTCGGATAGGAGAGGTGTCGCAGAGAGGGGCGATGCGACAGGGGATTCAGGTCTCTGCTGGGAAAGCCAGTGGAGATCATGAGTCAACTCTCCTTGGAAGAGAAGAGGTCTGAGAACGCAAAGTGCAGTAGATGGAAGAAAACTGGTTTGGGAAACCATACAATGCCAGACGCCAGACTAGACTTGATTCTAGTGGTTCTCAAACTCGAAAAATCAGAACCACCTGGAGGGCCTCTGAAAGGAGAGTGCTGGCTCCACCTCCAGAGTCTCTGATTCAGAGGGTCTGGAGTGGGGCCCGAGGGTTTTCTTTTCCCATCAGTTTTCAGGTGATCCTGCTGCTGGTCTGGGGACAGCATTTTGGGAACCCTGTCCTGGAGTGTGGGCAACTGTTGGAGGGATTTGAGGTGGATAGTAAGGAGATCAATTACATTCACCATTCAGTATGAATGTTGCTGTGAAGTCCAAGACAAGACGGGGGAGAGGGAGAAAAGAAAGTTCCTTACAGTTAATTAGCACCTGCTTAGTACTAGGCCCTCTGCCAAGCTCTCTCATGCACACCATTTCATTTCATATTCACTATAACCCTAATGTTTGATTTTAGTATTTTTATATGGAGAGAAGTAGAGATTGCCAAGTTCTCATAGCTAGTCTCAGAGCCCTCTACTAATTCAGATTTGAGCTAGGGTTGTAGCGGTGGAAATGAATCAAAACATTTAATGGTGATGGAATTTAGAAAAATAGAGACTTTTTAAGTAGATTGAAACCTAAAAGTAGAAATTGGGAAATCTGAGTCTTAACTGGAAAAGCCATCAAAGATAAAGTGGACAGAGAACTCTAGAATATTCCCTGCATGAATTCAGTATGTGTTCTGTACGACTCTTACATAACAATGACCTATTTTAAAGTTGCTTATTTAAAAACTCATTCTGCGCTACCAAAATTCCTGAAATTAATTGAAAAGGAGACAGTGAAGCCTTCTATGGAAGTGGTGGGAGATGGTAAACAGATAAATGGCATCTGACAGTTTATCTTCAGATCAAAATTGATTAGCATTGAGAAGTGGAAACTCACGCTGTAACACTGCATTGACTGTATGAACTGTGCTGTGCTGTGGACACTGACCTAGCAGATTGATTTTGGAAATGTTGTATGCTTTTTCTTGCCATAATAGTTACTGAAATTGAAAAGATTCATTGGATCCATTTCAAGACAAATATTTCAAATCAGACTGGCTGCTGCTGAGCAAATTTTTAATGAAGGAAAAACATCCATATATTGAAATCAGACTTTAAAAAGGAAGTCCTTAAAATAAATGTATGTTTACTGTAAAATTAGAAAAATATGTTTTCAAACATTGGTTGAGTAATCAGCTTAATGGAGTTATTGACCTGTACAAAATTATAGCATATATTCGTTTATTGTGTGAGCAATAAGCTATGTTGTGGATACAAGGAAAACTCATAGTCTAGGCAAGAGTGACATCTTAAAAAATGATCACAAAACAGTGTGATCGTTACCATAATAGAGGATTGTGATATGATGGCAAGAGATAGAACACCTGAAAGGGCGTGGAGAGGCCAGGGAACTTGAGTTGGTTCTTGAAGGTTGAGGAGGAATTTGTGAGGCGACTAAAGGAGAGGAGGGCCTTCCAATTAGAAGGAACGTCACAGGACAGTGGCCAAGACGTATGAAAGAGCGTGGCTTTCCCCAGGACCTGTGTGCAGATCAGAATAGTTACAGCAATGTGATAAAAGTGGAGAAGGTAAATGAATTAAGTTGGAGAGATATTCAAAAAGAGTATGAGGTATTTATGTAATGACTGTCTTGACTGGATTGTAAACTTCTTGATGTTAGGAGCGTGTTGGACCCACATACTAACGGATTCCAAGGCCTGGCACAGTGCCTAGCATATAGTAGGTTCTCACTAAATAGTTGCTGAGTGAGTGAATGGCTGAATCACAGAAAAACATTTTTTACAGATACGGCAGAGGGAAGTTTTAAAATACTTAAAGCAGAGGAATAATATGGTCAGATTTAGATTTTATCAGCACACGTACTAGTCTGGAAGATGAATTAATGTCATAGAGGGGGAGGTGGCTGTAGTAGGTCGGGGCTTTTTATTAAGGTTGTGCCCATTGGTAGGTTACAATCTACATTAAAAGAATAGGGAAAAAGCTATTAGAATGTATCACGTGTAATAGAAGGAAGTAAGGTTTTGTGAAACTTGTTTCAGTTATATGCTCGTGTGTCGACTGATGTAAGTATATTTTTTCTTGTGGGCTGTGATCAAAGCTTGAAAGCCATTATCAGAGAGAAATGTAGGAATGAGGTTGGAGAGGAGGGAATGAATATAAAAGATGCGTTGGAGGAAAACAAATACAAACCCTAAAATGCTGCTGTCCACATGAACCTTGCAGGGGAGGAGATGCACCTAGCAGCCTAGGTTAGGTCCCTGTTTTGCCCACTGGATGTTTTCCATTGTAAATTAATACAGTGACATTCTGGCTTATTAGGAATGGCGCTGCTTTGAGGTGTCTTACTGAATGTTGTAAATGCTGCAACATTTCTCTTGTATTTCAGTAATGTTCAGCTTAAAATCACAGGATGAAACTGTACTCCCTCCCAGGAATCATGAAAATTCATTGAAACAGTTCAATTTGATTATTTGCCAGGTTCTTTGATTTCTTCCCATAAAAAAGCAGAAACAGATGCTGAGTTATGCGAGCAAGTGAGAAGTCCTTCTCCCTATCTCCATGATTTTGCCACTCCAGTAGACTTAGTCTGTTGTGCCTGTGACATATATAGAAGGGTAGAAAATTGCAAATACAAGGCTGAGTTACACTGACTTTAAAAAAATTTATAGATTCATTTAAAATCTGGTTGATTGGTTAAATTAATTGCTTTAAATGTGTTATGCTTTTTGTTACCAGGTATGAATTATTCCCTGTGGAGCAAAAAACGTTAAAAATTTTTAAGAATTTGGTCTGTTCTGTCACCTAATACATTATTGGGATCTTCTACTGATAAGGTTTGCACAGAAAATGTAAACTAATTTTTCATTTTGGCCTAAGCAAAAAAAAAGAAAGAAAAGATAAACAAAATGAAGATAAACAGCTTGCCATCATCTTTCCATACTCAAATGTAAAGGATTATTTGATGGTCTCTTGATGTGACATGACACCACTCCTCTTTTTATGTGATAATCTACAGTTGATACCATACACATCTGGGTTTATGAAATCCACAGTTTTCCCCAAGCTCTGCTTCTAGTTGTGAGGCCTTGGTCAGGCCTCACAACTAGTGTAACCTTCCTGAGCCTCACCTGTAAAATAGAATCTCATCTACGTTGTGAGGCTTAGCGGAGGAAATGCATGCACAATATCTCACATATAAACATTCAGTAAAGGCTAGCAACTGCTGCTCTGCCATTCAGATGGTCCCCAGGGTTTGGGGGCACCAAGAAAATCAGCCCCCAGGGAGAGAGTTGAAGATGTAAAAACCTAGAATTATGTACGTCTGGATAACTTCTTGGTTTTGGCAAAAGAATGGAGTAAAATGGAATCCTTTTCCTGGCTCTTTCTTTTTTCTTAGGAACCTTTTAAGATTTGTATTGGCATCAAAGGGCGGAGAACACAGTCCCAGACTGATGACCCTGCAGTATAAATCATAAACTTGTCAGGTAGTTGACATGGATTTTCTGAGAAAGACTGCAATTTTAAGAAATCACTATTTTAAATGTTAGAGCAATCCATATGCTATTTACTAGATCGTTTTACTCATTTATTTAGGGACTGTTACTTGCTTGCATTATTATAAGTGGACGTATTTTCATCTAGTTGAGCTTGTTACAGAGTTTTGATGCCTTGCAAGCTAATCTTTCTGTTCTGGACGATTAGTTGGATGTCTAAGGTACCTTGATTCAACAGGGAATTTAAAAGGTGGAATGTTTTTAGTAAACATTCTCAGGTCACACAGGTTAAGATTATTACTCAAACTTTTCTTTATAGTATATTAGATCAACATAAAGTAGATAGAGTATCCACTCATGAACCTTAAAGCAAAAATTAACAGATTACCATGCGCCAAGCGTGATGTTAGATTCTGAGGATGTAAAGAGTAAGATACTGTCTTTTCTCTGGGAGGATCGTCACCTGTGATGAGGAATGAGAATTAGTGGGGAGAGGTCTATAAAAAGATAAATTAGAACATAAGAGGACAAATACTCTACCTGAGATGTGAACAAAAGGCTGTGGAGCATTGAAGATTGAACATTTGACTGCCTGGGAAAGGTGGGGGGAAGATGTGTCTTAGAAGAGGTGATATTTGAACTGAATAGGAGTTTGTCAGGCAGAAAAGTGGAAGATACGCATTGTGGATACCTAGTTTTTATTATAGCATGTAGATGGGTTTAAAAAAAATGTACCATGCTTAAAAATGGTCACTAGTCCATCTGCATCACATTATTTCAGAGTACTGTCGAACTTTAAACCTTAATACAATGATTCTGATAGAATTTCTGTGCATAGAAACATAGTTAAAACACAATTATCACTGTTTTCACCTTGCACATAATTCTCTTTATTAGGGTTTTGGATATATATGCTAATTTTATGTCTGCTTTAGAAAACTACATAGAAATATACATTGAATAATGATGGTCACAATAACTGGCTAAATTAAGGATTCATCAAGTTTGAGTCTCATGAGAAATCTAAATGCAGATAGGGAAGCAAGTTACAGTTGATGGCAAGATAAAAATTAAATCATGAATCGTTATTAGATATTTCTCATTAAAATTATAAAAATTCTGAATTTTAAAGAGAGATTTTTGTTTTTTGTTTTTTACCATAGCAACTACATTTTGTTTGTTTTAAATGTCTTTTTGAGTGTTGTGTGAAGGATGGTAGTGGATGTGTTTAATAAATTGTTTTTAGAAACATTTTTACACATTATGCACTATCCTTTTGGAATAAGACTAATTGTACAAATAGAAATCATAACTTTCCCCTCCCACTCAAAACAGAAAAATGAGCAGTTTTAGTTCTAATACAAAATAGTTATTTCTTTTCCCTAATGCTGTTTAGCTAAAATTAATGTTGTGCTGCTTGGCCATTGAAATACAATTTAGAGAGGTACTTTGGAGCAGTAATTTATTCCATTGTGCTGTGAGGTACCAAAATTTTCAAATAATCATAAACCCAAACTTGGTTGTATGTATCATTTGTCTTTAAATTTTAGTTTGCCACTGGAAGCTAGGTCTATGACCTAATTTTTACTAAAGTTTTATAAATTGTTTTAATAATAATAAAAGCTAATGTTTATTGAGCTCTTACTCTGTGCTAAGCACTGTTCAAGCTGTTTCCATGAATGAACTCATTTCGTTGTCACAGCCATCCTATTCTCTTAGGTATTCTCTCAACAGAGGAAGCTGAGGTCTAAAGTGGTTCAGTAACTTGCTCAAGGTCATTATAGCTTAAGTGGCAAAGACTCAGAGTGACCATGGCTCATAACCTCTATACTTTCCTGACTCTGGGTGTATTGAATCAGCTTTCATTATCTAATACAGTTTGAAATGGAGAATATCAGTAAATCTAAGTAAAGGATCCTCATCTAATTCCCTAGTGGTTCAAACTTTAGTGTGCTTACCTGCAGAAATTCTGACTCGTGGGGCTGAGTACATGCATTTTTAATAAGCACCCATGCAGTTCTGACCATACTGTGAAACACACTGATCTGGTTAGTATGCGGCCTTCAAAGTTCATACCACATGAAGGCTTGTTTTGTGCTTATGTTAGGCCATCCTTTGCATGTATCTGTGTCCCAGGGTGAGTCTCATGAACACATACTGTATCTAAACTTAGGCCTCAAGTGCCTGCACTGCTAATCACATTTCTTCTGTAGAGAATGAATAAAAGGCCAGCACCAGAGGGATTTATTTTTTAACCTTTTGAATGAACTTCAGAATAGGGTATGTTTGATCTGAGAAATTGTTAAGGTGAGTGTAAAGTCCTTAGAAAATGAGCATGACATAAAATTTCTACCCTAATGGGTTTTGTGTGTGTGTGTGTGTGTGTGTGTGTGTTTGTTTTCTCTTTAGAAGAAAATTTGAATGTATATTGCACTTCAAAATAGAGCAATAGTTCCATGATTTGGGTTACTCTTAATAGTAAACGTAGGCAACAAGGAGTCTTGGTAAGAAACCTTCACGCATTTGTCCTACCACAAACCCTGGTTATGTGTGTTTTAGAATATAGGGAAAACGCTAACACTTGTAGTTTCACTACTTCAGTATCCTAGTTGTATATTGAACTGGCAAAAATATGTTTTTCTTTCTTTTAGAGAATCACAAATCACACTGAGCCAAAAGAGCATCCGTTGTTTTCTTCAGCTACAAATAAAATGAATGTTCCCGTGCTGCTACAACATCCTCACCGGCATTTCCTAAAACGCCTTTTGAGAACACCTTTCCGATGTTACCACTTCATCTTTCACTCAAGTACTCACCTCAGATCAGGAAGCCCATGGGCTCGGCCATTTAATTCTCTTAGACTCCATTGTACAAAGTGGATGCTGCTGTCAGATGGTTTAAAGAGAAAATTATGTGTACAAACTACCTTAAAGAAACACACAGAAGGACTTTCTGATAAAGAACAAAGATTTGTGGATAAACTTTATACGGGTTTAATCCAAGGACAAAGGGCCCGCTTAGCAGAGGCCATAACACTTATAGAATCAACTCACAGCAGAAAAAGAGAGTTAGCCCAGGTGCTTCTTCAGAAAGTCTTGGTCTATCACAGAGAACAAGAACAGTTAAATAAAGGAAAGCCACGAGCCTTTCGAGTGGGTCAGTCTTTTTTTTTTGGCCTGTTCTGTAAATATTGTTCTAAATTCTCTTTAAAAAGTCTAAATAGTTTGCTATTGTATGAATGGGGAATAACTGTTAACCAGCTCACTCCTTCCTCTCAGTAGTCCTTCTGCGTACTAGTCTAAAGTGAATTCCCTGTTTTGGTGGTTTTATCAGTTATAATTATTCTTCTCATATTTCAGAGTTCTATTTCTTGGGTGTTTCATTAATCTTTCTATAGGCAAGTATCACTTCTTTCAGATACTTTTGGTTAAGAGTTTCTGGGAGTGATTTGGTTCTGACTACAGCCATCTCAATACCAAAATGTAATCTCAATACCAAAACGCAATACCAAAATATGGCAAGACCATATTTATTTTCTGTCTAAAAATATTAGGTGTTCATTTAATTTCTTGAACAATTGACTTCTTTCTGTAATTGCAAATAAGCTTGCTATATTTTTCAAATTGTGCATTTTAAAATAATTTAGCTATGTTTGACCATCACGCATTAAGTCAGTTTTGGGTGGCATAAGAGCTTTTCATAATGGCGAATTAGGTGATTCCAACCAATCCTCTCACTAAAAACAGCTTGTAATCGTGGGCTAAGCCCAGAAACTTTGTGAGGAATGGATAAACACACTCACAAATGGACTGGCATTACATTAGATTTTTATATCTCAGTATATTGGTAACATGGGGACTAAAACCTCTTAGTTTTTAGAATAACAGGCATCAGTGCTTTAAAGATAATTTCAAAAAGAGCTTACCACCTGGTTTTTCACACATTTATTCTTCTGCCCTCATTGAGGGAACCCTCATTTTGAGAGTACTACATTGGTTGTTAATAATCTTTATGTATTGTAGGCAGACAAAATATAAAGTCCCAAAGAGAAATTTCAGTTATGACAGAGTCTTTACTTGTTAGGCTTTAGAGGTTCTTTGAAGAGAAAATGTCCCAGAAATATCTGGAGTTAACCAGCAATGCACACAACTAGCAACTCATAGTTTTGCGGTGTTATTCTGGTTCTTCCATGTTATAAGGCCTTATAAACCTATGTCTTTATTTAAGTTATTTTATCAGTATTATAAATAAAAGCAAAAAATGTTTACTGACCCATAAAGATGTTTAAGGCAAAGACATACCCTGAAAATTGTGGGAAGGAACCAAGCATACTATGTGCCATACGTACTTTTGAATATAGTTACAATTAAATGCTTGTTTTATATACGTTATTGAACATACACTTATATGTCTCTTTATCCCATGAGCTGTTCTAGACTTATTGCCAATATTACCTCATTTAATCCTTACAACAGCCTGAAGAAATAGGTGCCATTATATCCATTTGCAGAGTATACTGAGGTACAGAATGGTTAAGTGACTTACCCAAGATTACACAGCTCATAAGAGGCAGAACTAGAAATAGAACCGACCTGCTGGCTCTGATTTTGTGCTCTTACCTGCCATTCTCTACTAACTCTCCAAGTAGGGGCGTTTCCTACTTAAGACAAATTATGTATTCTTTGAGTTATGGGTAAGATGAAAAACTTATCTCTTATAAATAGAAAACTTAATCACTGGCAATTTCTAGAGTCATGAGTTGTTTTTCCAGTTGAAAGATAAAGTGTACAAAATTAGGGTAGGTGGAATAATTATTGATCATGATGAGAGGTGGGCGGATGTAGAAATTCAGCACATTGATAACAGGCAATGAAGTCTGTCCCAAAAGGTCCACATTGTAGTAAAAAGACAAGTTTTTATAAGTGAATCTGGTGAACATATGGAACTTGGAATTATTTCCCTTTTATATCCCTGTTACTCGGGAACTGGATAAATGAGTGGGTTTTTATTGATTCCTTTAGGAAATGTTAAAATACATTAATGATGGTTTTAATAAATTAGGAGAAACAGAAGGTAGTCTAATATTTTAATAGAACTCATCATAGTGCTGATTTCATTTATTTCATTAAATTAGAAGATCTCTTTTCACTATAGGATTGTCTGGGCCCCCGGGTGCTGGAAAATCAACCTTTATAGAATATTTTGGAAAAATGCTTACTGAGAGAGGGCACAAATTATCTGTGCTAGCTGTGGACCCTTCTTCCTGTACTAGTGGTGGTGAGTATTGCTGACCTTTTTAAATTGCAGAGTTAGGGCTCTCTTGGGCTTCTCTGTTTCAATTTAGCAGGAATTTGCGTAGTCAGGTGACTTCTAATCTCTAGCTGAGTTTGGTCACACTGACGGAAGGGAGTTCTGGTGGGCAAGTGGAGGCTGAGGAAGGTAATGTTGGGGCATTGGGCTCTACAGTACTTAGAGAGCTGGGAGAACACTGCCAGAAATGGAAGATAATCAAAAGCGAATTTCAGCCCTTTGTCTATCAGGGCATGAGGTTAGGCCCCTCTTCCCTCTTGTTGTTTTTCCTGGCTACATCAGCCCCTACACAATTCAGAAAATGGGCCCTCATTCATTATTAGCCTCTTAGTGTTGTAACATCTATTGCTCTTTATAAGTTGTCACATGTTTATGTTACATGTTCAGCTCAACAGGAAGCTCTTAGTTGTCCCGTGTAATATACTACTGCTCCCCCTACAGCACTTAGGGTAGTACGTTGCACACAGTGCTCTGCCATTACTTACTGATTTGAGGTCATGCCGTCACTCAAAGTTTAATTTGCAGCTCATCAGAGACACAATGAATAAATGTAGTTCCACAAAGGATCATTTAAGGAAAACATAAAGCATACCGTATAAATACTCAGGAAAGGTTTCTTCTCGTATCCTTCTTTATGATTTAAGCTTCTCACATTACAGTTATTCATTTAAGAAGTATTTCAGTGCCTATTGTAGATGAGGCATTATGCAAGGAAGGGACAGCATTATCTAATGGTGAATAAGACCTTTTGGCCTTATGGAACTTTATATCATATGAGGGAAACACAGGCTATTACAATGTAATGTGTGTTGTGAAGGGAAATACAGGGTGCTTTGTGGAAGTGTTTGGTTTGTATGCCGTGGGTTTAATTCTAATACTAGTGGAAAGATTGGCATAAGGTAGTCTGATTAAAGTTGCATAGCTATGTGGTTCCTGACCTTTCTGAAACCAAAAATGAGGTTCCCTTTCCCATGTAAAAATATACCAGGGGTGCCAAAAAAATATATATATAAGTGGAAACTTTGGTCGATGTTGCTCAAACAGTAGTAGTTCTCCGTAATTAGAAGTATCTGGACACTGATGGTAACCACTTTGAGCACCTCTTGTAATTGCAGAAGTCAAAAGTGACTTGTATTCATCTTTTGTTATTGGTATATATTGAGTATCACAATTTTAGTAGTTTTCTCTTAAAATGTGTATACATTATTTTGGCACCCTCTGTATATAGACTTTGAAAAAAATACACAAGTATAAATAGTACACTGTAAGTGTAGATTTCTACCACATCACAACGGTACATCCATTTGAAAAATAACCTTACATTAAGATTTGAGAAGCATTAGTTTTTGGCCCATAATCAATCCTCCTTGTGCTTTGTCTTCACAGACCCCCTGCAGTAGCTTTGAGACCTCCCTGAGAGTCTGCACACAACGGTTTTGGATTCATTGGCAAAGACAATTATATGGGAGAGTAATTTCATGATGTTTAGTTCAGTGTGTTTGGATATATAGGAGAATAAAATATAGCTTTGGCAGATTGTTGACTTACACAGAGATGATTTCACGCAGAAAATTACTTTAGAAAAAAAGTTTTATGTGCAGTAAGTAACGTAGCTGAGATACTGAGCTCTAGAATTAGAACCGATGAGAACTCTAAGCTGGAATCATAAGGGACAAGCTCATATCTTGAAGGAACTTCTCAATGTTTAGTAGCGAGGCTGGAGAATCTAGATGTGAACCTCCAAGCGGTGGGAAGCCATTACAGATTTTGAGGGGCTTGACATGTTAACAAGATTAATTTGGCATCATTGTATACAGTGTGTGAGAGGAAAGTTCGATAATATGAAACACAATTTGAGATTTTTGGAGAAAATATCATAAAGCACTTCCCCTAGGAACTGGCTGATTGATAATTGGCCCTTATAGGTGTTTTCATGATTAAAAATGTAACTGTGTTTTAGGATCATTGTTGGGTGATAAAACCCGAATGACTGAGCTATCAAGAGATATGAATGCATACATCAGACCATCTCCTACTAGAGGTACTTTAGGAGGTGTGACAAGAACCACAAATGAAGCTATTCTGTTGTGTGAAGGAGGGGGATATGACATCATTCTAATTGAAACCGTAGGTGAGTGTGATTTTCTACCTCATAGCAGTAAAATACTATTCTAATGAACTCTATCTAAAGATGAGTGACAACTAATTTCGTTTTGTTCATTCAGCGGATAGTCACTAAAGATGTAATTAAATACAAGGTATCTCAGATTCTATAGGAGATATGAGTATATAGGCTATAATCCTACCCTTAAAAGAAAACTAAGCCATGTATCTAGATAAGTGTTACGTGGTAAGTAACAGTTATAAGGTGGTATAAGTGGCAGAGGAGAACTGTAAGCACCAGGATGGCTTACGGAAACAGCGCTTTAACATAACGCCTGTTTTGTTTAAGTGCATTTCGTATGTCTACAATATTTGCTACAATATTTGAACGTTAATGTAATTGGGTGCTGCTTGAATACATGGCCAACTTTTATTTCATTTTTATATCTCTAGCACATAATTATATGTGGTGAAAATACTGACATGGAAACCCCAAGAAATTCACATTTTTGTGGAGAGACAGTCTATTTTATTACTGTATGATAAATGTTTGTGACAAATCTGACTTAGATTTGGGGATCAGGGAAGACTTCTGGGAGGAGGTGACAGTGAACTCAGTTTTAAAGGAAGAATTGGAGTTACATAAAGTATGGGCTAAAGGGCATTTGCAGACACAGATGAGTGAGAGAACGTGACCCATTCAGAGAACTGCAGTTTGCTCAGGATTCTTAGAGCAGAAAGTGTGAAAGCAGGGTACAGTAAAGAGACCCGGCTAGGAACTCCGCCATCTAAGGGTGGGTGGAGGAAAAGTTGCCTGAGTAGTAATAGAATCAAGGGAGAAGAGGACCATAAAAACCAAGTGTATCACCTAGAAGTTGCATTTGGCTGCTTGTCTCAGAGACTCAAAATAACTGACTCAGATGAGAAAGAGGTTTGTTCTTTTGTAAGTAAAAGAAGCCTGGAGGCAGGCAGCCCGAGCAGACGGGATGGTCCTACCATCCTGAAGGTTGGTCATGGCTAAAAAAGTGGCTGATAAAACTTTGTCACGTCTGTGTTCCGGGGAGAAGGGGCAGGCAGGCAGAGGAGCTACACCTCCTGGCGGGGTTAACCCTTCTTCAAAGAAAAAACACTTTCCTGGAACCCTCACCTAATGATCTGTTTTCACTTGCCAATTTCTAGCTGAAAGGGGCCTGCTGAATGGGGTCTTTCACTGGTCCCTTGATGCTCTTAGTAATACTGGGGTTAAGGAAATAGGGAAGAATAAATGTTGAATGGACAACTAGAAGCCCATCACACGAAGGAAGGAGGGAGTTTTGAGAGGAGTTTTAGTGAAGTGGAGAATGTGGAAATCAGATTTAAGTGGATTGAGATTAATAGGAGGTAGTCAAAAGACAGTGAGCATATGTTGCTTTTATCTAGAAACTTAGTAATAAAGCAAGAGAGAAATCTGGCGATGATTGGAGGAGGCTGTGAGTTTTTGTCTTACTCTTGTTTGGTTTCAGATGAGAAAGACTTGAGTACAATTTGTGTGACATGCTGAGGGACAAGAGCCTGTAGAGAAAGGCGAGGTTAGAGAGAAAGCGGAGCGAGGGCCCAGAGGAAGTGCGAAGGAAAGAGGGCAGTTGTCAGCCAGTACTTCTACCACCCGGGTGGAGAGGAGGCAGCAAGGCCGAGCCTGTACTCCTATCTGCTTGTTTGTGGAGGGCTGGGGAGCTGAGGCAGGTCTTGCCTTTATTTCACTGGGAAGTCATCCTCATGCGGGGAGATTATGGGACAGTGAGTGTTGTAATAGCCACTGTGAGAAATGGGCAGGAAGCTGACAGAGGGCATTTTAGGGCATTGCTTTTGCTGGGCCGTGAGGAACGTGCAGCAGACGTTGGAGCCCATGACCCTGTAGTGTCACTTAGGTCCACACAGTGGAGCGATTTCTCCAGCAGGATATAAAGGATGGAACACAGTTGGATTGCTCCATGCATGGAGGTTTGCAGGGCTGACATAGAAGGATGAGAAGGCAAGAAAGCTGAAAGTATTGACAGGCATAGTCTAAGATTAGAATCACAGTATTCAAACTGCTCACTGATAAAAGGGAAGCCAAGAAAGCTGCAAGAGGGAGGAGAGAACGGAAGCCTGGAGGTTCTCCACTCAACCAAAGACCAAGACCAATGGGAAGAAGGGAGGGAGAAAGACAGGAAGGTTAACGATTTGCTCATGGGGTAAGACAGTGGCATTTAATAGATTCTTCAGAAGTGCAGTGTTTCAAGTGGGATCAGGTTGAGTGTGTGATTGTATGAGTGAATGAAGTGGAATGGAAAGGATGATCAGTGTAGTTGAGATTCAAATTACTGTGAATATTTTAGTATATAGTTGTGATTTAAAATTTCAGGTGTGGGTCAGTCGGAGTTTGCTGTTGCTGATATGGTTGACATGTTTGTTTTACTACTGCCACCAGCAGGAGGAGATGAATTGCAGGTAATTGTTTTCACTCCCCCCTCGCTACCCCCGAGACGCAAAGTATACATCTCTAAAAGTACAAGTTTCCAATATTGTGTTTTTGTAAATCAAGTTTATATTAGAGTCAGGAAAAAAACATCATTCACATTTGACTAAAATGTGAACTTGAGTCAAAGGCAGATTCTATATATTTTTCCCCGTCTTATAGTATAGAATTTATGACCTTGAGTTCGTCATACAATGTACATTGTTCCACCTGTGAGAGTTGGAATACATGGGCAGCTCTAGTCAAAAGAGACCACTGTTGCATGGGTGTTTGTAGTGTAGTTGGTTCAAAAGTTGTTCATAAGACATCATTTTAACTGGGATCCCACTATCATAGTTTTTATGTTGTAAAATAGAATTCTTACTTTTCTCCTGCAATGCAATTCTGGCACTGACTACCTGGTGGTAACAGCCTCTACAGGTTGAGGGCACCGCTCTCCACAAGACTGCCCTTACTCTGAGCCACCCACGGCTCAGGCCAACCGGCTGCAGACGTGGTTCCCACTACCCCTCCGGTTTGATAATTCACTAGAATGACTCACATTCTAGTGAATTCTAGTGAACTCACATTCTTGTGAACTTAGGGAAAGCACTGTATTATAGTTACAGTTGTATTATAAACAGTACATATCAGGAGCAGCCAAATGAACAGACACAGGGAAAGTTCTGGAAGAGTCCCGAACTAGAAGCTTCTCTGTCCTCAGGACACATTTCCCTCCTGGCATGTTGATGTGTGTCACTAACCAGAGAGTTCACGGAGTTTCAGTGGTCAGAGTTCTTGCAGGGATTTCTTTATATAGGCCCGATTGACTGAATCATTGACCACGTGATAGAACTCAGTCCCCAGGCCCCACCCATCTGCAGAGGTCAGGCTGATCTCACCTGACTTAAGGGCCAAACCCTCTAATCACATGGTTGGTCTTTCTGTTCTGGTCAGCTCCCATTGGAGGGTTCTCCTTGCATAAACTCAGGTCCTGTCCCAGGCACTCCTGGTGAATAACAAAGACACTGCTGTCACTGGGGAAATTCCAAGGATTTAGAGGTTACTTCCCAGGAACCTTGGACAAAGACCAAAAAAATTCTTTATTATACAATACTTCTCTTTCAATTGTATGATTCTAAAACAATAGGGATGCTGCAATTTAGAAACATTAACTATTACAATTTAATTATTGAAAGTTATGTTTAAAACTATGTGAAAAGAAATTTCAATCTTAGATGGAAAAAAATCTACATTTTTCTAAATAAAGTTTGGCCTTAGAACTTCTAGTGTTTTTATGCAACATAATTTAAATCAAGGGAGTGAGGGATTTTTAGCCATCAGGTTATTTTTCCTCAAATGCAAATTGAACAAAGAAAGCTATACATTTAAGAAAAACTTCAAAACTTTGTTTCTGGAAATGCAGATGTTAGTAATCGGTGTGTTTTCTGTTTAAGCACCTTAGTGGTGGATGGTTTTGCATTGTTAGCTCATGAGAAACAGAATCCATCGTGAGACAATCTGAATTGCCTCCTGCCACACAGTCATGTTGTATATTGATGACATACTTACTCTAATTCTGAGTGTATTTCAGCATATTAGTCTCTAAGTTTAGAAGAGATGTGACAGATGACTTCCATAATCCCAAGAGCAGGTGCTTTTGAGTAATTTCTGTCTTGTCACTATGATTCCTGGTATCCAGGGCTTGGGAATGGATGCAGAGAACACATTAGTTAAAAAAGTGCATGACTTTCAAAATCTTAGTGTTGACTGGTGTCCCATTTTTTTGCTGTAATTAAATTGAATGATTCTGATAAACTGCTTTCTTTAGGGTATCAAAAGAGGTATAATTGAGATGGCAGATCTGGTAGCTATAACTAAATCTGACGGGGACTTGGTTGTGCCAGCGCGGAGGATACAGGCGGAGTATGTGAGCGCGCTGAAATTACTCCGCAAGCGTTCGGAAGTCTGGAGACCAAAGGTGAGCTTGCATTCTGTTCTGCATTTTCCACCTTGAGTGGACTGTGCGCGGTAGAAGAAAGGGTGAAAGTCCCAAGCTAGACATATAATCAATCTTTGTATGTGAGATTGCAATTTAAAAAATTATGACAAAGCCAGAGCAGGCAGTCATGATTTTAAATATAATCCTTGAACCACTAGATGTCAAAAACCAGATGTGAGGTGATAGATTAGATTGCTTAATGCTTGACTCGAGCCATTTGGAAGTGAAAGCAGATTCATTCTGAAAGGGGGAACGGTCCTTAAGATTATGGAGCAGTTAATGATTTGATTATCTATATTAGAGTTTGAGTAAGAGAGAAAAGTGTCTTAATGTGATATCTTCCCTTCCCATTATACTTGTTGGATGCTGTTTTCAATAAGGGCAAAGGAGAAAAAGGGAACTCCTGTAGTAAGTGGTGCAACAGTGATGTGGACAGCTTTGTCTGCAGGAGGACACTTATTAAAGAGTAAGGGCAAATCACTGTAGTGAGAACAGTGATGACGTGGCTAACCTCCAGCTCCCAGTCTCCCCAGCCACATTGTATGTTGGGTCTGGGCCGTCTTGTACATGTAGGTGCTGGGCGCTCGGCTCTTAGCACTTAGTCAGGCAACTTTGACAGAGGCAGTGGGGCTGTTTGCTCAACTTAGTTTCATCTTCTGGCTCTCAGGCCTCAGAGAAACCTACCTAGGATTGCCCTTCTCATCCTTGTGGCCCTCTTACAGTTCCTCCATGATGCCTCTGGAGACCATCTGAGCAATCCTAAATCCAAATAAATCTTTGGGCTAAAAAACTTGACCTTTAATCAGTAATTTATTTCTGCTATGCACTTAGGAATCCTAGTGTGTTACTTCAGTATGTTAACTTTAACACAGCGATAAAATGTCTCATTTTTGCAACTTGCCTATTTCCATAGACTGTAAGAATTAATTGGTAAATATCAGAGTTCCCATGAGAATGTGTTTTATCATTTTAAGTAAAATGGTTCCGATTTTTCCCTTTTCAATAGGTAGTTCGTATTTCTTCCAGAAGTGGAGAGGGGATCACTGAAATGTGGGATAAAATGAAAGAATTCCGGGACTTAATGCTTGCCAGTGGGGAGCTGATTGCCAGACGACAGAAGCAGCAGAAAGTTTGGATGTGGAATCTCATTCAGGAAAGTGTCTTAGAACATTTCAGGACCCACCCCACAGTCCGGGAGCAGATTCCTCTTCTGGAAAGAAAGGTTCTGAGTGGAGCCCTGTCCCCAGGCCTAGCAGCAGACTTGTTGTTGAAAGCTTTTAAAACAAAGACTAATGATATTCATCCTATACAATAATTTTGTATATCGTTTCGTGAAGTATTTTATTATTAAAAGTCACTTGTGTGGTTATATTTTCAGTAATGCTTTTGTTGCTCTCGGCCTCCTTATTTGTGAACCGTGCTTGAAAACTCGAAGAATCTTAGGTATGGATGGCCAAGGCAGGCAGTCGGGCAGTGTTCATGAGGTACCTGCTGTCTGTTATGATTTTCTTTTTTTCCTATTCTTAAACCCAGGCCCGGTGGGATGGTTTCTTCTCCTCAGTCAGGAGCAGAGAAAGCTGAGGAGGACAGTAGAAGATCACATACCTTAAAGTGCTTTTTTTGATTCTGTATTCTCTGGGAGTTTCAAGAGAAAACGTAAGCAAGAATCACCACATTTTTGAAGTTTTACTTGAGGCCAGAATAATACACAGTGGGTTTCCGAGAGCTGACAATCATGACTGACATTTAGTGTACCCGACTATTCCAGGAATTTCTGAAATGGCCATGTACACGAGTAACAAAACAGTCGGAATGCGTAGTGATGTGAACAAAACTTTAGAGTCTATTTGTCCAGTCTGGTGGGGCCCCCATCCCCCAGCCCAGAGGGAACTGGGGAAATATATCTTCAAGTAATGTGCGTCCATTAATCCCCAAGAGTCGGAGTACACCCCCAAAGGACCCAACTGAGGTCAGAGTGATTCAGGTATGATTCAGTGTGAATGTCATAAAAGATTTTTGCTTCTCTTCCTCCTTGGCCGTTTGCCTTCGTACTAGCAACTTAAAAATCTCCTTCATTCTTGGTAGTGAGGAACAAGTTTTGTCCTCTGGAGGAAGCATGACGCAGTGATTGAGAGCATGGGTTCTGGAGTTTGTGTGGGTTTTAACTTTATACCTAGATCAGTCAGTCGCTTACTAGCTGTGTGTAAGTTTGATGAGTAACCTACCTATCTGGTAAAATGGAATTGATGTACTAACTTTATAGTGTTAGTGAGGATTAAATGAGAACACAGGAAAATCATTTTGCCATTGTAATGGTACGTAGAGAATACTCAGAGGCTGCTTGCTATTATTATTACATGAAAGTGAGGGATACCTGAAACTACAAACCTTAGATAAGAGTTCAGTTTTTTCTCATGTACTACCATCATGCTCTTACAATATTTTAGGATTGTCTTTAAAGCTCCTGCTCTAGTTAATTCTTTGAATATATTTTATACTATTTGATGGTAGTTATAACTATGTACATTTGAATTAAATTATTTCTAACCATAAAATCTCTCCATTGCACAAAATGCTTTCCCAGAAATTTCAAAATACTCTATTCTGAGCCCTTTAGAGTATTTTACACAGTATGTCAGCTTTCCTTGGTACTTAACCTCCTATTTGGAATCCAGTTTCTATTTTAGCAAACATTCCTTTACTTTTTTTTTTAAGACTTGTGTTATTGGCATATCTGCATCATACCCTGTTTCCCTGAAAATAAGGCCTGGCCGGACCATCAGCTCTGATGCGTCTTTTGGAGCAAACGTTAATATAAGACCCGGTCTTATTTTACTATAATATAAGACCGGGTCTTATACAATACAAGACCGGGTATAATATAATAAATATAATATAATATAAAATACTGGGTCTTATATTAATTTTTGCTCCAAAAGACGCATCAGAGCTGATTGGTTAGGTCTTATTTTGGGGGAAACACGGTATGTGAGGGTTAGGAGAAACATTGAGAAGTTATCCAGTCAGTTCCCTAATTTCAGAAGGGACTGCCATCAAACCCACCTATTCGATGAAAAACTTTTTAAAAACTTCCAGAGAAGGAATTTTATAATTTCCCTTAATAAGGGACTAACAAAACTGTGATTTGTGGTACAATGACAATGTCGGTGGTGGAACAGACTGTACACTGCATTATAAAGAAGGTACAGAAAGGGTGGTTTTTGTTTGCCTTAAATTCAACTATGCATTTCTTCTCAGCTCGAACTACTTTTAAATGTTATAGTTGTAAAAAGCATTAGAAAACTCCGCCTTGTCCTCCTTACGTTGTTATATCATTGGCTATGATGTAGAGACCAATTTCTAAGATATTGTTCACCTTTATTTCTGTTATTCGCTATACTGGAAGTTACCTAATGTTACTAAAATATTCATGACCTTTTTTCTTTTTTTAAATCCATACTCCCTTCTGTGAAGCTCAAAAATGCCACCCCAGCTTCCCCGCCCTCATCTGTGATCTTATCAGGCTAGACCCCTGACTTGGTCAAAAGCATTGGTTTTGACTTACACATAGAGTCAAATCTCATCTGTCACTAACAAGCATATAATTTGGGGCAAGTTATTTCTCCTCTGTGCACCAGTTTGCTTGTCTATAAAATGAGGGTAAGAATAGTTACTTTATAAAGTTGTTGGGATAATTCAATGAGACATTGTATGTAAAATACTTAGCACTCAATAATTGTCAAAAGGATAATTATACTATTAATTTCTGTAGGAGGGTAAAAACGTGTTATATTTCAAACTGAACTCCAAAATTGACAGACACTTTGCTAGAACAATATCAGATTTTATTTAAATGACTACAGTTGTACAGTTACAGCTACAGTTAACATTAGCAATCACAATACAACCTGGCAAGGAATTTTGCCTTCATAATCACTCAATCATGTGGCTATTTAACTCTTTCCTGAAGCTCTTGTCGCTATTACCCAGCATGCACTGAGGACAAAAGATACTGAACAGCATACATATGTTACTCAGTCTTCATGTACTTCAACTTTAATTCAGGAAAAACAAACGGGGAAAAAATCAATGAAAATGATTCTAATATTGCACTCACCCAGTAGATGGCCATCATAGAAATCACGACGCTACTGCTGAAAACTGGTCAACTACCAGGACTTCGAGAAGAAAAGCAACTCTATAGATTAGTGCAGATGGTGGAATAATCCATGTGGGGCTTCATATACACAAATGCTTCCTAAGTCAGACGTTATGTATAAATTCCTCATTAAGTCGACTTCTCATCACCTAAGGGGCATATCTGGGGGCATCACTGTTAATTCCTGTCGAGTACTAGACTGGTTCTGTCACCAATCCTCACCGTTAGCATTGTTATTCAGGTAAGACTAAGAAAATGAACAAGTTGAATTTTCGTTTAAAAAGAAGAATCAGAAAGAAATTTTAGCTTGTTTTTCTTTGCTTCCACTATAGAATTTTGGTTAGTTGGTTAGTAAATTTATGAACCTTCTTAACCCATGTGACAAATCTTGGTGATAAGTCCTGCCCCATGAAGTTTATATAAGTTCACTTTTTTGTCATTAGTGGTATGTTTCATAACAAAATTATTAGAGTGGCACAAAAGCAGTTATAAAATATTGAATGCCTTTTTTTCAGAAAAAAATTAACTTTGTTCTGTAAAATGTAGATGCTGCTAACAAGAATTAAACTGTGTTAATCTTTACCTGAAAATTGGATGCATAAAGGTAGTCTTGGAGTAATTTATTTTGATTAGAAACCTCATCTTAAGGGAATGAGGTGAGGGTACATGTGAGTCAGTAAACTATTCTACTCTGAGCACTCTAAATGCTTAATTTCAACTAATGTTGCTTTTAACTAACACAGTAGAATTATGACTTCATCTGCAAAGTTCTGTAACATCCACCTGGCCAATCTTAAGATAAGAATTCTGTGGAGAGCTACCTTAGGATGACAATAAAGCCATTTAGCACACAAATACTTATGTGCCAAATCTTATTACATGTAGAACCCAACTATTTCAAGGATCAACACTCTCCTCCAATGAATAAAATCACACTAGCTTTTACACTCAAATTTTGCTGACTTAGGATTCCATCACATCGTGCAGGATCTCCGTCTCCTGAAAAATCCTCTCCCCAAGTATTTTTGGAAGTCCCAGGGATTCCCCACTGACTCACAAACAGGTTCACCCTCCTGCCCTGCCCGACTTCTGTTGGGCCTGCACTGTTTTAGCTGCTGCTGTTCCTATAGGAGAAGTGCTGCACTGCTTTTGAAATAGTGCCGTTCCCAGCATACAGCACTTCTCTCCTCGTAGGGTCTAGTCCACTGGGCTGGGGTAGGAGCTGATACCATACCATCTCACATCATGCTTAGCTCTCCTCCTGCCTCTTCCTCCAGAACGTAAGCATACAGCCTCTGCAGAAAACCCCCCACCCCACGAAAGCCCCCTTTTGAAATGTTGACTCCTGCAAAAGATGCAGGATTACCTCCTTTTCTGTCAGATCAACCTTAGGTTGAGTCATGAACTCAGCTTCACACATACATGATTGCTAATTCTATCAACAACCCCTCAAGAGAGGTAGTAGATTGCCCATTTTACAGAAAGAGAAATTGAATAATAGGAATATTAAGAAATGTATCCAAATTCCTAAATATGATGCATTTATACATTAGATTTAAAAAATACTATTTTCCAGGTTGCTCAAGGCACTTTATGACCTTCATTTCATACTTTCCATAAGATAGTACAGTGACAGTATCTTCATTTATAGATGCCTCTGGTATTGAATGGATAAAGGTTTTGTACATAATCCAGTCTGTAGGTGCCTGTTTAGTGTTTTTTCTTTAGGGCCTTTCTTCTGTAAAATACTATCTTGTATTTTGCTCTTTTGGAGAATGGTGCCTCAAGGTATTTTTTTCCAGGAGACTTTTCTGCTTATGTTTGAAGATAATATTTTAGACATTAAAACCAAACCAACACAGAACTTAATATTAGCGTCTATATTAGCCAGGACTCTTGGCTAGAAATAACAGAAACCCTCTAGCTTGGGCTAAAAAGAGGAATTGATTGGCTTATTTAGTCATAGAGGGTGAAGCTTAGGAGTGCAACAAGCTTTGGGGATACAAATAAATGATAGCTAAGATTCACCATGTGTCATCTCTTCCTGTGTACTGACTTCATTTTCCAGCTTCCTCCACATCGCTGGAGATGTGGCAACCACCAGTATGTCGGTCCAGGGGAAGGACTTCCCCTCTCCTCACAGATCCAATTTTGAAAATCTCGGAGAAGCACAGATTGGCCTGCCCGAAAGGTCATAGGTCCATCTCCATGGCCGGTGGTGTGGAATAATATGATTGACTGAAAACACGTAGAGTTGGGGGAAGACCAGTTCTCTAAAATAAGTGGGTCATTAGTCACAGAATAAAGTAGGATGCCAGACAGACAAAACAAATGTCTACTGCAGATACTTTAATTTGTTATGGAATAAGGGGAGATGTAAATACATATTGATACATTAAAAGATGTGAGCTTCATGAAAAAGATTAATTATTAACTAATTATTGGAATATACCACCGAAACACAGAAGTGAGATATTTATAGTCACGAGGGGCCTTCCAACCTCTAATTCTTGTCTCATTTTTACAGCTGTAGTTCTCATTTGAACACTTCATAGTTTCTTGGTTCCCAGTTTGAAATTCCTGATTGGCCTGATTTATCTTTTGGAGGCAATAGAGGTCACTGACGGAAATCTGTGGGTGGGTTGCCCAGAATCAGTTGCCCACGTCAATCTATGTTTCAGGGGGTGAATAAATTATAATATGGTTTCTTTTTATTCAGCAAGTTTGTAAGGCACTGTTTCTTCAGATTTGTGAGTGGTGCAAACAGCGACGTATACTTCCACCACTGAACAGATTTTTAGGTTGATAACTGAGCTTCAGAGGGATGAAATGATTTGCTTAAGCAGCCAGCATTACTGTCACTGAAACCTACCATTCCTACCTGTTTACTCGGGGATCTCTCTGTTACATGGATTAGAAATGAGCTCTTAAGAAAAATGTATTGCTTGTTGACCATATTTGATTTATTCCTGCTCTTCCCTTGAACATGTGGGTATCATTCTATTTAATTCTAGAAATGTCATTGTTGACTAGAGATCTGTTATCTTTATTTAGGCTAAGAATTTGAGAAATCACACCACCTCTTGATAAAACCAGTGATGTTGCTGGTTCCAGAAACTTCCTTCCCACTAGTTCCAGTCACTTGGGGCTCTTGGAATAATAGAGGATACAGAGACCATTTTACTCAGTGAATCACAGAACATTTCATTGCCCAGACAGTATTCATCCTGCATCATCATCATTGCTATGGTTTGGATTAGGTTCACCTGAAAAGGTACGTTGGCATTTCTAATCGCCAGTATCTCAGACTGTGATCTTACTTGGAAATAAGGTTGTTGCGATTTGCAATGTGGTTAGCTAAGATGAAGTCATGTTGGAGTTGGATGGGCCCCAGTCCAGTATGACTGACGTCCTTAAGACGGTCATGAGAGGACAAAGGCACAGAGAGAGCACTATGTGATGATGAAGGGGTGACTGGAGTGCCACAGCTGCAAGCCAAATCATGGCCAGGATTGCCAGGAAGCCACCGGAGTCGAAAATGTGAGGAAGGGTTCTCCCACACGAGTCACAGGGAGCATGTCCTGGCCGACACCTTGAGTTCGGACTTCTGGCCTCCAGAACTGGGAGACAGACAATACATTTCTGTTGTTGGAAGTCACCCAGTTTGTGGTACGTTGTTACAGCAGCCCTGGGAAACATACAGTTGTCAACCCCCTGAGCCTAACTAAAAGAGGGAAATTCTACAAAGATATTTTTTACTCTCTTCCCCACCCCAAATAAGACTATATACTTCCACCTCCCAATTTCAGCTTCCCTCAGTCCCTTGAAAACGCATAAAACAAAAGGAACACAAGAGATTCCTTGTGTTTCTCTTGACAAGGTACCCTGCTTCTGTTGATACTCCACAATTCAGTATTGTGCGTTCACTATCCCAAAGGACCTAAATTTTACAAGTCTGGGAGGCTGAGTTCCAGTAAGAGGGATTCAGGAAATTACAGAGGCCTTCTAAAGCAATTGGCCATGAGCAGCAGAAAAGTCATCACGAAATGTCTGGCCACTCCAGACTTTTATGCCTGGAGAAGGTAATGTCTACCCACCAGAGAGTGGGGAATGGATAGAGTACATGAAAAGTGTGCTACCCTTACAAAACTCTGGTTTATTCAGCTTTTTATAGTGTATATTAAGCTTCGGTAGCATCGAGCTCTATCATACAGTATTTGCAAGATGAATTTTTGGCTCAAAATAATTTAGCCCTAATCATTTTTTGAGAAACTATAGCAGAGATTTGAGATCAAGATAACAACAAAAGGTACTTCATCGTACATGGCATACCTACTTTGCAGTATTTAGAAAATGTACCCAATTAAGTTTGTATTCTGTTTATGCTATCTTTTAACACAGTCCCCTATTGAAATAGCTCTTGATTAGTGCACGAATCTTAACGAGGGTGTCAGGAAAAATGCCACAGGAATAGCATATATTTGTAGGGAGGAGGCCAGTACAGCACAAAGTAATAAATGATGTTTTGTTCAGTGACCCAGAATAGATGCACAATAAATATTTATGGAATGAATGGATGAATGAACAAATTCTGAACAAAGCATATACATAGCGACAGAGACAAAGCCACATATCGAACAATCCGTAACAAAGAATGGCAAATCAAAGGGCAGGAATATATTGAATTAATCCAGTTCTCTAGAGTACCCTAAAATTGCATTTGTCAGGATACCCACATTTCTGTAGGACAAAATACCGTTGTGTCTCTCATGTAGCATCGTTCGGTATAACCCTGGCATGCAGAAACAAGCATGTGAATACTTCTGTACATTTTAATGTGCCACCATGCAGAGTTAGCTTCCAAAGGAGGAGGATAGAGCATTAGCCTTGGTCGTTCTAGGGAATTCTCTTCCCTGGTCTTGTGCACTTTCCTTCTGTGCATCTCTAAACTTGTGGACAAGATTTAGTAACAGAAAAGGGAGTAGAACTGGGGTTCATATTTGACTAAGACAACAACATAGGAAATCAACTTTCTGTTGAATAGGGAGCCACTGAAGGGTCTGTCAATTAAATACTAAGAGGATTTACCAACATATATGTAGTAACTGATCGTTTTAGCAACTTTATTTTGGGCCTGCCCCCTACCCCTGCCACGGCCTTCCAGGTGGGATTCAAAGCTCTGAGGACTTCATATACCTATTGTTTGTCCTCAAGCATTCAGAAACTATAATCTAAGATTAATTTCTTTTTAACAGAATTTTTTAGAATCCCAGTTAGGAACGCATAGGTGATCATTTCTTCGAATCTCTCAGCTTGGAAAATTTCTGGGGTTGTGAGGTTTTGCATGTTAATATTTAATTGACAATATTTGGCGCATGGTTCTTAAACTTGATTTCAGAATCTTCAGGGTATTAAACGATGGGTATGACAGAAAGCTGTGCACCTCTTTCCTTGTATACAAGTCGGTGGACCTCAGCTTGGGGAATACAAGGTAGTTTATTTAAAAAAATAAAGACTGTAATTCTTCCTCTGCAGGGCACATTTATTAGGTCATCGATTAGAAGCCTCTCTGAATATGAAATTCAGTAATATACAGGGAGTTAGGGGGGAGAGTCAGCTGGTATGGGACCAGACAAAGGGTGGGGTCAGGCGTGGGGTGCATTGGCAGAGAAGGTGAAGACAACAGATAAGGAGAGTAAAGCAAGTTAAAGATGGAGGTTTTAAGTAGTCTACAAAGTCCAGCCTAGGCATTCACACTGCCTGGGTTTCAGCTCCAGTTCTACCACTTCCTAGCAGTGGAACGTTGGGGAAACTTTTTGTAGATCAGTTTCCTTATCTGTGAAACAGGGATAATAGTATCTTCCTCCTAGGGTTGTTTGGGTTAAATAAATTTATGTATAGGGTTTAGAAAGTATCTAGAACTTATGAGTATTTGCTTCTATTGTTGTTATTTAAATGAAACTCTCCAGGTTACATAAGCAAGAATAGGACTTTGAAGTACCTTTTAGGATACTCTTCTCAATGACTTTTGATTATCCTAATAATGTGTTCTGTGTAAGACGAAGAGTGTTGTACAAGCAGAATTATACCGTGATGGCTAATTTTATAGGGCAGGGAAAATGGGCCCACTCAGCTTGAGTCTGCTTCCCGCTCACTCCTTGGGTGAACTGAAGAAATCAGCTGTCACTATACTTGTGTGCTGGTACAGCTGTGAAATCCAGAAAGCCTTGCCGATTATTGTGGCTCAGTTTTTAGTTTCAGTTGTTATGAGTCTTTGTTTTTTTGTTTGTTTCTGTGACACAATTTGTGGGTTACCTCCTTGTGGATACCTATGAGTAGACAGGGTTTCCTTGGAAAAAAGCTACCATAAAGTCAAGTTTCCTCACTTTGGAGTCTACTATAGAACTGATCTTTACCTCTATCTATTTCCCTGTTCCTTATTTCCCATCCAACACACACACACACACACACACACACACACACACACACACCCTTGAAAGAGCTGTATGTCTTTTTTACACACACACACACACACACAACTTTGAAAGAGCTGTCTTTTTTTTCCCTACCCCTGAATATTGGATCCAAAACAAGAGAGAGAGAGTTTTTAAAGAATCATATTCGACTCCTATCTCTTTGCCCTAGAGTTTGTTTGTTTGTTTGTTTGTTTAAGGCCTAGATTCTAGAGAAGTGGAAGAGAAGAGTAATTGTAAACCTAAAAGAGATTCTTTGCAAGATTGGGGAGATGGGTTATATATGGATGTGTTCCATTGGTTTTAGTTTTTGTAAAATAACATCTTGTCTCTGATTATATTACTTATATTCATTGTTAAAAGATTAAAAATAAAGAGTGTAAAATATAAAAATCACATGTAATCCTTCTACTCAGCTATAATAAGTATTAACACTTTATATATAACCCACTAGGTCTTTTCTTATAAATATATAAACACACATGTACTTTTTATTAAACAAAATTGGGATCAAAGTGTGTACACTGTTTGAAGTCAATTTCAGTTTTTTCAAATAGTAAACATAACAAAAAATAAATTTCTAGAAAGAAAAGAAAAAAGATTCTTTTAGGTAGGTTTCTCCTCACCACTTTTATCAATTTCCTTTTCCTGTTCCTTTGCACTTTACCCTTTTATTTCTGTCTAGTCCTGTTGCTGCTGGTTCTGTGTTTCCTGTGTCCTTCAGAATGTGTACCACAGTTTTTGATAAGTAAGTTACTAAAAATGTCCAAATTACACAGCTGGTAAGCATGAAGAAATTATTCCAAGATGAGGGACTGAGAGTTAATATTGTTATAACTGACAGACTCAAAGTTATTAACTAGAACATGTCATGTATGCCCAGTCAGCTGTTGGCCACACTTATCCAAATATGAGGATTTGGCACCTTCTGGAAGGAGACAGATTCTTGCTGAGATGGAAGCTTCAGCTTCAGGTGGGATCTTTTTTCCTCAAGGGAACTCTGCTTCTCCAGGCTTCTATATTACTTGGTTTCTTCCGGGTATCATCTTGGAGTAACATTGGTAAGTTTCTAGCTTCACTGAATACAGTTTGACATATCTAGTCTATAGTGATAGAAATCCAAATAGTGGTTACCTGTGTGTGTGTGTGTGTGTGTGTGCTGTTTTGAGTGGAAAGGAACAAACGTGATGCATCTTCGTAGTCGTTACATGGATGTACACATGTAAAATATATTTGTGGACTTTACTGTTTGATGTTACATTTCAATTTAAAAAAATACTTCTTGACCCCACCCTCTTGCCAGTCTGTCAGTGGTTTAGGCTGGATACCTAGTCAAGATCCAGTAAGTTCCAGAGACTACAGACCATTCCTTGTCTTAGCTATAGGGACCACTAGTCTCTTCATTTCCTGGACTGTTCCCTAGAACAGCTGTACCCAGAGATGCTCCCCAGCCCACAAAAGGAGTTTTGTAGTCCAATATGTTTAGGAAATGCCACTTGATCTAGGCGCCTTTGAAAGATTCACAATGTCCATTGAAATGTTATGGTGTCTAAGTCCTACAGCAAAGAAACATGTGTATCCCAACTTGTCAGAAACTTACTTCACCGTGAAACGCTTAATAAATATCTATTAACACTTCATTAGAATAATCAACTTAGGTTTAGACAGAAACCTGGCATGCCCCCGTCCCCAGGTGAGATGTGCGCCCCCTGCTGGTTTCGTTGTGTATGCGGTCACTCAGGAAGTTTCTAGTTTCACTAAATCGTGCTCACAATCCAGAGTTCATTGTCAACGTGCTCGTAATTAGGTTTTTTCTTCACATTTTGACATAACTGAACAACATAACTTGCCATAATTCAATTGCAAAAGGAAATTTTAAGTGTAGGCTCTCAACATGGAAGTAAGATCAGACATATCAGCACTGGAATACCAGTGTCCAAGTGAAGTGAAGCATCTGATAAAATGAGAACAAAGAATGAGTGTGAGGTCCTTTAGAATTCTAGGGTTTTAGAGATTAAATATGTATGATAATTCAGTTAGTCTGCTCTACTTACTCTCTAATTTGAAGTCCAACTTATTTTTAACAGACTTCTTCAACATCTAATAGATTGATGAACTAAAGCTATAATTCCATCTAAACCCAAGATCAGATGTTTTCATTGAAATTGTTAAGTTTTACTATCTTGGTTCTTGAGGTTATAATTGTTAAAATGGTATCCTAATTGATTTGGGGAGAAGAAATAAAAATAATGTGAAGGACAGGAATATCATAAGATAATTTACACCATAATTTATTTTTCAAAGAGCTTATTTTATGATGTATTTGTTTATAGACTCCTACACAATCTAAAAGGAAAATTTTTAAATGTTTTCTATAAATAACCTTTCACAGTCCTGTCTATTTTCCTGTCTCAAAACAATATCTGTAGCTGGCAGAGATTTCTTTGAAACTACTATTTTTGCTAGAATGGCTAAAGGTTTAAGCATGTAAGCAGTTGCTACCTGACACTGGGTGAGTCAAAAAGAGTGGGGCAGTCCAGTTTTCATTCCCCTCCTTCACTCTTTTATCTCCGTCTTCTTATTACGTCTAGGTTTCTCCAGGCAGCCTTCAACTTCATGAGAAACAGCAGGTAGGTCTGCAAACATCTGCCTAATCTTTCTAGAGCAAGGTGCTGAGGTTTCAAATTTCAACGTTTTAAGGAAAGAAACTCCTAGATTTAAATACTAACAATTACTCGCAAATAATTTTATTCTCAAAGACACATCCCCGTAATATGTCTATCTCATTTTAGAAGACTTTAAATTCAGTTCCTGGAGCAGTATTCCCAGTATTCAGAGATCAATTGCATCAGAATCATGGAACAATATAAATATGTATGCTAATTTCTGGGCTTTTCCTCAAACCTATAGTCTGTGAAGGTAGGACTCAGTCCTCCAAATGTCTGCTGTGCCCCATCGGCGCTAATCCGATCACCTATGGGGATTTTTTTTTTTTAATGCTGATGATGAATCCACTCAGTGGCCAGTTAAGGTGAGACCTGACCTCTGTATTTATAAAGAATTCCGCAGGTTAAGTGAATGAGTACAAGGCTTGAGAACTACTGCTTCAAGAGTTGATTAAAGAAAGGAGGAATGTTGAAAGATCTATTTCTGTTTGCCAATGGATTGTTTGTTAATGTGGAGGACAGGCAAACATATTAACCAGATTTAGAGTAATTATTAATGAAGAATGGAGGAAAACATGAATAGATCGAATTCTAGGACCTGTCAACCTAAAAAAGATCACATTGACATTTCAGTGACCTTAATTCTTAATCCCAGATGCCCTTTAGAATTTTCCAGGAGTGAGCTTTTAAAAAAGACCAATGCAGGGGCCCCATTCCAGACCACTTAAATCAGAATCTACGGGAGTGAGAGAGTGAGGCCTGAGCTACTGCTCATTTTAAAGCTCCTGAGCCTACCATCAATGATCACGGGCAGCCAGCTTGAGAACCACTGCTCTGTGACATATGAGAAGCTGTTTGAGTCACCTGCTATTGTTGACATCACAAGCCATTCAGGTTTGCCTCCAGACCCTTGGAGGCCAGACTTCAGTGGACATGAATTCTTAGCTCTATGCTCTTATATCGTTTCCCACCTCTTAAGCTACCATCATTAGCATTTGCTGTTTTATTTATAAAAGCAGTTGCCACCTGCTTTCCTGACATAATGTGTATCAGTATATTGCTGAGAACAAAGGCCAGAAAGTTATATCACTTACAAATTTGCTGGTTAAAATTTGGAGGGGTAGGTGGTGGTATTTGTGGAATTTTGTGATCTGTTGCTTGGCAACTTTAAGACAGTTAAGCTTCATTATGCGGAGGGCTTGAAAAGTTGTCATTCAGAGCAGGCTGCCTATAGCTATGTCACACTTCTTCTACTTGACTCCACAAATTCTTCTGCCCTTTAGCCCTCTTACTTCTCAAGAGTTTGATCTGATCAGACGCAAGGCTGGAGCATCTTGGCAGAATGAAACAAGATGGTCAGATTCTTGTGTAACAACATACGCGGGCAGTTACCGGAAAAAACAACTGGATGAATCCATATGCAGCCGATTTAATGCAGGACAGAGGTGGCCTGCATGTCGCCAGTAAGATTTCTTTGTAGTTTGCACCTGGATATGTCACTATAAATAGACAAGAATGCTATTAGAAAAAAGAGGGTATTGTAAACCTGAGAGACTTCCCAGAGTTGTACGCTGCGTATTTTCCTGTGTAAATGTCAGTTATCAGCTGAAATTACATCTTCTCTATTTAGTGCTCATAAAATTATGTAAAACAGTATATAATAATGTTCGTTCGTACTCTTGAACAGATAAAAATAGGAGTATTTGACTTAAAATGTAGATATTTTGGGATTCTCTGCTCAGCAATGCCCCTGAGCATTTCACTTTGTTTCTTGTCTAGTTCTACTTTTCCACTTTGAGCTGAAAAATTCCCTCAGAGCAGGAAGTCGTCTAAATCCTCTACTCCCCCCACCCTTGTATTGTCTATTGGTGAGAGCAGTGTTGAGGGCCCAAAAGACATTTCCCGAGTGTTTACTGTAAGCCAAGCCCTATGATAGGCCCACAGGAAAAAAAAAATGAATTTCAGTTTAATATAGTAACTGAAACCATAGAATTAAGTCATCACGAAGCGGGAAGATGTTATGTGTCTGTGGTGGGGGAAGGGGTGTTGTGAGAAAGATCTCAGTAAAGCAGGTTTCCTTTGAGATTGTTTAGAAGATGGGGAAAGGAAAGGTGTGCTGAGTGAAACGAGATGCACAAAGTAAAAACAGCATTGACTCCCAAGCATGATCAGAGAACTGCAGAAAGCGTAAGTGGGGATGTGGAAAAACAGGAGGACTCATTATGAACTATGTCCCTGTGTATATTCATTGTCAAATATCTTGTCTAAACTCTGGAAATCTATTTGGAAATCAATCAGATTATTGGCTCCAAGTTGAGATGTAAGGAATAACTCAAATAATACCCTAATACATGTTAGTTATATTGCCTTCCAGGGCTTTCCAAATGATCAAATCAATGCTTAAAGCTAAAATGTCTCAGAAGTACTTTCCAACTGGATGCCTTGTCTGGTTGATTCCAACAAGCTGCAGTGTCTGCATTTTTAATAGCTGTCAAGTATGTTGATACTGCAATTAATTTTGCAAGTTCCTTTGCTAGTTCTGTGACTGTCAAGGCACCTCTTGGCCAGATAGGGAAATCTTCTGGGGGTCCTGTCTGACTGCTGGGGCCCTGTCTGAAAGTCGTGTTTGAAAGCTGGATCCAAACATATCCACTCATCAGAGGAGAAAAAAAATATTTAATAACTGAAAAAGATGCAGAAATATGACATCTGGTGAAAATGTACTGAACTTTAAACTTGTTTCCTATTTAGAGTATGATCATTATGTGAATCATTCTAACCAGGGCATGACATTGCAAACCACAAAAGAGCACAACTTTGTGAGGTTTATCTGGTTTTTTTTTTGGAACCTCAGAAATGTAAATATATCCTTTGCACAACTACTGCTTAGTTATTGCAGACTAAAAAGCAGCAAAGGTTATGAACGAAGACGAAGGGCAGATTAAGCTCATTTTGAAAGTGGTTATATTCTAAATTCGCTTTTTAAAAAAAAATCTTTTTCTTCGTTAATTTTAGCCCCAAGGACAAATGTCTTAAGTTCTGAGCAAAAGCTGTTTGATTAAAATTTTGTAAGGCTACAAAGAGACATTTTTGCACTGCTACAAAATTAAAATGGTCAGAGGGGGATTATTGAATAAAATATGAAATGGCCGATCACTTAAAAATGCGTCAAGTCAGGAAAATATTAGCGAATACACAACAGTACTTTTTATTCACCTTCTTCATTCACCACATACATTGGAAACCCATATTGTGCAAGACAGAGGAAACTTGGTAGAAGGATTGATTGATCATTTGGTGCTGAATCAGTTTTAACAGCAAATATGTAACATTCATAAACATGCAAAAAGAAAGATACTCCATTGGGAGATTGGAGTTTAGTGTGGTACAGAACCCAGGTTATTATGGAATATCAGTATCAATTCCAGTTGTCTGCCAAGGTTAAAACAAGGGGAAAGTTGCATTTTGGAATTCCTAAGACAAAGGTATGGCACAAGTATAGGTTTTTAAGGCCAGATGTTTTGTTTATTCATTAAATTATTCATTTATGAATCAACTATTTATTAAGGTCCTACTCTGTGGAAGGTCTTTTAGGCTCGATGCTGTGGCTACAGCAGTCATTAAAGCATATATGGCCCTTGTCTTCCTGGAGCTTCCCCAGGGTAACAAACCATATGTAGTTTGAAGGAAACAAACAGGGAACTTTGTTAAAAACAAAGAGGGGTAGCAGTTTCTTATAAAACTAAACACAGTCCAACTATAAGAGCTGCTAGTTACGCTTGTAGGTATTTACCTAATTGATTTGTAAATTTATGTCCACACAAAAACCTGCACGTGAATGTTTATAGCAGCTTTATTCATAATTGCCCCAAACTGGAAGGAACCAAGATATCCTTCAGTAGGTGAATAGCTAAACAGTGATACATCTACGAGTATGCAATGGGATATTATTCAGTGATAAAAAGAAATGAGGTATCAAGCCAAAAAAGACATGGATGAATCTTAGCTCCATATTCCCAAGTGAAAGAAACCAGTCTGAAAACATCACATACTATACGGCGTTTCCCAAAAAATAAGACATAGTCAGACCATCAGCTCTAATTCCTCTTTTGGAGCACAAATTAATATAAGATCTGGTATTTAATAATATTATAGTATATTATACCTGGGCTTATATTAAAATAAGACTGGGTCTTATATTAATTTTTGCTCCAAAAGATGCTTTAGAGCTGATGGTCCGGCTAGGTCTTATTTTCGGGGAAACACGGTAGGATTTCAATTATATGATATTCCGGAAAAGCAAGGGTAAGACAGTAAATAGATTTGTGGTTGTCAGGGTATGGGTGAGGGTTGAGTAGCTGAAGCACAGGGATTTTTTTTTATGTCAGTGAACTTATTCTGTATGATATTGTAATAGTGAATATAAGACATTCTGTTTTTGTGAAAACCCATAGAACTTTATAGAACAAAGAGTAAACCTTAATATATATAAATTTAAGCAATTATTTAGGAGATCAGGGAAATCCCAAGTTGAAATACAAAATATGACAAAGGACTGTTGCATTACAAATGTATGAAATAACCTCACTGAAAGGGGTGTGGGAATAAGGTGCTGGTCTATCTAACTTTGGAAATGAATGGAATTTGTAAGGTTAAAAGGTTAAAGGAACTGTACATAAGTGCTATGCTCTGGTTGATAAAGTTGTTTCCCATGGAGTGTGGGCGGGTAACAATTCTGAAACTACTATGAACAATTAAGTGAATGGATGGTGGATGGTGGGAGTCAGATTTCTTGCTGTTGGAGTGGGAGGTTAAACGTAAACAAGGGGAGGAGACTAGAATAATCCATGGTAATGGATGAGAATTTGATAAATTAGTATGAATTCATATTTAGCTTAATATTGATAAAGGTAGTTACATATATAAAGATTTATAGGATTGTATAAATGCACAGGTCCATATACACATACGTTTCTTTGTTTTCTGGAAGACAGTCTCTATGTGCAGTCCTTATGATTCAGTATGGATGGACCATCAGCTGAGGGACTAGAAGCAATACCTCCTAACAACAACCACCACAACTAGTACCCAGATTTTGGTTTCTAATACCATTCTCCAATAAAGGAACTAAGGTTTCTTGGAGAAATGGCAGTTCTTAAATGGGACAGGAGGTACACAAGATGAGCTTGGGGCATCTTGTAGTTCCAGAGAGTATGAAAATAGCAACAAAACAAAACAATGATGGAGCCGACTGAAAGAGCTTCCAATTGCCAAATCTGGAAAAATTTGATCAACAAAATAAAGTACGACTGGATTATAGACCAAAGTATAAAATAAATATCCATGTGTACATACTATCAAAAATAAAGTGAATAAATATTAATAAATATATTACTGAGGTAGAAGGGACCCATCTCCCATGTGGAATAATTGCAAATATTTTCTGTAGTTAGTTTATACTGAAGGAGGTGGAGCATAACTCACTGCTCCTTAAGTGTGAGCTGTGTGTGTATGACTCTTCCAGTGAATACAGAAAGGAAGAAGAGAGTAACTTTATAGTGGGGAAACCTGACAAACACTACTTTAAACAAGCTGATCAGGGATAATATCAACAATGATAAACCATACTGATAGTCTCTATCCTTCATATGATGTATGAGGCTAGTACTTCATCTCTGGGGTCTTACTCCCCAACATACATTACCCTCATGTTATCATGAGAAAAACATCAGCTCCCAATCCAATTCAGGGGCATTCTACAAAATTCCTGATCAGTAATCCTCAACATTGTCAAGGTCATCAAAGCAAGGGACGTCTGAGAAACTCACAAGTGTGAGGCGCCTAAGGAAACACGATGAGTGAATGTCAGTGGGATCCTGGAATAGAAAAAGGACATTTAGGGAAAAACAGGAAATCTGAATAAAGTATGCCCTCTAGTTAATGTGTCAACAATCTGAGGAGTGTGTTTTCAGGGAAAAAGGCAGAACTTTGGTAATAACCGAAGGGTTTGTGGCTTTGAAACTTGATCACTCTCATTCCCTTGATAATTCCTGAGAGCAATGGTTCCTATTCTTGTTTGATCATGAGAATGATACATTTTGTTAAAAATGATGATTCTCCAGCCATTCCCCTAAGAAATTCTGATTATGAGGCACGAGTGGACCTATATGTTTAACAAATTCTCCACATGACTTTTATGATGAGAAAACAACGGGAAACGCCATTTTGTAGGGGTGGTGGTGAAAACTGTTCTAGCAACAGGGCCGCCTGATACCAAACTTCAGCTGAATGTTTTCAATTCCAGGCAGATTAATTCTAGATGAATTAAAGAACTAAGTGTGAAAGGCAAAACAATAAAATCATTAGATGACAATATAGAGAATATCTTGATGACTTCAGCTTGGCAAAGACTTCTTAAACAGAACACGAAAAGTTCTATCCACAAATAAAAATGACATAAATTGGACTTCCTTAATATTAAGTAGTTCTGCTTAATGAAATATACCACTAAATGTATGAAAACGAGCCACAGAGAGCAAGAAGATTGTTTTCAACTCAGTGACTGACAAAGGGCACATAACTATGATAGGTATAAAAAAAACTCTTATTAATATGAAAAAGACAACACACTAGAAAAATGGGAAAGAGACTTTAAAAAATGAAATTCATAAACCAAGATATCCAAGTGACCAATAAACTTATCAAAAGGCACCTAACCACACTAGTAATCTGGCAATGCTAATTAAAAGCCCAGTGAGTTTCCTCATGTAATCCTCCAGAAAGGGTCAAGTGAAAAAGACCATCAATACGAAGTGTTGGTGAGGATGTAGAACAGTGAGATCTCTCAAAACAGCTGGTGGGGAATGTACATGGATATAACTCTTTAGAAAAGCACTTTGGTCTCATCTTCTAAAGTTGATGCTGTGGATACTCTAAGACTTAGCAGTTCTACTTCTAAGTATATATCCAGCTGACAGGCATTTTCACTTGTGCACCAAGAGACATGTACAAGTATGTTCATAGCAGCCTTTTTCATAATAGCCAAAAAACTGAAAACAAGCCAAATGTAGAATAACTACTCTCCATCCACAGCAGAATGGAGAGGCCATGGGCTGTATGTACAATGTCAGTAAATATGAACAAAGTATGGCAATACCCGGGAATGGCATAAACCTAATGCTGAGCATTTTGAGCCAGATGAAATACATATTATATACTTCCACATATAAAATTAAAAAAAAAAACCCAGCCCAAACCAAACTGTAGTGTTTGGATTGTCTGCTTAGGTGATACAAATTGAAGAGAAGCTAAGAAGGGAACCCCACAGAAGTCAGGAAACTGCTCTACTGACCACCTGTATGAGACCACCTGCCCCAAATCTATTGAAAGGTAATTGCTGGGCTTGGACGCAGAAATCTGCATTTTTAAATCAATGTCCTCAGGAGATTCCGTTGCTGCTCTAGTATGTTAGGAAAACAAAGATGCAAGGTGGGCCCCCCGCGCCTGTCCAGGGATGAGTAGGAATAATTTCTTGGCTGAAGACATCGGATGCCCCAGGCCGACATCAACTCCCCGGTACCCACCTCTCGCACACAGTTCCTGGTCCCTGGAGCCTGGAGACCCTCCTTCCCCTAATCAGAGGCCCTAAAACAATAGCCACGATGTGATGCACTCTAGAAATGGATGACTGTCCATTCCATACAAAACAGTGTATGCTTCCCAATGAGCCCCGGCTTGTCTAAGGAGAGTGTCATATCTGGCGTCAGGGAAACTGAGGTATAGATGTGTTTCAAGGCCTACACACGGCATCGATGGGTCCCCAACTTACTCCACTGCAATGAAGTTCTCAGTTTCGCTGGGAAAGCAACATAATTATGGAATGGAATATTTCCTATTCCATTCACAGCATTTATTTTGAAAACAGCTCCTTAGAGAAAGACTCGTAAATCCTATTATAACATTATCAACTTAATGGTTGAGCTTTTCATGTATAAAAGTTGAACATGTTTACCCTTTTATGAAATTGGGGAACAAATAAATCACTAAAAACAACAAGAAAGTCCAACTTGGGTTGATTTAATGGGAGTGCAGGGTTATGGTCAGGAGTGTGGAAAAAGGGGGGAGAGAGGAAGCAAACGTTTAAGAAATCAAATGGGAAGATGGGTGAAAATCCCTCTAAATCCTTAGGCTGTGACTTATAAACCTATTAACGTGTCATTGTTTCTTCTGCTTGCTTCCTTTAGGATGTCATCGCCAAACTGCACTGCTGGCAGCCCTATGCTCTGCAGGGCTGATCCCCAAGACGCTACAGCTGTTAAAGGTAAGAGCAGCAAGCTCAGTGCTGGGCAGAACCCTTAGCCAAGGTTGCTGTGTTTATAACTTTTAGGTTCTTGATGGTGGCCCTTGTGGTTTCCACGTGTCTACCAGAGGCATGGGGCCGTTAGCAGGAAACTGAACATCTTCCATTCTGGATCTGTCACTCTGAAAAATATGACAGTTATTACAAGGCAAAAATTTTCCTCCTCCAATTAGTCTCAGAATGGAACTTCTGCCAGAGCTTGGAGCTCTAGGTAACGTCATCTAGAGCTTTACGTGGTACAGCAAAGAACTAGGAAGAGCAAGCAAAGCTATAAACCACCAACTAGTAAACTACAGTCGCTAATCTATAACTACTCCACCCTGTTTTAGTTAAAGTAGGATAACACTAGCTGCTATAATGAATAAACCTCCAAATTCCAGTTGCTGAACATAGTAAAAGACTTTTTTCCCTTCCTACAAAGGACAAGGTTGGGTGTTTTTCAGACAGACCTTCCACATGGTGATTTAAAGGCACAGACTTCCTTCATCTTGGGCCCCAGAATCCCTTGTCTCTATCTGGCAGGTGGGGGTAAAGAGTAGAGAAGGCACACCTGCTTTTTGACCACTTCCACCTGGAGATGACACGCACCTCTTATGCTCACATTCCAATGGGAGAATTAGTCACAAGCGTCCACCTAGATGTCAGCTCAGAAATGGATTCCTTGGCTGGGCAGCCACGTCCTAGTAACAGCTACACACACTGGAAAGGAAAAGCTGGCCATCCAGCCACATACTCTGATTTTGAGGAAGAAACACAACAGGCTTTTCCCATATAATTTCCATTTCTCAGGGCTGAATCTTTGAAGGTTTAACAAGACGAATGTAATCACAAATTAGGATTCTTTTTTAGCACTTTATGAAATTTTCTGGTAATATTTTCTGCTGTAGTACATTTAAAGGTTTCATACATATGTGTGTGTTGGGACAGGCGTGGGCGGTGAAAAGAGCTATGCTGCAGCCCCATGGGGTTTTCTGAAATAATGGAGACACAGGTTTTTAACAGCTGCCTTGGATGATTGCTATTCTGTTGGCTTTCCTAATAAAATTTGACTTTATGGGAATAGTCCATTTGAGATGAGTTTTATGTGTCCTCCTATGGTTTGTTGAGGCCAGAGGACAGGACAGTTAACCATTTGTGCAACTGCTAAAATCAAGAAAGACTTTCTTTCTCCCATTTGCAGTAATGAACATAAAATGGAAACACAGTACATATAGCTGGGGAACAAGTCGGAGCTAGGGTACAGGAAATTAAACAGCCTGATCACATCATTCTTAGTAAGCTGAGGTGACAGGGCAACTGATGTGAGTTGCACGAAGTACGATCCTATTCCATTCATGTGCTATTTGTGCCCGTCAGGATTCTGATTAACCTGCTAATCACCTATGAGAGAACCTGGCCTGTGAGAGCTGATAGCTGAGCAGGCCCCCAGCCGATGGGTGGGAGTATTTGAAGGGAGTTAACATGAGCAGCAAAAGCAATCACTTACTGCTATGATAGATACGACTTTGTTTTCCTGTCTCCTCTCCTGTTTTTATGGTGAAGTATTGATAGCAGGAAAGGTAGAAATGACGTAAGTGTATATATTCATAATGATGACTTCTTAATAGATTTTGCCCATGTTTCTTTTTCATTCTCCTCAAATGGTCATGTTAATTTAACTGATAGCTATTCTCTTCGTTAAGGCATGACAGTACATCAAGGCAGAATTATGTAATTTGGCCAAATGATAACTTCTCCTTGGGCTTTCTTTCGATTTCCATGTTTAATGTTTGGATTATCAACTTTAATTGTTCTAGAAACCCCTAATGAAGGGAGTTAAAATAGGAAGCCAATGGTTAAATCATCAGTACAAACCAGCTGTATGAATTTACTCACCACTGGTAGACACCGGTCTGTTGATTGTCTCTTCGTAGAAATGTATCCATTTATATAGATATGCACATCAGGTGAGCTGGGCTTAAGTGTGATTTCACTGTCATCATAGGAAAAAAGTTCTCAAATTCTCACATCTGCCTTTCAAAGAGTTCGGTCTTATTTGTTCTGCTTGTAGGAAGGTGGTTTTCCTTTTGTATTGCTATTAATTTTCTTTCTAAGTCTTTGATTTGGTTGTGGCTTTTTCCTGTTATGGCCCCATCACATGCTCACCTTTCCTATTCAAACAAGAATGAAGCGATCGCTAATAAAAATAGAAATCACGCGTCATAAAATTCAGTACTACCAGCAGGAGCTGTTAAACAATTGAACTTTTCCCCCATTGACGCTCTGCTGAAACAGATTCTAGCAAGTTTCGTTTGCTTCAAATCTTCTCTCCAGCAGAGACAATTCATGAAGAGGTGGTGGAGTGCAGACTGTGGCAGGGCTGGGGCAGCCCTCGCGGGCGAGCCCCACCCCTTCTCTTGTTCTTAGCACTGTGCCTGCGTCCCACACCTGCGTCCTTCTGAGATGAGCCCAAGTTCCCCTTGCAAAGGGTACACTGGCCTCTTTTACTCTTGCTGTTTCAGGAGACGTAATCTGTACTAGGGAAGAGGTGTTACATAGTATGACCACGTCGGAGCCCAGATGTGACCATATGTGTAAGATCTCCTTGGGATAGTCCCTAAGGACAGATAACAAATTCTAAGTGTCTGAAGTAGCGACCGGAACCGTTCTGATGTTATACAGCCTTTTACAAGAATGACAGTGTCTAAGAGAATATTGACATGAACCAAGTAATATTCTAAGCAACATGAATAGGGTTTGTCCTGTTACTTCAAGAGTGTCTGTGCCCATTTGTAAAATCCGTTTTCTTCTACTTCTTTACTCCCACTTTTAGTTCTCTGTGAAGCCTTCTTCAAACGTCGAAAATTTCTAAAAGCAGTAAGAACTCACCAGACCACCCCATAAGTCATGTCTAGACACAGGGAGGTCTTAAAGCATAAACAGGAGGATGTCACTTCTGTTTCCTGTCACACTGGCTATCAAATTCTAATTTTTTACCAAGGCTTTTTAGGTCTTGCATGGATGTGACCCTGTTTATCTTTCTAATCCCATTTCATGCCTTTCCTTCCTTTTGTTCACTCTGTTCCAGTTACAGTGGCTTCCTTTAATAATTTGAAAACGGTGAGCCGTTTCCTACCTCAGGACATTTGTACATACATTGTCTTGGCTGGAATGCAATTATTCTGGCTCTGCTGATCTGTAAACTTCAGTCTGAACTTAAGTGTCACCTCTAAAGAGAGTTTTTCCTGGCCACCATATTTAAAGTAAGTTCTTCCCAGTCTTTCCATCTTAATTTCTATCTTGGTGTCTAGTTTGCTTTGTATATATTATTGTATTTGTTTACTTGTTTATTGTTTCTTTCTCTTTCTAGAGTGTAAGCTTCATGAGAACAGGAGCGTCTCTGTCTTGTTTGTCTCTGTATCTCCAGCATCTGGGACAGAGCTCAACACAAACCAGATGCCCTATGATTATGTGTTTAGCAATTATGGACCTTCCATTCTTCACTTTTTCTTCTTCACAACATACTTCCTTATGGAGGCAGTTTCTTATGTATCATGTGTCTTCTAAAAGGGAATTTATAAAGTACTTTTTAAAATTAGAATGTAGTTTCCATAGAAGCAACCTTTCAAAAACTCTCTTTAGAATCCTATGTAGCCACAGTTCTATGTACCACATAGAATTGTAATACTTTAAAAAATGAATGGATCAATAGCATGTGACATTGTCGCATAGGTACACGATTTTAGTTATACACCCTCTCCACCCCCCACCCATGTTCTGGAACGGGCTGAAGGAGATACAGCCAGCTGACCTCCAAATCTGGAACATACACATGCAGTAGTAGAAACAAGTGATGGCCACTCACTTGTGGTGAGAGGCAGGGAGGAAAGAGAACCCGAGAACACCTGGTGCCTCTGGGGCCCAAGCAAGGTAGTACCTTCCATTTCTTAGTAATGTGGGGCTTGTGGCTTCCCAGCTTTGTTAACTTTGCTTTCATAATGTCTCAGGGGTTGTGCCCTCTGGTGCTGTTTTGGGATCGTTTCCAAAACTTACTGCTCCTGGAGGCTGGGACCCTGGAATGAAGGTGGAAGCAGAAGGGTTAGGGCATGTCTGAATAGAAAGGGCTTTCCACACAGATTTCCAGTCTGCCTGAGAAAAGGGGACAGCAGGCTGGTCCTGGCTTGGAATCCTAAAGGGGAATATGGCGCCAAACCAGGCCACCTGCCCCTGACTTCCCTGGGAGAGACACACAGCTCCCTAGTCAAGGCTCCTTCACAGGCAGGCTAGCTTTGCCCAGGCAGAGGCATCAGGGGACTGTCCCCTCGCTAAGGCATCCTTTGTTCTGAAGTCCAGAAGTGGGGCCACCCGGAAAGACTGTTGCCTCCCCTGCAGCTACTGGGAGAAACACTAAAAGTGCGAATGAAAACCTCCCTGCACCCCTGCCCTTGCGCACTCCCCTCCCCCCTAGAAACTGGTTCTTGTCCAGCTCATCCTGTGTGGGGCCCCACACCGTCCTGTGCCTGTCCTCTGGATCGTTTCTACCCTGAAGTTCGTCCCTCACTTCCCACTCCCATCACATGCCCTGGGAATGTCCTTCTTGCCTTTTCTCTGTCGTCTTCCCCACACACGTTGCTTGATGGGCGACAGATTTTTCCACTTGCACCTGGTATAGCCCTTTCAGTCTGTTCTGGTGAGAGGAGCCGAGGACTCCTCAGGCTTTGGCCCACGTGTCTTCACTGTCTTCTCCTAGAGCCACACTGGTTTGCCTTCCACAGCTCACAAAGGAAAGCTGCCCCTGTGGGAAGGTTGGGGCCTGGGAGGGCCTGACGGCAGGCTGCCCTTCACCTCATCCCCGCCCTCACCCTGCTCCCGCCTGCTCTCACTGGGTACCTTGACAGCACTGCAGCCCAGGGTCTGCGACAGAGGGAATGAGGTGACTTAGAACAAGCCGCCCTCGCCATGGGCTTCCCACCTTCGCTCCTGGTGTGGGCTGTCACAGCACCAGGACCTGTGAATGCTGGCGTTAGTTTGTTTTCTGACCAATTGGTATGCCTTGCTGTGGGAAGTGCATACATTTCCTGTAAACTACAGAAAGAAAAAGTTGTCACTGGCCACCAGTAACTCTAGAAAGCCTGATAAGCAATTTGCCTGGGACTGAGGTCATCACCACACTGACAATGATACATATGCTGGCTGAGTGTCCCCACACCCCAGAGAATTTCCAGGATGGGCCCCCAGACTCAGGAATACCAGTGTCCCTTTCAGGTGTTGAGAATTTTGTTTTGCTCTCTCTCTTTTAAATTCGGAAACAGTCTAATAAATGGTTAAATGTGTTTGCCAGAAAATATTCAAGTCTAAGGCAACAGTTTCCAAATTCCCTGCAGAGACTGGACACCAGGGAACACTGGCAACCAAGCCTGTTATTAAGAAGGTCACAAATGCCATCTGTTACCGGGTGCACTTCACTAGTCAAGCATAACATCAACTAGAAGGTGGCTGCCATTGCTTTTGCCTGTGAACTTGAAAGGTAGCCCTATAGAGGGTACACCAGTGACTTTCGTGGGCTGTGTGAGCAATCCGTGTGTCTGCCTACAGGATGGGCTGGAGTCATGTGGGGAGAAGATAAGAAGACAAAGCATTGATTTCAGGTCTGTCCTTGGTCATGGCTCAGATGTGATTCGGCCTGCTGCCTGCTGGGTTTCCTAATCTTTTTCCGCCTAATTGATTTAGCCAACTATAAAATATGATAATAGCATTCCTTCTTTACCAATAATTGTGAAATTAAGGCAGATAAATGAATGCCTTATGCTTTTATTTACAATTTAACAATTTTTTTCATCCACAGAAAAGTTGAAGGAATAGTTCAATCAGTATTCACCTACCCTCACCTAGATGCATCAGTTTGAACATTTCGCCACGTTTGGTAACACGTGGCTTTATCTCAGTCTCTCTCTGCTGATACTTATATGTACTTCCTGCCCAACTATTGAGAGTGACATAGAGACACCATTACAGTATGTCCTTAAATGCTTCAGCATGTGCCTCCTAAGCGTAAGAATGTTCTCTTACAGAACCATAGTACTATTATCACACTTAAGAAACTCAACGTTGATAGAATACTTTTTATTACACCTAATATACAGTTCATGAAATGCCTCATTCTTAAAAATCTGCCAGGAAAAGATTTTCTCTGTCATCTATCCCAGTGGTTAACAGCTCTCTCTTTAAGACACCTCACGTTTTTGAGGCAGTTTGAAAAATCTGATGAAAGCTTTGGACCCCACATTCAGAAAAATAGCTACAAAGATACTTCCGCAAGCCATCCATGCACGCATCGTGGGTCCCTCCAGGTGTCCACGAACTCTAGGTTAAAGCGTTGTTAACCTTCGATCTAAATTCTCCTCGTCTATGTACCTACAATTTAAGTCCACAGTACTCAAAAAGGTTAAGAATGGCTTGATTGACTTTGCTTTCCAACATTATATTTTGTGTTCATGAGGCTTCATTTCAAGAAACTCAAAGTTTCAAGGAACTCAGAGATGAGTAGGTAGGAGATCATATTATCCCCCATCTATGGAAAGGAAACCGAATCACGAATACAGCTAAGACTTGTGCTATGACAGACACCAACAGGACTAAGTGATTAGAAGACCTAGATGAGCACTCCCAAACTTGAGATTCTCCAATTCTCAAAGAACCTCTGCTCACCAACCCACATTGGCTTTCTTGACAATTGATGTTAAAAACCAAATCCCCGTAGCTTTCCATCAGGGTAGGCACAACATGTAAGGGCCTAGTACATAAAGTTAGAATTTGTTGGCATTCACTAACATGGTTATTTCCATCAACAAAATCGCCCAATTTGGTTCCTGTTCTAGGACTACGAAGCGGAAGCAGGCAGGTGGATACACACAAGCAAACTAGGTTCACATTAAATGTCCTTTATCAAAAGGCCAGCTGAAACTGCCAAGGTTAGGTGGGCTCGATTTTGTCAACTGTGAACTCATAAGGAAAAGAATCTTTAGCTAACCATCCTTCCACATATGTAAGGTTGCTGGTGTTCTATAAGCAGACTAACGAAAAGATTTCTAGCTGTTAGAAAAATGACCAAATTTGCTGAGAAAACAGGCATAAATGTGTAAATCCCTCATGCAGTTGTCTAGCAAAAATTCTAATGTCTGTTTTTCCCCCATAATCTACTGAATGGCTCAATATTACTTTGTAAAATTTTAATATAATACATCATTTACTGATTAATGATTATCTCATATAATTCTTAAAAGGAAGGGTGACAAAAAACTAGCCTTAGGCAGGCCTATGGGATTTATAAAATCCTTATAGAGCTTCTAGGATTCACAGCCAGTGGAATAATCAGAGCTAATTATGCACAATAAACTTCTTACCCATCTGCTTTTACTGTTGCTGTGAAAAAGTGGGTCTTTCTTGAATTTAGCTAGATAATTGTTGAACTCTTTATTTGACTTTTGCTTAAGATATCTTGTTTTTAAAAGTATCAGCATAAAATAACATAAATGACAATGTGTTTTTGCCAAAGGCTATTCCTTTCCCTTGACTCATCCCCAAAGACCAGACCCCATCATATTACACCAACAAGACCCCAGTTTTCTTTACTGATCAATTTTTATTTACTTTTAATCAAATTAATTTGTTTTCTTTTTTCTTTTCTTTTTTAAATCAAAACTACCAGAGAACTCAACATGATTTGTCATTAGGGAAATGCAAATTAAAATCACAATGACATACCACTTTGCATCTGTAAGAATAGCTGTAATCAGAAAGTCAGACAATAACAAATATTGGGTGAGGATATGGAGAAACTGGACCTTCATTCATTGGTAGTGGGAGTGTAAAATAGTAAAGCCACTTTGGAAAACACATTGACAGTTTCTTTAGAAGTGAAACATGCATTTACCATCGGGTCCAACAATTCCACACCTAGGTAGTTCTCCAAGAGAAATAAAGCCAATGTCTACTCAAAGACTTATACGTGAATGTTCACTGCAGCATTATCCGTAATAGCCCCAATTGGAAATAACCCTTATGTCTATCACGTGGTAAATGAATAACAAAATATGGTATATTCATATCACAGAATACCACTTATCAATGAAAAGCAACAAAATATTAAAACAGCAGCCAGGTGGATGAACCTCAAAAACATTATAAGTAAAAGAAGCCAGTCATAAAAGACCACATAATGCATGATTCCATTTATGTGGAATGTCCAATAAAGGTAAATCTATAGCGAAAGAAAGTGGGTTAGTGGTTTTCCGGGGCTGGATGTAGGAAAGGAGATTAGCCATAAATAGGCATAAGGGATCTTATCAGAATAATGAAAATGCTCTAATACTAGACTTCAGTGTTATAGTGATGGTTGCATAACTTGATACATTTACTCAAAATTATTCAATTGTACACTTTAAAGTGGTTCATGTTTATGATATCTAAGTTATACCTCAAGAAACTTGTTTGAAAAATATACCTTCTTCAGACTTTGAGAAGAGTTTATAGCCTCAGAATGTCAGCATGATTTGGTTCCCTCTGACTCTTAAGAGTTTAAGCTGTGTATCATAGAAGAATGTCCCAGGCAGAAAAATGTTTACCCCGTGTGGGGACAAAGCCCCAAAAAGCAGTTTCCAGGCTCTCGGCCTCACATAGAAAGGTGCTGGCTCGGGTAGTAAATGGCCATTAACTGTGATCAGATGGCCATCAGCTGTGGCTAGTTGGCCGTCAGCTGTAACCCGTAAGCCATTGGCCACTAATATAACTGCTGTGGCTACGCTAGCAGAAAGAATTGGGGGCTAGCAAGAGCGGATTGCAGAGAGGCGGATGCCGCAGGTGAGAATATATTGGTTTGACTCCCCTACTTATGGCTCCGTGGGTGTTCCTGTTTGGCCTTACCGTGTCCTGCGTTCTTATGTGGGGAGTGGGAGCGGAGACGCTGCACGACACATAGTGCAGCGAGCAGGATTCCCTGTGCGACACCCCGATTTCTGGTTTCCAGTTCTGCATGTAAAGAGCTTGGAAGTCATAACTCCATTCCTAACAACAGGTAAAAAGCTGAACAGGCTGAAAAAATTAACAACTGTTTTTAGATCTTTAAGAGAGGGGCGGACACAGGGCAAACCACTGCCCCCAAAACCGGGGAGAGAGACAGACATGCAAATACAGGGAATCGCAACTTCCTGAGCAGACTCCCCGGCGGGAACCCCCTCAGAACCAGTGCCAGGGTCTCAGTGTCTGAACTGTGACTGACAAACTGCTGCAGACTCAATGTGGACAAGTCTGGGAGTTAACTCCAGGGAGGCCCAAGCATAGGGCGTCCCTACAGCATTGTAAGATTTCCCTCCAGGAACTCGACCAGGATCCCAGAGTGAAATACTGGAAAAATACCCTGTATGCTTCTGGCAAAGGGAGGGAAAAAGGAAAGATTTTGAAATATTCCAGAGCACTATGTTCTTAACAAGGAGAAACTAGTTAACTAGAAATTAGTCTGCCGGGGTATTATAGCCTAACTGACCCTGGAAAAAGGAAACACCCACCTCCAGCCCACTCTAGCCATCCTGTTCTACCAAAGGGAAGCAGAAAAGAAAAAACAACAACTGAAAACACTGGTGAAGTTCACCATTTAGAGGCATAAGCTCACGAAAGACTGAGACCCAATCACAGGCTTACTTCAGGAAACCCTCACAGTGAAAGCTAAAGGACATGTGAAATAAATTATTCTGATTACTTTTATTATAGACTCATAATTTCAGTGTCTCCTTAGCTGTTATCAGTACTGTTTGCTTTTTAAAACAAAATTGAAATGTGTACCATAAAAAAATTTTACCCACCCCCCCCACCAAAAACGCCAGAGGGTTTGCTAGGAATTAACTTTTCATCACAGTTTCGTCTTACCACTGATGCTTACTTTTCTGTTGGTGAGATTCTAAAAGAAAACAAGTGATGTGTGTACAATTTGTGGGTATCGCCTAACTGGGAGTGTAGGAAATTTTAAGGTAACACTGGTTTTCACTGTTTGTTTGCATGCAGGATTACTCCCTCATATAACCCGTTCCTTCAGCAAGTCCCTGGATGTCAAGCACAAAGTGGTAAGGCCAGCATGTCTCAATGATCATGTCCCCGTGGAGAGCTTAGATGATGGCACACCATTGCTCCTAGGGGAAAATGTCGTGTCAGGTTCCTGTAAGCCTCTGTTCACCACATTTTCACCAACTGATCAATCCATAAATTTGTTTTATGTGCATTTCTGTTTAAAGACACTTTATTTGCTGTATGTCGTTGATTCATTAACATTGAACTCACGGCTAACAGCACTAGAACTCATACCTACATGAAGTTCATCCGACACATATATGTTCTCCATAAGGCTCATCACAGTCTTCTTGTGGGTGCCATTTTAAGCAATAAAGTTCCTGACAAAAAGTTTAAAAATGCAGAAAATGGGACACCACATAGGCCACAAAAAAAGACACCTATTTACAGTGTGAGAGCTGAAACAAGAAGCAAAGTACCCTCTTCTGAGAACGTGCCTGTTCACCACTCTGTGCATGCCCTTGAATGATCTCAAAAGTGCGAGTATTGACTTTGGGGTTACAAATACATTTTAGTGATTATGCAAATTCACACATACGGACTCCATGACTAATGAGGATCGATGCTATTCATTTCCTTTGCCTATTTTTCTATTAGGGTTTTTAGTTTATTGATTTATATAAGCTATTTGCATATTAGGGTAGTATTCTTTTACCTATCGTGTTTTATAAATATTTCCCCCAGTTTTATCTTTCCATTTTACTGTTAGTATCTGTTACTATAGTGGCTTTTGGCAGCAGTAGCAAAATGCCTTTTGAATCGGGTGGACAACGCTGGAAAAGGAATTTTGTTAAATGTTTGTTGCTGTGAAAGTGATTGGTATGTATCTTTATCTCTCTTTTTCACAGGCACACCAAATTCTCTTCCATGATTTTTCTCCAGCACCTCCAAATTATGAAAAATCAAGTAAGTCCTATCCTATGCTACTACTTTCCATTCATGTTCTGCCTTTATTTTAATTAAGATCTTCACGTGATATATTCATTCGTTCCAGAGTCTGAGGCTATTTGAGGCCTTTGGCATTTCTGCCTCCTTGTTACTTCATTGTAACAGTAAGGATGATAGGATGCAGAAATAAAAGGGGGGAGAAATCCCACAGAGACATTTGTCAGCAGCAGCGCTGAAAAAAGAGCAAACGTGTGAGACGGTTGTGGTGGTCACAGAGGTTTGGGGTGGGGGGTAGTGTGTAAGTGAGGGTTTGGAACTATTGATTAAAAAATGGTTTAGGAATAGCAGTAAATTTCATTTGTTCATACCACTGTAGACTCTGTTTATCACAAGCCCTGACCCATTGGCTGGCTGTCTGTTCATGCTAGATGCAAAGATTAAAAAGCCAGCCTTTGAGAATCTGATGAACTACAGTCGACGAAGGACAGACTTTCTGAGGCGTGTAAGCATCTTTGTACTTGTCTCCCGGAAGTGGACCCCTGGGGTAGCATCAGTAAGTGAGCACAGTGTGGCAGTGATGGCGGTGGCGCCATGTGTGTGTTTAGAGTTGGTCACGTATGTATGTTTAGAGTCGGTGGCCTGTGTGTGTTTAGAGTCGGTGGCCTGGGTGTGTTTAGAGTTTGTGGCGTGTGTGTGTTTAGAGTTGGTGTGAAAGTAATCCCTTAATTTATAATTAAGCGACAAACAGAAAAGTACTGTCCTGATAAGCAGTCTCCCTTGAAGCCGTGAACGTTTCTTGTCTAGGGCTCTCCAGTTGTTTTGGAAACAAGCCTCGAAGGGGATTGGAATTTCTCTTGTACTGTCCAAATTTTCATGAGTGATATCAGTGACTTGCTGGATTCTGCCTCTTGCAAAAAAGGCATTATGTGCTCAGACCGTCGTCCCTTCTGGGAACCCACTCCGGGTACCTAGTGTCCTGGGCCCACTCTCCTCGTGTGGCTGTCCCTGCACCCGCGGACATGGTCCTCCAGAGCAGGGGTTCTGTCTTGCCTGACCAGACTTTCTCAAAATCCTGTAATTTTTTAAATTAAATTTATTGGGGGTGACATTGGTTAGTAAAATTATATGTGTCAAGTATACAGTTCTATAATACATCGTTTATAAATTGCATTGTGTGTTCACCACCCAGAGTCAGTTCTTCCATCACCAGTCTGTCCTTTTGATCCCTTTTACCTTCATCTACCACCCACCCCCCTTACCCTCTGGTAACCACTAAATTGTTGTGTGTCTATGAATTTTTATTTGTTTGTTTTCTTGTTCCTTATTTGCTTTGAGTTTTATATCCCATATATGAGTGAAGTTATATGGTTCTTGACTTTTTCTGTCTGACTTATTTTGCTTAGCATGATAATCTCCAGATCTATCCATGTTGTCGCAAATGGCAGTATTTCATCTTTTCTTATGGCCAAGTAGTATTCCATTGTGGATATGTACCACATCTTCTTTATCCAATCATCTATTGAAGGACACTTTGGTTGTTTCTGTGTCCTGGCCACTGTGAATAATGTTGCAATGAATATCGGGATGTATATATCTTTACGGATAAATGTTTACAGATTTTGGGGGCCAGATACCCAGAAGAGGGATTGCTGGGTCATCAGGTAATTCTAGTCTTAATTTTTTGAGGAACTGCCATACTGTTTTCCATAGTGGCTATACTAATTTACATTCCCTCCAGCAGTGTATGAGAATTCCTTTTTTTCCAACACTTGTTATTATTTGCCTTGTTGATGATAGCTATTCTAACAACTGTGAGATGATATCTCATTGTAAAACCCTGTAATTTTTAACAGGATGTTAAAATGGGATTCTTTCTATGTCTTAGAGTTCTGGCAGAGACTCCTAGAGAATGAGTTGCAAGAATAAAAACTGGTTTCTGCAAGTACCATATTGACTTCACCTCATTCATACAACTGTTACAACTATTTTTGCTATCCTATAGGGCTTTGGTTTATTAAGATTTCTCTAAATTGACTTAAAAAAAAAAAACAACCAACAACTCAGCCTTACCCTAAGTAGTTATATTTGCAATACCATGGGTTTGGTATGCTAGTTATGTGTATTAGGATAAAACAAACCTGACCATTAAAATAAAAAATGTTTTTCAGGTATCATCTCACATTATCACAAGAACCACCAGTAATGTATAGATGTCATTCTGGAAAATGCTTGTTTATGGGCACCAACTAGCTAATCTGGTAAATTTAGCTGATGGAACAAGGTGGGACGGTCCACCTCGGTTCCCAGATCTATTCAATGGTGGTTTTCCAGAAATAGTGCATTTTTCTTGATTTTTCTGCTGTAAGACCTGGTAACTTTCCTATGGAACACTTCAAGCATGGGAAGGCAGTGTGGTGACAGGCTGTGGAGGAAGTTATTTGGGGGCATGTGGAGCTAGGCCATCCACTGAAAATTATAGTGTGTGGGCAGCCGGGGACCTCCCTTCACTGCAGGGTTGGTACATGCTTCAAGGAAGGATAGACAATTTCCTGAAAGTATATTTACTGCTAGCTGGACTCCTGGGAGTTCTTGGGAGAATCATTAACTATTGTTAAATAAATAAATCCCTCTTGCTGCATGGAGTTGTACTGGTGCCAAGCAATTCTACTGCCAGTGTCCGCAGCTGTTCTGGGGAACAGTTGCCTTTCTCTTTGAGGTGCTTCCCCAACCCCTCCCCTAAAGTGAATTCTCTACATCACAGTAGCCTCTTTTAAGTCAACAATTCCCGACAAATTAGTGACATTACATCTTGCTCCTGTGTTTATGGTACAACAGACTAAAAGTACACACACACGCACACACACCCATACACCCATATAATTCATATGGGGCACTTGTTTGGGAAACACTGGGCCTAGAGTTCTGACTAAAACATAAATCATGACTTTTTATTTATTAGATAAGGCAAAATCTTAACTTGTTTGTATAGACATTATATTGGGAAACGAACAAGCATTGAGATGTAAAATGCAGAAATTCCTGCTCAGCATCAAGTAGGGATTGAGTGAAATTTACAACCATCATTAACAATATTCTCACTTTAAAAAGTATTTGCTTGGTGTCTAATCCCTTTGGTAACAAACTTCTAAATATTTATATTTCTGGGCCCTATCTTCAAGAAGTTCATGATGTAAAACTGAAAGCAGAGAAAGTCATCACAGCCAGACTAAAGGAGGGGGGTGGGCGAGTCAGGGCAAGGACCTTGCCGCTAAAGGATGGTGTAAGGGGAGGTAGAGAAGCAGTGGGTGTTTCAGTCAGTGATTCCAGGAGTTGCCTCTTTTTTTTTCTCCCCTGCTTATTGATCTGGCCTTCCTGGCACAGACAGGATAGATGAACTAGGAAGGTTAAAGGCGATGGGAGACAATGTAGACCAATCCCAACTCCCGCTCAGGAGGGGTGTCTGGCAAGCTCATTCCCAGTTCTGTGCAAAAAGTAACCTTTGGGTGGGTGAGTGCTGACAACCAAGCCGTTTTCCTCCAGCCTCCGGAACGATGTAATTCTGCAAGCAAGGTCGCCTCGTCTGAAGACTCAGACGCTGATCAGTACTACGTTTATAGTCTGGGAGGCCCGTTAGGAGTCATTCAGAGGAGTCGGAAACAAAGCTGGAGGCCCGGAGTTCGCTTAATTAAGGACTGTGAGGTATGAGAGTGCTGGGGAACACGCGGCCTCGTCCGGCGGGGTTTCCTGGACACGCCTCCCCGACTTCAACCGCCTTCGTCCCTCAATTTGGGTTCTCGTTCATTGGAAGAGGAAACAGAAGTTATCGGTATCCTCATTATTAAAATTTCCTTGAAATACTTGGAACTGCACGTTTTTGCAAGAACCACAGGAGTGCCGGTGCGGCCCCCACAGCTGTGAGCTCCAGCGTCCAAGGGAGCCGGTCCCCTTCCATCTGGGAGTCCGGGGGCGGCGGGGGGGGGGGGGGTGAAGGGTGCAGGGCTGTGAGAAAGGCGTTTTGTGTTCAGAGCAGTGGCCCCGAAGCTGCCAGGTTGTCCTGCGTGCGAAGTGGCAGGGAAGCACATTGGCGCTGGCCTTCTCGCGGGCGGGGGCAGCCCGAGTCAAGGCCTTTCACACCCTGGCTCTTTCCCGAGGGGCCCGGGTCCCCAAAGCCCCGCCCACGGCCAGGTCCCCTGCCCGGGTCTTCTCTCCTCCCCGTCGGTTCCCGGCAGGTCCTTCTCCTCCTCCTCCCTCCACGATATTCTCCCTCTTCCTCTTCTGCATCCCTTCTTCCTCCGCATTGCCCCTCCCACGAATACCCCCCTCCCCCCCCACGAATACCCCCCTCCCCCCCCAATGAGGAAGGACCCGCCACAATCCAGGGCGGCAAAGGGCCCCAGCAGCCCTCGTCCTAGGAAAAAAGGCAGAACCACGTGTGGTCACGAAAGTAGCTGCCTCCTGCCCCCTCTTCCTCCTCACCCCCCCCCCCTCTGCCCCCTGCTCCCTGTACTCCTGTGGACCAAGACCGTCCTTCTCTTTATGATTTCTATTGAATTGAAATGGTAATTAAAAGTCACACCATCAGCACCCCCTACCACCACCACCACCACCAAAAAAAAAAAGAAAGAAAGAAAAAAAGAAAAACCTGCAAGTGGTTACTTTTGTTCTTTAGCCCACGTTAGGCTAAATACACTCCCAGCAAGCCATCTGGTCTCATTCCCAGACCCCTTCGTATGGTTTCCATTAAGTTTGCCAAACGGGGCATTTTCAGTGCAGCCCTGCAACCACTCAGGAACCTCCAAAACTTCTGTCCAGTCCAGTCTCATTTAGAGAATCTCAGGCCTCTTTTAAAGTTCTGAGTCCATTTACCTGATGGTCCTGGTCTTAGCTGTAATGAATGTGCTTTCCTACTCCAAGTAAGTCGGTTCTTCATGCTAATGATTACTGTTCATTCATTATTTTTTTTTTAACTATGCAAGGCGTAACTTGTTGGAATTTTGTTTTAATTCTAAAAACCTACGTTGACAGCTTTGTAGATGATTTTACAAAATAACCTGGCCACAGAAATTCCATTTGACCAGCAACCTTTGTATTGTTGGGTCTACGCAATTTATCTGCCTTGCTGTCCCCCATTCCTTCACCTCCCCCACCCCCAAAGACAAGAAAACAAATGTTAGCTTATGGAAAAATATTCCCTTACACTTGGGTTAGGGTTTGTGGTCCAAGAAAAAAGGGAGCAGGCTGGCTCATAGAATCAGAGTGCTATAACTGGAAAGTTCCTTAGAATTTATCAAAAATAAGTGTCCGTTTATTGAGAAGACTCAGAAAGTTTGGGGCTTAGGGAATGTCACCTGGTTTATGAGTAAAGTACTAAAGTACTGTGGCCTAGTTTGGCAAGGAGACATAGACATCAAGTTGTTACACCAGATGCAACAAAAGGGATTTTGACCAAATTCAATTTAATTTTAGCATCTCTCTCTCTCTCTCTCTCTCTCTCTCTCTCTCTCTCTCTCTCTCTCTCTCTCTCTCTCTCTCTCTCACTCTTCCTCCCTCTCTCCCTTTACTCTGCGGTTCCCTCTTTGTCCCACTCAAGGTCTTGCCTATTTTACAGCCCTTTCCTGTTTACCCTCACCTAAACTTCACTCCCTTCTTTCTCTTTTCCTTGCCTTTCTATCCCCCATCCTACCCGAGCCCCGAACATAAGATTTTATTTGGGTTTTTAAAATGAAACCAGGTGCTGCATAAAACAAAAGCAGAGTAATTACAAGGAAAGACTATCCAATGCCTAAGGAATGTGCTGAGTTTTATGACTCAGGCTGTCCTGGCAAAGAACTCTGACTTACATGGAGAGGTGGGTGGCACAGAGCACAGACCATACATGGCAGCCTGGCCTCCCCAGATAGGTCAGTAAAGGCAGCCTGTGACTCATTTCACAAAACCAGAGAGTCTGTTCCTTGTGGAACAAGATTTCCCGGAGGCTAGAGCCAAAGGATCATCAGCGTTTCCCGCGGGGGCCAGTTCAACCTGACATAGCAGGGGCCACCTTGAGGTTTGGAGGGGAAGGGAGCCTGGGAAGAAGGCCATCCCTGGGAAAGAAACAGGCTTGATGGACTTGGGCAAGGGTTTTTGGTGCCTTTAAGAGTTGGATAACATGGGAGCTGCAGAGTGACATAAAAATTAGCATGTATTGTGGAGACAATGGCTTGTGAGCTCCAGGTGGCAGGATTGCCCCCAGAGGTGTTTGTTCTTTGCAGCAGTGTGGTGATGAGTGCAGGAAAAGCTGGTCCAATTCTGGTGGGGTTTCTGGGGTGCCACTGCTAATGCAATCAGAAGGAGTAACTAAGAACGCAAGTGGTGGGCTTTACATAAACACCCGAGAGACACCCAGGCACACATCCTCACATTCTCAGGATTCTTTTCAAATGAGCATAGTAATGGGGTGAGGTGTACATTTTTTCTGTTACTAAGAGACAGGCTGAGAGAGCTGGGAGCTCTAAGGAGACTGTGTCCCTAGAGGTGGCGGGAGGGGTCTGCGCTGGGTGACAAGGAGCTGTTTGTGCAGGCTTCATCCCACAGGCCTGGGCTGATCATGACTGATGGTGCTTCTGGTTGCCACCCTGCCCGGCAAGACTGTCACTTTCTGAATGAAAATGAACCTTGACTGGCATAAAGGAGGTCTCCATGCAGTAGTCCCATAGAACAGGCCGTATTTTTCCTTTTCTTCTCTCTGTTTTTCTTTTCCTTTCCACGGAATACCCATTGAAAAGCTGTGGTGACTATTCCGTAATTGCAGGAAGAGCTCTGCTTCACTTTTTCATTAAAGTCTACTTACCTGGAAAAATAAAGTCTTTTAAGGACCATGACTTCATAAATATTTATAGTGCGAAGCAGGCGTCACTCCGGTTCTGTAGGAGAATGGGCTCATTCAGTTTTATTTATGATGTGACACTCGGGTGAGTGACATCCGTCATCTGGGTCGGCCCTCCACTCTGTTCCACTGAAGCATGTTTATGGAGTGATTATGCCTGCAAATAGTTGCTATTTTTAGTCTCTCTCCTTCCCTAACCCCCTCTTAGCCCTTTTAACTCCTCAAACCAACAAAAAGCCAAGCTTATGGTCAAGGGAAGATTTGAATCCTAATGACAAGGCACAGGGGCTTGAACAAGTAAGTGCTGTAGGAGCAGCTGACGAGTTGGGAGGCAATTAGACTGGGAATGATGACTGTTATTATAGCATTTGTACACGAAGGTGGTTTTGTTGGGTCTCTGTCTAGCAGGTGAGGGCTTTCAGCTGGGCGTGAGGGGTTTTGACAGGTGACGGGCATGGGCCTGAGTGACAAATACAGATGGATATGTATGAGACTTTCCTTCCCTGGGAGCTTTCTCTGGACAGGATCTCAGATCTGTCACCGTGCACCCCTGGGGCTTTGGGGGCAGAGGCTGGTGCGAGCTCTGTGACCTCAGCTGGGTCCTGGTTTCTGGTGTAACCCAAGGCTACCCACTCTCAGCCACATGTGGCCCCTGGCTGCGGGACGCAGCTGCCTTCCATCTGCTGTGGAGGGGAGAAGCCACCTCTGGCTTTGGGCTTTCCAACTGCACAAGCCCTGACCTGGACATCCAGGCTGGACCTCGGCCTACTTCAGGGCTCAGTGATTGCCCCTGATCAGCTTAGCCACCTATTGTTTATGCTGGGAAGGGCCAGGTCTTGGCACAGGGGCCTGAAGTGTTGCCAGCACTTATTTTTAGAGACAGGAAAATGTTTGCTTTTTGGCAGCTGCTCTTTTTTTTTGGCACACACTGGGATGTCGTAAAAAAGTTCAAGTGAGAGATTCCAAGTCCTAAATTCATGGTGTATGACATAGGCAATAGTACCATGAAGTCTCAACAGAAGCCTTTGTGGAGCCTGAGAGCTTTCACTAGCAGCCTTTTGCACAGAGCACATCTCCTGCTGTCCTCTGGAAGCAAGGCCTCTAGTTCACGGACTCACAGCCTGGATATCCAAGGAGGCCCTTTTGGGGGTCAGCTGGTCTGAAGTTTTATAGTTCTTATGTTCATTCATCTCCTCCTCTTCCAGTTCATAATCTAGTCCAACTCAGTAAGCACAGAAAGAAAGGAAGATAGGAAAAAAAGCAGGAAGGAAAGGAGGGGTCGGGGGGAGAGAGAGAGAGAGAGAGAGAGAGAGCGAGAGAGGGAGAGAAGAAAGGGAGGAAGGAAGGAAGGAAGGAAGGAAGGAAGGAAGGAAGGAAGGAAGGAAGGAAGGAAGGAAGGAAGGAAGGAAGGAAGGAAGACTGCTAAATCAGAAGTTTGTCGCCCTTCCTTAGACCCACTGTCATTGTCACCATGATAACTGGTTAAGGCAGCCAGCTTCCAGCGCAGGAGGCACATTACTACACTCAGGGAAACTTGCATTTTCAAATTTTATTGGAATATTTTTTGTCCTCAGTATGGTCCCTCTTCAAACGTTTTTGCACGTTCTGCGATGTGGGGTACTGACAATGTATCTGCAGGCATTTTGTAAATAGTAATGACATAGGCAAAGTAAAATGAAATGGAAATAAAAGTAAAGAATTTACTTGTTTCCTTCCTTCCTTTTTCCCTAACCTTTTAAAAAATTACTTTTTAATTATAAAAATAAAACATGAATACATTCTTCTTTGCTACTCGATTACCTTTTGGAATCATTTTTCTTCTTGCTGGAGTACATCCTCTGGTAGGTTTTCTTTTGTCTTCTCTCCTTTCTCTGCCAGAAGTGTCTGTGGACAATATTTTTTGAGGGCTTACGTGTCTGAGAATTTATTTTCATCTCTGATTTGAGTGTTAGTTTGGCTTGTTACAGAACTCTACGTTGGAATTTATTTTTCCTGAGCATTTTTAATTTATTGTTCCATTATTTTCTTGAAACTGCTATGGTTAATGTGAATCTCCCTCCTTTATAGGTAATTTACCTGTGTCTTATTGTACCTTTTAGGACAGTCTTTTCACATTGATGTTCAGGAGTTTTATTATGCTCTCTCTATGTGTGAGTTTATTTTTAAAGTTGATCCTCCTTGGCACTGATAGGCTCTTTCAGTCTGAGGGCTGGGGTCGTTCTTTAGTTCTAGGGTGTGGGGTGGCAAGGAAAAAACCAGAAAGGTTAAATTCATCTATGTAATGAAGTGCTGAAGAGGAGAGAAAGGGTCTGTGTGGCCTGAGTGTTGGGAAGAATGTTAAGGGGTTTTAGAGAAAGGGAAGGGAGGGAGGTTTGGAGATTTCATTGCCAGGAAGGTGCGGAAAATGCCCTAAGATGTTTAAGATCTTTGGATGTACATCAAGAACATATTCCCTTTTTGGTGTTTTATGGAGAAGTTACGACTTGAATTGCTGTTAATTATATTTTTTCTGTGGGACTGTTTTTCCCGTGATTTGATAATGAAACTGAAACACAAACTGCTTGGGGTAAAGATGAGTTATAGAAACAATTATTATTTTAAATTAATAAGCAATCTTCCCCCCCCCAAAAAAAAAAAAGAAAACTGAGACCCTGTTAAGGTCTAGTTCCTTCTTTTATGTAATGAGGAAATATAATTAGACGCTCTAAAGCCCTGCCTTTTCTCCATACCTCTCAGTCGCTCTCTCTTCTGCATCTTTCATTTACCTACCTACCTATTATTTGTTAATTAATAGCTTATAAGCAGCATTGACAAATAGTTTGTTCACTCATTTCTGTAATTTGTTACCAAATGAGCTGTCATGAATGGATTATAGCTTTGGACAGAGAAGACGGCATAGTGACCAAGCTTGTAGCCGGTTAGGACGCTTGGCTTAAGATCTGGTGATTGAAGCGGTGCCAGCCTCCCCAGACGCTTACTACTCTAGACTGAGGAATTCCATCTGTAGATTCTCTCGGACCCACCGGAGTTGATATGTGGCACAGAGGATAGAGATTTGAGAACACTCAACCCGCAATAGCATCTCTGAGCAAATGAAGGCAGAAGATGCAAATAAAATGAAGTTATTTGTCGTGACACATAATCATTGAATCAGTTTTGATTTTATCGCGCGCATGTATTACCTTTTAAAAAGTACAGAGATAGTTATTCAACTTTTAAAAGTATGAGGAATATAGGAGTAATCGTTGAGGGCCCAAATTCTCCTAGGAGATTTGGATTGCATAAGAAAGGGCTGTTTCTTCCTCTTTTAATATACACGTTAAAATGTTTGATATGAAGAGAGACAGTAAACGTGCAGTCTGTATGATCTGAATTACTCTCCTAATGAAACGGTAATTAGGGCATGAGTAGCTGCAGCCCCAATGCCCCGGACAAACACTGAGCTCCTAGGTGATAACTGCTGCTATGCTTACCAGAGTTTGAGATGTGCCTGAGCAAGTTGGATGTTGTATTAATACCATTTTGATGTGCACGTAATGTGGCCCTTTTCAGATGACCTCATGCATAGTGATTATACTTCAGTAGGTGGATGTCTGACCATCTTGAATTTGACCAAGATGGGAATGAACTCTCAAGGTTAAGCTCTGCTGACCTCCCCTTGTCTAGACTGAAGAATTTGTTCCATAGATGTTCAATATCCACTCACTGGAGTTGATGTGTGACACAGAGGAGAGAGATTTGGGAAAGGCTCAAACACAGAACTGATATTCAACCCACACCAGCATCTCTGAGCAAACGGAGACAGAAGGTGCATACACACTCTGGAAATGTACGGCAGCCATGTGCCAAGAGTTTATGTGGCTCCTGAAGGGACTCGAGCATTTCTTCCAGTTGTGTCAGCATGTCTTCTTTTCTGGAAAGCAAGATTTCTTCTACTTTGTGTGTGTAACCAGTGCCCCATCCATCTCCAGAGAGGGCGACGTGCTTTCCAAATTGTATATATCCGTGCCTTTCTGCACACACACACACACACACACACACACACACACACAAAGTGAGTGTGAGGTTTTTATAACTGCATTTTATTATAAAAAAAGCAACGACCCACGTGTTTATAATTCCAAGATCATATATTTTCAATTTTGGTTAATCTGTCGTTGACTGTGGCTCCTAACTCTTTAGATTTCCTACATTCTCTTTCATCTTCCCTCCAACCTTTATGTTAAACAATTAATGCTCCATGCATTTGTCTATAAAGGCTCTTCTGGAATTTGGTGCCCAAGGAAAGGGTCCATTTTTAAAGGGAGAGATTCTGAAATGATAACCACCCCTTGTTTTGAAATTTTACGTTTTCATATAAGAGTGTTTGTAAAAGCAGGCCCGCAGACATGTGACACGTATCTAGCAGATGTCATCACAACAAAGTACTCCCCTTAATTTTCACTTCCTCTGGATTTGCTGCTTTCATGGAAGAGCCTGGCATGGTGACACATACTCTTTGCTTCTCAAAGTGTGGTCTGCGAGGCTCTGCCAGATGGTCTCCTTCAGAATAAATGCTTTCAATATGATAATGTTTACATTTGTGTTTCTGGTATGAATTAATAACTTTCTCATGCGATTTAATAAAAAGCAGATTATTTCATTTCTATCTCATAAAACATAGTCCCTTTTTTTCCATGATGTCTGATGAGGGTTATTTTTTCCCTGTCAGTGAGGCGGCAGCAAGCGTGGGCCGGACAGCTGAGCTGTAGCTCTTTTTCCCAGCTGAAGCGGTGTGCCCCCTAGAAGGGGTTGAGAGCCAAGGTGAGGTTTGCATCAGAAAGGGACAATTAGAGTAGCAGGAGACCAGCACTCCTACATGAGCAACCTCTTTCAAGCGTCAAGATTTACCCCCCAGATCGAATATTCTGGAATTTGGTCACTGAGCCTGTGCTCTCTGGCCCTATCGACGATGTTTTTCTAGAGGCCTGTCATATTCCCTTCTAAGTCTTCACCTTGCCACACTGGAATTCTTATTTTATAAATCTGGCCACAGTAGAAGTGTTGTGAGAGTGACTTTCCATCCCTAGACCATTTTTATTTTTTTTATTTTTTTTTTTTTTGCAATTCTCTAGACTCTTGTATTTGGGACAGATGCTATTGAATTTTAGCCATGCAGTGTGTTTCTTGCGGATGTCTTTGGCTAAAGAAACGGGTCCAGGCAGACATCAGTAGCAGGGATGATGTGAAGACAGACTAAGGTCTGTCCAAGGATGAGTTACACCAAAAGGGATATGGAGAATTGGTTTGGAGTGTGGTTGGGGATTGTAATGTCGGTAGCTTATGCTTCTCCTCTTTGAAGGAGTGTGAAGGAGGCATGAGAAAAGGTTAGATTTCTTTGAGAGGAAATGGAAGATTTGGCATCGTTTGGCGAGGCATGATTTTTTCTTCTTCTCACACTGCCAAACTTAATACAAGAGTAGACTTTTCTCCTTGTCACCAGCTCCTTGCTTGCAGTTCATTCTTTAACCTGTTGGAATTTGGTTCCCACCTGCAACCTGTCACTGAAACTGGACCTTAAAGACCACCAAGGCCACCCTATTCATCCTTCTTACAATTCCACGTAAATCCTTTCACCTCACAGGGTGGTGCTTGCCGACGGCCTCTCAGATTGTTTCTTCTCCATCTCCTGTGTTGCCTCCTTCACCTTCTCCATTAAAGCTGGCATCTCCAAAGGTCTTGTCTTTGGTGCCCTTGTTCTTGTCACTGGTGCTATTCGCCACCGTGGTGTGATCACCCACTCCGCTGGCTCCACATATCATCTTTGTGCCTCCAAGTCTGATCACGAACTTTCTTCTGAGCTCTGGAATGCATTTTTCACAATCCTTTCTACACAAGAATGTCCAATTCAGGCAGCAAGCTATGGTGAGACGCCTGGCAGGATGCAGAGGACCTGTATCAGGCTGTTCAGAGGGGAAAGACGAGGCAGATTCATCAAATACATGGCAGACAAAATAAAGAGGACTCGGATGGATTAGCTGCCCAAAGAAAGTGCAGAGAATGGAGGAGGAGAGATAGAAGGGGGCAAAGTTGAGCCTTAGTTTTATAGTTTGGGTAGGTTTGCCTTTACTGGGCTAAGAAATATATGGATAAGGGGCAGATTTGAGGAAGAAGATGATAGCTTCAGTTTAGGACATTTTGAACATACCGCATCTCTCAGTCTTTTCCGTCTTTCGAGTCTTCCTTTGGTAGTGCTGCTAGAATCATCTTCCGAAAACACAGGGTCAGATCATGCCATTCTCCTACTCAAAATTTTTCTTAGCTCTGATTAACTTCAGAGTAGTTTAGACATCCAGTCTCCTTAACAAGGGATTCGAAGCCCCACACAAGCTGGCTTTGTTTGGTTTCATTATCATCTTCTAGCACAACAGAACCCACCATGCAATTTCTCACCTTCTTGCCTTTTCTCAAGCTGTTCTCTCAATCTGGAATGCCTGCCCCACTTAGTCTGTCTATGAAAATCCTACTCACCCTTTAGATTACAGTTTGCTTGCTACACCCCAGAAAGCCTCCCCCTACCTAGTTGGAACTAGTAGCTGTTTACTCAGTATCTCCACAGCAATTTGTGTGTGTTTTTCCTGGTATTACAATGCATTTATTTAAACATGCATTTCTTCTGTTGGTTGATAAACTACTTAAAGCTAGGAAATGTATCTTATCTTCATTTCTTACTAGCTAGTAGCATATGACTTTCCACATATTTGTCACTCATTAAATAATAAATGAAAAGGAGAGAGAGAAATTGGTTAAGGTTAGAATGGAAGGGGAATCTGTGAGGGAGAAGTGATTGATAGGATAAACTTGAACTTGCTTTAGAATATGGCCAAGTGGGCTGGGAACTTTGGGTTGTGAAGAATAGGTGTGGAGAATAATAATGAGGGAAGCATTGGATTATGGGTAATGTGAAGGGCTCATATTTAAAGACGGGATCCTGGGAGACAGAATCATGCTTGTACACAATTTAACCTCATTCACAGGCAGAGAAGCCAAATTGTGAAGTTCTTCATCAGCAGGAAATTTAATTATTCTGCCCATTAAAAAAGATGCATGGCCTCTGTGTGTAACCACAACTCCTGAATATTTAGCTATTGCTGCTGGTATGTCTGTTGTCTGATGCCCTGGCGATGGGACCCTGACTAATGGTATAGTGGTGACCCATGGTTATGCCCATTTATTTCATTGTAGAGACAATGGGCAAGGGGATATTCTCATTAATGAAATTTTTTTGACCCTTAATTATTGTTTTTATATGTTATTCTTTCATCAACCTATATTTTCAGCAGCACAAAGGAAACATGAAAAATATTATCTTTTAATATTGTGACTCCCAGAATAAAATTCATGGCCTTCCTTCTGGATGCTGTCCCATAAATACATGTCTACCTTGTTTATACCTATACTATGTATGTACTCTATGCATACACACACACACACACACACACACACACACACACACACACACACACACACATATATATAATATATTTGATGTATCTATGTAACCATCCATCAGTCCATGCTTAGCCCAATCTTCCAATAGTAAATGGACTGCTTGCTGTGGGTGAGAGATGGAAAAAACAGGGATAACTTATATCTGGAATATTTCAACTTTCAATCAGCTGTTTTCCACGAGGACAGGTACTAACTACCCTGGCTAGCCCCTGGATCCTGAGGGACATATATGTACAAAGAAAATGCCAGGCAAATGTAGCCTCTAGCTGAGATCTGGCTGCTAACCCCTCGTTGGACCCCCATTTATGGTAAGTTAGGACATTTGAGAACCACCAGGATGCCCTTTACTTGGGCTCGAGGCTGACCTCAGAGCCCGGGGAGGCTCCTCTCTGGCCTCATTCGGGCTCTCGTGTGGCTTTCCTGAGTCAAGGGGCGTCTCTGAGCTCCGAGGCAGTCCATGTAAGGGACTTGCGACATCCCCGTAACGGAGTCCTAGAAGAGCTCAATCCCATTTGGGAAATAAAAAAGCAAACACCAAGGAAGGGAGGGCTCTACAGAGACTCCGCCATATGGATGAGAGAGCTTTTACCTGCTTCTCATGTGTCGCCTCTTCCGTTCCTTCGCATCATGACCCCAAACTGCTATTGGCTGTGCCCAACTCCCCATGGGGCAAAGGAGAAGAGCTTCGAGCTAACTCGATAGGTTGGACACATAGCCAACAGTGGTTTAGAGGCAAAGCGGGGGCAACATCTTGCCAAATACGATCATTTTATTGGAACCCTGTTGTTCCCCGTTTTACAAACTTCTTCCTCCAGCCTTTACTGTAACAACCAGCTACGGTCAGGCGTGCCTCGTTGACAGCACCTCACCTCTGCTTCCCCACGCATCTCGTGCTTTCTGCACCATTGGCTTCTTTGCCCTCTCTGGGGCTGCCTGTGGGAAAGTACTCAGTCACGCTAAATCATGGGCAAACCTGGAGTGCCAGGGAGTTAACACTCCCTGGGGCCACTCCTGCCTCTTCTTCCCTCTGTCTCTTGGGCTGTGGATTCTGAGATACATTTACACATCTCCTTGTGGGGGTGCCAGAGGGACTGCACCCCAGTTCACAGCAATGAATAGCTGCCAGTGTGCCCTGGGGTTGGCTTTCCTTTTTTCCTTGCTTTACTCTTTCTAGTTCACCACTTTTGTTTCTGGAATTGCTTTCTAAAATAAATCTCAGGGTTCTGCCTTTTAGGGAAATCCAGAAAATAGATGATATAGATGACAGCTAGATAGCTAGATAGATACACAGATAGACAGATAGACAGACTGAGGTTATAAATGCTGATCAAACCAATTGTATGGAGAATGTTCTAACAGACATTCTGTTTGAAGTGGGACATAAGGGGACAGGGGCTTAGTGGTGCTTTATAACACACACTGAAAAGTCTGTGGACTGCTCCTTGCAGTTAAAATAAAACTAAGAGAACACTAAAGCCTAGGAAATGACGGCATCTCCTATCTAGAAATCTGTAAGACTAGAAAGACACTGGCCATTCTGGGATGGTTTGGGTGGAACTCTATGTTCAGGGCAGAGGATGGCCAGGTAAGTTTCCCTGGTTTCCCTGGTCTCAGCCCAGTGTATACTCTCCCGGCTTCGCTTGTCTGATGACAGAGATGATCAGTTATTTCCCTGTGTCTCTGCAAACACATGGAGCCTTTCCACCCAGGGGAAGTGACTGGGAGCATTCATACACTTAGAGTTCTCAGGCTGAGTCTCTTTCAAACAAGTGGCTGAATAAAAATATTAGTATATTCTTTCCTTATATTAAAACTAAAATGTCTTTTATTGCCTGTTAAATCATTTGCTCTTCAACAGAAAATATTTCAAACGTGGACGGCAGAGTTCTCAGTGGTCACAACTGCAGTCACCTGAAGGAAGTTGGAAACAGTTGGGTGGTGGGAAAAGGAGGGGGCAGCATTAGAGATCAAGATGGGCAGAGTGAAACCTTCCCATGCCCATCAGGCTACCCCCCCAACTCATCGCACCAGATTAAGTGCCCCTCGGTTGGTAAAATATGTTTAAGCCACCTTCAAGATAATCTGCAGGCAATCCAAGTATGACGAGTTAGTGTTTAAAGAGAAGAGAAAAATTTTAGACTTTCCAAGCTCTCAAGTGGGCAAATATTTTTAGCCATTTTTTTTCCTCCCTTCAATCTGCTGTGGCTTGAAAACGTTGAGGTGCCATTTTTGCTGTAACTGCTTTGCAAGGGTTCTGCTTTGTGACCACTCTGCTTCAAAAGGCAGGTTTTGCTTGTTTAGAAAGAGTCAGAGTCTTAGTACAGCAGGTCCTCGAATAATGTTGTAACGTTATATGTCACTGTGTTATAATGTTGATGAGATGCCATGGGAACTTAACTCTTGTTTCGGTTAGTCTATGGTAAAATGGTTTCACTATATATCGTTTTACTTAAAGTCGATGAGGTTAAGTGAGGGCTTACTATATGTTATTGTATGTTATCTGTTAGGTGGAAAAGGGTCTCAGAGGTCATCTAGTTCAACCTCTCATTTTTAAAGTTGCTGCCAAGCCAGGCTTCAAACTCTGACTCCATGGTAATATCCGTCATGGTTGGAAAACATCATCTGTAACCCAGATATTCTCACTAAACAGGGTAGAAAGCCACCTGTAGGACTGGCATAGGGGAAAATAATTTTGAAGTATGAATTGAGGTACATTCGCTGCCCTACATCTATAAATCTATTGAAAACGAATTCACTAATATTTACCTTCACTCTATTAAAAAGGAATTCCAAGGGAATAAAGCAATGGATTTCCTCTCCCGGTGCAGCTCCTACCAATGTGGGGGTTTACATTTTCCTGTTTTACAGATCCAGCTCTCAGGTCTGCTGAAGAGGTCTCGATTGCTAACCTGAGACCATTCAGACTCTGGACGGGGTAGAATGGGCCTCCTGGCCCCAAGGGGTCACCGCACTTTATTTACCCCAGAGCCTGCTTTAGGGACATTTGCTTTCTTAGTTAATCATAGTTATTTGCACAATAAACCTCATTTTGTGAGTGTGATACAAGTAAGAATGTTGGTTGGAATCTCTTAAATACTTGTGGTTGATGACTCTTAGAATGGAGTCTTGTCTTCTACCCTGTGATTTTGCTCACAGGTTCCAAGGCGCTCTTGGGAAGGCTCTGTTTCACATGCTCTGTCTTCTGGAAGCACGGATGGAGTCATTGGGCTGCTATCCCCTTCCTTCCCTCCCGACCCGACCTGTTTAGATGTACTAGGCCCCTCTTGCTCCTTCTTCCGCATGGATTGACAGCATCACTGTGACTTTGTGTTTTCGCAACTAGTGAAATGTGCCTTTCCCCTCCAATCGTTCACCAGCACCCCCGTGCCCTCTGGCAGGCAAGAATTCTAATGTGATTCTTCTGACTGTGGGTAGGAGTTGTATGGGCTCATCACATCTTGCTATTTCTCCTTGTTTCCCTGCGATCAGTGTTGCAGCTGTTAAGTGGTCAGGGAGTTTTCAGTGGCCCCAAATGGAGCCAATCAGCCACAGACACATTATAGAAAACATGGCCTTGAGTCTCAGCTTAACATATATTTCACATGAGAGGAGGGAAAGGTTATGCGTGATCTTGGATTAAGTTCAAACAGGGGCACATTACTGGCTTGGAGATGTCCCAGTTCACATGTAGTGCTGTCTAGGGAAGTGAGGATGGAAGAGGATATGGTGTGTTCTGTCACGGTGGCTCCGACCCCGGCCATTCCTCAAGGTCACTGGAACCCATTCACAGGAGAGGATTAGCAAACTGATTATTTTCTTTGTATTTCTGGCTTTTTTCAACCACAGGGAAAATGTGATGTAGGTGTGGAATCTTCAGGGGAAAAAAATGTACAGAAAATGAGAAGCCACTCCTGCCTCAAGTGCTAGCAACAAGCAAAGAAGTCTGACTGGTTTTAGTATTTTTCAATAAATGTTAGCCACCCCAAAACAAAGCTGGTATTTGAATCAAGTGAGAGAACTTGATTCAATCACCTAAAAATAGCTTTTGGATGAAAAAAATGAAGGGGAAAATAGTATCTGATTACTGACTGGTCATTCTCAAAGTGGCTTCTCCGACATTGTCTAACTTTATAAAAAGTAAATTTCTTTCTAAATGTTAGAATGAAGCAGTTCATAATTTCTTGCAATGAGCAAAGGACATTTATAGGCATGCAAGTTGTGAACCAGGCAAAACATTCTCTTTCACTGCTTTACCTTTTTAAATCAACCATCAGATTCACGAGGAAGGTCTCTAACAGATAGAACTTTAAAACGGATTTTAAAAAATTGTTTTAACTTAGTGTGCCTTTCCTCTCTCCATCCTTTTGGTCTCAGTTTCTTTCTTTGGTACCTTCTTTTGAATGGTGAACTACTGCTTGCATTTGGATAGATGAGTTTACAAAACAGACCATTTTCCTCCTTATTAAAATCTCATAGTTGTCAAACTTCATTAAAATAAATGGAATTAGTCAGGTTCCCCCTCCTTTTTTTGGCTATGGGGTCAATAAAGTGATGTGAAGCGGGTGAGGATAAGGCTGGTAAACACTTTCAAATGTCACGAAGTAATTTCAGGAAGGAGCCAGCCTGCAGTTGTGCGGAATGATGGCTACGCTGGCAAGCTGAATGGCTATCGATGGCTCACATTCAACAGTTTGCATCGTACCATGGCTGTTCGAGACTTGCATTTTACAACAGTTCTAACTAGTACTGGGCATTTCCTAACCTTATGTAAAATACACTGAAAAGTAAAAAAAAAAGAAAAAATCAGAACAAAGCAAGACAAACCAAACCCTGAGTCTAACCAGGGGTCAAGGATGGCAACCAAGAAAGAAAAAGAAACAAGAGTATAGCCAACCTTTTTTTTTTTTTTAATTAGAGTATATTATACTTCCAAACTGGATACACTAGAAATTGGCAATGCAACATAAGAGGCAAAGGAATATACCAGTTACTGTCAAAATGACCCTGTACAGCCTTGTAATGCAAAAAGCTTTATACAATACAAATTTTCCGTAATGTACACAAACCTTGACAGTATGATCCTCTGAACATAATAGGAGGGGTTAAAAAAAGGACAGAAGAAAGTGCTGAGAAATCTAACTGCATGACTATATGGAAAAATAAGCTAGCTTTCATCGAAGAATGCATAGTGAAAACAGAACTGAAAGTTAGTTGGCAGGTGAATTTCTCAAAGACGTTAGTGTTTTACGCGGAAAGGATATCTATGGAACACATCCTTCCCTGAGTATCAAACTGCAAACCAAATTCAGGGGTACATATTATCTCAGTGGAGTCTGAAAAATGCTGTAGAGTTTTTTCTTTATTAATAACAACAATAATAATATAAAAAGTCAAACAAACTCCAAACACACCTTTTCTCACTCAGAAAACTTTTATAATTTACCAGAAAGGTTGATGACGCTTTCCAAAGTGCTAAAAAAGTTGCCCAATTACATTAAGCATAACTAAGTCATTCAAATACAAGTTCAGTGGCGAGCAGTGAATGCATGGCATTTGGGCTGTAAACGTCTCCTTCCAACATCCCTCTGGATCTTGAACGTTTCAGCCTAGGACCTCATATTGCACAAGTGGCATGCTGTGAAATCTGTAGTCCTGTCAGGGCCACCCTTTCAGATTTTTAACCTGCTGGTGCTGTTTAATGTGTGACTTGCCTTTTCTGCCAGCCTCTGTGGTGGGATCACTGTGGACCTTGCTTGTCATCACTGAACTTGTAATTTTGAAAGCACATTATTAGCCAAGTGGCACATTCTCCATTATATGGGGATAAAGACATGACTTTAAAAAAAACCGACCCACCCATTTGTCCGGTATTCTTGGAGTGTATTGTCCATAACTGTCTATAGTGTCTTTTATTGAGACATTGACATGGCGAGGTTGAATGACGTTTCAAACATGGCCCAAAACAAATGTCTGCTGGAGAATGACCGAGGGTGCGGGGGATGCCCGCCCTAGCTGGCTCAGCCTCCCTGCCCCCGCGGACATCTCCTTAGTGTAAACAGGTTTGCCAGGGCTAGATGACTGGCAAAGGGAGGTGGAGCTCACTTGCTCTAGGTCTGGGGGAAGAAGGGTGTGTGTGTGTGTGGGGGGGAGCCGTGCTGTGGACAGATGGTACAGTCTCCTGGCTTCCTGCAGAACTGTACCAACTTCGAGGGGGGCTTCAGAGAAGCAAACTGACTAGAGGAAAAAAATTAGGGCTGCTTTTATTTTCCCCTGGTGAAACAGATGAAAAAAAAAAAAATCCCAACTCTAGGATTATAACATGTCATGGAAACCAGCAACGCAGTAAGAAAGCATTCCTCCTGTACACCAATTCTTCAATAGATAAATAATATATAAGCTTTTATATCCCAAACTTCCCATTATTATACAAAGCACATTTCTTCCTGCTCTTTCAGCCTGTTTCATAGTGGAAATTCTGTTGTCTTAAAAATACAAGCAATTAACACAGTCAGCCCAAGAATCTTTTCCTTTGAAATTACCCATTACTTCTAAAGATTAGCAAAGGGCTACGCAACCAACACATCGGCTTCTTGCTGCAATAAAGTGCTGCACATAAGTCGCCATTTTAATGACCACAAAATAAGAGCTTTAAATAAGTATAAAGTTAGCCTCCTAGCAGGTTATATCTACCAGGCGTTAACAAAATGGAATACAGAATTATTACTAACATGGAGAATACCGCTAGCGTCAGACGACCTGCAAACACAATGGAAACTTCTCAGGGGGATAAACTGAACCGTAGGACTAAACAGCACCTTGTTGTTGGGTGGTTATGTGTCAACGAGGGTGTGACAAAATTTTCAAACATACAGTCTACTCGTTTCATATAAAAGGTACATTTTCTTCCTTTTGTTTTTTGCAGATGAGAAAAACTAGTGCAAGACCAAAGCACTGTGCAAAACTGCCGTTTCTTTTTTTTTAGTCTGAGCATTTATACCCAGAATTTATCCAAACCCCTTTTAATCTCCTTGGCTGGATTTATCAACCATAAAATTTTTCACTCATACTATCTTTTTTTCCTGCAAACAAATGGTAACCACTGAATTAATATATCATATATATATGTGCATATATATATATATACATATATGTATATATATATATATATACACACAATCTGCCCTTAAAAGAAAGTTTGCAGTGTGTGTGTATACCACACGTTGTGTACATATGGACACACACACAAAACACACTTAAGTTTTGTGATGTTGGTTGCAGTGCTGCGAGAAATTTCCAGATTGGACTCTTGCTGCCGCACATCTTCTTAACCAGAGAAGATCTGAGCACAAGTTGTCCAACCCTCTGTCGGAAATCTCAAGCAGTACTGCGGCTGTCTACCATTCCTTCATCGATGAAGCAAGCACCAGGCCCTACCACTCTGTAGCCATAAAATAGAGAGGGGACGGTGACGAAGGAGCTAGGGGAGAGATTGCAGTGGATGAACAACCCAGGAGGGAAATGAATGTTCATCGCTGTGAAAGAAGCCAGTACGAAGAATGTGCAATAGAAACGTCAATGGCACACGACACACGGCTTTCTCTTTCAGAACCCACAAACGCCCACACACCCCATTCACCCAACAGAAAACAAAATGCACCAGTATGTAAGCTTACAAGCGCTGATTGCTATTAAGGGCACTCTCTTTAGGGTTTAACAAGACAAAATTCCTTTCCAGGTCAAAGTACGGAGAAGGGCTGAGAGTGGGAGTGGGTGACGGGAGGCATGCCTCTGAAGGTAGATGTATGCAGTCGGTCACCTCTCTGAAGATTGGATAAAGCAGCTTTCAGGTCAATGCAATAGGTATACACACAGAGCCAATTCTCTATTCCTTACTAAAGATATACAGTACACGTGGTTCAGACCCATGGGGGTCTGTAGGCTTTGCAGCAACATACACCTGCTGGGGTTGTGTTTAAGTTTTGTGGGTTTGTTTTTTGTGTGTGTTGTTTGTCTCTGTCTCTTTGTTTTTGGTACAGAACATGGCTGCCCTCAGACAGTCTCTGCTCTTTCTCGTAGTCCGAGATAGGCGAGGAAGGAGTGTTTGGGTGAGGGGATGCTGGGAGGCGCAGTCTGAGGTCGGGGAGGGTGGAATGTGAGATCCAAGTGGTTCTTGGGGTATAACATTGTCAAGGGAATGAGATGGGCAAAATCCGAGTTCCGGTACTTGTCAAAACGCAAAGGGGAGCCGTTGAAGGCCAAAGACTTGAGTGCCAGGTTGGGCTCTGAGCTGCTGCCGTGGGCAGCTGACAGGGCCACAGTCTGCAGAGCCTGGGAGGCAGACATGACCGACAGGGGAGACAGGAGATTCCGGGAGCTCCCGACAACGAGGAGCGGGGCCCCGGCGCCGGCTGGGTCCTTGGAGGCTGCACACAGGCCCTTCTTGTCCTCCTCGGGGCAGTCCCCACTCTGGTGCTTCTTGACGTGGCGGCTGAAGACGAAAGGGTGTGTGGTCTTGAACAGGCACTCTCCGCAGCTGAAGGTCTGGCGTGGGGCGTGCTTCAGCTTCTTGTGCAGGTTGAGATTGTCCTTGCGCTTGCAGCTGTAGCTGCACTGGTCACAGTGGAAGGGCCGCTCCCCGGTGTGGACGCGCACGTGCTCGATGAGCTTGTTGGCGGTCTTGGACAGGTAGCCGCACTGGTCGCACTTGTAGTGGTTGCCAAGGCGATGCTCCCGGGTGTGCGTCTCCAGCTCCAGCTGGTTGGCCTTCACCGTCTGGCAGATCCGGCACTTGTACTCCATCTTGTAGTGGGTCTTGAGGTGGCACTCCATGGCAGCGGGGCGGTTGGTGGAATAAATGCAGAATGGGCACCTGCCGGGGGAAGCAATGACAGGGAGGGTCAGCCAGACAGCTTCTGCTGTGGCCCTGCTTCTCCCCTCCTCACCGGCCTTCCCTTACGCCACCCTGCAAACTCGGAGGTCTGGCCTGCCCCTGCCCAGCCCAGCCCTGCTGCCTCTCAGGGGTTAACATGACCCTCTTTGGCTCTCTCTGCTGACAGAGCCATCCCCACTAAGGAGGCGCTCTGACGAGATGCGCTCAGCCTACTCTTGGTCTTCTGGCCAGCCAGAAGAGCGAACACCAACCCTCAGGAAGGGGAGCAGAGAAAATGTGAGGAATTAGCTGTTACTTCCCTCCATCCTCCCCGCCCGGCCCTTCCCAGCCCTCCCCACTCCCAACCGGACATAGCAGAGGTCTAAACCTCACAACCTCCCCTCTAGATGGGAGCAACACAAAGAATCGACGTTTCATGCACCACACCAAGCACACGCAGAAAAGGCTAAGAGTTTTAAAGAACAGCTTACAGGGGGAGAGCTACCTCCAGCAAACAGAAAGTCGTAGGGTCAGAATCGTGCTTATGAAAGGCTGTTAGGATGAGAAGGCCTGCGTGTGTCTGTGTGTGTGAGAGTGTGTGTGTATACATAGATCTGGACTCATAGCACCTACTCTCACAACACTGGTCCCCAACACAGGGAAGGAAGGTGAGGACCAGGACGGGGGTGTGGGAGAAGGACGCCCACCCACCAGCCTGTCTACCAGTGAGGGGTAAAGCTATCTGGAGCTTGAAGACATTGTTCATACATTATTTCATCATGGAGATAATAATAATCCAACTGGATCAAAAATTCTCAGCGGGCAGGACCGTATCTTACACTTCTGCATTCGGCAGTGCTGATAAGTACAGCACGTGGTAGGTACTGTGTCATTACCGGACAGAGTCTGGTCCCAGCTCCGTCACTTTCCCGGGCTCTAGCCGGATATGCCCTGGGCCAAAGCCTGGGCCCCTCCGTGGCTTGGTTTCTCCATCCTGTGCAATGAGGCTACGCTCTCCCCAAGCCTCCTGGCTGTCCAGAGGGGCTAGGAGGAGCAGGGAGGGCATGTTTACAAGTTCTGCTGAGCTGCTCTTTGAGATGCTGCCAGGCTCGAGTCAGTGGCTGATATGATAGCTGTAGCGTGTTTGCTCTCTTTACAAACAGAATGCAAATGCAAAAGGGGCTGCCTCAGCCTTCGCTAGGCACCAGCAGGGCAGGGCCCATAGTGAGTTGTCCCCTGAGGGTTTGGAGAGGTGTTCAGCAGAGCCCAACACAACCAAGTGAACCGTGCACTGCTCCTCAGCGCCAAGCTCGCCGTTAGCCTTTGAACCTCAGCTCACAGAAGAGTGCACACGAGAGAAATAAAAGCCCATTCCCAGGTCAGGTGCACACACAACCCCTACGCCAAGCTGGGCCTTACCTAGAGGAGTCTGAAACTCACCACTGTCCTGAGCTACGGCAAAAGAAAAATAATAGTATAATCTTATTTGATCTGCATTATGAACAGGATATAGAGTACAAGCAGTTCCATCACAGAAAAGCAATTTAGACATCGGCAGTCTGTTTCATTTTAAGGACATTTCTGTGACCCACAGCTCAATCTTTGTTGCGCTGCTCAGGGAAAGTGCTAAGGGTATTGCATGTTCCCGTAATTTATCGTAACGACACTCTCTCAGGCAAATGAATTCTCTGGTATGGCAAAGGGAAAACAAAACAAAAACAAAACAAAACAAAACAAAAAAGACTCACTGTATAGCCAGAAGGCATTATCAATTTTTTCAAAGTATTCTTCTACTTGGTCATCCTAGAACATAAACTATTACACAGGGGACCGTTAGCACCGCATGGGAAGTGTCTGTACCGGCAAAGTAGCAGCGATCACTGTGCATTCTCCCCAGTGGCTCGGAGGCTTGGGACGCCTTTGGTCCCGGAGGAAAGGCTAACTGGCAGAGCCACCAGTGGCTGGGCCGCAGAGTTAATGGTTGTGACTGGGTTGTGACAGAGTTAATGGTTGTGAGCACTACTAGTCCCACCACAGAAACACATGCCTTTTTTTTTTTTTTTTTTTTTTTAATAGGAGTACACACATATTTAGAAAGGGACAGTGGGAACAAACCAAATCAGGTTCCCAAATACGTTCTTGCTTGGCATTTCCCATTTACGGGTTGTCTTGAGTGAGAACCACCCCTCCCCCATCTCGTGAGTCCCCCTCCTCCTCCCACTTAAGCGCCCCCCCCCCCAAGACTGAAACAAAATGGAATTTGACAGTAGATGCTGCTCCCTGACTCCTCTGTTTGGGCAAGTCTTTGAGGAGCCTCCTCCTGACCAGGCAGGAGCCAGGGGGAGACAATCCTGCATTGCCCCCCAACACTTGACTCCAGGGTCCTTCTGGGTCTCTCCATCTCATGCCTATTCAGGAAAGTCAGGCCACCCCTCCCTCTGGCAGGTTGTGAGTTTCAAAGTTAAAAATATTTTAAAGCAAGTATTTTTCCCTCTTACATTAAGTAAAATGTAATTTTTTTATTCTTTTAATTACATAATCGTTTCAGCTAAACATGAATAATTATGCCTTGAAAACTGTGTCTTTGTGTCCAATGACATACGTTTCTTTCTCTTTCTTAAACCATAAGTGTCTTGTGAACAGGGACCCTGATTTCAGAATCACTGGGAAGATTAAATCTTGATCATGCTAGGACATAAACTTCCTGAGGGTGGAAATTAGGTTGTGTTCCTTGTTTGCTCTTTAACACCTATTATTAAGCCAGACACACAGTGCATTTGATAAGAACTGACTGGTCTCACTTCAGACCAGAGAGCTTCTTGCAAATATTGGTTAATGATGATGCAAACTCTCTAGGTCTTTGGGCGTGGGGGAATCTGTGAATAACATGTGACTGAAAAGGTCAGATCTCATGTGGGGAGATCCCAATTCCGGTTCCTGGGAAGCATGAGGCATGTTTGCAGGAAGCACATGGGCTTTGCATGAAGAACATTGCCTCTTGGCTGTTCAAACTGGCAAGGTTCCAATATTGGGGGTGTGTGAACGGAGTGGTTGTAATTAAAAGATATACGGCAAATCACCTAGAACATAGGATGAAGTGCAGGGACAGTGTAACGATTGACCCGTGGGGACACTAACCCGCGTCCACTAAAATCAAGTCTGAATAAAACTCAGTGTAGGATGAGTCTCCTCTTCCTGAGACTGGTGTTGAGACGCTGCAACAGGACTTCTTGCTTGCTCAGGATCCTGGGTTATTGGTGCAGTGGATTCTCCTGCTGATGTCTGCTGACCTCCTGGAGGACAGGTCTAATGCACTGCCAGCTAAAGGCAGCCGAGGTGCCTGTCTCAGTCCCCTCAGGCCAAACTTTCCCTCGGCAAGACCCAGAAACCTTCAGGGGCGGGACGGGGTGGGGTGGGGAGCGGGGGTTAATAACAACACAGTAAAAGGTTCTGTACTTGCTTTCCTTACTTGAGCCCACCGGTGGGGACAGTGTGGCATTTCTTGTGCTCCAGCAGCTGTTCAGGGGTCTTCATGAACTTGTGGCACACGTCACACTCAAACATCCGGGTGATGAGGTGTATCTGTAGGTGGCGCTCAAACATGTTCTTCGTCTTGCAGACAAAGTTGCAAAAAACGCATTCGAACCCTGGAAGGACCGAAGCTGGGTGTACAGGTGCACGGGGCAGAGGGACGGGAGGGGAGAGTGGGGCCAAGGTTCCTCTTCTTCCCCCTCTCCCCGCGCTATGCCCTTCCAGGCACTGTTCCCTGCGTGTCTGTGCTAAACGAAGTTAAACATACAGCTTCGGAGTCAACGTCACACACCCCATCCTGCCGCCCAGCACTGGATGCAGATGAAACCAAAAGGAGTGTTCCCGGGGCTAACATCTGTTTTCTAATAGCACTTCTGACAGGGGCTTAGTCTCCAAACGGTCATCACCCCAGAGTGGAGAGGGGTAAGCAGGCCAACCCGCCACCTCCCTTACCTTTCTCTGGCTTTTCCTCACTGTTCAGTGAGGGCTGGCTCCCAGGCAGCACAGAGATGACCAGTAGGTTGTTCCCGCTCTTATTTTTCTGGGAGCTGTCTGAATCATCTTTGCTGTTAGCTGAATCACTCAGAGCTGAGAGGGAGGATGACGAGGGGCTATTTGCTTCACTAGGGGTCTTCCTGTCTTCCCCTGGGGGACAAAAAACAGGTCTGTGACTTAGGAGATACAAACCCTACAATAATAGCAATTGGGGGTTGTGGAATTGGGTTTCGTGACTGCGTCATCATTCAGGGAGAACAGGCTGAGGTTTCCAGCTCCCCCAGTGCACCCACTAGGGGCCCAGTTAACCTCTGGTGATGACACTCGTGATACTTGGAGCCAACAGCAGGCACTCATTCATTTGACGAGTATTTATGGAAGTCTGACAATAATTAAAATAAAGTGACAATAATAGCTAAGATGTACTGAATGTGTTACCAAGTTCCAGAAACTGTTGCATGCTCTAAGTGCTTTATCCCATTCTATCTTCTCAAAAATCTGCTGAGACACAACTGTTATCACCCCCATTTTATAGATGGGGGGAGGGAGGCACAGCGGGGTTAGCTTGGGTTAGGGCACATGGCCAGGAGGTGAGGAAGCAGAGAATTCAGTGGCTAGCACTCCAGCAGCCGTGCTCTTCATCAGTGCAGGGGACTTCCCATCACAGCCAGAAGTGAACAAGTCAACAGGCCATTAAAATCTAGTGTCAGGGGTCTTCTGCTTTCATTCAAGATGGCAGATCAGAGATGGGATTTCCCATTGTTACTGAAAGAACTGACAAAACCAGGCAAAACTTATCAAACAACCATTTTCACAACACTGGGCATCAGGCAGTACAGACGAGTGATCCCTGAGAGACAGGAAAGCAAAGAGGTGGGCCCTATGGTGGCCCTGCTTCCCGCCTGGAGAGCCTTTCTAGGCTACAGTGCAGGGAGGCCCATTGGGCATCTCTTGCCCATTGAAAAATCCAGGGAAGGGCTGGAGGCCCAGAGAAGTTCAAATAGTTCCTACATTCATAGTGCTATTTATGACCACGTAAGGTTCTAGAACCCTGTGAGGATCTAGCATTCAACGTGTGCTGTCCTCCATCCCAAGTAACTTCTTCCACACAGAATATGTACACAAGTCAGGAGACTCCATGGTTCAAGCTAAGGCCTTGTTTGAGTAATCTCCTTCCTTAGCACACACGAATGTGAGGAGATGTGCTTGCACACGTATATTCACTCACTGGAGGACTCTTTACTCCCCACCTACACTGTGCAGGCACTGGTCCGGGCTCTGGAGTTAGAGCTGCAACTTCGATAAGCTGCCTCTTCTCAGGAATGTACATCGTGATATGTATTATACAGCACATACATGGCGTTATATAACACTGCGATTTATATAGCTTATTAATTTACTGATTTAGACTGACATATTTTGTTTCAAATTCAAACACCTCAAAACCCTCACTATGAGACCATTAGCTTATGATGGAAGAGTAAACCATAGCCTCCTGTCTTTGTAAATGAAGTTTTATTGGAGCACTGCCACACCCACTCCTGTGTGTATTGTCTAAGGCTACTTTCGAATCCCCGTGCAAGAGTTGAATAGTAGTGACACACTATGTGGCCTGAAAGCCTAAAATTTTTGCTATCTGGCCCTTTAAAACAACACAAACAAAACAAAACACTTGCTAGCGTCCCTCGCTTATGAAATAGGTTATAACCTTATTGTCTAATAGCAGCAGCGTTAAAGGCTTCTACTGTATTAAAAAAGAAACTTCTTTAATGTATTCCACTCTGGGCTCTGTGTGACAATGAGCAAGACTAGACTTCCCAGCAAGACAAGGAGCCCCGCCACCTCAGAGGGAACAAAATCTTTGCTGACTTCTCTGTGGCAATTAGGAGATGAGTGTGTTTATATCAGTTAGTTGTGAATGTGAAGTTTCCATGGATGACAATTAAGTGACTTCTTTCTAGCCATTATGGTTTCTATGGTTTCCTTGAAGTGAGGTGGTGATGGAGGGGGCTGAGGCGTGGGGCGCGAGGGGGAAGGTTCTCAGCTGGGTTTAGGAATCCTTTGGGGTGGAGAGAGATAGAAGAAAGGGGGTGTAATAGAAAAGAGAAAAATAGAATATCAGAAAAGCCAGTAAAAATGGAGGAGAGGCTCCTGGCTTTTCTCTCCATTAGCCACTCCAGAAATGCTAAATTTAATTTGTCTTCGACATGGGTTTCCCAGCTCACCTGCTGCCCACGGTGCTAATGTGGTTATGGTCAGAAAACCGACTGTAAAAATGGCACCTTCTCACTCAGCAGAATGGCTCTCTGCAGACCTCCAAGTCAGAGCTGCTCAACTTACTGACAAAAACAAGCTTTTATTGCTGTTGGCACCACGGAGCCAATGCGGCCAGGAAAAGCACAGAGAGATCCTTCCCAGCCATGCACATCGTCAGCACAACTGTCAGGGAAATTTCCCTTCCCGAATCCTTCAAGTGCCGGTGATGTGAGGGGCTGACCCCACCCCCAGGGCTGCGGCAGCAACATCGGCGTGTAACGTGTAAGCCCTGCAAACACAGGGGAGCTCCTCCTCATTCTCACATAATGACCCCTCGCCGGTGTCATTTGTAACCATCACTTGCGAGAGGATAATTGCATGATGAAGTCAAAATGTGAACATCATTAAATGGAAGCAGTTAGCCAGAATGGCAAGAGCCTGAAATGAAAGGCGAGCGCTGGCCAAGTCCTGGCCGTGGCCTCGAGAGCGATCGGGTTGTTTCTGGAGGTTCTGGTTTTCTCTGCTCCTGAACAGACCCGCCGTGTATCATTAGGGAGAGTGTCAGGGCTGCAGGGTCCTGGCCAGAAGCAGAGACTGCAGAAATAGTGCACAATGCCCTGGCCCAGCAAAACAGAGACGTTCAACCTCTGCCAAGGCTTGCACAGGGCTGCCAGGACAGCAGTGATACAGGGAGAGGGCTCTCGAGTGAAAGCTCTTCTGGTCCGAGTTCCTAGAGCCAAATCTATTGTTGACCACGGACAGAATACCTCACCTGTGCTAAGCCTCAGTTTCTCCACCTACATCGTATACTACCAATAGTATTGACCTCAGAGGGTGGCTGTGAGGCTTACGTGGATCCCAGCATGCCACAGTGCAAGCCCGGGGGACTTCAATGACTGTTACCTAGGATGGTGATGATGACGGACAAGCAAACAGCTCAGCACCTCTCCACTGTCTCACCTGGTGAGTCTTTTGGGTCGAGGGACAAAAGCGAGGGACAAAGCCGTGCAAGGCAATGGCATTGTGGTTACAGGGAAATGTGGCTCTGTGTTTGTGGAGGGGTCCTGTGTCCTGAGGAAGGGAATGTTTGTGTCGCATGGTTACGAGGAGGCGTCTGACAGGTGGGCAGGCACGGACGGAGGAGAGAAGCGTGAGCAGGACCGCCAGGAAGGGTCACCTGTGTGCTTGGTGCCAATGTGAGCCTTTATCTCTGCCTCCTCCATGGTGACGAAGTCGCAGGCAGTACAGCAGATCGAAAACATCCACTGCTCCTTGTCCACGTGGAGAGACATGTGGCTGACGAACTGGACGTTGAGCTCAGTCTCAAATCCACACACATGACAGCTATAGGAGAGGACGAAAGAAAAGAGGGGGAGAGAGAAGAGAGATGTTCTAAATGGAAGCGACCCCTTTATACCCAGTACACTCAGAAAACGGGACTTTTTGCACACATTTCCCTCCCCACCAGAAGGCTTTGCATTAGACAATTCTTCTGCTCTCTGGAATGCCTCTGCCGTGATCACTGTGCCAAATGGACTAAGTGCCAGCATAATGTAACAATCCCATACATGCAATAATGACGCTACTAAATAACCATAGAGTTAATTAAAAATTACAGATTCCAGATGCTACACGTCTCCTCACTGATTCCTCTGGGCTAAGGGATGCGGTGTAGCCTGGCCAAGACATTAGCGGGGCTGGGCCACTGATAAACCGGGAGCCCCCTGCGTACCCGCTGAGCCTCCCACTGTCTCCGGGAACCTTCCGTGTAGGAATGAAAGCACGTAGAGGTCGTTGGATGGAACTCCTGTCTGTGACAATTCCCGATAGAAGCCACTCATCCATGGAGAAACTTTGAGCCAAAGCAAGTTTCCACCAATCTGTACGGCCTCTCTCTGGGGCAAGATTTGGTACAGAGCCTGAAACTTGGGGTTTTATGGCAACCAAACCAAACACTGAGTCATGGTTGTATATGGAAAAAGACCATACAATTCCAGGTACTAAAGGACAACACAACTCAGGGAAAATATGCTGCAGTATGCTTTCAGGGCTATTTCCGCGGGGTTCTCAGATGTATTTTTCCTGGTTATCTTTTCCTTGGGACAGTTCTCAGTTACAAAGGTGGAAGCTTGCCAGCTGCACAGACCCAGAAGCTAGTAACCCCCAGAACCCTGCCATTCTCTGGAGCTCCACCCAGGAGCCACTTCCAACACCATTTCCCTTTCAATTAATTCTACGAGGGCCACCGGGGCCGAGAGAGGAGTCAGTGCAACTGCAGGGTTCCATCTAAGCAAAGCAAATATTAAAACGAAGGTCATCACGGTGACTGAGAAGAGGCGGCTTGTCACATGTGCCCTCCCAGATGGGCAGGGAGTGTTGGGAAGGCTGGACTAGCGGGTTCCACCTGCAGCTCACCTGTAATAATAAGGGTGCTTCTTCCCGTCACTGCCTTCAGAGGTGACGGCGCTGACAATGTCCTCAGTGTCCGTACTCACCAGCTTCACCGAATGGACGGTCAGATGCTGGTTCAGGTTTGCACGGCACTTAGCAGCATAGGGGCACAAGTGGCATTTGTATTTTCTTTCCTCTGGGGGGAGAAAGAACAGGAAGAAAAAAAAAAATCCCAACCACTCTCAAAATTAAAATCCCAACACCTTGCAAGAGACCACTTAAAAGTATCAAGGAAAGGAGGGTTCAAGACTATTTTCAAGTGGGGACAAAGAGAACACCCAGGAATTGTAAATATCTAAAGTCATACCCAGCAGGTCACTCCTGTGTGAATACTGTCATAGATAAAAGCAAGTCCCAGGGCAATGGACCATCTGCTTTTTCCTGACACCCACAAGCCCCTCTTCCTGCTAACGTGAGCTAAAAGCATACTGTGTTGTGTGTGAGTGTGTGGTGAGTGTGTGTGTGTCTCCCCATGTGTCGGGCGTGGGTGGGTGGGTGCTGAGCTGGGGAAGGGGGAGGGAAACACAGCATTCATAGGACTTGTGTGTAACACAAGCCCCATCATTTCCCCTAAGCTCCAGGCCTGGGTCAGCCGAAAAATGAAAAAAGGAAAAAAAAACACTAATGAAATTAAAGAAAAAAAATGACTCTTGAAATAATTTAATTGGAAATTTTCATTTTATGTAAATAAAATAAAAATTTTCAATTAATTCTTAATGGAAAGCCTCTCCTAAAACTGACAGTGTTTCAGGACTGTTTCCAGAGTGGCATTCTGAATTCATTTGGTTAATCAAGCAAATTAAAGTAAAAGGAGAAGGCTTTGCTTTCATTACAGATAAAAGGAACAAATGGAAGCAGGAGACAAGAACAACTTCATTCTTTCCTTAATTCTTACTTTGTAATACTGAGCTTGCCTTCAAAAAAATACCTGTCTTATATACTTCACAGGGAAGAACATGGAAAAAGTCTTTGTACAACAAAATGTAAGGCATCATTATTATTACAGTGGTCTCCAATACCTGAGCTGCTGGTGGCCTGGGGCAGAGCTAGGAAAAGGGTCCCTGTGGTACCGGTAAAATAGAGTCCTTTCTTTAGAATTTTTGCGTTTGTATTAATAAGCAAGGTTGTTAAGTTTCAGTTAAAAGTGAATTGTTCGCAGGGATGTCAAGTACAGCATAGAGGTTATAATAGTCAATAATATTGTAATAACTATGCATAGTGTCAGATGGGCACTAGACTTATTGGGGGGATCACTTGGTAAGTTACATAAATGTCTGATCACCTAAAACTAATACAATATTTTATGTCAACTGGAATTAGAAAATAAAGTATTAAAAAAAGACGAGAGGCTAAAGGAAATATGAACAAATATCAACTTCTAGTCCTGCCTCTTTTACTAATTGGGTGTAATTTTCAATAAGTTCTTTCCATATCACAGATTTCTCATTTGTAAAATTAGTGTTTTTGATTTCTATTTCTCAAAGAACACTTTCAACTCACCATTAAAAAAAAACGTATTTTACAAATGTTTGCCCCAAATGTGTAAATTACATACATGGCAATTTTGTACTCCAGTTGGTGTCTCAAGAACCAATTTTATAATAAAATATTGAAAGAATTTTTCAAAAGTGAATTGTTGAACTTTCTATCTTTTTCTATCATTTGGAAAGGTTTAATAATACCAGAATTTCCCAGTCTCAAAAGGTTAGAAAGAACCCAGCTGGACCTGATACCTTTATTAATAGTATAAATCCTTCACAAATTTCCCTTTGGTAACTGATTTACTGAAGATGTTTTCCCTCCCCTCTGAGGTCAATTTTGGAAATTTTGCTTAAATTATCTATGTCATCTAAGTTTTCGGCCTTTTTGCCTTTTGCCAGAAAGTTGCCCTTATTCTCCAATAATTCTTTAATAGCATCTATATTAACGATGAGGCTTTCTTTTTCATTCCTATTTTTGAATATTTTTGCTTCCTTTTCCTTTCTTAATCAGGCTTAAAGAAATTTATCTATTTTATGGTCTCCTTCCGAGATTTTCTAGCTCTTGTACCAATTCTTTAAAATAAGTGCCAAGTTCCTTTATTTTAGTTTTCTTCTCTTCTAATTAAAATATTTAAGTCTATGAATTTTCCTCTGACCAGAGCTGTAGCTATTCCAGGTCTAGGTACAAAGTGTTTTCTTTTTTGTTTCTTCTAGATGTCTAAAATTTGTATTTTTACTTTCTTCCTTTCTCTTTGACCTGATTAGGTAGGAGGTTTTATTGATCCTTGGTTATTTTAAATTTCATTTAAGTATGCTCAGAAAATATGGCCTATAAAACCTCCATTTTTTTGAACATGTGAACGTTCTCTTTGTGGTGAAGTATATGACTAAATATTGTCTTTAGTAGTCTAATACTTAAGATTAAAATATTTTTATATATAAATATTTGTCATAGTAATACTGTCTGGCTTGCCTTCTTTTTTATTTCATGTGATATGCAAAACCTCTATTTATTTTTTTCATTTTGTTTTGCATTTCCTGTACATAAGATACATCTCAACTTTTAAAAAGTCTGATCTTCAGTGTAAAAATGGAAACACTTCATTTTTATCGTTTACATCTTGCTTTATGTTTACAACTGATTTTACCATATTCCTTTTTGTCTTCACTCATTTTTGCTGCATTAAGTTAATATTTCTTCTTCTTTCACGTCTTAATTTGGTTGCCTTCCCCTTCCCAACACACAGAATCAACCATATTTCTCTATTTTATGTAAAGACAGAACTCTTTCTCCACCAAGGTGCTCTGTCTCCCTGCTGCTCTCACCTACAATAAGATGAATCCAATAGGATGGTGCAGCCCCATTCCCTGTGCCTTCAAAATGAGAGCAATACATTCCTTAAAGTTGAGGTATTTTACCCGGATGTGCCTAGGTGTGTATCTTTTCTCATCAATCCTGCCTGAACTCTATGAGTCCTTTCAATACAGATAAAAAACCCTTTCCAGGGCCTTATTTGAACATGCTCCATAAAATGGCTTGAAAATGTCAGGGTAAAAACATTCCCACCACTTCCTGTTATAATTCTCAGAGAAACTCAGTTTCTTGATAATAGAGAATCTGGTGGTTCAGAGAGGGCAAGGCATAGCAGTCAGGCTCTGACTCACCTGTGTGCAGAGAGAGATGTCGGGACAACGTCTGCTGTCGGCCAAATACTTTCCCACACACATCACAGGGGAAAAGCTGGTCATTGAACTTCCAGGATGGCAATCCGTTTCCTGCCTCTAGTACTAACTTTTCTGTTTCTGGACCAAAAGAACAAAGCATCATGAAGCATAAATAAGGCAACATAAACAAATTTCAGTTTAGTCAACATTCAGGATTTAAGCAGAGGCTTCCTACTGAACAATGTGGCTGGTAACTACAAGTAAGTCCCAGTAACCTCTGCTTTATGCTCCTTTCCTGTCTCTAAGAAGGCTATTCTTGAAAGTTGTGGTGGCAAATGGATTCCAATTTTAGTCAAGTCTCCAGTGTTTTCTCTTTTTTATCACTAAAGGTCAGCCAACCCAACCCTCTAGTAGGTTGGTAGCAGGGTTTAGCACTGTACCCACTACACGGTCAGTACACAATAAAAATCCGTTGAGTGAGTGAATGGTTGAGTTGCATGTTAAAGTTCCAGAAATGTAGACTCTTGCCACGAGACAGTAAATCAAGAATGCCGAGTCTCAGATTCTGATGTGAAAACAAATGGTTTGGTCCCTTGAAAGGAAATACACTTTCACTGACCTTTATGACGAAAAGTTTTACCCTATGTTCTGAGTTGTGCAAAATCCTTAATGAGGAACTTAGTATGTTATAGAGACTCAGTGACAGTAACTGCATGCGGCCTGCTATGGTCTGAATGTTTGTGTGACGCCCCTCCCTCACATTCATTTGTTGAAATCCTAATCTTCAAAGTGATGGTTTTAGGAAGTTGGGCTTCTGGGAGGTGCTTAGGTCATGAGGGTGGAGCCCTCATGAATGGGATTAGTGCCTTTAAAAAGAAACCCACAGAGCTTTCTCACTCCTTCCACCACGTGAGGACATGGGAAGAAGTCTGCGATCCAGCAGAGAACCCTTACTTGTCCATGCTGGCACCCTCATCTTGGATTTCCAGCCTCCAGAACTGCAAGAGATACATTTCTGTTGTGTTGAAGCCACCCAGTCTGTAGTATTTTGTTACAGCAGTATGAACCAACTAAGACACTTCAACATAAAACTCTCAGATGCAAGAGTGCACAACCTGAGTTTCCCCAAAGGTCTCATATTTGGGAAAACGGCGAGTGCCCCAAGTTATCTGTACATAATTCTCAACCGTGAATGAAACACGTGGAGGTTGATACATCCTCTGTCATCTTAAAAACTTTACATTTTCTCATCATCACCCATAGGATTGCCTTTAATTTGCATCCATATTTCTTCTTACTGAACTTAACAGATTATACAAACATTCCCTCTATAGTAATATCAGGAGATAGGGGACAGAGAGAGTGCCAAAAAGAGGGAGGGGATGCTTCCACCATGACACTTGCCTGGGCTACTAAAAGGCCTTTCGGCCTTACTTTGAAGAACAAGATAGATAACTTACTGTGTGTGGGGACAGAGCCAGGAAGGCAGTTTCCAGGCTCTAGGCCTCACGTGCAAAGGTGCTGGCTCAGGTAGTAAATGGCCATCAACTGTGAATGGATGGCCATCAGCTGTGGCTAGTTGGCAGTCAGCTGTAACAGTGAGCCATTGGCCACTAATATAACTGCCGTGGCTACGCTAGCAGAAAATGGGGGCTAGCAAGAAGATGGTGGCTGAGCTAGCAGGAGTGGATTGCAGAGAGGTGGATGCCGCCAGCAAGAATATAGTGATATGACTCCCCTGCCTATGGCTCCGTGGGTGTTCCTTTTTGGCCTCACCATATCCTGTGTTCTCATGTGGGAAGCGGGAGCTGAGACCCCGAAGGCTGCCCCGCACGACACTGTTTTAACATCAGTAAATTACTGTGAATCTTCTTAAAGCACAGTATTGCTTTATAGAGCCAGATACCATGTTGTGGTACTTACATGGTGGAGAGACTTTTCATAAGATCCATGTGGATGAAAATACTCAGGGCACCAGTCAGAGACAACAAGGAACCAAGAACTTTATTTCCCACAATTTGGTTAAAACTGCTTCTGAAATACAGGCTTCCATCTGTACTTGGGTGTGTCAACTGGATCCATTTTCATTGAATGCAGATTTGCCAGATAGTGACAAATCCGAAAGAGAAGGAGGGAGGTAGGATGGTGACATTGTTGTAATGTTTGCTGTGAGGCATCTGCCAGCAGTGCCAACAGTGATAAAGCACATTTATTGATTTGTCTGTGTTTGTTAAAACACTGCTCTTCGGGCCTCAGGGGGAAGAGCTAGTCTTCTTATTAAAGTAGGAATGTGGGACAAAATAACCGCTCGCATTGTGGTGGAAAGGGAGGTGAAAAGGAAGATACAGGCCATTGGCCTGCTGAGGACACGAACCCCACTCAGATGGCTGTCCTTGAGCCCAGGCAGTGGGCATTTCAGCTACGCAGCGACAAGAGGGTATTCTAGAAGTTCCCATCAAGTGTGTAATCAAGACAGTGCTTCAAAGGAGGGCGATAGTCATTACAAGGAGAGTTCAAGAAGGTACAGGGTCTTCCAATACGTTTGCAAGAATGAATTAATACCAAACAAGTAGATGCAATTAAAAATAACGAAGTCTCTTAATAATTCCTTCAAGTATTAGTCATGCACTTCAGAAGTTGAAGCATCATGAAAAGTCCAATCCCCTCCAGTGGCCTTAAGAAACTATGAAAACTATGAAGACTGTGCTTCAGCGAAGCAGAAAGAACACGGTGCAGCGGTGGCGGGGCAGGCCAGAGCCCCCACGATTAAGTCCATGTACTGGGCAGCCACGTCCCTGCGCCTGAACCCCAAGCCTTGTCCAGACGTTGGCTCCTCTCCCCGCTTGCTGTCTGCATTTACTCCAGCCACCTGTTTTCATTTTGCATGCAACAAGCCAACCCCACCACGGGCTGTTTGGAGCTTTGTCCCAGAATATGAAGTCACAGCTGGGTGAGGCTGGGCTGGAAGAGTATTACTTTAACAGAACCAGTACTGAAGTAAAAGGCCCGCTCCTCTTTTCATGGAGCTGAAATGCATTTCTGCACAGGCCACATTCTTCCGCGTTTCCTGTGAATGGTACCACGCAAATGCCATGTGAGAAATCTCAGAATCTTTTTTGATTCTCCCCCGAACATATTCAATCAGCCACCCAAAGTTGTCCATCCAGTTCTAGAGTGAGCTCTGAATGGGATGAGCACCCAGCTAAGACAAGCTTCCAAAGGTCTATGGTCTGCCTTTTTGAAGCAGGACTGGCCCACATTCTCACCAAGAGCTGCCAACTGCGACCCCAGGTTCTCTGGGAGGCATTCCAGAATAAGTAACATATTTTGTCTGCAGTTCTTGACGATCATAAGTTATCAGAAATCTTTTACAATACTTAAAATATGAACCTACTGATGAAGAAAGACTTGTAAAAACTGATACATAGGCCTGTGCTAATCTCTATGCATTAGCAATATCGATGGTAACCCTACATTAAGGAAACCACTGCAGGGACAGCGGCTATTGTCCCCGGGGTGCACATTGTAAAGCTCTATTCACAGACACTGGCGCCAGGCTCCGTCTCACAGTGAACAAGACGGACGAATTGGCCTCACTACTACCCCTGGTCACACGTTACAGGTTTAACAAAAATATATCGTATTTTGATTTTGCGTGTGTGTGTGGACAACAATATGGAAGCTAAAACTGACATTTTTAATAAACTTTGATTTTTTAATAAACTTCGGAAACTAAAAAGAAGGAGGAAAAAAACCCCTATTGCCTTAATTGAGGTATCGTCTCTCACCGGGATTTTTGCAAAAGCCTCCCCAATAGCCTCTCTGCTACCAGCCTCTATCCAGTCCAACAGTTCCTCCTCACAGGTTCCAGAATGATCTTTCAGAGGCACAAATCTTATCATGTCTTGTCCTGAATTCCAATGGCTCCCCAAGGCCAAACTCTTTCACGTGGCTTCTGAGGTCCTTCACAACCTGGCTGAAACCACCTCCCACCTTCAGCTCCCCACTTCATCTCCCACCACCCAAAGGCTCAGCAGAGAGAGCTACCTGCCCTTCTGGGATCAAGCCAGTCCCTTTGAAGCCACCAGTGTTTTTGAATCAACTATGTCTCCACCCAAAGCTAGTCCCCACCCCAGCACTTCTTTTGCACAACGAAGTCCAGCTAATTTGAAAAGGTATGTGCGTCCTTATGTTCACTGCAGCGTTATTTATAATAGCCAAGATATGGAAGCAACCTAAGTGCCCACCAATTGAGGACTGGATAAAGAAGATGTGCTACATATATACAATGGAATATTACTCGGCCATAAAAAAGAATGAAATCTTACCATTTTCTTGTGACAACATGGATGGACCTAGAGGGTGTTATGCTAATTGAAATAAGTCAAACAGAGAAAGACAAATACCTTCTATCTCACTTATATGTAGAACCTAAAGTACAAAATAAATGAGCAAACAAAACAGAAACAGACTCACAGATATAGAGAACAAACTGATGGTTGCCAGATGGGAGGAGGGTTAGGGGGCTCGGTGAAAAAGATAAAGGGATTAAGAAATAAAAATTGGTAGTTACACAGGGATGTAAAATACAGCATAGGGAATATAGTCAATAATATTGTAATAGCTATCTATAGTGCCAGATGGGTATTAGACTAACTGGGGGAATCACTTCATAAATTATATATATGTCTAACAACTATGCTATACACCTGAAACTAATATAAAATAATATTGAATGTCAGCCGTAATTGAAAAAAAGATTTCCTTCTTTTTTATAGCTCAGTAATATTCCATTTTGTGTGTGTGTGTGAGAGAGAGAGAGAGAGAGAGAGAGAGAGAGAGAGAGAGAGAGAGAGAGAGAGAGAGACACACACATTAATAACTTCTTTATCCATACATCCATTGATGGGCACTTAGGTTGCTCCCATATCTTGGCTATTGTAAATAATCCTGCAATGAACATAAGGGTGCATACAAGTATATCTTTTAAAGTTAGTGGTGTTTTTTTGTTGTTGTTGTTTTCTTTGGATAAATAAGACATAATTGCTAGGTCATATGGCAGTTCTATTTTTAATTTTTTGAGGACAATCCATACTGTTTTCTATAATGGCTGCAGCACGTTTTGTACCAAGTGACAGTGCACAAGAGCTCCCCATTTCTCTGCATCCTCACCAACACTTGTTATTTCTTGTCTTTTTAATAATAGCTATTCTAACAGATGAAAGGTGATATCTCATTGCGGTTTTGACTTGCATTTCCCTGATGATTAGTGATGTTGAGCACCTTTTCCTATGCCTGTTGGCCATTTGTATGTTTTCTGTGGAAAAATGTCTATTCAGATCTTCTGCCCATTTTTCAATTGGATTGTTTGATTTTTTTTTGTTGCTATTGAGTTGTATAAATTCCTTATTTATTTTGGACATTAGCCCCTTAACAGATATATATTTTGCAAATATTTTCTCTCATTAGATAGACTGGCTTTTCATTTTGTTGATGGTTTCCTTTGCTATGTCATAGCACAATAACATTTCTAAAACCAATATATTCTTTAAAACAAAGTCTCAGAGGATTTCTGTCTCCTACAAGCACTGTATTTATCTTCATACTCCTAAACTCTGATTCCTGGGACATCCATAAATTGTTTCCATAAATTCCTGGCTACAAGGTACTATCTGAATAGATGCTTTTCTGTGTAATTTTTTCCACCTACTCAGATGGTCTTTGCCTTGAATGTCTTCGGGGATTTTCCTCTTCCTTAAACAGGTTTTGCTTTTGTTTTAAATGAAGTAAATCGGTACACAGGAGCAAGCCCTTTAGGGATCTATTGTGGTGCCGGAGAAGCAGGAACAGAGTGTAAGGAGAGTCACCCCAATTTAGCAGTCCTGATATAAGGCTCCTAGCTCTCCTCATTTATAGTGAACTGAGCCCCCTCATTCGTCATGATGAGGCTTAATGACCAAGAGACAGTATGCCAAACTCTGCCTCTGAGGACCTAGTGATCCAAGGGGACAAGTCTCATTTCATGCACAGGTCCTGGGATGATGAATCCCATCGAGCATTTCTCCAAAAATTTCCATGAAATAAACCCATCTGATAGAATTTGGGAGGGCGCTTGATAGACTTGACAGAACACATCAAGTAGAGGGCTCAGATTTCTAAGAACCCAACTCCTTCACTTCCACGAGGATGAAACCGAGGCATAAAAGTCCGGGACGTCTCCCACCCCAGGGCACCCCACAACTTCTACAGGGCTAAGGAACAGAATCAGGGTTTCCACAGTGGCTAAGTCACCATCTGCCCCAAACCTTAGCTCAGGGAGGCACCTTAAAGATCATCTTGTTCAATATTCCCTTCTTATATCTAAGGAAAGTAGGGCCCAGAGAACGTCAGTAATTACCCCAGGTAACCTGGCTAGTGACTGGGAGAACACAGCCTACACCCACGGTCTCACTGAAGCTCCTCCAAGCCGTAAGGAATCAATGCCAAAGTCTACAACAAACAAGGAAGGGGTTTATCTTCTCCTCCTGTTCTTTGGCTCTGAGTTTAATATTCTTGGTTACAAGTGGACACGTGTGGATTTAGCAACAATTGACAGACACTAGGATTTCTTTCCGCCTCTTTTCTTGAAGGTGTCAGCTGAAAATATTTCTAGCCACAGAGAAGTCAGAGACTATAATATGGCAAAAATCAGAATATACACGGAACAGGAGGAAGATCAAACGGGAGAATCCTAAAAGCCAGTTGCCTCTGAGGTAAAATAGTTATTACTGAAGACTGCTCCCATGCACCGTTCATTGACATTTGGGGAGCATTTTTGGTAAAACAAACAAACACCAAAACCCAAACCAAACCAAAAAGATGAAAGGGACAAAGGAAAGGACTCTAGTTTGCTTCTTTTCAATTTTAACACCATTTGGCCCCCTGAGTGGTGTATCATTTGGCTGCGTTGCTGCGTTTTGCTGTGTGAGAAAATCCTGTGTCTCCTGCCAAAAACAATCCTCCCAAAGAACCATCTCTCAACCTGACTTTGGCAAGAGAAATGCAGAGAGAAAAGGCTTTATTTGGTTAAAGCCGTAAGGAAATCATGGGCCAAAATGTGACCTCAGTGCATAAATAACTGTCCAGATTGACCCAATCTGCATCGGCTGCTCATTGAGGAAGAGGCTTTGGGGCCGCTTGGGTTTTCCATTATGACAGATGGTATTTTGATCTTTCTTTCCTCATCAAGCCTGGAGAGTTTCAAGGCATACTGTAAGTGAAATTCTGAAATCCTCAGTAGAAATTCTGAAGTCCTGTGTATTTGGAGTCAGTACCCTGGATAGGTTAAAAGCTACCAGGTGATTTTTAGGCAGAACATGTGATTTTTTCTGGTTAGAGCCCTTCTGGCTCTATCCTTTGGTTTCATGGGCTCTGCTTAAAACAAGTTGCCACCTTCTGCTCGTGAAATAAGGAGTCAGCCATGGTTAAGGACTCTTTGGGGGTTCATATCTTTGCTTTAGTGCTTGTGGTTCTTCTATATGTTTAATTTTTTTAAGGGTCTCTTTAACTTAGGGTAACTTGGCAACACCTAACAGATCTGTTAGGTCCCCTGTGACCATCTCTCTGCAGAACTTGGTGTAACCAGGACCCCTTTAAGGACCATTTCAAAGACTCCCAAAGTATGGGATTTCCTGCTGGTCAAGGTGTCAGTTCAAGGAACAGCTGAGATAGCAGAATTTAGCAATAGTTTTTGTCAATCTGTGCCCAATTAAAAACATTGGGTGGAGATTATTAGGCATAAAAGAGTTCACAGCCTTGATCTTCTTTGGGCTCATTTCAAACTTTAATGCTTAACAAACTTAGCAAAGCCCACACATAGGTCCTGGGAAGATGAAACCCATCAAGTATTTCCCCCCAAATTTCCATGAAATAAACCTCTCTGGTAGAATTTGGGAGGGCGCTCTATCGGATTCTACTTGACAGAACAGAATCAGTAGAAGACTCAGATTTCTTGGAATCCAACCCCTTCACTTCCATGAGGATGAAACCGAGGCATAAAGGTCCAGGACCTCTCCCACCCCAGGACACCCCATAATTTACACAGGGCTGAGTAACAGAATCAAGGTTTCCACAGTAACTAAGTCTCCATCCTGCCCCAACCTTAGTTCAGGGAGGAACCTTAAAGATCATCTTATTCACTGTTCTCTTCTTACATATAAGGAAACTGAGCCCCACCCCCACCAACTTAAGTAATTGCCCCATTGTCTCATGGGAGCTCCTCTCAGCCACAAGAAATCAATGCCAAAGTCTATAATGAAGGAGGGTTTGTGGAATGCTTCTTACTAAACACCTTGGGATCAACCCAGAAAAGATGTGTAACATTTTTTGCTTAATGCTGGGCAATAGTATCCTCAATGAATCCTTACTGATTGACTTGTAATGTGTTAAACTGGTAAAGAACCACAGAAATATTCTACATCTGTTTTTTTACACAGGTCACTTAAAACCAATAGAAGAAAATCTCGATTCCTCTAGAAAATGGTTAAGGACTTGGTACCTCTAATTCCAGTGAGGCTGATCACATAGAACTCGAGAACTTCAGTGAACTTATCAAAACATCCAAACACGGCATCAGTGCCAGAATCTAGGCAAACTGATGTCTGCCACCTCTATGTATTTTAACCTTTAAAAACACCCATTGGGATTTTGGGTGTTGCTTGTCTATTTTTCTACTAGTGTTTCCAAGACCAGTGGATCCTCAATAAATGCTTACTGAATAAATGAGGCAGTCGCATCACAAAGACCATGATTGGTGAACTAAATGACAACCTAATTTTACATTGCAACATGGAAGTAAACTGACGATATTGATTCAGGAATCATATCTAAAGGGCTTTGGTTATTATCTTGCCGGTGACATGGGCAAGTGAACACCTCTCTTCTTGATGATGATGGTAGGACTCAAAGTCTTAGCAAATGCCCTCAGAATGTCCCAATGTTGCAAGAAAACCATCAGGTTTGGGAGCTGTGTCCTTCTTTGTGGCTTTGTGGCAGACATTGCTGATGGCTTGTACACAAAATCCAACAGAGCAACAATTATTTTTTTAGGGTGACCAGTTAAAAACATGCACGTGCTTTCCCAGCTTCCACTGCTGTTAGGTGCCAGCCATGAAACACAGTTCTAGTCAATGAGGTATAGGTGGGAGTCCTTGGGGAGTCTCTGACACTCCCCTATTCCCTGGAAAAAAGGCCTTTCACCCTAGGCTTTTCTTCCTTGGATGTCTGGAGGTGGAGCAGCCCTCTTTTAGCCATGAAGATGAAAGCCATCTGATAAGGGGGGCAGAGCAGAAAATTAGGAGGAGACTGGGTCCTCACACTGTTGTACCCACTCTATACTGCCTACTTCTGAATTCCTTATTACATGACAAAAACTGACCCCCATTTGGTTAAGTCACAACTAGGCACTGTACTATGCAGTTGACACATATTTTATTTAACCTTATAAGAGCACTATAGAATAGATACTATACCATTCTCATTTTACAAAAAAAAAAAAAAAAAAGCATGTCAGGTTCAGGAAAGTTGAACAATGAATTCCAGCTCACCCAGCTGGTGAGTGACAGCCTATCTCAAACCCAAGTCTATCTGACTCCAAAGCCCTTACCCACTCGTTACGTTATACTACAATACTACAAGATCAAAGAAGAAAATCTAAGGGTTCTGATTTATTTCAGCAGAGACAAATCTACAATCTTGATTTTTTTTTTCTACTTTAAATTTTCCTGTATTCACCAACCATAAAGAAGCAACTATGATCACATAAATGTGAAAGGGGCTTTCTTAGGGCAACCCAAAGGCTTCCCTCAGGACCTTGTATTAGATCTTGTCCTAGATGAAGAGAGAATGATGGAACCGGGAGCCTCCACTTCATTTCTCTTGCCTAATCCCTCTCAGCTTCTTTCTAGATCTTTCCTGCTAGCTGGTTGCTGCCTAGCAAAAATCTGAGCACCAATTATGTAAATTTTAATTACAAAACTCCTTTCAGGTCAGCTTTCACTTGCCCCAGATATAAGACCCTATAATGACTGTTGTTTCAACTTCTCCCAGTGCAGGAAAAGAATAAGCATTCAAGTGTGGAGCCATCCCATGACTGTATTAGGGGGTTGCGAATCTTTAAATCCAAAAGAGTTTCTTCTACAAATTTTATGAAGTATGGGCACATATGAGAACATCTTAAGGGAAAACATTAGCTTTTTTTTTGGGGGGGGCAAATAGGATAATTACCTCTCTTTCCTTTGTTTATTGTTGAACTGGGTGCTCAGTATATATTTACTGAATAAATGAGGGAATGAATAAACTAAATGAAAATAGAAATCACCACTGTTAAAGAAATTAACCTTTCTAAAATACTCTAAAATATGAAAACTCATTATTTTCTAAAATACTAATTCTAATGTCCATTTACTTCTAAAATGATATGATGTGCTCTATGTATCCCACCAATAGAGTATTTAAAAATATTTAATATAATACATTTCTTTTAAAATTCAAGCCACAGTCATTTCCAAATATTATCCAAGTAATGCCTCTTGTAGCTTCATCTAAATTCAAATATTATCCAATATTATTTGAATCCAAATATTATCCCGAGGGTTTCTGCAGTTCTTTTCACTAAGATTGGAACCCACTGGTATTCTCAATTATTCGAGTCCTCTTTTCTTAACGGAGAAGCCTTGATCATATCATCCACTCCTTTAAAGATTTCTAAATTTCCTTAAAACCCTTATCAGCTCCCAGACACTGCAATATTCTTGTGTGACTACATCCAGTTTCAATTTTTCAGTCTTCTCTCTCTGCTGCTAATCTATTGAATTCTGCATTAACAGAAACTTTAATTCTTCTTTTCTTACCTTTCTCTTGACCTTGGGTTTTAGCACATTATAAAATTTATGTTAGTTGATGGCAGATTTAACATTTCGAGGTAACACCATTCACAAATATTTTTCTCCTTGACCCAGAAATACTGTTTATTTGATTAAGCAGCGATATATATTTTTCTATGGTGGAGAATTCTGTTTGCTGGTTTGTTTAATTATTTTCCTCCAGATAGGGATCACAGACATAGGACTGGGAAAAAGTTTGTTAGTTCGTAGAGGAGGGGAGGAAGAGATGGTTTGTATTTTCCTGTGAAAGTATGTCAGAATGATTGGCAGCACTGGTAATTTGTTACCAATAATAATAAGGAACACATTTGGCAAACATTTTATTTTTAAATAAATAAAATAGGCTATTTTCGTAATAAGATCACTGTCGAGAATTCAAATACCCATGTACTTTTTTAATGGGGGAGAAAGCTGTGAATTTAGATGAAGCTACAAGAGGCATTATACATATAACTAGCTAAGATTTACTTAGCACTTTGTTTGTTCCAGGCACTGTGTGAAGGCTAAGCCCTTTATTTATATTATTTCATTTAATCCTCACAAAAACATGCTAAGGTTGGTCTCATTATTATCCTCATATTATAGATGAGAGAAATCAAAACTCAGACTGATTAAGGAATTAGCCTGTTTTCACACAGCTGGTTAGAGAGAGCGCCAGGATCTGAACCCAGGGAACCCAACCTGGAAGGGTATACACTCCATAGCTTCCCTGATACTGCACGTAACTCTAGGTGTGTCCATGGGGCTGTCACCCCTCTTTGTGAAGGACCTTTAATCTGTGTCAAAGTAGGGAAAGGCTGATAGTTGCTGGCTTTGACATTTCTTAAAGGCTGATGACCTTCGTTTGGACTAGGTCATGTGATTTTCTCTTTTCAGGTGGCAAGTGCCACTGCATTTGATGGCCTCAGATGAAAATACAACTTTATCAGCTGCTTTGAACACAAATATACTAGTTGAACAACAGAATGGAGTTAGAAGTGTGGGAGGTTTAACATAAATTGAATCCTATTCCAGACACATACCCTATCAAGAAGGGGTCTGAAGCATTGAACTTGTGTATTAAGGTGAAGGCATTACCATTCTCAATATAACTAAATAGAAAATCTAAACCACTTCTATTTAATCATTTAAGGATTGAAAGAGTCAGAAGTGGATTTTCAGCTCATGAAGTAGAAATGTAAATGTCCAACAGCCTAAAGAAATGTTAAGAAACAGATAATACTCCGTGACGCAACTCCAAGAAGTAGTTAAACAAAAGGAGAAATAAAAAAAAAAAGAAATAGAAAAAAGGCATCTTCCATTTGAATTTTTAAATTGAAAAGGAAATGGAATACAAAATTATCAATGCAATATTTTGTTTACGAATCAAAATCTAGAAAAATCAAATAATAAAATTGGAAACATGGAGGCACTATCTTAATCTATAGTAGAAATGCAATATATTCTAGTTATGTGTCCTGTAGGTTGTACGTATGTATTTTTCTTGTACATTCTGATTTGGTCATCTTTGAAAGCATCTCTTCCTATCCTCTGTCTTTACAGAGACCTTAAATAGAATAGATAGTCAATAAATATTTGTTGATTTGATTAAAATTTCACTAATTATAAGTAAAGGAGAGAAAACATGTGTCGATGCATGATATATGTAAATTAATGCAAATCACATGCAAATAAACAGGCTGAGCTGTCCTAGCCTGTCCCTGTCGCACCACCTCCTATCCCGTGACAGAAAGTCACTGCCTCTAACTTTGATGATAGCGGTACAGCATTCCTTGGAGACCACACCTCAGCAGAATCTATACCTCACCTTTTGATTACTGGGGAGAAAGCACATTACTGCTTCTAAGTTTTAGAGAACGTGGGGTGTAGGTCGGCTAAGTGCTTGCCTCAAGTCACATAGTAAAAAACCCCAGACTGGAAGTGAACCCCTCTTAGCGCTCTCTTCACCTCATCCTCCGCCTCCCCACATGCTGAAGTTGAGGTTCTTAATCACACTACATACCAAAGGCTTTGCATAACTAACCAGCCTTCAAACTGTACACTGTATTATAGAACATGTACTACAGTGGAGAACAGATGTCACCATGAGAATCGTATTTTCTGCTATTTTCCAATTTTGGCATGTGGACATTTGTAACCTTAATGTTGCATGAACGAAGACTCTTGCATTTAATATTAATACAGGAACTCACAAATGCTCCTCAAGTTGGAACGCTGCCACATTCTGATTTCAGTAGTTTATGGCTGGCTGCTTTTTCAGCATATGAATTTGCCTCAAGGTCCTATTGGTGTCTTGGGAGCTGAAAATGTGGTTACATTCTAAACTTACAGGAGATAATGTCAGGTGAAACTCCTAGAGATACCTACATTTCTCATTTAAAAAGCAGACACATACCCAACACCGACTGGTAAAGGCCAGTGGAAAAACTCTACCTGTCAAGACTGAATTCACAGAGCTCTTTCTACTGTTAAGGAAACTAGTAACATCCACAGCAGGACAGAGCACTGAATAACACCAGATACCAAACACTGGTCTGACAGGTAGCCATGGGTAAAAAGTGAATTTGCACAGGCAGGGCTTTCAAATGGACTGACACACTCATTTCTTCTTCCAAAGTGAGGGCTGAACCAAAATGTCAACCTACAATACTTAGATGAGGTCTATTCACCACACGTGTCTGCCAAATGCCATCAGAAACACCTTTAGCTGCTTAGGTGGAGTGGCTGTGTATGTCCTCCCTCACTGCATTATTTATAGGTAATGTCACCACATTACTTAGGCACCATGCCCTTCTAACCCAACCGTTTTTTATCCTAAGTGACACCATGTGGAAGAGCTAAGTCACAATTTGATTAGGTTCACGTCTGTGGGACCAGGGGGATGTTGAACAGACGAGAAGCAGAATCAGCTGTCGATTTTTCTGACATTCTTTGCTGTATCTGTTCAGCGAGAGTAGGGTGTCTTACACAATGGCTCCTCATCCGAGACTTCTAATTCCCTTTCAATTTAATTTGGAGCCAGTCAAATAAATCGTATAAAAATATGTACAAGAGATTTGGTGTTGATGGGGCATGCGTATGTTTGGCCCAAGCAGTTAAAAGATCATGTCTCTAGATGGAGACAAAATGGCTTACTGACTGCAGCAATACGCTCCGACATGACTCCACTGAACCAGGACTTTGGGCCTCAGTGTCTACCCTATCAGAAGGATGCTGATGTCCTCTATAGCATTTTTAGTTAGACAGGATGGAACCATTTCTTTCCATAGCTGCCATTTACAACTATGAAGGGAAGAGATGCTTCCTTCATTTCTCCGTTTCAATGAGAAAGGAGGTTCTTGACTCTTTCAAGTGGAGGGCTGCTTAAGAACAAATGTTCCCCCCAAATATCGATATACACAGATATTGTTTCACGTGCCTGTGCTTACAGTATCTCTGGAAGAATGCCCATTAAAGTGGTAATACTTAAGTGAAGGAGAAGGGTGAGGGAGAGGGGGCGAGGGTGTCAGAAGCAGGGAGCATGAGCTGGTGGTGGGGAAAAGAGGGGGAGGGACACCTTATTTTATCACTGGCAAATAAAATTTTAATCAACTCTGACAATTTGGTATCACCTCTCCACTGACCCTCTTAACGCCTGTGCAGGAAATATGACAATAGCTCAATAAAAACATTTATAGCCCTAACAACACGCCGGGTGCTCTGTAAAATACCTGACGTAAACGATATCATTTGCTTCTTCTAACTACCTACATGGTGGGTGCTGAACCGAACCACACTCACTGACCAGAGCCACACATCTTGGGGGTGTCCTTCCAAGGGTCATACCAAGTCAGAGACATTGTTATGTTTTATAAAGAATTTCGGTCTTTTAGGGTCAAGGGCCCCGAGTCACACAATTCTGGGACTTTATTTGCAATAATTATTAGCCAAAGGAATACTGGTATACTATCCCAAAACAAAAATTAGAGCTCTTGAAGAGTGATTCACAAACAATCGTATCTGGCTCAAGTCAGAGTATGAGTTTCCCTATGTCGGAGAAAAGAAACTCTATAGAAAAAGTACAGACCTTGCTCTTAGAGGTAAAACTTAGCCTTTAGGCAAAATTATTTTAGAAAGCTTCACATTGACCTTTACTGACACTCCCTCTACTGCTCTGATATAATAATAGCCAGAGGATTATCATCCTATCAAGTTACAAGCATTCACCTGGTCACTCACAAGAGTCTTATGCTTCGTTCCAGTTGGCCAAGGAGAGGTTTGTGAAGTCCTTGAACTTTAAGAGATTATTCATACTCCCCCTTCCCCCCACCTGCCCCAACTCACAAATGCTGACTTACAGGAAGAGGACTTTGTCCCCTTTTTCTTTGGGGCTTGTTCATCACTGAAGACTACCAGTCCCCATTCTCATCTACTCTGTTTCCTGTATTCATTTATTTTTAAAAGAAAAAGAGTGGAATCCTTCATTTTCTGTTTGGAGGAACTAACTTAAAGCCTGAATAAGTTTTAAGCATTATATATACTGTAATAGGTTGAGTTTTAAGAGATAAAATCTTCTGTGGTAGAAATGGAATTGATTTATTTTGAAAATTCTCATTTTATTGTTGTTAAACTCACACACCCTCTGAGTGCTTCAAACTTTTAGCCAACCTGGTAAATATTTTGACATAGGCCAGTCTAAATAATTTTCATATTATTGTATGAAATTGTTTTCTTTATCATTTTCTGTTGACAAAATAAGAATTACTATAATGGATCAACATCATTTTCCCTCACTGAATTTACGATTAAGTAGATACAGAATCATCCTATTAAATTTTATAATATGTTGTGAGGACCAAAGGAAATTTAGAAAGAAAATCAAGAGGAAGGATTGTATACTAGAGTATGGCTGCCCCCACTAACTTCATATTCACATCAGAGTATTTATAAACTATAGAAAATCCTGCTTTCCACACAACAATATACATGACTTGCACTTCTATCACTTTATATATAGAGATAAAATATTGAGCTGCTTTCGAAATTTACACTGGTAAAAGTATGAAATGACCTAACGATTCACATGTGTGTTTTAGTGGCCAAGATTTTCTCTAACATACACACACCCACCCTGACACACACACAAACACAAACACATGCACATATGTTTGCAGTTGTAAAGGTACTCTAACCTTATCTTTAGTCATCTGCTTATTAGGGGAACCGATGAGGAAGAATGTCAGGAAAGCATCTGCTACAAGATGTTGAAATCTGAGATACTGGAGAAAGCAAGACAACTACTGCCATTTGTAGGTCTTCTGAGTTGCAACGTTTTCACTATGAGTTCTTAAATTCCTTACTGAAGAGTACAGAATTACCTAGAGTTTAATGACCTTTGTTGGACCAGACCAGAAATCTTTGACATCAGTTGAGAAATCAAGAAATGTGACAACGCAGCTGGGACATCGGTTGTCTACACTGAATCTGTAGCTTGTCCACCATCGTAGCTCAGATGTAAAATGCTGGCAATCCACTGGTTCGTGTATTACTTCAAGTTCACATCAACCCCAATTTAGCATTCTCTTCATTGCAAATCAAATCCCATGTTTGGATACTTCATTGGTGGTGAGGGTAACTCAAAATTAGATCAAAGCAACAAGTATTTACTGAAAATTTTAAACCAAATGAAATGAACAGACATTGGTGCATAATAAATTAAGCTCAAATCAGCAGACTTCAAATTAGCTAGTCAGGTACAGGACTGCCTACAATGATAACAAAGTTTAGAGCTCTTGGCAGTGCTCACTAGGTGAGGCACTGTAATGAGTGTTACATGTATTTCTTCACTAATCCTTCCCACAACCCGAGAAGTTAGGGACTATTATCATCAGCAATTTACAGAGGAGGAAATCCAGGCACGACTCAGCTGGCAAATGGCAGAGAGAAGATTTGAACCCTCAAGGTTAGCACTTGAGCCAGTACTGCCTCTCAGGTGATTTAGGATTAATGTAACCGAGTGAAATAATAGACGATTTTAGACACCGCCACAGCCTGTGACCTTTAGTTCTGACCAACGGTCATCTGCAATTATTCAACAGCCTTTGGGTTCTCTGACCTTGAATTAACCGAAGACAAGATATCTGAGGCAGAGACTGCTAGATGTCCTCTAACATCCATGCTTTTCTTCTACCTTTAATAAAGGAGCCCGGTGAGGGTTAGCTGGGCACATGGCTACCCAAGAAAATTCTTTGTCAATCTCCCTAACAGGGAGGTGAGCCCATGTGACTAAGTTCCAGACAACAGATGAACAGAAATGCTGTGCATAACGTCTAAGTTATGCCCTTAAGAGGAGGACCATGCCCTCGACTTTCTTCTTGACTTCCTGCTGTTTAGGATATACAAGTGATGGTGGGAGTTGGAGCAGCCGTGACGGACCATGAAATGGAAGCCGTACGCCAAGGTTAGCAGACCAAGCTAGAAGGAGTCTGAACATCCTGGCATCACAACATCAGCCGTGGACTGTTTACACTCCGGCTGCTATATAAGAGAGAAACACACTTCTCCATTATTTAAGCCACCATTATTTTAGCCTTTGTATAGCCATCCAGCCGTAGAAACTTTATCCTAACTAATACATGTAACTTTTTTTTATCATTCAAAGTACGCTCAGTTAGTTTATAAGGGGTGGGCGTCCCTCTCTATAATGCACACTTTGTGTTTCCTGAGATTTTAATAATTCATGAGTAAGCTTCTTTCATGTTTGATACTTGTTTTTCAGGCCACTGTTATACTGAAATAGTGTCAAAGTCGCTCAGTTGTTTATTATGAAACAAGTACAAGTGTTAATAGAGCTATTAAATAACCAAAATTATTTAGCTTCGAAACTTGAAAGAATTTCCAGAAGTACATGTTTACACACAGTTGAAGCAATGCCATTTAATTTGTCCATCTGGTCTATGACTTTCAGTTTTTAACATGTCCTTTACCTGCAGCTGCAACACCTAAGGTAGGTTTCTTACCCTAACACTGCTGACATTTTGGACCAGATCCTTCTTTGTTGTGGGGCCTGTCCTGTGCATTGTACGGTGTTTAATAGCATCCCTGGCTTCTAGCTACTAGATGCCGGTAGTACCTGTCCCCTAGTCATGACAATTAAAAATATATCACCAAACTCGGTTAAATGCCCCTTGGGGGGCAAAAATCACCCCCAGTTGAGAATCACACAGCTCATGTATTCTAGGTCGCACCAGGGAAAAAGCAGAGACTGTACTATTTAAATTCTAGCAGGATACAGATAGGTAGGTCTTTAATACACTTCTGATGACAGTGGTGCCCTGTGAACCAGGGACAGGGAGCATGAGCTGATTCTTATTTTTTAAATTAAGAAGTTCACTGAGCTTTCAAGAAGAAAATTCACAGGGTAGTAAAAAAGTCATAGGCATAATTCCAAGCACATTGAGCTATTAGTTCAACTTCCTCTATCCAAGGTTCAGATGGAAATAATTGCCTATGTGAAGTTAAAAAAAAAAAAAATCCTCCATGTATGAATAGAATTTTTTTATAGAAACTCTAATTATAGAAGAAAATTTGAATCAAGAGTATTGCCCTATTAAACTTCCAGTTCCTATAGCATTTTTATGTTGCTAGCTCCAGATTTTCAGACATTTGGATATTATATAAGTGAGAATTATTTGCAGGTATTTTCAAATACATAAGCTTTTTCAGCCCTACCAGTCAAATTCTTCTACCTCGATACTCCCCATCATACTTAGCGTTAGATCTATTTTGATGAATGAAGACTGTTCTGTGCTCCATGGGATCAGTTCATTCAAAGCAAATAATATCTTCAAAGTCTCTTATTAGAAAGAGTGGGGAAGACATGTAGTGGAAAAAGATACATCAATCCTACCACCTGTCCTGAGATGGGACTCCAAGAGTGAGGGGAGGAAAAAGCTGTCACCTTGCGTTTCTTTCTGCTCCTTCCACTAGATGGGCAGGTCCCCAGCACCTTTGGCATAATTAATGATTGTCAGGGCATGGGAAGCCAATCAATTTGATGTTCATTTTCATCAACATAGCAGAAGTAATGCCCCAAGGCAGAATGGAAATTACATTCTCTTTTAATTGAGAGAATTCTCTCTTTGCTGATTTCTGGAGTGGGTAGAATCCAAGACATATCTTCTTTTCTCTTTTAATATATATGCTTTAAAAGCTTAGCTGATTGCTGTCATCCATCATTTCCAGCAACTAAAAAACTTCATTATTTCAATCTGTACATTTTACCATTCATGAAGGGAGGGTTGTAGAGGAAGCAGAAAGAGTGATCAGCTATTCATAGGAAGAGATTATTTAAAACAATGGAAATTAAAGGCAACATACTGGATGGAGTAGGTCATTTATCCCTTATGTAACGTCCTGAATACGAATGAAGGCTGGACATTGTCAGAGCTACCTACATCCAAGAAGGTACAAAACCAAAGATTAGTTTCAGCTATTAAGGACTCTAATAAGAGTTCAATTAATGGCTAAATTGCAGAATTTAAAAATTTCTTTTTTTCCTCCCACTTAATTTCACTTTGCCATTACTTTAATATTTTGAAAAGCAATTCAGAGACATTTATTCTTCAATAAGATTCACACAAATGTGAAACATCATTACTTTCTCTTTCCTAATAAGATGCAAAGCTGAATATTAGCAGCCCACACTGGGGAAGGGTTTGGTTCTCACTGTTTTCTTTGTTTTTCGTACTGTGGGGCACAGCTTCAAAAGTCTGGCTGCGGAGTGACCCAGTCATCTCAATAAGGATGGGAGTTAGGATTCACAAAGTGTTTAGCACACACCTGCCTGCTGAGTCAAAACCAAAGCAGCTGGCACCCACCTTCTTAGGTTTCCCAGAAGGGAACTCAAAGGTGGGGAGGACTCCAGGTATCTTTAACAGTTGTTTGGCTGAGTGATGTCCAAATTTCTGCTTGTGACCCACTGGCACATAATGAAATAAACTTTGTGGGTCTGAACCAGCATTAAAAAGAAGAAGGTAAAATAAAATAGGATAGATTAGAAAATATCAGACATGGTACATGTATGAAGATTGCTTCATTTATATCTATCTATCTATGAATCTATGATACACACACACACACATTGTCACTTAACACACATATACATACACACATGAAATTCACTCTGGGTTTTGGTCAAACAAAATTTCAAAGCCACTAACACAGTACATCATTCTACCTACTTTCTTATGGTAAAAGATTTTAAAAGTCCAAGTCTGTTAGAACCAACACATAAAACAACAACGAATATCTGTTTCCTACTGCAGATTTAAAATTCCTTCTTTTAGAAATCTCTTTAATCCCACCAAACTCAGCAATTTGAGAAAAAAATGAGCTCAAGCTGGTTACCACCTTTAAGGGGGTAAGAAAATCATTTCTTTGCTAGCAAACAGTGTATCAGAATCACTCCTAGTTCTTCACTTGCACAAATAAAGGCCGTCATGTTGGAATCCAGCTGTTTGCAGAAGGATTTAGAAAGTGTCATGGACAGAGTCTGAGAGCAGTTAATATCATCTTGAGAATGTCAACCACACAAGCTGACCTTGTGAGATGTCTTCTCTGCCTTCATTCTGAGCTGAGGGAAGTTTTTCCAATTGATCAAAAGATTCTTTATAAATTAGTGTATATGACTCTGCAAGACTCTGAGAATGTAATGGAGTCAGCAATATCGTTTAGCTTGAGCCAGGAATGATTTCCCGAAGGTCCAACTGCAAGTTTATGCCAGTTCCTCAGTAAAATGAAAATGACACAAATGCATTCAGTGTTCTAAGCACCCAGGAACATCCTGGTTGGGTTATTTATACGTCAAAAAAAAAAAAAAATCCAGTTTCTCAAAATGTATGCAGTTTTCCTTAAATTCATTTCTGTTTGTAATAGCTCATTCTAATATATGGTGTGCCACCCTGAAGAGCAGCCAGCATGGCAAGAGAACAATTAGTCAACTAAGAACTTTCTTTTTTTAACTATAAAATTTCTGAAGTGGAAATTTCTATTTAAAATAGCAAAGCCCTTTTAGAGATTTTGACCAGTTTGCTCTCACATGCCAAAAGGAAATGAACACACACTCACACACACACGCACACGTGAAAATGGATGTAAATGGACCACTTGTGAAGGTTTCTCCTCTCTCCACCCTCAGCCCTTCCTTACCCCAGTGAATTCTGCAGTTTGTATCATCTTTGGGGGGAAACTGTAATTCAGACTCACTCTCTAGCTCTGTACGAAGTAGTCAACCTCACAGCTTGCCAGCAAGGAGTGGACAGCTTATTTTATCACTGAAACATATTATCTCACTTTTGTCTCAGCAAACTGCCTCTGAACAGCTTGGCTGAAGTAACAGGTCTAGACTAGACAATCAACGACTCTCTTCTGGTGGCTAAAAAAGACCTAAAACAAAAATTTAGCCAAACAATGTATTTATATAAAGCAAGTCTTGAAAACTCTATGAAGAATCTACATTTCCTTAGCTATTACGGATAACAAAGTATTTTTTAAAAGTGATTTCAACATCTGAGGATTACGGAGATTGGTGGAAACTGATACACATAACTGAAAGGTGGTCTTGAGCCTGAGTCTTTCCGTGGTGATGACCATCTTGCTAAGTACCTAGGCTTTTGATGATTTAGTACATGTCAGTGTTTTTAAGTATGGGAGGCAAAGCAATCCCTTATTAAGTACTATTTCCATGAATGGGGCACAGGCAAACATCCCATTCCAAAAGATTCATATTATGAACTAGCAAGTATGAACTCTTTTGATGACCAATAAGTCAGGTATGTAACAAATATTTAGGAATTCTGTTGTAAATAACGGATGTTATTGTCTTACCCAATAAATTTGGTATATGATTTGTAAAATGCCATCATTAGTGATTTGAGAATTGTCAACCACCTCTTCAATGGCAATGCTGGCAAAACACACATATACAATAGTCTCTAGGAATGCTTTGTAAGCATCTCTTAGAATATTTGCAGTTTTATTGGTGAATTCATAGTTCCTTGACATAGCTCCTTAGAAATAATGCTGGAGCACTCCTGGTATGAAGCTAAATTCTCTTATGAAGCTATTCTCTTTTTTTTACAAGGAATCCTAAATAATGGATTTGTCTTGTCATGTTTTTTTTTTTTTTAAATTCTGATTCAAGTTCTGTAACTTCCTGAATCTTTTGTTATTGTGTTATTGAGATGAGTTTTATCAACTTTTTCCCATAAATATTCAGTTAAATGTCTAGACATTCATTTTTAACTAGTTAACAAAAAAACCCAAAATTTTAACTAAACATAATAACGTAAAAATATAATCCCTTTTTTATAACTTAATAGTAAGAAAAAAATTAAATGAGATAGATATTGGGCAACACTCACTAACAATAATTAATTATTAAAGGGATATGCACCGATTCCATCCACTATAAAAATAATACCCAGAAAATTAGATTAACTTTCTTTGCCTCTTTATCTTTATGCTGGGCTTCTCTGTTTCCATTAAACCTTTCAGGGGACTTTATTCGGGCTTTAACGATTAAACCCAAAAGAGTCAGGTTAACTTAAAAAATGGAAGTGAGATCATGTCACTTCTCTACTCAAAACATTCCAATAGTTTCTGGCATTCTTGCAATAAAAGCCCAAGTCTTTGCTACTCAACTACGAGACCCTATAAGCCAGCCTCCCTCCTTCCCCTCCAGCCTCACCTCCCTTCCTGTTGTCACTTCCCAAACCCAAGTTCATTCTCATCCCAGGGCCTTGCAGTTACTGCTCCCTTTACCCAGAACACTCTGTCCCACACATCGTGACGTTTTTGCTTTAGATATCTGCACGAATTGTACCTTCTTAGAGAGAACTTGCTCTGAGCACCCTACCTTAGATGGCCGTTTCCTAGCCCTTCACCTTACCTTGCTTAGTTTTTTCAAGATTTTTTTATATAGTATATGTGTGTGTGTGCATACATGTGTATATATATATATATATATGTATATATATATATACTTATATATATACATATATAATTACATATTACATATAAATATGTATTATATTTTTTATGATGTTGTAACGTTATATATATAAATACACACACGCAAACACACACACATACAAAGAGGGTGCCAAAAAAATGTGTACACATTTTAAGAAAGGAAAACTGCATTAAAATTGCAATACATAATATATATCGATAACAAAAGATGAATACAAGTCACGTTTGATTTCTGCAATTACAAGAGGTGCTCAAAGTGGTTACCATCAGCGCCCAGACACTTCTGATGACAGTGAACTACTGCTTGAGCAACGTCGACCAAAGTGTCCTCTTATGTACATTTTTTTTGCACCCCTGGTATATAGACGCACACCCTGAATAATCATTTATTGTCTGCTTCTCTCCCTAGAGTGTAAACCCCATAAAGACAGGGGCTGTTCCTCAGGACCTAAGAAGTACCTAGCACATAATAGATGTTCAACAAGTATTTGTTGAATGAATGAATGAACTTTCGTTTCACCCTAGTGGTACATAGACCTCACAATAGCTTTTCACACACTGCTCATCAAATACTTCATAACATTCAGATCCTTTTATATTTAATTTTCGTTTCATAACATCTTGGTATCCTCTGACACCGATGGAGAAGACTGAAGATAATCTAAGGGGAATGTCAATGAACCCATCTGTAGCTGGAGATCATTTTTCTAATTGACCTCTTCTGTTCAGAAACTAAATAGGTGCAACAGAAATGTGAACAAATGCTCATTATACTTCTTGATATAACTATTGAAAATATCCTCCATTAGTAGCTATTATTTCATTAGTTACACCTGCATAAATGATATTTATGAGACTAATAGTGCAATGCAACAGTACAGCAGACTGTTCCATTAAACACTATTTTCAACAACCACGTTAAAAAGATGGTGTGCAGTTCCTTTCTAACAGCTGGTGCCCTGAGATAAATTTAATTCATTAATCTCCCTTGTAAGGTTAAAAATAAGTAACCATCCTCAAACTTCAATCATTTCGCAAGTGAGCTTAGTAAGTACCCAAATTGAAATACATATTGAAACGACTGTGGTCATGTGTGTATTGCACATGAAGATTTCACACTCTTTGTTAATAACTTGCAGGATATGTAACTTCAATTTTTTGAAACAACTCTGCCAATGTGTTCATTGTAACACAAGATGTTTAGAAGCCTTGGGCAAAAGCCTATCTTGTGTGTGACCACAATTATCTATTATAGTATAACTCAAAGCATCATGAATCTTATCTTTGTTCCTTAACACCTTACGCTTTGTAATAAATTTGACTTTTTTCTTTATAAAAGTGTTCCATGCTATTGTAGAAAAGTGGAGAAAAAATACCCCCAAAACCACAACTACAGCTCCCGTCATCATTCAAAGACAACTGCCTTGAGCATTTTGGTGGGCTTTCATGTTATTCCTTTTTCATGTCCAAATGCTTTAAAAAAATTAATTACTATGAAAGACTTGTAATCCAAGGCAAGTCTTAGTATGACACCAGTGATGATATTTTTAAAATACCACATTTTCGAGTGATAAAAGTAACAGTTGGGAGATAGACCAGAGTGTTTTAAAAATTAACATTTTTTCATAAAAAATGAAAAACAATTTGGCCAAAAATAGTGTCAAAAAATAACTTTCACATACCGAAAGCATGCCTACATGTTAAAACCATTTGCAAGAGTACACAATTTTTTTTCCTGAGTAAAATTTTCCTCTGCTTTTCTTTTGGCAAGTACCTACACAATACATACAAAATTAGTGAGCAAAAAAATAAATTGTATGAGTCACCTTGCCCTGAAGACAAAATAGTTACCTAAAACCCGCATAACCAAGTAATCCCTGCCTCCATACTTGAGTGAAGGCTGACAGCCAGAGTTTGGACCTAATCTTTTTTTGTAGATTGTTCTACCTCTGGGCTATGGGACTCCCTAATTATTCTGTTTCCTATCATATACATATAGCTGATTTCCCTGATTAACCACACCACTGCCTTTCCTGAGACCCACACTTTCATAAATCTTTCAATTGAATGTCCCTGAGCCTAATTCCATTCAAGTTAAAAGAGAAGCAACTGATCTGAGTGAATCATTCCGGGATACTCACAGCGGGGGTGGGGGGGGCGGGAGTATATTCTGCAGATGTATGAGTCATTTTGACAGAAAGCCCTGGATGGGAAAAGGTACCCAAGGGTGCATGTAACAGAGAATGGGGAAATCATGAAGGCAGTAGGTGCCAATAAACACAAGACATTGAAACAATATCCCTTAGTCTGAAATACTTTGATATCTTAAGATGGAGTCTCCTTTCCTAACAACCCTTACCAGTTTTTTTCCAGCATTTTCATCTCTTCCAGCTGAAGCATATCCACTTTTGTTGCTTTTAGGTCTACCATTTTTTTCCTGGGATCACATTAATATGTGGTTTTGTTGAAGTTGATCGCTTTGTCCAAAGCTCTAGGCATATCCTCATGATACAAACTTCCAGACAGATTTGGTGTCAAGCATTCAGTACCAAAATATACAAGACAGTTTCTCCTTTGTTCAAAATGAAAAGCTTATTGATGTTTTCTGATTATAAAAATAACATATGCTCATTTTAAAAACAGAAGTCCACAAAATATAAGTAAAAATCACTTGAAATACTAATTAAAGAGGTAACAGTTAACATTTCTACACCGATCCTTCCTGATTTTTTTCCTGTATGCACACATTTTCACAAATCACAGGATCATACCATTCATGTGGCTTTGTAACCTGCTTTATATTCTCATGAACTGTATGAAAAACTCATTTAACTCTGGCATCTAATTGGGAGATGAAGAAAGGAAGCTTACTGAAGGAAGGATGGCTAAGAATCATTGCTTTATATTTTTAGTAGTTCACTTAATTTAGAGATTATTCTTTAAGGATCCAAGTCATCATATCTTTAAATGTCAGATTCTAAAAAGAAAAAGTGGTTTGAACATATAGGTATCATACTTTTCTAACTTTAAAAATTTTTAAAGTAATATAAATTCATGGTAAAAAAATAGTACAAAGGATATAAAATGAAAAATGAAAAAGCATCTCTCACTTATCCTCTTCTCCCCATCCCTGTCCTTTTCGTGCCTCAGTGGTAATCCCTGTTAATAATTTATCTGTTGAGAAATTATCTTTGTACATGCAAGCATATTATGGGCACATAAAATGTACCATTTCTTTTTAAAAAATTATAAATAGGGTCATGTCACACGTTCTCTGCAGCCAGTTTTTGTTTGTTTGTTTTTGCTTTCTAAATCTACAATATATTTTGGATATCTTTTCAAATAAATTCTAACAGATTTCCTTCATACTTTTTAAAAGAGATGTGGAATTTCCCATCAAATGTCCTGTGGTTCCCTTCACCAGTTCCTGACCTATGGACATCCAGTTTGTTTTCAGATCTTCATGCCACAAAGCACACCCTTGTCTGTATACCTTAGTGTTACTTCCTCAGGTCTATTTGTAGATTAAATTCCTAGAATTGGACATCAAGGTCCAAGTTCACACAACAACATGGAGCATTGTATTTCTCTGCAACTTGGAGAACTCAGTTCTTATTTACATGTTTAATAGAGTATTTAATGTAAGTCTTACCTCATGTAAGCCCCATTATGGCTCACAATAGAAAAAGGAAAAGAAAAGCTTGAGATGAGGTAGAATGCAAAAGCATCTGAGTGTACAGATAGGTAACGAAGGGCAGAAATGGCTATGTGTGGGGGAATTTCCAACTGAATTTCCAGCCTCCAGTAGGGCCTGGTCTGTCTGTTGTTTCTCGAAAAGGTGAGGAGAAAAGTGTCAGACTAGAGAGGTGTGCAGCCTGACAGCTGTAGAAAATTGTTTCTCTCTTCATGTGTAGGAAACAACTAAGGCAGTGTCATAAGGTTTGTGGGACATGTTTTCCATGCAAGAGGAAAATGCCATGTTCAATTTTTAAATAATTTGAGAGAGAAAAATATTTCCATTTCATCAGCTGCCTAAATTTCAGAAAGATTCAGGCCTGAATTCAAATATGTCTCACACAAAGTTTCCCATTAGCATTTATGAGAGATTCCAATGTAAACTTTTGCCTTATTTGGATCAAAATTTAATACCGTCCCTCAATAAAATAATTAACTTTAAAAAAGAAGCTCATTTGATAAAGCGGTCAGCTCACAGATGGGAAAGAATTCTATTTGAAATAATTCCAAGCTGTTTTTTTCCTATTCTGGCATTTTCTTTTTCTTTTTTTCAGTTACAATTTACATACAGTATTATAGTAGTTTCAGATGTACAGCATGGTGGCTAGACATTCTGTAACTTACTAAGTGATCTTCCTGGTAAGTCTAGTACCCACCTGGCACCACATATAGTTATTACACTGTTATTGATTATATTCCCTATGTTGTACTTTGCATTCTATAGAGAATTTTATGCCTGAACAATTTAGTATTGTAAAAATCAGTAGATTTTCTGTGTGGTAGACCAGAGTGTTGGGGAATTGATTCTCCTGTAACCGGAGACTGACTGCCTAAATATCCTAGTTCTCTCTCACCCCTGGAGAGGAAACACCGAGGTGTGTGTCCTCCATCACTGCCCAGAGTTCCCAGGGAACTTAATCTCCAGTTGTCCCTGGTAGGTTACCTGTGTGATAACGTACCCTTTACTGGCTGCCTTCTTTTCCCTGGCTCGCTTCACATATTTTCTGATCTCACTTCCTAAAAACTACTTGTCTTAGGACCTGCTTCATGGGAACCCAAACAAATGGTGTCCAGCCTTAATGGTTTGTGTCATGGTGGGTGAAGGCGAAGGTACTATACACTACAACCAAAAAAAAAGACAGAGAGGAGGGTTTCATTAATGAATTCTGGAGGGAAGGGACGGGGACAGTGGGAGGTGGTAGAAATGGGACCTGTTGAATTTAAGGCGTCGACAGATCTGTGTGTGGGATGTTTCAGTAGCACACCAGCGGACGGCGCACCTCACATCACTAAGCAAATGCAGACTGACTGTACGTCAGTGCTCCCAGTTAGCGTCTTCCTTTTCTGGATGCTAAACGGAGAACAGAATGATAAGTACTTTGCTAAAGGAAACACTCTGCACAGGGAGAACAGCCAAAAAGTGAAGCCCCTGCCTGTCATTCCAGTCACTACATCAAAAAAGGGTGATGTGGGGGTGTCTTTCTTACCACGGAGAGGCACCCGTTTGGCCTACAAGTGGTAATACAGATGGATTTATCTGAATGAAAATAGATGGGCTATGTTGCAAGTGGAATGACTTTTTTCCTACCCTGGTTGCTGCCCTGAAAAGAAATAAACACAAAGAAGAAACTGCATAGAATGAGAATAAGTATTTTTGATAAGCAAAGGAATGGAAGAACGTATTGTATATACAGAAAAGGCCTTATAGATTGAAGGAGCCAGTCCCAAACTGAAGCCAGGTCACTCCATGGCCGTCTGAAAACAAACACTCTGTGTCGTCCAGGACACATACTCAAGAATTTGGCCTTTTATAGAACTATTCATTCTCAAGCCATCTCAACAGTCTTTGCAAAAGTAACAACACAATCACAGGCACTGCTGAGACCTTATACATGGCGTGTGGAAAAGTTTATGCAAGCACATACATATTTTCTCTGCTCACAAGAAGATACCAGGCCAGGCCTGAAGTGGCCACAGCCTTAGGGAGGAACCTGTACCTGAAAAACAAAGTCCTCAAACTGGGTTTTCAAAGGGCTTTTGGATGTTACCATTTCCCACAAAGTACAAAGATGAAAGTGTTGATGATTATCTTGTGACTCAACCCCTGTGCCATCTGGGTGGAGATAAAGAGGCTTGGCCAAAAAAACCAGTTTTTTTTTCTCTGTCTTTGTGGCTTTCTATAGAGAGCTCAGGTGATGCATCTAAATCGGTATAAATCTCTCCTTTGGAAAGGTTGCCACCCTTAAAAAAAAAGTGTGCCTGCACTTTAGTGTGTGAACCCCACAACTGTTGGTCTGCAGAGACCCAGTGAGTTATATTTTTGAGGACAAACTTGGACACAAAATGGGCAGTGCTAAAGGCAAAGCCTTTCTCTACAGAGGTCTTAACAGGCTCAGTCGCTCCCCTTTGGAATTCGCCTACACTCTACAACCAAAGTAGGCTGGTGAGGGACAGAGAGGGCTCGTTGTGAGCGTGTCATTTTAAGCCTCAGATAACAGCATCTGGACTGGGGAAATCCGTAACAATGAAAACTTCTCCCTCTAGTAAACAGCTGGACAGGCTATCGCTCATCTACTGCAAGTCCATCAAAGAAATGCTGCAAGCAGTGTGGAATAGCTTCTCAATGTGAAACACAACAGGTATCAGATATATCGACCTATATGTCATTTAGTTCAGGGCAATAAGTTCATGCTACCTGTGGAAATGTTGCTGGAAATGGAAGGACTGCTGTCGTCGTCATGACTGTTGTGGTCTTGGAAATGAACATGCACGGCGCTCGATGTGGAGGTGACCGCTTAGCATCTAAACCCATCCCACCTATTTGTGAAAAAGCCAATCAGCCCTAACAAATACAGAAATACTGTCATAAGTACACAGCTCTATGAATTCTCACAAAATTACACATGCGTGTAGTCCGCAGCCAGATAAAGAAATGGAATGTCCCAGTTTCCTTGAAGCCCTTCTTGGACCCTTTCTAGTCACTACCACTGCCAAAACCGTGTGTTTTGAGAATTACTTGTGTTGCCTTGTCTGTTCCCCAAGTCTTAGTGGGGATGGTAGAATTTCAGGGGGAAAGACCCAGACTAGACTCGGATTTCCCCCTGTACCAGCATATAGTTTTGGCCCCACCGAGACAATAAAAGAACCTGGGCTGAAGTTATAGTAGCATTACAGACGGCGGTGTTTTTGAAAAAGAAGAGATATGGAAGAAGCATGGCGATCTTCTCGTCTCTTTCTAATGGAAACTGGGGTAGGACTAAACCTGGGTTCTCCAGATTCCCAGCCTAGAACTTTTTCTTCTGCACTGCTGACCAGATTGTCACTAACTTCTTATTTCACCAAGAGATTTTTACACAGTTTCATGAAACTATTTCTATGGCCCAAACAATCCATTAAAGATTACTGAAAACGAACATTAACTGTTTAACTTTCTTAACTGAAAGTGACTATGATTACCAGATGTCCAAGTATTAAAGGAAGAAAGAAAAGATAGAAAAGGAAGAGGGCAAAATTAGAATGATATTAACAAATAGTACATTCTTATCTTGTAAATTCTTTGAAATACCGTAAAGACCCACTTTTTATTCCTAACTAGAAGAAGGCATTCTCTCGTGTTCCCAGCTACCATGTACGGATGTGAAAGATGGACAGTGAAGAAGGCTGATAGGAAAAAACTGGAATCACTTGAAATATGGTGTTGGAGGACAGCTCTACGGATACCCTGGACCGCCAGAAAGACGAACAAGTGGGTCCTAGAGCAAATTAAGCCTGAAACGTCGCTGGAGGCAAAAAACTAAAGCTGTCTTACTTCAGGCACAACATGAGAAGGAAGGGTTCTTTGGGGAAAAAGAATAATGCTGGGAAAACAGAAGGCAGCAGGAAAAGAGGCAGACCGAAGGTGAGATGGATCGACTCCATGAAAGAAGCCACAGGCCGGAGTCCACAGAGCCGAGCAGGGCTGCTGAGGACAGGACACTGGGGACATCACTCCTTCACAGGGTCACCAGGAGTTGGAGCCGACTCAACGGCATGTTACAGACACACACAAAAAGGCATCCCATCAGTAATACTTCACATGCCAACTATGGGTATGTGTGGGTTGACACTGGGGAGATGTGTTCCGTTGCTCACTGCTGGTGACACATCATGTGACTTAGTGGGCAGCATGACAGGGCCAAAAGACAAGATGAGTTATGCAGTTCACTCACAAACTGTATGACTTTGAACAAGTGATTAAATCTCTGCAAAAGGTATAAACTTCCAGTTAAAAGATAAATAAATCCCGGGGATCCACTATTCAGTCTGGTGACGATAGTTAACAATACTGTCCTGTGTATTTGAAAGTTGCTCAGAGAGTAGATCTTAAAGGTTCTCATCACAAGAAAAAAAAATTATAACTATGTGAGGGGGTGAATGTTAAGTAAACTTATTGTGGTGATCATTTTACCACATATGTAGTAAGTCATTATATACATTAAACGAATACAATGCTATGTGTCAATTATAGCTCAATAAGACTAGGAAAAAAGTTATTAAATATTTCTGAACCTCCATTTAGTCATCTGTAAGTTGAGCGTCACTCTTATGTCCCAATGAGTTGCTTTCAGAATTAAAGGAGGTGACGCAGGTCCGATGCCTAACAATTTAGAAGGTCCTTGATAACTATTAGCTTTCTTCTTTGTACAGAAGGAATCTGTTTAATCCAAAAGGAGCTTACGTTACAAAATGATAAACATCAACGACACCCCACATTCTGTTGTTTATCCATGACTTAGTCTGAATTGAAAAGGAATGTGCTGTGTTTGAAAAAGGATTGAAGAAAACACTTTACTGTAATCCAGGACAGCTTTGCATGTCTCTCTCTTGAGGTATGAGTTGGGAAGTCTTAACATGAAAATGTGACATGTCCATCTTTTAAGCCAGCTCTCTGAAAGAGGTCATTCATGTCTGGCTAGTAGTATGGCAAGCTGGGTTAGTTACAGGTGGCATCTAATGTAAGGCATTATGTATTTAGATTTCAGAAAAGTGTGACATGGTACTACTTATATTAGATCGACGGGCAGAACAGAGAGGAAAATGGATCAAGTATTGGCCTGGGGACAAGGCCGACCGTCCTAAACCAGCCTTTTTATTTAATAAGCTCAGATCCTGATTGGCCTATCGGGTCCTGAAAGGAACTAAATTTTTCCCATGTTCTGTGCTTGTTTGTATGTCATGAACAATAACTACAAAAAGAGTTTTTGGTTTCTTTTCTTTTTTAAAAGAAGTTAGCAAACAATGAGGGTAGGGATTTACAAATATAATTGCTGATATGTTTTACATTGTCTAACACTAAGCTCCATCTGAAACAACACAGAGAAGTGTCGACGATTCCAAACACTGTGAAAGAACTCCACGGAGACCCACATTTTCCTTCACACCCGCTCCGGTTGTGTTTTTGTTTTTTGGCTTAACACAGAGCAAACAGACTGTGACTTCAAATATCACAATAAAACAGAAGCGAAGCTCCCATTGTTTAAAAGCAGTGCCGAGATATAAATTCTCTTCCTAGCCTTTGCTACGGAAAGATGATAGGAAACGTAAATAGTAGCTACAGGTACAATGGGGATGAGTCTGCTCTTCACACAGAAGAGCTCTTCACGCCCTTCGTGCCCTGAAAGACACCTGACCTCACATCTCTCCTCTATTAATATAAATCCTATACGAAGTGAGAAAGCTATAAATTAGACAAAGCACGTGACATACACACTCTGTAATTCTTTCTCCCCCACAACAGGGAAGTTCTTTTCCTTCTTTTGTAAAACCATCACCAGCAACACCACCACCCAGGGTGCCCTCAGTCATCTATTCGCAGCTTTAAAGATATTTCGTCCCCCGTCCCTCCAGCAGAAGGTGACAGCAGCTTTTAACTCATCGTTTTGTGAAGGATTCCTGGTGTTACCTCTGTCTCAGACATTCACAGCAAGTAAAAACATTAGGTCTCGGCTCATGAGCATTCTTTGGTTCTCAGGAAAGTCAGTCTAGAAATAGTGGCAACGGCGGAGGCCAGGAGGCGGTGGAGCTCTGTGTTTATTCTGTGTCTCTGGGACGGTGGCAGCTGTGTGTCTCAGAGACCATCTGCCAAAGGCAAATGCCTAGTTAACTGTGCTATTCTTGATCTGTTCACAGTCCACCGTCCTACCCATCGCCCCCCACTTAGCTGTCCCCCACACTGCGGTCTCATTCTCTGCAGGCCTGCCACACAATCACAACACACTGGTGGAAAACGAGACCCTCATGGGGTGCGCCTCCCTGCCCCATGGCTCACCCCAAAGGTGTTTGGAAGAGAATTTCATCCCATTGAGAGAAGGGATAGAAATATATGCCAATATATACATATATGTACTGTTGGATTAATGCTATGCATTTTCAGCATTTGTGAGCGATTTCTTAGATTAGAACCAGGCATGTGAAACCTCATTCATTATGGTCTCTACTAATTGGGAGTCTGAGAATTCTCCCGGCTGCCATTTACTTTTGCATTATCTGTGGAAAAAAGAAATATGCAAAGTATATAAAGAATTGAAATAATATTTTAATGGTAACGTTTAAACCACGCGACAGACTATTTCTAAGGACTCTGAAGCTTTTATTTATATACTAACCACAAATTATTTTCTGCCTAGTTACTAAAGCCAGCTGTCTGCTTGTTGGCTTCTATCATTCCCTAACTCAGCCTGCTCATGGGAAAGCTAACCAGCCTCCCAAAACCAAACCCAGGCAACTAGCCCTTTCTCTGCCTCTCCCATCCCCTCCTCCTTTTCTCTCGAACCCAGGCCTCATTCCTAATGCTGTCCCAGCACTAGGGAATCCCCACTGGACTCCTCTTTCTTGTCACATCTTCTCCAACGATTCAGCAATCTGCTGCCCACTTGGTCTCCTGAAATTTTCTATAGGACTCCATGACTCTTATACCGCACAGCCTTTAAGATCCTCATCTGTAGCTTCAGTTTCCTTGCTACCAGCATAGCATTTAAGCAGAGTATGAGAATAAATGTAGGTCCACCATATCTGAGCCCCCTGGGGCCTGATGTATTTCGGGATTCAGACTTTTTCTGATTCCACAATGATAATATGGTACATCACACAGATTTTACGCATCGTGCCAGTGGGCCTTCACAGTCAAGTACGTTGATAGTTCTGCAATAAAAATGTATGAAGTTCACCCTTGGTGTCATACATAAAGGCTATAAATCGCCTTTGTGTCACCAAGTAACTTATTCAGAATCTTGTGGTTTTCGGATTTCAGAATTGTGGGTAAGGGATTGGGGAGCTATAGGAAGTATATAGTGGACACTTATCACGGTCCAGATTTGAAACAAATATTTACTTGAAAAGTCTCCATACTTCAATCTTTTGTTAATTCAGACTGGTTTTCTCCACAATTAGTCCAAATTACTGAGGCTTTCTTTCCAAAATTAGTCTTCAGATTATGAAAAATCTGTGACCACAAGGTTGTCCTGATCATTTTTAATTTTTCTAATTTTAACTCTATTTCTAAACTACTTTCACCTTGCTTATTTTTTTAGAAAGTCCCTTTTTAGTTGTCTATTTTAGCAAAATGTAAATAGAGTCTCTTTGCTTTTCCTCTGCTTACAGAAAGCCTTTTTGAAGTACAGAGATTGGTTCTCCCTCAGAATGGTGGATTTACATTTTAAAAATTCCAGTCTGCTGACTCCCCTCATCAAATAAAAGTTAACTTTTAAAAGTGAGTGTATCTAATTTGTAATATCTACCAAGCAAATCACAGAAACCCCTCTACGCTCAGTTAAACATATACTGATATCATTCTTTGAGGTCAAGTTGTAACTTGACCAATAAACCATTCTTAAAATATAGCCAAGCCAAACATTAAGCCAGCAATGCAGGGCTTGTCCATACATCATAGGATGCTGGCTGGATGGGTCACAGCACTCAGACTTGCAATTCCTAGGCAGTTATTTTGACATTAGAAAGTCACAATCCATCAGCTTAACAGCAGGGCAATAATTTGGGGACTTGGAAGACGGCTATTCAACATGACACTGTGGGAAGTAAATGGTAGTTCAAATAGCCCCTTTTTGAGAATGAAGATATCAACTAAGCAGAATTTCTTTACACCTCTAGAACCAGGCATTATGTAATGTGTTTTTTGGTGTAAGCATGTTATTTATGGTGTTTGAATTCAAAAGCCCCTGCAAAGCTAAAAAGCATGCAGGTACCTGGACTCTGGAGATGAGAACAAATGGATCTGCCACCACAAGAATAAAGGACAACAAAGAGTTGCCTTTTCCCAACTGTTACAAACCCCTTCCAATGACTTGTGATACGTAAGCAAACATTTCCTAAGATGCTACTTGGCTCTTTCTGAATTGCACAACACTCAGATCTCCAGCTGTCTGTGACACCATGCTCCTCGGGGTATGGAGGACATTTGGACTTTATTCCTGCAGGGGTTCTCAGCCAACACTCCTGCAGCGAACCCCTCCTGCACATGCACGGAGCCCTGGTTCTCCTACTGCTCTCCTGCACAAACGAATGGGTACGTAGACCACTGAGAACTACTGAAATTCTCTCAGTGGTGGGAAACAAAGGTAACAATAGCAGGAAGTTTCCTGACTGCTAGATGGGTGTGTGGGGGGGTAGCGGGTGAGTAGGGAGGAGGGACTACAGTTCAGTGGTTCTCAAATAGCCTCATTTCATAACTCTGACAACGCACACACGAGCCCTGAGGGACGGCCATGCTGTTGATAAGGGAACAGCAAGTACATCTTTCTTTTTACTCTGGAAAGGAGAAACGAGAAAGGAAGAGTGGATAAGAAATTACGTACTGTTGCTGAAATGGTAAAAAGGAGCATTAGATGTATATATGAAGATACTGAAATCTGAATGGCAAGATTGTCTTAAGGAGCTGTGTTACTCCATGGAATCCAAAGTGGTCTTTGTGGCAGCCCACACCCCACCAGGGTCCTGCTCTGCCCTAATGGCGATTAGTGTTCTGGCCACTGCCTTCCCCTACCTTGATGGCTGCCTGCCTAAAATACTGAAAACGTGAAAAGCAAGTGAAAAGTTATTTTCAGGTTATACTTCGCTATTTCAAAGAAAAACAAAATTCACTATGCAAACGAAACAGGTAAACAACAATTAGCTCCTAAAGCAAAGATGAATTTTCTTACTGTCTGCATTTTCTTTTAATAAACTTTGGTGGATGTTTAAATTGAGTTTCTCCCTCTTTTTAAAAAGCTAGCTTCATATGAATAACATCAACACATGCGCTGAGAGTATCTGAAAATTCACACATTTCAGCAAAGAAATTCTTAAGCTATCAATAGTAGAAGCAAAGCCAACGTGTTTCCATACCTGGAGCTGATATTCTTCCGTGAAGCACAGATTCACTGGGCAGCAGCTCTTTTGAACTGGAGGTGAATGGTGATTGTCTAAATGTATCTTCTGAAAAGAAAGGGCTGGGGGTGGGGGAGGAGGAGTGAAGTTTAGTAAATCAAAGTTATTTAAAGGACTCAAAGAGCATCTGGCCACACACACACACACACACACACACACACAAACACATTGAATAAGGGTTTTTTTTAATGGTGTTTAGAGACTATTAAGATGATTGTATTTAAAATGGAGACAGAGAAACTATATTACATCAGACAAGTATCCTCTCCACATTCTGCCTACTGGTTTTATATTTAAGGTGAATACATGAAATATCACCTTTGAAAGACGATTAAACCCAGTCAGGACAGCTGAGCAGTAAATTTTACTCTTGTGCTGTATGTTCTGTGAGTGTGACCAAATGAAGACAAATCATCTGGGTCAGAATCAGAAAAGCCTGTTCAAGGTTCTTCCCAGAGTGGTGACAGATTTGTCCTTGCTCACCCACATTCTGTCACCTGATCCCTCGGGGACCAATAGCACACCTCAGAAGGGCAGATGGTGGAAGTCAGGGACCATTGCACTGAAGGAGACATCTCACTGGTCCCCACAGAAACTGAAACTGCATCTTAGAATTGTCTTGGTTTGCAAGGAGTTAAAGCCAGCTAACGGGGAAGCCAGAAAGGACACTGGGTGCACCTTCATTTTCCATGAGACCGAGGCTCTGATTTGAGCGATTCTCCTCTAGTGACTCAGCCGGAACTAGAACCAGGGACACCAGACGCTGAGCCAGGGTCTCTGCTAATACCACAGCCACAGTGAACACAAAGGCTTTGGATGCTTTTAATCAGAGGGTTTTAACCCAGTCATACCATCCATATTCCATGCCTTAAAGTAAACTATAAATAAGTATTACGATCACATGTCAGAACATTGGAATATCCAGCAGCGTTCAACCTGGAGAACGGACAGGCCTACTTACAACAGGGAAAATTAAATTGAGAGAACTGGGTACACAGGTAGTGGACAGTTCACAGGGAGCAGTAATGCAACCCAGAGATAAGAAAAGCAGGAGGCCACCACCCCCCTGAGGCTGGAGAGACAAAAAGGGGAAAATGGAGCCCGGGGCCTGGGGCCACCTGGTGGGAGCTGGAGTCACAGAGCTGACCCAGCTGCTGCAGGAGAGGGAGAGGGAGAGGGAGAGGGAGAAACACCTTAGCTCTTCCTTAAGACCCGCCCCCATTTCCCATCAGGGCCTCTGATTGGTTGAACCCTCTCTGAAGCCAGAGAATCACAGCCTGTAGGGATCAGGCCCCTGCAGAGCTGCAGATCATATGCTTTCCCTCATATGGGATATAAAACTGAAAGCAACAAACGAGCAACAGAAATAAACACACACAAACTCAAAGACACAGATGACAGTATGGTGTTCACCAGAGGGAAAGAGGAGTGGGGGAGGGCAGAAGAAGGTAAAGGGGGTCAAATACATGGTGACGGAAGATCTCGCTTTGAGTGGTTGACACACAATGCAATACACATACGAGGGAGTATAGAATTGTACGCTAGAAACCTATATCATTGTATTAACCAATGTCAATCTGATAAGTTTAATAAAATTAACAAAAAACAAAAAAAACCCCACAAATCAGGGGAAGGAAAAGATCTGAGGGCACACAAGCCTAGAACTCCCATGACTGGTGTTGCTTTTCTAAACATGCCACAAGCCTATGGTTACTATTATTAAATATTAAAAAGGAAATACGAAGGTAAATGGAAGACATCCATAAACATTTTTTAAAGTAAAACATACATTAATAAACAATATAGGTCTACATGACCATTAGGCTAGATTTAATGCTTTTTAGTGATGTCTTAAACATAAAACAATTTAAATAGGCTTAAGAAAATGAACTGGCTATAGGACAGTAGATTGAGGAGTGGGGAAGACATGCCATGTTATGCCTCGTATCTCATAACCTGCAAGTGATACAAAACACTGGAAAGGACAAGGCAGTGTAACACGGTGTCTGTGACTGTGGCAGCTGGCACAAATAGTTAACTTCTCTGAGCCTTCATTTCTTGTCTATAAAAGGAATGATAACAGTAACCACACTTCACAGAGGAGCTGTGAAGATTGAGTAAGACAATCCATGGAATACGCATATGCCTGGCAAACAGTAAGTGCTCAATAAATGTGAGCTATATATTTTTTTAATTTGTATCTCTGTCTAGCCCAAAAGAGAACATGAATTAATCAACCTATCCTCACAGGTTGATAAAAAGTGTAGTTTCCCTGTATAAAATGAATGAAGAAAAGATTGCTCTGAGTTTCAAAGGTCCATTGGCTGTTGGGGGTGATTAGATTAATCTCAGAATCAAAAAACTTTTAAGGAAGTGGAGACCTTGGAGGATTGCTGGTCAAACCCAGAGAGTAAGATTTCTCGATTCCCACCTCCTTAGCTCTGATGCTTCTATACAAGGTGACAGTGATAACCTCCTGTCTGAGTGGACAGTTTACCATGGGTTGGCCCCTGGGCGCAGGGTAAAGGGCATCAATGGGCCTGCATTTTACTGTGACTCTGGCTATCGCAATTACCTTGAAATCTGAGAGTTCAGGATAGCCTGAAGAACTGTTTGGTCTGAAATGTGGCACTTCCTTTTGGGGACACCAAGAGTCCCAAGAGGGGCCCCTACAGGGCATCTGAAAATACCACCCTTCTTACTACAGAGAAATATGTGTACTGCCCTCATTCCCTCAGTTTTACAGTAAATATTTATTGAATGCTTATGAAGTGCCAGGGCCTGGGAACATAATGGTCAGCAAGACTGACTACTTTTGCAAATCTCAGGGAGTGCAGAGACCTGTGTGGGTACGTGGAAGGGAACTAACTGCCACTATGACCAGTGCTGTGGAAGAGAGGCGCCATGTTATTGTGGGGGGTCTGGCTTGGCCAGGAAGCCCAGGAAGGACTTTCCTGCAGAAGCCACAAGGGAGCGGAGACCTGAATGGAGAGGAGGGTTGTGAGGTCCCAAGGGGCCGGAGAAAGTCCCCTGCACAAGGAGAGAACAGAGTCTGCAGAGCTGGAAGCAGGCCCACTATGAGGGAGGTGAGGTTGGCGTGGCAGGCGGGCACACCGTGCAGGGATCACGTCTTTGTCTTCACACTACTGGGAAGCCCTGCCTGCCGTGTTTTGTGTAAGGGAGGGTGTACAGAATAGGATTTCAGTTCCAGGAAGCTCTGCGTGGGGGGGTGGAGGGGCGCTGGCAAAAGACAAGGCAGGCAGCCAGAGGAGCAGTCCATATTGGACACGGTGACACTGGTGGCCAATGCTACAAACAGGCAACGACACACAGACTGAAAAATAGTTGAAAAGATCAGGCAGGTGAAGATCACAGGTAAATGGGCTAGCTCTGCATCTTCACATGTTCTCTTTAACAGCAAAGATTTCCACTGATGTGAGGAATGAACCCGTATTATCACCCAGCTGCTCAGAAGAAATTGAGTCGAAAGGGAGACAATCACTTAGGGGAACAACATTCCAAATAATTTCCTTCCCTGGATGCTAGCTTTATCTTGTATAGAAAGGAAAAGACTTCTTCCGAGGGAGCAGAAATTTGAAGGGGGTCACGCTGAATACTAAAAGTGCACAAAAGGACCGTGATATTACAGGGCAAAAAAATCAGTGGAGAAATGTTCACCAGTCAAGGCAGAGTAAGCCTGGTGGAAGGTCTTACCTATAAAGAGAAGGTGTTAGGTGAACAGAGAAACAGTCTCAAACATGCCACTGCAACACTCGACATTCGTACCCACCCATGACGGGACGTGGGGAGTGCAGTGGGTTACACAGAGTTTGGACTTAGAAGGATCTGTGCCTGAATTCCATATGGGTCACTGAAGAATTAAGTGACCTTTGTCAAATCCACAACCTCTCTAGCCCGGAAAGGAGGTTTAACGATACCACCTTCATCGGTGATGTAAGGGTTAAAGAAGGTACTTCACGTTCAAGTTCTTAGGACATAGTACATGCTCAGTGAAAACTAGTAACTAACGGACACATGTATCACTTGCTAAATGTCCGGCCCTGTTCTAAGGTAGTCTGTGTGTATTACGTCTCTTAATCTTCACAAGGATTCTACGGCATAGCTACCATTATTATTACAGAGAAGTCATTGCCCAGGCCCATGAGCTGAGCCAGGATTTGAATCCAGGCTGGCTGGCATCCCAGACTGCACTCTTACCCACAAAGCTACACTACCTTCTGTGTGGTCTCTTAACATCTACGCAACTCGTGGATAACACATATTCACCAGTCCTTCTTGGAACAGGTAGGACAAAAGAGATGGAGGAAGCAGGCATGAAGGGCGCATGGGAGAAGTCATTGAGTATGCAGGAGCCTAGGTAACTGAAGGAAGACTTTTGCAATTAAGAAATAGAGTAAGTGAAAAGGATTTCAGTCTTTACTTCTCTCTACAAGTTAAGAAATGCCCCACTTTTCTGATACTTCCACAACACGGGGAACGGGTCACTTTGCAGTCCTCACCCCTGTCCACTGTCTGTACCCGCTTCCTGGGGCAAGCCCGGATGAAGAGGGAAGGGTAACACAGTCATGAGGTGTTTGGCACAGAGAGGAAGCTCATGGTGGCATTATGACTAACTACACAGCCATCTGTATATTAATCTTTTGGCCGCCTAGCCTGACATCCATGTTTCAGGAAAAAGGAGAATGAGAGGCAGCCAAACTTGGAACATTCCCCCTATGGCATGTGCTTGCTTAATGGGATTAGATCTCCACTATCATTAGTCATCTTTCACTCTCTGCCTGTGTTCTGAGGACAGAGGACACTGCTCTTATGACTTAGTGCCAGCAAGCAATGTAATTTTTAGTGTCGAGATGATATTCCTCAAGCTCCTCTTCTGCTCCCGGGCCTCACCGTGTTTGTAAAGTGCAGAAGGCCACCCACTCTCAGGGATGGCCAGCTTAGCCTAGGTGGACAAAGCTGGCACCTCATTCGGGCTGCAGGGACTACCGAGGTGGGAGAGGGTGGTAGAGAGGGACATTTGTTCCATCCAGACACAGGATGAACTGGGTCTGCATTTTCCCAGGGAGGAAAACAATACATGAAATACAGGCTTTACGATGTAGTCAATCCTGAAGCACCTTTGTGCTGTCCTTCAGCTGGTAACTTAGACAGTTACCAGTTCTTCCAGAAAAGGGGCCGGTTTGTAAATGTTGCAAGGATCCCACTTCCTAACTCTTAAGCTACTTGAACTTGAGTCATTTCACTATGAAAAAGCCTCTCCATCAGAAAGTGAGCAAAGGAACCGGGAAAAGGCAAAAACTGTTAAAACAATTATTTCTGATTAACATTTTTGGTTAAAAAGTTGGTAGAGGAGCAGGTTGAAACTAACAGCTAATGGGGAGAGGATTGTTTGTTATTGAACAAAATCACCACATACCACAACAGGTTCCCTTAGGGCTGCACAGTAACAGGCTACCTGAAAGACTTAGCTCATTTGTATAAATATTTATTCAATAAATATTCAGAAGTTGCATCAGAAAGCTGTAGAATTAGGACTGGCCAACACCCCATTACTTTCCCTGCCTGTTGTTACTTAGTAAAGACAAAACTTTTTTCTATTCAAGTTTCTTTTCTGGATAAAAATGAAATGGATGTTGAATGTGTAGTTTTATTCCCTCCCACGCTGTAGAAAATCTAAGGGTTAAAATCTGACAGGCTCTACTGTCACTGTAACTGGACAATTCCAGGCATGAGACGGCCTGTAGGGTCAACAGCACGAAGCTGCAAAAAGAGAAGATTTACAATAAATAATAAAACAGTCTATAAAAGATTATGGCTCTAAATAGTGATACATTTTGCTAAGTGCCAATTGTGGCACAAATATCTCCACCTTTCACATCTGAGTGCCAACGGGGAGCTGTGCTGCACGCAGAAACGAAGCCCCATCTACTTAAAAACACCCCTCCCCATGTACCACTGAAACCAAACATTACGGGAATTCTCAGCTTGATGGCAACAGCAAAACACAACAAAAAGGAAAAGAAGGTGGATACAGTATGTAAGAGAAAGTTAAGGAAAAAAAATTAGTAATGACAGTAATTTTTAAGGAGCAATAAAGAGATTTTTTGCCTTCTAAAAGACAATAATATTAACTCTTAGGACCAAACTTGAGGATGGCAAATAGAAAGATTAAACATAGGGGGGAAAAAGATTTTGCTCCATAATGAGTTTTTTACTCAGAACACGTAAGGATCTATGTATTTTAGGATAGAATGAAATTCTTTTAAATTTAAGAGTTTCCAGCAAATCATCCTGAGGTGATATTCTGACTGCAACAGACACACGGACAAAATTTTCTTTAATGAATTAAAAAAAAAAGATGGGGTATTTTAAGTAATAGTACTTGAGTACCCATCCAGCTCTGTATCATACAACGTAACAGGGCTTCCAGATTTTTTCCCCAAGAGCTGGGTAAAATTTGTTCAAAACAATTTGGGTTAATTTTTATTTTGCTTTGTTTTCTTTTAAGGCAATTTTAAGACGAAATTATCTGACTTAGATAGTTCTAAGAAGCTGTAGGTGGCAGAAGGAGAGCCAGCAGCCCCATTCTGGGGTGGCAAAGTTCTGTGGGAGCCAATGTTTTCTTTCTCTAGCTGCTACTTGCTCACCAGCAAACCCCAGCCTCTGGGCCACCTAGATGTTTGTTTATCCCTCATGGTAAGGGGGCCTCGTCAAGCTCTACTTCACCCCAGCTATGACATCAGAGCCCTGAAATACTAGTTTTCTGTATTGATACGTCATGTTATTTTTAAAGAACTGAAATTCCATGTATTTCTTTAAAACCCTTGTACTGGTATTTTTAAAAATCTGACCTCTGAATCACTTAGACCTTGAGACATACCCAAGAGTGACACACTGCATAATATTTAAAAATGAACAGGAAGCCCGAGCTGAAAACAACAATCTCCCATGCCTCCCAAAGCCTCAAGAAGAGATGGGCAATTGGCCAAAGTTATTCCACGAATAAATGGTACTCTAGTTCAAAGACTCTCTGAATATGTGGAACATGGCTGTGACAGATTGAAATGGATACAGGTAATGTCCATATGGAATCTCCATGTCCATATAATGAAACTAAAGGAAATGACAACAAACTGGAAATGTTTTCTTTGAGCAAAACCTAGACCTTTGGTAACAATAACAGAATACAGGCCTTGCCAAAAAATGAAAGTTTTTTTTTTTTAAGTCTTTCGAACATATCAAATAAACAAGATGGGATTATTCGAAGGTAAGGAATAAGGGAAATATTTGGAGTAGTTATAACTGCCTTCTCAGTGTTTCCTGAGATACTTTAAGGTCAGATGAAACTTTCTGAGGTGAAAAAGCCTGCATGTAAATATGCTCAGAACTCAACAGCAAAAACGTTGCCATACTTTATTTTCAGATATTCCACTTTTGAAAAAGACCAAATAACATGATTTCATTTTCAACCAAATTTTCACGATTAATGCAATTTTCTTCATTTTTTTAAGGTAGTGTTTATTTTTCTCAAATATTACTGTCCTTGATTAATTTATATGCTAATAATTTATAACAGAATAGATGCTTAATATTTTTAAAATGTTTACATATCTATATATTTTGTAACATATTAATAAATGATTTTATTTGAAATAGATTAAAAACTTCATTCCACAGATTTTTGTAAAAGAGTTTTGAGCACTTAAAAAAAATCTCAGTAAGGTCATTTTGCTCTGGTAAAGCAATCTCTAAATGTCACCTTGGACTGTACGTGGTCCTAATTTCCACCTTTGGCCCTCAATTTCATTTTGGATGAGAGATAGTGTAGCTGCATTTCTTTCAAAATGGGCCTAGATATTAACATTTTCGGTATAAGAGTCAATACCCGTTTTCCTACCAGCATTCTTATAGTCAGTTAAAAAGGAAATCTATAGTGAAAGGAAACACAAGTTTAGTGGTGCTCGTGAACACTGTCCTTCCCTTTTCAATACTACAGAAACGGGCACCCCTATTCATGAATGATTTTATTTACTTATTTTAATGAAAGAATCCTGGATGGTAAGTCAGGAGGCATGGGGGTGGAGAAGAGTGCTCAAGATTGAGAATGATTTGGCGTCTCTGACCTGGAGTCAACCCTGACCATTCAAAACATTAAATTCCATATTCAAGCTTAAAAGGGACACAACAGAGAAGACCTCCTGTGACTCCAAATGGGCCAGGTCTGGAAATCCAGTTACCGATCATGTTGGGTAGACACATTAGGTAGATCAATGAAAGAAGACTGCAGTGAATAAAACTTAATTAATCGCTATACATCATCAAGCTTAGCTGGGTATTTATCTAGACACTGAGGCTGGCACTGCAGATTCAGTGGGTTTCCAAATGGGGCTAGTGGTAGACGGAGAATCAAGGTCACTCCATCATTCTACTGCCCCTACAGGCACCAGTTTCTTCTTTAATTTTGACTGACAAGAAAGCTAAGATGTGTTTCCTTCTCCTTCTAGTCCATGGACATAGCTTGTGTACTTCGCTGATTGCAGATCAAATAGAATCTGCTCACCAATTAAAAACCAGTGGAATGAGTTGTTAATTTTGTAGGGTGTGCAATGGTATTGTAGAAAATATTTTCATTTTTCAGAGATATATATCAAAGAAGCTGGGAGTGAATGCTATGATGTCCGACATGTGATTTAAAATATAGGGGACAAAAGGATGGGTGAGGTAAACATAGCAAATGTTTGTTCAATCTGGGTGATGGGGATATGCTGATTTGTTACATTATCCCTTCTACTTTGTTTTGAAATTTTACATAGTAAAAAAAAATCAATAGCAACAAACAAAATGTTCAACCCAAATAAACCACCAAACAGAATAATAAATGACAATAAAAGAAGATATACGAAAGAACAAATATAAATGCTCCCTCATGAATAAAATACTTGATATCACTAGGAATCAATAAATGAAAAGGTTTTGACTATGAGATATAATTTTTAACCTCCCAATTGGTAAAAAACATTTTTTAATGGTAAAGCAGAGATCTTTGAAATATTCTCTCTTTCATTAGTTTATGGTAGAATTGGAGATTCAACCTTTCTGAAAGTCATTTAGACTATCCATACCAAAAGCCTGAAGACTGTGAATGTTTTTTTGAGTCAATTTATCCCAGGATCATTTATATTAGCAACAACTTGGGAAAACAAAACCCTTCATATCCAATAACTGGAGACTGATTAAATACGTTATAACACAGGCAAACATTGAATACTAATGCAAACATTAGAAGAATAATATTGAGCTATGTTTATTGACATGGAAAGAAGTTCTTAAAATATTGCTAGGTGAAAACAGAAGGGTACAGAACTGTATATATAGTAGTATCCAATTTTTATAGGAAAATATATATATAAATTGAGCCAGGATATACACCATCGACTTGGCCGTGATTGTCTATGGGTAGCAGGACTGATTATAAATGATTATTTTTTCTTCTTTATGCTGTCCAATATTCTCTGGAAATAAAAGTGTTTCTTAAACTATAAAAAGATTAAGTTTTACAGTTTAAGATCCTTTATTTTTATTTTTAAAGAGACTCTTAGTCTTGTAAAGAGCAAAGCTGAGGGATGATGTATTTTAAGGCAGTTGTAAAAGACACAGGCGGAGACAACTGTATCTAAATTATGATTCCAGCAGTATTACTGAAGTTCAGGTACAAAAGGCTGACAGCCGTAAAAGGAAGAGGCTGTTTAAAATATTGCAGGAGAACAATAGCACATCTAAGGAAGAAATATATATTGGTAATGTTTTTTATTTTCTCCTCTGAAAAGTACAAATGCCTTCTATTTAGGGTTGTCTCAGAGGCGGGCCAACCCGTACAACCCAACACCAAGTTTTCAGGAACAATTCCTGTTAAGGAAGGCTGGAGCATTCATCCACTGTGGAGCCAGGAAACTTCTCAGGACAAGGCACACAATGGCAGGCCTTGTCGGGGGTTGCTGCAGCCGGGAGGCCAGACCCAGAGAGCCAGAGCCAACCACAGGCCACGGAAGTGAACCTGCACGTCCGGATCCGAGAAATGTCAGCCTGTGGAGGGACCTGGATCTCCCGCAGGAATCTGACTTTCTACATAAACAAGGTCAGCGGGCCCTCTGCAGAGGTGAGCAGAGAACAGATGAGCTGTCTTCTCTGCAGAGACGCAGGACTCTGTCCTATGGAAGCTGGAGGTAGTAACACCAGAGAGATGTGGATGCCCCTGGCCCGCTGCATCAGCCAAAGGACTTTTCACCCCTTAACAGAGGTCAACCCTTGACTATTTGATATCTTTCTAGTAATAACCATGGAAACACTCTGGAGAGCAAATTCCAGATAAGAAGCACAGGAGTGAAGCCTGCACCTAAGCCACCTTTTGGCCATGTCACCTCTGCATAACCTGTCAAAAGTGACTAGGAGAGAATACAGATTTTGGGTGTCTACGTACAGACACCTACAAATTTACACTTTGTTCCTGACTGTTCTGAGTTATACAAATAAGAGGGGGTACTGTTGCAAGCCTGGAGAAACAAAGGTGGGAGAGCCCATGGAAAAATGAGAAAAAGAAAGTCACAGCCCTCTTCAGATCCTGAACAGTAGATTTTAAACATGCCTCTTCACATAACACAACACTAAACAGTTCTGGAAGCATACTGTTTCACCTAGAACAGTTCAATATAGATGTCACAGGTGGGAGAAGAAATGGCAGAGGCTGATACCTACGGGACAATGCAGTATAGCAATAGATAAAAGTACTGAAAAAGGTACGGTAAAATAAGAAGAAAAAACCCTCAAATGGCAGCAGTGCACAAAGTAGTTTCAGGCTACATGTATTCTTTTTTTTTAAATGATCCATTGTTTTCCAAGATTAGGTTAATTCCTTTGAAAAAACGAAAACTCAAAGATAAGGTGAAAAGCATATATTGCCAATGAAAAGACTCTCAAGTGAACATTTGTGTCAGGGCAGCTGCAGACAGTGGTGCAGGCTGTGCACTGCACAACGTACCACCTGCAGGGGGGCATACTTAACATCACAGGCATCAAAGATTTACTTCTTTATTATGACCGTATTCCAGTAGATGGCAGTGTCTTGAGGAATGGTGTTTTTTATAGCCCACCAACAGCCTTGACTTCACCAAGAAAGCATTCACTGAATGTCCTAACTGAAGGCATTCCATGAAATTAGTAGTGATTTCCATTTTTTTAGAAATAGAATTCTCAGTGCATTTAATCTTAAAGTCATAAAATATAAAGAGTAAAGACAATGTAGGGAGAGCTCCTCAAAAATCACCAATTTCATCTGCTCTTGTTTCCTGTATATTTTCTTAATTCCTATGTCTACTCCAGAGCTCTTTGTATATAATCTTTTACTTTTTAAGGTAATGGAGCATTCTTCTCTTAGGTCTTTCAAAAAACGAAAAGGGAAAATTGCACAAATTAAGGCACCACATCATACTTTTATAAATTTGTGCAATTTCTATTACTGAATCATAAATATTTAAGGATGTACATCCAAACCATCACATCGGAAAACTCTACATTGAACACTTCCAGGTACCTATGTTCTTCAGTAAACACTGTAAGTGCTATTATCTAAATCATAGAATAATAGCCCACATTTCAAATTCTGAAAATTGGGCAAATTAAATGTTGGTCGGCACTGCATGATGTGAATCTACCTTTCTCTGATTTTCCCACTTTTGCTTTTTGTGTAGTAATGCAGAAAAGGACAATTCAGGTAAACACTTCCTTGCTTTTGGAATAAAGCAAGCCAGGGGTGAGAAGTTTTTCTTATAAGCCTGCAATCTTATATCCCCACGGACACTGCATTATTAATGGGGAAAAGAGAACAAATAACCAAGAGAGGTTCCTGGCAGCCATTGTTTGAAGTTCATGGTGTTACACAACATTGAGCATGTCCAATTCACCTGCCAGAAGCTATCTGATTCTTCCTCTAGGGTTCCATTTTCCTATTTTGATCTTATCCAGCATCTGGCTGGGTGATGGTCCATGTCAGAAGATGGAGATCTTCTTTTTATTCCATTAAACTTTGGGATCTGGTTATGATACCATAGCTCATATATTTTCATCTACAAATGATCAAGTTAGCTGGTTGTCTGTTCCCTCTAGAACCTAGGCTTGTGCTGGGAAAGGAAACAGAAAAATCAGGATTTTATTAGTCACCTAAGTGTTCAATCCTTCTGTTCTCCTGGGGCTGACTGGACTGTCTCCTCGTCTCATTTGTCAGGTGGAATGGCATTAAGAACACTCAGTCCACACACCACCTCAAAGGGGGCGCACAGCCTTCTGTACACTTAGATTGAATTTTCTGGACTCTAAGGTGAAACAGGCAAAAGGACGGCTGTTTTAGCGTTTACAGTGAAGTTCCAACTACAGGACTGATTGGACAAAGGTGCCCGAGGAGACAGAAGGAAGGGGTGAGGTCAGGGCACTGGTGAGCAGGACCACATGATCCAATCATTCTAGCTGCTAAGTAGATTGATTTTTCTGCCTGGCTTCAAGGTGTGCTTTGGTGATTGTTTTTCTCCTTTACTTTTGGGAAGATGAGCCTATTTTAAGTAGCAGAGTATAAGTCCTTAGGATTTTATTTAAAATGGCATTTTTCAAACCGGTGGTTAAAATGTCTGGGATTTGCTTCAAAATAATTTAGAGAGAGGGAGGGGAAACAAAAGGAGGGGAGAGATGAAACAACTGAGTCATGAATTGTTCAAACTGGGTGATGGCTACATTCTCGACTTTTGAAATTTTCCATTGTAAGAGTTTTTTTAAAAAATGAGGTGGAGAACCAATGATCCAGAAACTTGCTAGTTATTAGTTTCAACCTTTAGCTTCACCTAAATCTCTTTTTAAACATTGCTAACAAGGAATGCTGTCTAACATCATTTTCTCCCTCCATACCGCCCCACCTTCTAATAGAGCTATTAACAAACAGAATTGCCAATGGATAGCCAGGACCAGGCAGGGTTTGAGGAAGAGGGAGGGCAATCATCGGCCCGAGTGGGATGGAGAGTTAACTATACACACATTCACAGGCTTCATGCTCTCTTGGTTCCCAGGCAGGGAAATCAGCACCCCCATGTCTTATTGCTAAGCACACATTGAAATGCCAAGCTATCAAGTATTTCATCCTGGGTTGCTACACTTTTCCTTAGTTCTTGTGGCTGCAATGAGAGTCAAGATCAATTGATAAACAACTGTGGATTTATAAAAGACAGGGAGAGAATCAGCTTCTTTCTTCAGTACTGCCTGTCTCTACTCTCCCCTCGTCCCCCTGGATGTCAGACCCTATGGGCAGCAGATCTCACTGACTGGAGGAGCTCAAGCAGCCATAGGCATTTGGAAGAGTTGATCTGAATACTTTGCTGAGGCCAGCGTCCCATGGCTGCCCTTCACAATTAAACTATCTTAAATGTACCTAGAAACTCGCAAACAGAAGATTCTGAACTTGATCCCAATCATGAGCCATTGTTTTGGACAGCCCGCTGCTTCTAGGAAATCAAACACGAGAAGTCTGATAACTAACCAAACATCCCACTAAGTACTTACAAATCTGAAGATACGGAAATTTGGAGACCATGTAAATCTTTTTGAAAAGTATCACAAATCATACCTGAAGACATAACCCATAAGCTGACCTTGTGCATACAAAAGAAGAGTTCCTTCTAAACCAGGACTCACAAAAGAAGAGAGAGTTGGCATTTTTTCCCGTCCCTGCTATCAGTTAACTCAGGTTAAAGAGGATTTCTTGGCACAAAGCAGCTTGATTCTATTCCACCTGAAGTAATGAGGTGAGAAGGTAAAAAAGAGATCTATTTGAGGAAAGGCTAATTGAGCAGGTTGCCTACTGAAAGAAAAATAAAAACACACTGAGGATTTTGCAGACGAGCAATACACCGAGAATTCTGTAATACTGACTTCTGAACACTGTATCATGGGATGGGGTGGGTGTGGGGGGCTTACAGGATGCACTGCTCCCTTTGCTTCGGGCAAAAAATCTCATTTCTTCTTACTCATAATCTACTAGCAGGAAGAGAACTTAAGGATTACTTCATTTTTGCCAAATGGCTAAAAAACAAAACAAAATAAAACAAAACAAAACACTTTTTCTATCCTATAATTATGCTCCAGCTCCAGCCAAGGTAATTTGGGCCGAGGCACATTTTACTTGTTTGGGGCTAGTTCAAACCTCCTCTTACCTTCCCAGAGAACACCTGAAAAGCATAAAATAACATGGTCTGGCCACATACCTTTCTGCTATACAAATATTATCATGTAATCTTAAAGGGCCAGCAGAAACCCACAGTACGAGCTGCTGTTGGGGTCCTGCCCAGATGCCCTCTAGGGCACTAGTGTTCTCTCCCAGTGGCTGGGAGTGATGGCTGTGCCTGGGAGGCTACACAACGGCTGATGAACTTAATGAATGATAAGGGGCTACAAAGAGATGGCCCCCTTGCCTCGAGGCAGGATTTACTCTTACTCTGGGGTGCAGTTCATGCTCCAGAATCCTCTGTGGGAGAGAGCTGAGGCCAGAACCCAGCTAAAATCACATGCTTGCTCTGCAATTTCTTCCCTCTCCTGCCCCATCACTTCCTGCAGGTTCCTCTGAGAACACACCTCAATAAAGCCCCTCCAACAGGAATCCCCATCGTAGGCTCTACTGCTAGGGAACCAGACCTGTGACACTTCCGAGAAGCCCATGGAAGCAAATAAAAATGAACACTTATTGTTATTAGTCTCCACCTTTGCCTGTCTATCAATATGGCCAAGGTCATGTGTTCATTAATCCATAGACCCAAACACATACACTAAATAAATAGCCTTAAGATTACGAGTAGGAGATAGGCTGGGATCTATAGTAGCCTATGTTTCCTTATTTGGACGTCCCACTACATTGACAAAATAGCTTTTCCACCTTTCAGACCCATTTCCCAAAGCAGCACATGGACCAAATCAAAAGACTCATTTCCCATCTGTGTACTTATCCACGGAGACATGGCTCACACCATTCTCCACTTAGAGGGACAGTCCTTTCCCTAACACCACATAAACTCTGTGTGAGGCAAGCTGGCTCTATTTTAATTACCGTTTGATATGTGATATTCTTCTATTCCAATTCATAGAATTAAAAAGAAAACACAACTCAGGTTAAGGTTCCACCGAGCACTGTCCACATGCCTGATGATGCCCTGAGGTCAGTTCACACCACATCAAAGAGAAAAGCATCTGTTTATCTTTTGTTGCAAGAATGAAAAGCGCAAAACCAATCAATGCTCCCATCAGGACAAATCTAAGTTCACTCAGGAAAGCAAAGTGCCTTGACTGAAAGCCTTCAGAGCGGGAGGTCACATCTCCCAGAGCTCCTTTCCCACAGTGGTGGGGTGTGCGCTGGCTGGCGCTTACCTACCCCAGTTCAGTCTCGGGATGAGCAGAGCAGCACTGGTGGGTCCCCCTCCTTCGTCTGGAGGACTTGTGGGCAACACACCCTGGCTGACCTTCTCAAACTGCCTTTGGCCTATGGAAAGCTTCCTTACCCACTGGTTTTCCTGCAATTTTTTAAAGCTTTGTCTTTCTTCTGCTTTTTACATTTTTGCCCACCTAGTAGTGTTGTGAGATAAAAAGCTGGGATATCCTTGGTGACGAATTATCAGCCTATAGCTACAGAGATACTTGGGAGCACAGCTGCAACGGGCACCCTGGTCTCCCAACTGAGTGGGACCTTCCTGACAGACAGCTCCAGATGCCAATCACAGTTATGTCACTCAACTGAATATTCAAGTCCAGAAACGTCTGCAAAGAGGATATTAGGTTGGTGCAAAAGTCATTGTGGTTTTGCAATTATTTTTAACCTTTTAAACTGCAATTGCTTTTGCACCATCCTAGTAATATCTACTTCACAAGATTATTGTAAAGAATAAAAACAAGTACATATAGAAAACTCCCCAGCAAAGTCACACCTCTTGGATGTTTAATAAATATTAATGGTCCTTCCCCTTGGTGTCCTAACTTTCTGTATTGTTAGCACCAACCAAAGTGCTCAGACAAAATGGTGGTCAAGGACGTGACACCTTTGAAGCCAGCGGGAGAAAAAGGTTTGGGGAACAACATTCAACACGAGGTGTGGGCCTTATGGCCCCCACACAAGCGGTATCCCAAGGGGACCCCACACATAAAGAGCCTACCTGGTAGTCGTCCGGATGGTATTTTCTTTTGTGTGGTTGTGCTCTTTGCTCACTTTTTCTGTAAGGAGAAAGAACGAAACACGTACCTCTTAGGTTTCTCACACTCAATTGGTGTCCTTACGGCTTAAGAAGAAATACTGTCAACATTTCTCTTTCTCTCTTATGGTTTTCTTTTGGTTTCTTTTTTAAACATCCAAACTCTCCCTGTCTTCTTGGTAAAGACCATCATCAAAAGCATGTAGCTAGCATCCATAAAAACAGTTTATTAAAAATCAATCCAAGGGAAATAGTTACTAACAAATTTCAAGTGTATTGTCTGGTTTTCATCAGGCCTGAGTAACACACACACACACACACACACACACACACACACACACACACACTTCTAAAACACACACACACACACACACACACACACTTCTACTAGATCTTTTCCCAGCTGAAAATTTCTGCTTTCCTCTGATTCAGCATGAAAACTGCAGTTGTTGCAACTGTTCCGCTTCTAACTTTGATGACAACCTTTAAACATTCTGTATTGTCAGGCCCCTTTGTGAGAAGGGGCATAAAAACAGCCATAAGACCTCTGGGTGCTGCAGTCATCGAGCGCTTATTCTGATAAATGTCACCAGGGACAAAAAATATCATTAGACCAGAAGAGGTAAACCCTCCCTTACGTTGTCTTGAGGTCTATATCTACCAGCTGTCAGAAATTATTTAATTAGCATTCAAGAACAAAAAAGTTGAACTCTGGCCTCCCCAGTATAGTTCAATGTGAGGATTCTGCCCTGCCTGTCACAGCTCTCAATGGCTTCTTTTAAGTATCCAGAGAAAACCTGGCCAACTCTACAAGGGTTTCAGATTTCAACGGCAGGGCAAGTAAAAAAAACTCCTAATCTTACGGATTTTTTGGAAAAATGTCAACAAAGATTTACAACATCTGTCCCATAGTCTGTAACATGAATCTGAAGCTGCTGCATGCCAGTTTACGTGGACAATTCCTTTCTGTCCACTCACCAGTGACAATGAGGGTGAATTTAGATTCCCAGGCAGTACTCTTTCAGAAGGCAGGAAATCGGGGCTAAATGGCTTGCCTGAGGTCACCCAGGCAGTTGTGACAGTGCCAGGGTAAGAACTCTCAGACACAGAGTTTTTAGCTGATAGTAGACTCTGATAATGTACTGGAGACGCTCTGAAAAGAACCACACCGGCCTCACTTTTGAAAATTTTCACGGCTAAATCATCTTCAAAGTTATGTTGTTTTTAGATTCGTTTCCAGCCTATGTATGTGGCGGGGGAAAGATGGGGGGTGGTGGGAAGCATCTTACACGTTTTGAGGCTTTTCGAAGCTTGCAAAGATCTATGTGTCCTATTAAGTTTACGGAATTAACTGTTTCTACTATGGCAGAGCTCTGCACAAATACAGTCCTTGTGTGAGAACCTGGAGGCTGCCGTTTTTGGCACCAGCTGATAGTTTCACAGCTATGGGGTGTGTCACTGGGCCAATGAGAAGGTATACTATCATGACGGCACGCAGATTCTAGCTTCTTTTCTCTTTCCTGGTATTTTTTTGTAGGGGGAAAACAAGTGAATACTTAAATAATGAGGTACTCAATGGTGTTGTAAATTTGTTTTCCGTAACAGAAGCGTGTATCCCACACTAGTACCAAACTGTACTGATGCTTCTTCAATATGTAGGCCAATGTATGACTATGGGCAAGGTATGTATATTTCTATGTCAATCTGAATCTTATATGTGTACGTATCGTCAACCTCAATCACGAGCACACAATCTATTAAGGACAAACAATATGCAGCATGAAAGAGTTAACAAAGGGAAAAATTTAGGTTCTAGAACCCTTAACTATTCTATCCAGACCCTTAGTTGAAACAAAAAAAAAAACAAACAAAAAAAACATACACTTAGCTGAGCTGGTAATTACTGCACTTTTCAATTCCAAGTATTTGAAGTAGACAGTTGGTTTATAGAAAATGTTCTACTAGCCCAGCGCTGGAAAGAGTCCTCGTACTTCATCTTTTGCTTTTCCCTTTCCTTGACGTTTTTTTTTTTTTTTTTTTTTTTTTTTTGGCAAGATAGAGTAAAATCTCATTAATTCAGAGCACACTAATTTGAAATTCACGGTAATTCAGACACTGCTGGAGTAAATTGTAATTTATCTTTTGCACGTTAGAAAAAAAAAAAGACTGTTAATCAGATCAACTGCCTAAACAAAATTAGAGGTGAGATGTTTAGTCCAGTCAACAGGGATCATTTGCACAGAATTGAATAGTTCTAATTTCAAACGATTCTTAACTATTTATTAAAGAAAGTTTGGCAGGAGTTCTACTTGGCAACATTATATTAACTGTGAGTTTGAGTGGCAGTACGCATGTTAAAGTAGCAAAACTGATTTCTGTCTAAAAAAATTCTGTAAGACGGGTGGATTTTTATTTTTTTTGTCTTTTTTTCCCCACTTTGTTAAGACTGGCATTCCTTCCAATTATTCCCAATTATTGACATTATTCTGCACAAAAACATACCTGACAGTTGAAACAAAAGCTCGGAAGCCATCTTCACAGAGATATCCTGACTAAAGAGGTTTCTCTCCGGGGGCACTCTGCCCTCTGGCATCTTCTGTAAGGGTTCGGTTTTCTCGCGCCCGATTAAAGTGCTGTAGCCAACATTCCGGTTGGGTGATATGGAGACATGCGAGTCCTGGATGTCAACCTCCATGGGTTCCTCTTTAATCTTCACCATCTGAGTTTCCTTGTAGCTTTCCGCTGCGAGCAGGTGAGTGAAGAGAAATAGAAACACCAGAGTTTCTTAATTCTGAACCAAACCCAGTTTCCAATCACAGAGAAAACTATGGGGGTGTGTCAGGGAGCAAGCAGTTCAGAAGACAGCGCCATAGCACCCTGGAACGTACTTGGAAAAACTACTAGTTTAACCCCTTTGGTTTCCTGAAAAAGTAGGGAACTGAAGCCCAGAAAAGTAAGTGATTTGCCCAAAGCCACGCAAATGGCAGCAGAACCACACTTAGGTCTCCAGATCTAGAAGTCAGAGTTCTTGACCAGAATCTCCTGACCACTCCCACACACACCTTCTCTGCTGTGTTGCTTCCAGGACTTATGGTGAAGATGGTACATACCTGTCTTTGTTTTATAGTTTACTCAATTTTGGTGAATCAAACTAGAGCGAGCATATTACTATAATGATTTTCTCCCTCTGTTTTTAAAGCTCTGATCATTTTTGTTTTCTTTCTCTAAGACACCTAAAGTAATAAAGGATAAATAGGGTTGCTTCTACTGAAACTTTTACACCTGGCTAGGAGCTAGCAATCCTCAAGACCACCTAGGATGTTAATTGCAGCCCAAGGATTAACTCTTAGAAAAACAGCAATCTTACAGGTTATAATAACAGTTCAATTTACAGACGGGTCTTGATTTAAGTGTGACTACTAGATGTTTGGTCTTTAGTCTGAAACATACATTCACTTTGGAAGATTGGAGTGTCTTTAAGTCCACGTATTCCTTAGAGCTAATGGCAGAATATCTTTGAAACAAGGTGGGACAATTAGCTCAGACATTAATTTGGGTCACTTTACAATAAGGCCACACTTTCAAATCAATAAACATTTATTAGCAACTACTGTGGACTCAGCATTCCAGAAAACAAAAAGGATGGATGGATGGATGGATGGATGGATGGATGGATGGATGGATGGATGGATAGATCGATCGATAGATGATAGATAGATATTGATAATGGATGGAGAGATAGACAGAAAGATGATAGAGTAGTGGGTTAAATAGTGGCCCCCAAAATGATGTATCTATGTCCTAACAGAACATAGGAATCTGTGAATGTAACCTTATTTGGAAAAATATTATTTCCAGATGTGATTACATTAAGAATCTCAAGATGAGATCATCCTGGATTATCCAGTGGGCCCTGAATCCAGTAACAAGCGTCCTCATAAGAGATGAAGAGGACAAGACACAGACACAGTGGAAAAGGCCACATGAGGACAGACACAGTGCTATCGCCTGCATGTTTGTCCCTCCCACCAGATTAGTATGTTGAATCCTCACCCCCAGTGGTATTCAGAGGTGGGGACTTTGGGATGTGATTAGGTCATGAGGGTGCAGCCCTCATGAATGGGATTAGCGCCCTTACAAAGAAGCCCTCCGAGAGCTCCCTTGCCACTTCTGCCATGTGAGGACACAGTGAAAAGACACCAGTCTACAACTCAGGAAGAGGGTTCTTACCAGACACCAAATATTAGGACTCCTTGATCTTGGACTTCCCAGCTTCCAGAATTGTGAGGACTAAAATTCTGTTGTTTATAAGCCTCCCTGGTCTATGATGTTCTCTTATAGCAGCCCAAACAGACAAAGTCAGAGGCTAAAGTCATGCAGCCACAAACCAAGGACTGCCTGGAGCCACCAGAAACGGGAAGTGGTAGGAAAGGTTCTCCCCTAAGAACCTTCACATTTCAGGCTTCCATCCCTGGGCCATGAGGGAATACATTTCTGTTATTTTAAGCTACCAAGTTTGTGAATTTGTGATGGATGGGTGGATGGGTGAATGAATGACAGATGGCAGATGATAGACAGATAGATAGAATAGATAGATAGATAGATAGATAGATAGATAGATAGATAGATAGATAGATAGATCGATAGACCAATAAGAAAAAGTATAAAGCAGGTGCTGATCTATGATGTAAAAGGGGAAATCTCATTGTTGTAAGCTGGGTGGTCAGAGAAAATTATGCATTCCTTGCTAAGTATGAGACACGTAAAAGTCAAGTTCAAGTATAGTTTATTGATTTGCAGTAAAGACGACAGAGAAACATGTTTAATTAAATGCTTAACATGAATGTGGTGCTATCAATAAGCTTTCATGCAAAGTGTGCTAATTGTTCTTTTTCCTTCCTGACATATTACACATGCTTCTCAGGGACACTGACTTGTTTTTGTCAGCAACTAAACTGCCGGCAACTGTTATATTTAATTTAGATCCCTTCCTCCTCCCCCTATCTCTACCAAGCTGTTTTTTCTCTGTATGTCCGCGAAGCTCGTAAAAACCAAGTTCATTGATTCAATCATGCTAAAAAACAAAAAAACAAAACACCAAATGCTTTGTGAGTTACATGCCTAGCTTCTGTGCCTGCGCTTCCAGTCCACCTGATTCTTCCTTGAGGACTGACCTCGCCGCCTGCCCCCTTAGGGCATCTGTTGACCTGACAGCCTTCCTGTCTTCCGGCTGGATCACCCATAGGTGCACTCACAACACAGGTTTCCCTCTTTGTGTTCCCTCAAAGTTCTTTTATTTGGAAAATAAACAGTGGGGTCACTGTCACAGGTACATAATGATGTCTTTGAACCCTGCAAGTCATTCCCAAGCCTGAAGACAAACACAAAAGAATACTAGAAACAGATCCATTTAGAAAAGAAAACCTCAACAACATACAGAGCAGAACCAGAAAGAAACTCCATTATTTATGTCCCCTGACACCCCCCCCACACACACACCTTTCCCCAGTTTTGCTCCTGGATTAAAAAACACCTGGCTATTTGCACCACTGAATTTAATGAACTCCAATTTTAAAAGCTACTTAGGATAATTTCGAGTATAATTTCCATGAAGTGCTCTCTGCCCTTTCTTATGACAACTCTTAACCTTTTGAAACTATACAAAACACTGACCACTGATAAAACCCTTTAACATTCTTCATCTACCTGATAGACTCCGGTCTCATGGAGAAGAGTTTTCCAAATGACATCTCAATGGGCAAGTGAGACATAATACAATAAATATTTTTATAGTCCTTGCTGTTCCAGGCATTACTGCCAAGTGTTTTCTTCCCTTCTGTTTTAAGCAGGGTTTCTCACCCTCAGCACTGTTGACATCTGGGGCCAGAGACTTCTTTGTTGTGAGAGACTGTGCTGTGCATTGTCAGGTGATTAACAACCTCCCTGTTCTCTACCCAGTAGATGCCAGTAGCACCATCCCCCTAATTGTGACAACCATAGATAACTCCAGACTTTGCCAATGTCCTCTGGGGGGTCAAAGTCACCCCAGTTGAAAACCACTGCTCTAAGGTTTCTGCCACAGTCTAGTTTTCAATCCTCACCCCCCCCAAATTTAAACAAGCACCCACAACTTTAAAGAAGAAAGAAAAGGCTCTTCTAAATTTCTAGCTTAGGTTCCCTGGTATATTCATCACCACCTCGGCCAGGTGCCTGGACAGGCTGGCCTAGGATACAGGAGGCAGGCTGACCTGGGAACAGGCTTTCTCCGACTTGGTCCCGAGGCCAGCTCTTGCCCTTCAGCCTGGGGCGTCCTAACATAACAATGGTTGAATGAATCATTTCACTGACTTAGCTTTGACTCCCACACCCAGGGACAAGTCTACACATCCAGGATTCTTTCCCATCGTCTTCCCTCTCCACACACATTGTAAATCTTTTTAGAATCAGAATCTCTTCCTACAGTAACAGGACAAATATTAATTTTACCCGAAGTGGCCTATCCTGCTATTCCAAGAAAGAAACTGGCACACGGAAAAAGATGAGAGACCATGGTAACAGTAGGTTATGCCTGGGAGGTGGGTTGTAGGTGACTGTTGACTGCGATGCTTATTTGTATTTTGTAATTTTTCTATGAAAAATATGGGTATTTTGTTATTTAGCTAATTTTTTAAAAAACATTTATGTACACACATAAAAAAGCTGGCATTTCCTCTTTTGAAGTGTTTAGAACACTGTGTATGCTGACAGCATCGAAGAGTTGGTCTGTGAATCCAACAAGCCCTATTCAACCTCAGCTTGGCAATAGAAGGGGAAAAGCAATGAGCAATAATGCTGTCTTTTCTGCCTTCATAAACATAACACATACTAGCTATCAAACTGTATTATTTCATTCATCAGTTATTCGGTCACTCTATCATCTTGTTTAAATGTCTCCTGTGAGCTAAGTACAGTGGTAGGTGACATGTGGGACCCAGACATGAATAAGACGTGGTTCTTGCCGTGACGTAGTTTAAATCCAAATGAATGATTAGACAAGTATAAACATCCCTCTAATGCAAGAAGTAAAATTAAAATACAGTGTGGGAAGAGGCATCAAGGAAGACCTTCAACCAAAGCACAGAGGAGGAATTGTAGTCTACCTGGCGTGTTCAGGGAATACCATGTTGTCTGGTCTGGCTGGAGGGCCAGTTCTGAGAGGTGGAACTGGTAGCTTGAATAAGCAGGACCCATAGGGGTAAACAGAAAAGCAACTCGATTTTTGTTTTCCATTGTCTCTTTAAACCTAAGAATTCCTCCCTTCTCCCTAGGTGAAAACTCAGGCAGGCCCATACCTGATCATTTTTAGATGACACAAAGCCTTACAGACCCTTTAAACAGCAAAACAGTCTTGATTCACAATCCAGAAAGCCCAGTCCCACATATTCATTCACAGTTCAACCTTCCTTTGAAACTAAGTCCTTTCCGCTTTCTAGAAGAGTCTGCTGGTTGCCTATTACAGGTGGAGGGAGAGAGGGTGTGGTGAGCGCGTTCTCCCTTTCTTGTGGCTTCTCCTCAACACACTAGCTGCCCTTTCAGACCCCAGAGAAGGGCTAGAGAAGGAGGGGGCAGGCAGTAGAGCTGAGGGGATTAGAAAGGTCTTACTTCACTCTCCAGTTCTAGAATGGTTTTACCTTCTTGAGGCCAGTAGGCCTTTATGGGATTTGCACATGGGATCTTCAGAGACCTTAAACCTTGATCTCTCCTCTGCACTTCCCTTTACCTGGATGAACTCCCTCTTGCCTGGGGTCACTTATTTCCTGCACTGCCCCTAGGAACCCACCTGTCCACTCCCATTTCCCTTTGTATTGAAGTACCGTCAATTCTCTAGGCAGCCCCACTGGACAGCACTTAAATCAATACCCTTGCCAGCCCTTTTGTGGGAATTTTGGTCTATGTCGGGGCCACAGGAAACAATTGCCTTTTATCTGATCAGACAAAAGGGCAAGTTCAGGCCCCATTCAGCACAGAAGCAACTCCCTTTCACTCAGCCACCAAAGCAGCTTGCCAGACCACTTCTCACCCTCTAGATTTCTCAGGCAGATGTCAGGCCCCAGTCCACCAGGCTCCTCAACTGAGGAAAACACATGACAAACTTCCCAGATGGTGTCCCTTCAGCCATGCTCTCTAGATTTGGGGTGAGGGGCTGATACTGCTTCCCCCATCCCCTCCACCCTGCAGTGGGGTATCAGAGCTTCAATAACCTCTCATTTTTATGTTCTCTCAATTTGGCCAAGAGGGAGAGAGAAAGAGAGAGAGAGAAAGAGTGAGAGAGAGAGAGACAGAGTGAGAGAGAGATTGAGAGTATGCGTGTGTGTTGAAAGATACATAACTACCAGTTTAACCATGTTTAAGTGTGCAGCTCAGTGGCAATAAGTGGATCACACTGTTGTGCAACCATCACCACCATCCATCATCCAACTCCAGAATGTGTTATCTTCCCCAACTGAAATTCTACCCATTAAACACTCACTCCTCATTTCCCCTTTCCACCAACCTCTGGCAACCATCATTCTACTTTCTGACTCTATGCCAAGTGTATATGTTCTTTTTTAAATTCTTCCTGCTGTAACCTTGGTGCCAACGCCAAACCTTCCACTTGACATACTGTTTAGCAAAGAGTGTCAGGTTGTATTGCAGAGAAATAAAACTGGAGAGGGAGGAAGGGGCAGAATATGGAATCTCAGGTGCTGGGCCCAGAGGCTCATACTGGACAGGGAGCCTGGAGCCAGCCACCGGACGGTGTGTGCAGGGCAGTCACATGGTCAGATTGCATTGCAGAAGACCAACTGGCAGTGGCACTTTGAAGGAATGGGAGGAAATGGAAATGAGGGGAGTTGCTAGGAGCTTATGGTAGTAATCCAGGCAAGGAGATAATGAGGGCCTGAATCAATGGTCATGAGAACAGAAAAGATTCACAAGAAATTCCAGAGGTTGAATGGGGAGAAAAGATTCACAAGAAATTCCAGAGGTTGAATGGCGAGAAATTGGTAGTGGACCTACCAGGGGTCCGAATTAAGAATGAAGAGACCAGTGTGAGAGAAATTATGAAGAAACTTTGTATATGGCCTGGATAAAGGTAGCGTGATTTTAAAAAATAATAATTCTATGCCTTTTAAGCCTTGTGATTTGGAAGCTGCTATTAATAGGAGTAGGGAAATAGAAAAGTTGGGTTGGGGAGAAATACGGAGGAAAATTTTCAGTTCTGTTTTGGCTAAGTATTTATGATTTCTGCAGGAAGTGGAGGTAAGAGAAGAATCACCAGTGACACACACATCAGAAGTCATCTGAATCAGGGGGCTAGGGAGATCAGCGAGGGAAGGCGTTAGAGGGCAGTTGGTGGGATGGTTACCATCTACTCTTAGAGAGGAGGAGAAAGAAAAGTGAGAAGAGGTGGGGAGGGCCTAGTCCAGCATGGTGTGTGCCCTGGAAACCCAGAGAGAAGGGGAGAGGCCTCACAGGCACCACCGTGAGAGGCTCCTCCTTCCTGCTCCTGCATCCTGCCCTTGGGCTCCTGTCGGCTTAGGCTTACAATGATTCCTTCTCTTCATCAAGTCCCAGCCCCACTCTGCCAGCATCGTCTCCCAGCACTCCTCCATTGCCTTCACGCTCCTGCAATACTGAAACATTCAGTTGCCTGGACATGCCAGGTGGTTTCTCACCTTATTCCCTTCTTAAATTCCCAACAACACCCTATTCAGATTTCAGAACTACTTAGATGTCCCCTCTGTGATCAGCACTCCGTTCTCTCTCCTGACTGGCACGCTGCTCTCTCACGTCGAGATTGTCTAGACCTTGCAAAGACTGTGGTGTGCTGCAATTATTATTTACAGATTCGTGTTCCCTCTGGACTGAACTCTTGGGGGAGCACTAGATTCTTATTCATCTTTCATCCCTAAGACTTTGCACAGGGCCTGGCACACTCAATACACTTAATGTATATTTATCACCTAAAGAGTACTGCGCACAATACGCGTGTAATGCTATGCTCCCTTTCCTGATCCCTCAATCTGCCACAGATACTTATACGTGCTCTAAACTTAAAGACAAAATATGAAAGGATAAAGCACCGGCGATGGCACTGAAATAAACTAATAAGTGACCCCTCTCTCTCTAGACTGCTCCCTGTCATGATCCTGAACTAGTAGCATTTTAGAGTAACGAGAAGCTTCGAAAGCCTCTAGAAGCAATGCCAGCTGTGCCATATGGAAACAATTCACATTCTACAGGGATATTCCTGTCAGATAAATTAGAAATCTTTCATCTCTAACTTGCCATCCTCAATGATGGTTGGGCATAAAAACACCAGCCAGGTATGAAACTTGATTCCTGTCGGTGTTGGGTTTATTCCTTAACACTTTGCAAACAACAATGCAGGCCAAGGGGAAGTGAAGTGAAACAAACGACCAGAAACAAGAAATGAGATTACATGGTAACATCCTATCGCAGGACCTGGCACTCGCTGGCATCTGATAAAGGCGAGCTGCCTTCTCCCTTTGCTTTCTCTTACTTGATTTTGCCCTTGCCAAAATCAAAATGGAATGAAGAGTTGGGCTGGGTTTCCTTGGTGGCACCAGGAGAGACCAAGACCCAGACCTATTAGAGCAGAGGCAAGGATGGAGGCAGACATGGAAATGTTATTCCACAGACGTCTGACACTGAATCGATCGGACTCTTATCTTCTCAGAGAGAAGCAGTGTGAGAGCAAAGCCATTCCCTCACCCTAAGTTAGGGAGCTAGGTCCCCAGGAACAGGGATGATGTAGGTCTATTCTTGTGATGAGAATTAAGAACCAGATGCTTAGATACTTAATGTTACCCTTCCTTTTCTCTTTCTCTCTCTTTCTCTCTAGGAGCTATCACACAAAACAGAAACACATGCAAACTGAGACAAGTTTCGTGTGCTTTAAAATCTTGGATTGTTATAGGCTTATCCATGGGAAGTTGTAGATGAAATTTCACTTTTCTCTATGGTGTGGCTCTTGGTTCATTTGCACAATGCTCAGAATCCAGTGTTCTCCATGGGGAAAAACTCCCTAGTCCTGCTGTGCGGAATGAAATCCAAGGGGGAGGCTTTCCCACTCATGTTGCCACACTCCAGAGAGAGGCAACAACACAGGCTCTGGTCAGTTACCTACTTTCCTTACGGAACATACTGGCCATCTGTTCCTGGGGGGAAAGGGAGGAAACTCTATGAAAGAAAACAGTGGTGCAGCAGATTTTTTTCTAGATCTCATACTGTGTTTCCTGAAAATAAGACCTCGCAAGACCATCAGCTCTAATGCGTCTTTTGGAGCAAAAATTAATACAAGACCCTGTATTTTATTTATATTATATTACGTTATATTATACCTAGTCTTATATTATAGTAAAATAAGACTGGGTCTTATATTAGTTTTGCTCCAAAAGACACATAAGAGCTGATGGTCCGCTCTAGGTCATATTTTCGGGGAAACACGGTAATATACAAAAACCTTCAAGAATAGCATTTTCCAGTCCCTCTTGTTGGAACAGTGGAATGGGAAATTTATTCTTTGGAATGGATAAAACGCACGGTCTCTGGACTATAGGATAACAGGCACAGTTGAGGTCAGGGGTGCTAAATGGTGTAGGGCAGGAAATTGAACTCCCCCACACCCCAACTAAAAGAAAAAAAGAATAGTATTTTCCAACAGAAGAGCCTTTTAATGACCTCCAGTACACACATACACACACACACACACATACCCCACAGTTCAAAGATATTTGATCAGAATTGACCTTTTGAATCGAATCACCAAAACCGTAAACTAGTGTTTTCCCTGTATATCAGTGCACTACCTGGAGACCTAGGAAGGAGAATTAACAAACATCTGAAGAATTAGCTATGCACACTAGAATTCACAATTAGAAGTAAGCAGGGGGTCAAGTTAGAATCAAGTTTTTAAAAACACACAATGAATAGCCCCAGGTGTTCCATTTCACTAATTGTTCTGAATCTGCAAGGAACAGATATGCCCTAAAAAATGACACTTGAACTTTAAAGGCAATAAAGAGTTCGTGAGACCTGGAAGCTCCCTTTCAAAGATGCAAGAAACATATTTTCTATCAGAGCAAAGTACATGATGCTATATTCTTCTGTCGATTTTTTTAATCAGTCTTTGCAATCCCTATACCAGCCAACAGTGCAATAGGTCCTTGCCTGAGACAACTGGGCATGTGTTAATGTTTTCAGACTCGCGACAAAACTGCACCCTAGGCTGCAGCACAAGTTTTGGACTTAATTCTGGGTAAGATGCTCCTGGCATTAGACTACTGGGGAGATTCACATGACCTAGACGAAGGTCTGTCAGAGAGGTCACGTGGACAATGATCACAATTCAGAATACGTCCATCACATTTCACTTCTGTCCATTTCACTTTTGTCCAAACGACAATCAAAAATATTGGAGGCTCTGAGAGATCAGCGTCTCCAACCAGCAATGATGTGGAGTGGATCAGTCATTATCCGGTGAACTCTTGAGTGTCCCGGTGTTAATGCAAAACCTCTCCCCATCATCTTGTTTTCTTTTCATTTGATGATTTCACTAGAAATTAGCTGAAGAGGTGCATTTAAACTGTATGTCGGCCATTTGGTAACATTCCAAATGATCTCATTTAAAAAAAATTAACCTATTTTTCATCTAATGTCCAGAACATACTTTTCTTGTCTCACATTAAAAAAAGAAAAGGAACAGGGTCAATTCTTGTATCTGATCTAACCTTAGCTATTTAACATCATTATCCTTTGCCATTTAATAAATCTAAGCCCTGTTCACCTCATTTGTTGTGATTAATAGGCTTTTCTATATCCTTCCATGAACCTGAATGCTGGGGGGGTGGGGGAAGAGTGGGTTGTGTACGCGTAGGTTTAAAACAGAATTCCTGAAAGACTCAACAGAATTCCCGGTGACATAAAAAATTACCAACAAGCAATGTCCATCTCTATCAAGTGATGAGTTGACCGCTGCTTTATGCACAAAGAGGGGGGAGAAGGACAGAGGGAGTCCTTAATGCCCAAAGAGAGGCAGGAGCAAGCAAAGAGTTCTATTTCAATCACTGGGAGTTTTACCAAACTTTTAAGTAGTTTCCACTAACAGATGGTAAAAGGGCTTTAGTATATGCAGACGAGTTTAAAATGCTTCTCTTAGGTGATGCTAAATATTACTGAATCCTGTTACAAGCGTATGTGTCTCTGTCCAGAGGTCTTTACTACTTCTCTCCCATTGGTCGATGTTTCTAGCAGGCCAGGAGGGGCTGGTAAGCAGGGTGCAGAGAACATAGCATCTCATAACAAGAGAGTCTAGAACCCAGCACTAAGTAGAGAGAGAAATGGGTACCAAGAGATGGGATGGGAAGCGAATGCAGGTTTCATGCAGCAGAATGCACTGTCTTGGTCATCTTTGCATCCCTAATGCCCAAAGCGGGGCTTGGAAAATAGTAGGAGCTCAATAAATATTTGTTGTATGAATGAGTAAGTGGGGGAAAAAAGGAAGACCATAGAAAATAAACGGAAAGATAGAATGACAAGTAGAGGAAAGCTAAAGTATAGGGTTCCTTTAACCACCCAGAAATCTTTGCATACTTTTGCCAAAAATCAAAGCCCTAGTAGCCAATGATAAATGAGGCTTTCCCTTTGATAGGGTCCTGTTTCTAGTACCATGCCTGTGGGAGTCCATGGACTGAGGGTGGGACCATGTGATGGTAGAAAATGATCCCTCTGGGCTCTTAATTTTACCCCATGGTTTTTGGAGACGCAGAGTACATACATATCCTTACAATGTATTTTGGCTATGTTTCAACCTTCTTTTCCAAATGGTTTTACATCAAAGCTACTCACAAGTAGCGTAAGTGACTCAGTTTAATTTCCCTTCCTCTCTGTTCCTGTGTCCTCTCTGGAGCAGGTGCTGAAGAGGAAGAAAACTGAGGAGGAGGTCACCCCTCTACTGAGAACCAGGCCCTAATAATACCTGCACACTCACGGCCACACACAGGATGAGTACTCAAGCTCTGGGTGTCTCCAAGAAAGTTAAGACAGAGTCAGATAGGAAAATCGTTCTAATGTGAACAACGTTTTAGGGGAAAATATTTTCAACAGTATTCAGATGGGATAAACGGAGTGCAAAAGGTCTTCGCACAAGTAATTGAAAAAGATAACCATCTGTCTTGATTACATTATCTTCCTACTCCTCTGTTTTCTTCTTTATTCCCTACAGCTCTTAAAAAAAAAGTACAGAAGAAAAATAAGGATTATCTGCAGATTACCCAATATATTGGCTAAATAAGCATTGATGAATTCCAAGCGAAGATTCCTACCGATAGTCAAACACATAGGTTGAGGCGTGATGATCCCATTCTCAGAATAAGTCCCCCAAAGCATTGCAATGTCATAATTAGTCCTCATCAACCCTTCAGCTCTGCTGGGGCCCCCCTCTCTCTCGATTAAAGGGGCTATTAAGTGTATATTTGGCAACATGTATGTGGACCACAGGAAGCTTCCAGTAAGGCTGTCCCCAGGAATGTCCCGACTCCAAAGCAGTAGGAGGATTTCTGGTAGCAACATAGGAAACTGGATGCATATGTTTGCATGCTTATGGGGATAAGGACGGCAGTAGTAGGAAGTTAAGAAGATGAGTTTGTAATTTATTCTTTGAACAGTGACCCTCACCACCTGATTTTAGACCTAAGATAAAATGTGGTGGGTCACATGTGAATCCTATCACTTCTCTCATTTCTCCAGCTGTGGAGATAAATGACACAAGCATATGGCAAGCCATGGGAAACCAGGAAAAGTGCTATCCCATATTTAGAAAACAGGAAGTCAATCAACTCCCAGCACAAACTCAGGATGGCTTACATATGGGGAAAATACCTATGGGTGGAGTAAACAGAAGAATTATGAGGAGGGAATACCCAGATCCCTTCAGAAAGAAAGCCAGAGGTCCTCAGACTGTGATAAAGAGAAAAATACTGCTTTTCAATCCTTTGTCTTCCTGTGATCCCTCAGAAATTAAAGCTTCTTAGAGATGTTGCCATCAAATAATATTTACTAATGGCCTCTGTTTGTGCTGCAGTTTGTGCTGTGGATAAGAATAACAGAGGCCACAAGGGACAAACAGTTCTCGTAAAAGTGCTCCTTTCTTGGGTTAATATGGATACTCCCATGCCCAGTGGAATTGGTCCCATCACTCTCAAACTGTGTGCAGCATCGTCCGGCTCTCACAGATGCCGAGTGGGACATGGCCACAGCACAGAAAACATCCTACCTGGCAGAGGGGAGAGGATTCCCTTCTCCAGAGATAGGTCTGTAATACTACCGTGTACCAAGGTGGGCACATGATACATGGGCTTTAATTACACATGCAAATGTCTTCCTTCTTTGACATGAATAAGTTAAAGGTGAAAGGTCATTACCAGCTTATACCCAGATGGGCATAGAATCCATGGAGTGTAATAACACATGCAAATGTCCCCCTTCTTTGATATGACTAATGTAAAGGTGAAAGGTCAACATGACGATGAAAAGAAAAACCACTGCAGAATGAGAATGTCTTTGATCTCTCGTTGAGAAAAATAATGGTTGTGCCGCTCCTCACAAGACCATAACTGGGGTAACATGATAGCCAAAACGTCTGGGAGGAGGAAGCATAAAAGGCTGGAGTGGTGTAGACTACACCGATAAGGTACACAGCTTCTACCTGGCAGGGAAATTTATCCTCTGAATGAGAAGTGGAACAGAATGTTTGACTGGTTACTCAAATATTTGCACCCACACTGCAATTGGATCCCTCAGAAAATAAAGCTTCTTAGAGGCGTCCCCACCAAACAGTATCTGCTAATGGCCTCTCTGTGCCACAAGTTTGTGTTGTGGATAAAGTAACATGTATAATCATTTATACCAGAAAAAGAAAACGACACAGGAATACAGGAGGAGGGCACACTATCCCCCTGCAACACACTTCCTAGGCGTCCTTCTTAATTCTTTTGCTTAACATCGCAAAGGTGTATCTTGAACCCGCTCCACCATGCCCTACCCTAGGGCATGGGGGGCACCCCGCCCCTGCCCCCCTGGCCCGCCCCCCTCCACAGCCCCACCTTGGGCCTTACAGCTGTGATCAAACCCCTCCCTCCCCCAGTCCAGCCAAACAGAAACGGCATCTCTAATGAAGGTGGAGCACACGGAATTCCTTTCAGAGTTCTTGCCTGGTTTCTGGGAACACAAGCCAATACAAATTTTCGTGGCTACATTAACATATGCAGCTATGCAACAGGGAGAAGATAATAAAACAAGAGCCCTTTTGAGTCTGGCCTTTCGGAGTCCTCCGTCCTCCATGTGGGAGGCTGAGGAAGCCGGGTCAAGAAAGCAAAAGGGTGGCGGATGGGTGACAGCTCTGAGAGGAAAGGGGGGCACAGGGGCAGTACCCTGGGCGTGTGAGCTGGAAGAGCGCCCCACATGAAGTGAGAGAGCAGCAACAGCCATTCAGGTGTGTGGGTTCAAAGGTCTGTAGCTGTGTATGAAGTTACAAAATAAATACGGGGGTGCTCACTAGTCAAAGAGCGAGGGTAACATCAGTCAGTGGTGGGGGAGCCTGTCAGAAGCAAGTCCCCTCGTCTTGCTGGGGAAAGAATGGCCTTTCTAGAACAGCAAACAGCTATTTCTGACTCCATCCTGCCTAAACGGTAAGGTAAATAACACCGCTGCATATCCTCTGAGCTTCACAAGATCTAGACCTTCAAGAAAAGAATTCTCTGGGTATATAAACATGTCACATTTTTATCTTATTAAAGTGATTTATTCCCTGTTTGTATAAGATAGTTTTCGCACTCCAAATACCTTCAATTCTGAGTTTTCAAGCCCTGAAAAAAAAAAAAGGAGCCTAATTCCTTACTTAGATTTAACTTCCCGGTATATCCTGAATGTTGCTTAGGATACATATGGCAATGAGGGAAGTCACCTGTCCATTTAGTTGTAAGCCCATTCCCAGTCATATTCATTCTAAGTCACTTAAAAAAATTTGACATACAAATATTCCTTGCCATCAGCTCACGTACAGAATGCTATATACAAATACAGAACTCAGAAGGGTCAACTCCACCCTGACAGTATTTAGTCAATAAACTAGGTTTCATAGGCTTTATATCTGAAAATTAAATACTGTGCTAATATTAAGTAAAGAGAGGTTTTTATTTTAATATTAAACAAGTCTGCATTTTTACACACTTTTTGTAATTATGGAAAATGTGATAATGCCATGATTATCACTAGCAACTAAAGAAAAGGGAGATAAATTGGACTGTATCAAAATTAAAACCTTTGCTATAAATTACACCATCAAGCAAGTGAAAAGATAATCAGCAGAATAAGAAAAAATATTTGCAAATTACATATCTGATAAGGGACTTAGACCCTGAATATAGAAGGAACTTTTACAACTTAAAAATAAAAAGACAATTCAATTAGAAAGTGGGAAACGGACTTGAATAGACATTTTTCCAAAGAAGATATATAAATGGCCAATAAGCACACAAAAATATACTCAACACCATTAGTCATCAGGGAAATGCAAATCAAAACCACAATGAAATACTAGTTCACACCCAGTCTGATGGCTATAATAAAAAAGACAGACAATGGCACGTTTTGGCAAGAATGGGAAAAAAATTGGAACTCTTATACATTGCTGATAAGGATATAAAATGGTGCGGCTGCTTTGGGAGCTTGGCAGTGTCTCAAAATGTCACCTCTTGACCCAGCAATTCCTCTCTTACCTACCTATATACCAAGAAAAACACAACATATGTCCACAAAAAGACTTGTACAGGAATGGTCATAATAGCAAAAGTTGGGCCACAACCCAAATGATCATCAACAGATAAACAGAGAAACAAAATGTGGTATATCCATTTATACCATGTATAAAATTAATTATTATATTATTCTTGTATCCATTCTAATAATATCCAATGGAATTATTCAGTCATAAAAAGGAATAAAGTACAGACACATGTAACAACATAGATGAACCTTGAAAACATTATGCTAAGTGAAACAAGCCAGTTACAAAAGAGCACATATTGTATGATTCCATTTGTATAAAACATCAAAACAGGCAAATCTATTGACATAGACAGTAGATTAGTAGTTGCCTAGGGCTGGGGAGGGTAGTACTGGGAGGACAGGAATGACTTCTAATGGGTAGAGTTTCTTTCTGGGGCAATGAAAATGTTCTATACGTAGATATGGTGATGGTAGCCCACCTCTGAATATACTAAAAACTACTGAGTTGTACACTTTAAATGGGTAAATTCTATGGCATGTATATTATAGCTCAATAAAGATGCTTTTAAAAATCAGGCTAGATGTCCCCTATAAAACGGAACAATCTAAAATAGATAAACTCTTAGAAAAGTCGAGTCCTGGGTTTAATAGATTTCTCCAGATGCTCAAAAAAAAAAAAGTTGACATGAAAAAAAGTAGTTTTCCATTTCAGATGGACTAGACTGTGCCGTTTTGACAGCCTTTTGCTCTCAACGTCTTCAGTACCACGTATGACAAGGGATAAACAGACAATCAAATAAAGAGGTACTTTTCTACTGATGATTCTACGTTACTCTTGAATTCTTTCACATGGCCTTGCTGACATGTCCACCTGTTCACTTTAGTCAGGAGCTCTACGCTCAGCTGGACGGAAGCAGGTAGAGTCACGAGGTAGCGGACACAGCGAGGCCTCCATTGCTCGCGCCTTAAGTAAGTTTGAAGGAGGCAAATGTGAGATGACATTAATATAAAACTAAAACACCTATGTTCCAGCCTTGTACATGATAATTGAAGTCCTATCGCTTATAAAGTTTAATACACTATAATTTTCCAAGGGAGACATACCAAATAGAACAGTGAATAACTTTTGCCCTAAGAAATTATTTAGCTAAAATCTCTAATGTATTTCAAGGAATTCTTTAGAATAGAAGATCCCTGACATGGTCTGATTTGTTGGGGAAAGGGAGTAGGGAGTGAGGGGGGAGCTTTTTCCTGCTAAAACAACACCAGCATTGCCGAGGAATAATCATGAAATTAAATAGCAAAAAACACTGAAAACAGTAGTATTATCTGAGGCTCACAACATCCTCTTGATATGTTAGGTACATGTGTCCTTCTAAAAAAAGGTTCCCAGGTACCATTATTTCATAATAAATAAAAAAGAATCGCCACTGAAGAGACATGATTCTTTCTGAAAAGTAAAATGTACATTTAATAGAGCTTTGTTCTTTTACCAGCGTCAGCCTAAGGCATTCTTTTCAGCTGGACAAAACTTATTTCTCTAGTTTAACCATTTCCTCCGCTCAGTGCTTCTCAAAACATAGCTGTCAGAATCACTTGTGGGGCTTGTCAAAACCTTAGTCCCGAGTAGCGTTCAAGAATGTGCATTTCTAGTACTTCTCTATCCTCCCCAACACGTGCTGATTCTGCAGGTGTGGGGAACCACACTTTGATTGACAAGGCCTGCCTTCAGCACGTCTTGAGTTGGGGCTGTCTAGGCAAAGTCCAGGCTGGGCAGGACTTCTCCGAGAGTCTACCAGAAAGAAAAGGTAAACATCACCCAAAGGCCACCACACATTCACATTTAACATTTCAATAACAGTAACGACTGCCCCTCAACTTTTGCGGCTCCTACATATTGTTTCTCTTGCTGGTCTCACAGCACCCTCACTCTTGTCCACCCAAAGTGGGTTTCTGGGGATTCTTCTCCTCTCAGCCATCCTGCATGACAGCAGTCACATCTGCCCAACATGCCTGCCCAACATGCCCTTATCCTTAGATACTGAAGTGTCCACTGGTGGATTCCAGTCAGAGCTGAGGCAATCAGTGGGAATTGTGACTAAGAAATTAGTTGCTCTTTTGAACTCAGAGGCTGATGGCAACTTCTGTTTTCCACCTTGTTGGCTGGGTAACAAACAGTCCACCTGTATGCACAGAGAGAAGCAGGACTGAGGTGGAGAGGGAGAGCCTCCTGGCTTCCATGCGGTCCTCCAGCCTCTGGCTCCAGTTGGGGACTGAAGCCCTGCTGATCCCTGCCCCGGGGTTTGTTCCAGAAGTCAACCCCAAACCTCCATCTTCTATTAAATGCTCCTTTCTTGCCTAAATTGGCTCAAGGGGATTTGTTCTTGATTGAAACTGTTAATAAGGTCAATCTTTAAGTGCCTTTCCTCTCTGCTTCAGTTCACTCAGAAATTAAATTCATCTTAAAACTTCTTCCTACCCAAGTTTACCTGCTTCTAAATATCTCCAACTGAAGCCCTAGCTTACTTAGCTGATTCCCTGAGCCCTACATCACTATGTATTTCAAATCCAGGTCCTGCTCAGATTTCTCCACAAGAGGCAATTATAATTTATATTTCTGTCCAAGACTAGGCAGGGATAAATGAATATAAATCAGAAATGAATATAAATCCACTCCGTTTCTTTTTTTCAGCATAGAAATAAGAAAACCAATAGACGTGTTTCAAATTCAGGTCTGAATACGAAGATTTATTTACCGTGTGAGATACATTTAAATGTTTAATTTTTCAATAATGTTTCTGAATAACTCCAACTTCACAGCTACTTATTTTTGTGCAATTCATATTTTTAAATGGAATTCTTGTCTGCTACTTTTAGGTTCAACCATACGTGATATATTTTTTTTAACGTATTGCTGAATTCAGTTTGCTAATATTTTGTTGAGGATTTTTGCATCTATGTTCATTAGGGATATTGGCCTGTAGTTTTCTTTTTTTTGGAATGTCTTTGTCTGGTTTGGGGATCAGGTGACAGTGGCCTCATGAAAAGAGTCTGAGAGCCTTCCCTCCTTCTGGATTTTTGGGAATATTTTGAGGAGAGTAGGTGATAATTCTTTTTTGAATGTTTGGTAAAATTCACCTGTAAAGCCATCTGGTCCAGGACTTTCGTTTCTTGGGAGCTTGTTGATTACTGATTCAATGTCACTGGTAGTAATTGGTCTGTTTAGATTTTCTGTTTCTTCTTGATTCAGCCTTGGAAGGTTGTATGCTTCTAGAAAATTATCAATTTCTTCCAGATTATCTAATTTGTTGGTGTATAGTTGCTACACGGTACATTTTATATCTGCATTCCCATGTAACCATGTGGCTCCCCAAAGGAAGACGAGCACACTTCTTCATCTCTTTGAGTCTAGTGACTTCTCTTAAGAGTACCACAGAGCAGAGTAGATAAAATTTTGTGTCATCTTCAGCACTCAGTCTTATCTATGTTAACACATCTGTTCCCTCAGTTTGCGAGGTCACCAGACATTGCAAAACCAGAGTTTAATAGGGACTTCATTTTCTTAGTCTGCCTAATGTTACCTATCCTCCCTACTACTGAACGTCATAATTTTGGGCCTCCTTAAATCAAGACTTCTGGGAATTATCTTTGGCAACTATAAGCTTAGCAGAAAAGTCTGATTATTTTGGCTGCCTGGTGTCACATCACAACAGGTAGTTAGTTGCAAGCATCCAGTATTTTCCTCAGAGCGGGTTGCTTTCTTTATGGTAATCAATTTACTTGGCCCAGCTGTCAGGCACTCGACTTCCCAATTAACAACTGGAAATAGAACTTGAGACACAGGAAGGAAGAAAACTCAGATTTTCCCAAACACGCAGTTAATGAAAAATTTAGCCTAGTCTCTAACTCATCTGTGTTTTTTCCCATAAAACATAAATGTCAATTTGGAAAACAATATACCTACAGAGGTTTCTTCACATAGGAAAGTTTCACAGGATATTTGACTGGGCCACGTGCCCAACATCCATTGTTAGGGATGTTATGTCCAATTGACATAAATTAACTGAAAACTAGAAATAAAGCAGCCAAAATTATTGGCTGGTTTCCTCTTATTAATTCAATGAAAAGGCTGAAAGGGTCTAAACTACTACAGATCACAGCTTCTATTCTCCAAGAATGAAGTAACTGAGAAGAAGAATCCTTTTATTCCACATCTTAGCTATTTCCTTGGGTCTAAATTGAAAGAGGGAAAAAGATGTATGATAATGCATGGGCTGTACATTCCTCACCCAACTCTTTCTGAGCAGGATTTTCCCCGGCAGGACAGAAGGCAATACATGAAAGTTAGCAGGGCAGGAAGCAACAGGGACTCCCGCTCACACGAATGCCTGCGGTAAGGCTTTGGGGTATCAGGTGAGATGCACCTGGGAACGGCTCTGACTGACCTGTGGAGACGCTTTGGGAAATGAATTGCTACTCTTGACTGCAGAAGGACAGGGAATATCATGGAAAAGGGGATCTGAAGAAACTGACAAGCCCCGTACGTGGATGTCTTCAGGGCAACAACATTGAAATTGCTAAAGTTACAACTTGAAGAAAGGAAGCTCAGCAAGTTTTTTCCTCACATCTTCCTTCTTTTGAGAGCACTGATCTATCCGTGATTACAAACTCTAATATCTACTTTAAACCTACTAAAGGGTGAGTCCTCTTTACCTTGCCGCTTAGGAATGAAAACATTTGTTTTCACGTCCTAACTCGGAAACTTCTTTTTTTTTTTTTTTTTTTGGTTGTTGAGAGCCCACTGGCCCATGTGGGAAACGAACCGGCAGCTTTCGGAGTTAGGAGCATGGAGCTCTAACCGCCTGCGCCACCGGGCCGGCCCGGAAACTTCTTTGCAGTTTACCTGACCACACTCTGTTAGGGCAAAGAAGTACAAAGTGCCAGGTGCAAGTCACCTACTGAATGAATTTCCTTGCCTTGGATTTCTTCTGACTAGACATAAGCATCTAGAGGGTAGGGACTGGGACACATTTTTTTGACCTAGGTCTCTTGCACCTTGAATGCTGGGGCAAAAAGTGTTATCTTAGTCTTCAAACAAATTTTTACTTCCACACCACAAAGCAGGACAGATGTCCTTTGGAAAGACGACCATGTCACCCATTCAACTGTTGTTTAACCCCACAGCACATGGACTCAATAACACTCAACATAAACATTTAAAAAGGCTATTACTGTCCACCAATACCATCAAATGTGCATGGCTGCTTAGCGGTATTCTGTTTGAGGGGCCCCATTATCGAGGACATGATTTCCTACTTCATTGACTCAAACAGCATCATCCAACAGATTAAGAAGATAAAATGTTTTCTGAAAGAACATTTTTCCTGAAATCTCATTTTTGCATATTATCTTTTGGTCACTCCAGCTTTCCCTGCTCACAATAGTGGCTGCACAGCAAACAGTGAAACAGAAATATCACATACTAACATCTTACCATCAGGAGGGAACACGAGTCACTGTCGGAAGACAATTAAAATCACTGTGCTGTGAAAGTTTACGTTATAGAAAAGACTCAGAGAGCTGTGTGACCTCTCTGAATTGACTGGAAAATCAACAGACAGATTACTGTGTCACCGAGACCTTTTGACACAGAAGGGAGGGATCAACTATATGAAAATATGTTGGTTTGAACATCATTTTTTAAAACTTTTAGCATTCAGCAATCAGCACAATCTTGCTAGACCTCCTCCCATTTACATAAGAGAAGCTGCACTGTCATTGCAAAGTTTAGAAAAATGGGGCTACAACAGGATGTAATAATTGTACTATTATACATTGTCTATACCAAATCCTGTTCCCTGAAGTTACAGTGTATTCTGAATTAACACCAAAGGAAAGAATTCTTAACCCCACCAACTGGCAAATACAGGAATTTCATCTGTTCTGATATAATGACTCTAAGTTACTCACTATTAATGTCTTACCTTCCAACTTACTGGTCAACCAGAAACAGTCAGAATCGTTCATGAAGTTACAGGAAAAAAGAGCCCCCCTAAAGCATATCTTGCTTTCATCGTCTAAGCACAGCAAGTTACAAACTGAAAACAGCTTTTGATTGATTTCAGCATTTTGAATATAGTTTCTAAAAATTATCTTTAAGCAGTAGTGAACTAAGGATGGGATATAAATTGGTTAAGTACTCTTATTGACATAAGTTTTCTTTCTATGTTCTGAAAGTCATACCTTTGAATTTAAAAGACACTAAACGTTTAGTTTTCCTGTTCCAAAAGGGATGGGACAGACTGGAGACTGGGTGGAAAAGAATCCAAAGTACTTGAATTTCAAATTATAACCTATTTTTCCAACATTTGATAGGCTGGGATTACATTCAGATACTAGTAAAAAAAAAGCATTCATTCATCTCAAGGACTTAGATTAATTATTGTAATATCCCATTATGAAATTTTCTGTTCCTAAAATCTCATTGTGACTCTATTGGTAATTACTTCAAGTGCCATCTCAACTGCTTATTAAGTGAAGAAAAGTATTTTAATGGCCCTTAAAGAATATAAAGTGTAAATGCACAAAAATGTAAGGTTCTCTATTAAGAAAAAAATAGATATTTTGATCAATTAGCAAAAGTGCTTTGAATATCATTAGAATCCATTTAAAATTATGATCCACATCATCTTAGGAAGCAGCAGTGTTTTCCCACAATTTGCAGTCATAGCCAGAAAAAGAAGGCTGTGTTTACTAGGACAGGTACACGGCTAGCATTTGCAAACACACTCATACACACAACACAGGTATTTAAGCCAAGTAATCCAATCATTCCTGAATTCAGCACAATAATGTGATGCTGTCGCCATTAGGCTAATTATAACCCACGCAGGAAGCAGCCCAGTTGGTTTGCAAATGAAATGATCCGAATGTGAACATTTTAGAATAAATTAATTACCTGATAGTTTCATGAGAAGTTCAGATGCTGCTTTGATGGACACGTCCCGCCTTAGCACATTTCCCTTCCCTTCCTGGGGCTTAAGGGTGTCCTCAGAGATGCCTGGGGCTGGCACTTCAGATTCTGGGCTGAATACGTAGCTGGACCGAGGCAAGGTGGCACTGAGGGCCTCCTCTTCTTTAGGCTCCTCTTTTACTTTAAAGTTAAGACTCATGGGCTCCTTCTGATTTGCAGCTGTCAAAAGAAAAAAGGGATTTTATACACACACACACACACACACACACACACAAGGCCACTCCCCCTCTTAGCTGCCCCCAACTTAATGAAGGATGGATGCACGATCATATTGTGCTAACAGCAGGAGGGAGTACGGCCTAATCAAAATTGGCTGACCCTGGGCACAAAAACACAATACACTCCAAGAGCATGTGGGCTTCTGAATCTTTCAAACCTATCCTATTTTAGGAAACGCTGCCTCTACAAAGTGTTTGGGCATTTTCTCTTTGGTTTCCCTCAATGTCTTCTTTCCTGGAGATGACGCTGCCACCCTGACCTATTTGTCCTCTCCCTGTCTAATCCTAGTATAGAATAATGCCTTCGGGCAGTGGTTCTGCCATAAAATATTGATGATACACATGTGTCACAGGCAATACCCAGAGTGAAAACCTGGGGTGGGCTGAAAAGTGAGGGTGGAGAATTTGCCAGAGAGAAGAGCTCATACTAGAGATATACCACTTTTGCCACTTAAGAGATATACCACAAACAGTGGGGCATGCCGTTGGCGTTGTGTTTTGGGTTCCTGTCTGTAGCCCAAGTCATCTCCGAGTCCACAAAGGGCATTTTTAATGAAAAATGGTTTATTTTGGGAATAGATTTGCAGAGAAGTTGCAAAGATGGTTTGCAGTGTTCCCATATATCCTTCACCCAGTATTCCCTAATGTTAACAGCTTACATAACCATGGTACAGTTGTCAGAAGTAAGAAATTCACATTACGATGATCTAAGCTGCAGATTCTATTCAGATTTCACCAGTTTTTCCACTTATGTCCTTTTTCCATTTTTAGCAGGGTTGATTGGTGTGGAGTGTGTGGTCAGGGCAGAGCTAACTTGCCTATTATGGGATGGATTCTGTGGCTTGGCCACACCGTACCAGGCCTTCACCCACTAAGCTACATAGTACCCTACCCAGGAAAAACCGAGAAGAAAGACAAGCATCCTCTCTTACCACTTGGCCCTTTCACAGGCATCTTGTTCCTCTTTAAAGGGTCATATAGTAGGAATTTTAGGCTGCTTATTTTGGGTGTGTTTGTCTTTGGAGAAAGAAGATCTCATCCTAATACAAGGTTCTTAGTAATGCTTATTAGAATGAGCCTTAAGCCCATTCCTGCTGAACAGATATGAGGAAGAAAACAAATCCCCCAAAGCAAACACCTATCCGCCCCTGTCCCCAGCCAACACACGGGCATGAGATAGAAGGGTCCTTTATATTCTGGAATCACAAGTTCACATAAACCAGCCTATTTGGAAATTGGACTCTAGAGGGCCAATATGACATTTGGAAGTTTTGCTACCATAAAGAGGAAGAGCTAGGGTTGGAACTTAGGTCCACGGGCTGCCATCCTGTGTCCCTTACCTCCCTCCCTCACACCACTCCTCCATCTTTGACCCCCATGCTGTGTAACAACAATTGAATGTAACTTGACCTTCAAGTCTGCTAAAATACCACCTTCTCAATGAAGTCCACTCTGTTCAAAATTGCAATCCCCACTCCGACAGTACTCCCAATCTCTCCTACCCTAATCTTCCTTTTCCCTAAATATTCATCTCCTGATAACATACGGTTATGGATTGAATTGTGTCCCCCTCCTTCAAATTCCTACATCGAAGCCCTAACCCCCAATGTGACTGTATTTGGAGATAGGGAGGTAACTAACATTAAATGAGGCCGTTAGAGTGGGGTCCTAATCCAATATGACTAATGTCCTTATAAAAAGAGAGACATATGTGAGGACACAGCAAGAAGGTGGCCATCTTCAAGCCAAGGAGAGTGGAACCTCAGGAGAAACACACTGCGCTTGAACCTCCAGCCTTCAGGATTGTGAGAAATAAATTTCTGTTGTTCCAGCCATTTAGCCTGTGGTATTCTGTTATAGCAGCGCAAACAGACTAATCACATACTATATAATTTTCTTATTTATTACGTTAACCATGTATGGTCTGTTCTTCATGAAGGCAATGATCTTTATTTTAATGCTGATGGATCTCGAGTGCCTAGAACAGTGGCTGGCACATAGTAGGTGCTCAATATCTGTATTTGTTGAATGAATAAAATGTATTGGCCACAAATTAGTGACATCAACTGGCACTCCTCTATTACCTGTGGTAAACAAAAACTAAGAATCTCAAAATATTCCACCAAAGGCAATCAGAAATGCTTTCCCTGGATCTCATCATTAGATTGGAGATAAGACCTTAGAGATAAAGTTAAAAGCTTTGTTGCCTATCCCACAGCGCTTACTGAGGTGTCTTTGAGTAATCACTTGGACTCTAGCATTACTAAAGGAGTCCAGACCTGAAGGAAAGTGCTTAAAGTCTAGCCTTTTAGGGACAATGTCATCAGAATCTGAACCAAAGGGAACCAAGACAGTCTCTAGAGCAATCTGCAACAAGTCTGTATTCCCAACCTTTAGGAAGGTAGCTCCTAAGAGGACTTTGTTTATTTAGCATATTTCTCCCGCTTCCGGGGGTTTGGCTAACTATCTTCTAAAGCTTCTCTCGCCCTGAGCCTTTCTTCCAGAACCCTTCAAAAAATCCTTTTCCGAGATCATCCTAGTTAGTTATAACAGGGTGATTAAATGGTGTGTGGTCTGTTCTGTCTGTGACTTCAATTCTTTGGGAAGGAATAATATGACGTGAATGGTTAGGTTTTTTTGTGTTTTTTTAAAATGCTTTAGTGCTGCATCTTTTATTTTAAAACGTTTCAAAATTCTAAGATGAGGCTAGGAAAAAGATAAGAAACTATTACGGCCCTAGAAGCAAATCCCAGCTTCTAAGAGAGGGCAACCATTAGACTGATGCCCTTTAAAGATGTAAGTAGCTTCTGGGAGCATTAGGCAGAACACATGCTACTTAAGACTTAAGAAAAAAAGAAAGCTATTTAGGATTGTTGGTACACCCCGGATTTAACAGAACTTCAATAAGACACTTAAAAAAACAACAGGCAAGCTGGATGTGGCTGGATTATATACTTGCGAGGACCTTCTTACCTGGTTTTCAGCCTGACAACGCTAAGAATGGCATGAAACGAGTCAAGTGTTGGGGAAATGTAAACAAGGCTAATGACATGTCAAAAAACCATGTGGGAGACACTTCTTTGCTCAAGTTTTAGTTTCCCAACCATTTGGGTCGAAATCAAAAATGGAAAAATAGAAATATGACGGCTACCCTGCTTTTTTTCAATAACCAGAAACATTTGCACTGAGAAAAGTACATAAAGCCTGTATCTTAAAATTAATGACTGAATAATTGCCATCGTTTTTCATTATCTTAAGTTAAAAAACCCACAGTCTTTCTACAGAGCAAGGTGGAATTAAAAGTGTTTTCTTTTTCCTTTGGGAAAATTGCTAAGAGAAAAGCAATCATTTCTGACTCACTACATAGTCTTGACTTCATTCTTACTAACAAAAAGATTTGTGTACACATAGAACTCAATTCGTAAAGGACTTGCACGGCACCTGCCTCGATTTCTGTGTATGTATCTTAAAGCTTCCAGATACTCTAATGGCGTGAAGAAGCCCCACTAATCAAGAGGCCCCTTCTCTTACTGTTTGCTCTAAACATTTTAGGACCTGAGCCACTGATCACAGATGATTCATATCTGTAAGTTCATGTACTCAATGGAGTTGTGCAGCCATTCAAAGGAAACAAATAGGAGGATTCAAGATAAAGGCTAATATGGCAAAGGAATGGAACGGCCACTGGGATAAAAAGATTCCACGCTTCTAATTCTAATAGGCAGGCATTAATGGTTATAAAAGAAAAACCTCTTTAAAGCATGGTGTCATCAGTTCACATGGAGATTTCCTTGTGAGCACAACGCCCCTCCTTGAGGAAAATTCTATATAACTTCCTTAAAGACCATATTTGTTTTAAAAAAGCATACAACTAGCATTTGAATAGTTACGTAGGCATTGATCCTTCTGTCAACCACACAAGGTAAATGTCATTACTATCCTCATTTTATAGGTGAGGAAAGTAAGGTCCCAGAGGTTAATAGACTGAGCCTCCCCACATCCCCCCAACACACACAAAAATCACAGAACTGCTAGACTCTAGGGCTTCTGGTTGAAAATCCCCCAATCTCTCTCCAAGACAGCCCAAGTTTCTTCAAGGATACAACCCTAAGCAGCTGGATGGTGGGCTTTGCAAAATAAGTAATCCAAAGTGAACTAAATACTGTTCATGAGGAAGGGAAGAGTGGGGCATGATTTGAAGGTAAGGGATGTTTTCTGGTAGGAAAGAATTTGGTGAAGATTGGGCTAAGAGGATGGAAAAGGAGGAACAAGCTGCAGCATGACAGCTTCTGTTCCATCCGTTCCTTCATTTTCTGGTGAAGGAAAATGACAATTTTCCTTGAGTTTAATAAGACAGAGCTCTCACATTTACTTCAGAATCTAGCAATTTTGGGAATGCTAAACAGCTACATTGAAAAACTAGACCAATGAGAATTTTACTTAACTACCTCACCTTAAAGCAGAGCCAAAGACTCTTGGACCTGGAAGGTACCATAGATCAGTGGTTTCCAGTGTTTCAAGGAACCCTAGGATATACTTCGGGGTTCCAAGTCATGTTTGTTTCTAATTGAAGTTTTGAAGATTATTTTAAAATTAATTTTAAAACACGCACCCTCAGCTGCTGCATTATGTATAAAATGTCCATTCACTGGAGACCACTAATATGTTAACGTATCTTGACAAGTTAATTCAGGTTTTTGTGTGTCACCGGTAATACAGTTTCTCCTGTATCATAAAAGTGTTAAGAGTTCTAGTAATCGATCATTAATAAGGAAGTCATTGGCTATGCACTGATCTTTCAAAAAATTCACGCCTGTGCATGTGTACCCATGTTAAAACTGTACAGTTATGGTACTACTAGAGTCTATAGGCATTTCTTAAATCAAGCTTTTTCTACCTTGGCACCTTGGCATTCTGGGCTGGGTAATGTGCTGTGGGAGACTGCCGTGCACATTATAGGATGTTATCAGCATCCCTGGCTTCTACCCACTTGATGCCAATATAATTCCCAGTTGTGACAACAAAAATTTTCTCCAGATTTTGCTAACTGTCCCCTGGGCATGCCCCTAGCGGAGAAACACTGCCTTAAATAAATGCCAGGATAGATTCAAGTATATCTGCTTTGGTGAAGTTGCTATCGTAGATAACAGACATATGTACATATATAGATATATCTGGACGTATATCACTTATAGAACACTTACTACAGGCCAGGGGCTATGCTAAGTGTTCACAAAGATTAATTTCTCTGATTCTCACAATTTTTTGAAGTAGGGACTACTACTGTATTATCCCCATTTTGCAGATGAGGAATTGAGACTAGTGAAATGAAATAAATTTCCAAATAACAGTTGATTGACTAATAACCAAGAGTTAATATAGAATGATAGATGGCTTTAGTGCATATTGAAAGTTTGGGATACTACCAGTCTGCCATTTATTATGATAAAGGAGGGCAGCTGCTAAATGTCGACTTTGAAGCAAAACTTTTAATTATTATATTCTCCTTTCAAGCATCTGAATATATTTAAGTGAAGGGATCCTGTGATTACAAGTTAAATTGTTTGAAATCTGCCCTCATTTGCCACAGTGTCCCCGTGTAAAGGGTATTTCTTGAAACAGCAATCAGAGAAATAAATTTAGAAATACATTAGATACTTACACTGCCGTAAGACCTCATCTGATCATCACAGTAATTTCACGTTTCATGCTTACCAAACAGCAACGCTTTTCTAATTGCTTGACTGCTTAAATAAATATAATAAATGTGAACTAAAGTTATGTGTTTTATATGTTGAGTGTGCACTTAAGATTTTGTTTGAAAACAAATAGGTTCACTGTTAAAAAAAAAAAAAGAAAACCATTACTGTTTTCCACTTCCTTATTTTATAATAAGAAAACAGGCTCAGAGAAGGACATGGCCTTTTAAAAATCACATAGCTTGTTAATGATAGAATCAGAGCTCAACTCTCCAGATTACAAACCAGTGCTGTTACAAGTCCCCAGGTTCCCTTATAAATACATGTAAGTGTGTATGACCTGGCTGGGGACCTGGGATTTTTTGATAACTTTATGCACTTTAAGTGAGAAAAAACTGCTCTCTGAAATCATAAGGAAAGCTAAGATTTAATTAAATAATAATAACAGTGGAGTATTACGTTTAGATGTTAAGCATATTATACCTAAATAGAATGTTTAAAACATTAGCTAAATATTTTTAAATCTTGCTCTCCAATAAGGTAAACTACTTAATTTGCCTTAAGTAGTTTTGTAATTAGTGTTTAGTGAAGTTTTAACCATCTCATATTTCTCATTAATCCCCACCTGAGCTAATCCTTGGCCACACTTCAGGATGTGTGTCCCCAAACCAAGACTGCATAGGTCCCCTATGACAGCTACGACAATTATAGACATAGTGACAAAGGGAAAACAAAACAGTGTCTGGCACAGGGTCAGAGTAATAACAATGAGTGGTGCCTTAAGAACTGTAAAATAAATAAATAAGGTTTTTCTCCATGAACAAAACCACTAAAACCAGCAAGCACATAATCTGCAGAAATCCACTTAACAGACAGGATATCTCCCTTGTCAAAAGCAGGAAGGATAAGTCCTGCAAAACCAATCAAGCCATGAGTAAATGTGAAAGAAAGCTGTATTTTAAATTCATCCTATTAAATCCAAAGAATGAAATGTATGAATAGCAAGACATGATTGGAGCCTAGAAAAAAGAAAGCCTAAAGAGTAGTAATATATTTCCAACACTTTTCAGGGAAGTTCGTGACCATTTGCCCAAAATGACATCTCCTCTTGATGGCTACGCTTGCCATTTGAAATTACTATGCTGACATTCTGGTTTATACATCAGTTTTTTAAATGATTTATGTCATCAATGATCCCCCCACCCCCTAAAATCTCACGCCTTTACAATGGGACTTTGTTCCTTCTCCCATTAAGAGGTAGAGTCTATTTTCTCACTCTGAATCTGAGCTGGAGTTGTGGCCTGCTTTGGTCAGTGGAAGGTGGTGGGCCAGGTCTGAGCCTCGCCTCCAGAGGTCCCGTGCCCTTCTGCTCTCTCCTTGGAACCCTGCCCAGCTGCCATGTGGACGAGCCTGGGCTAGCCCTTTGAAGAACGACACTCTGGGGAGCAGAGAGAAGCCACTCCAGCTGAGGCTACCCTAGTCCAGCCAGGCCCCAGCCCACCTGGCAATGGACTGCGGACGGATGAGTCAGCCCAGGGGAGACCCGAAGAAGCACCATGATGAACCACACCCGAGTTGCCAATCCACAAAATCATAAACGAAGAAAAGGGTGATTGTTTTGAGCTGTTAAATTGTGCAACAGTTTCTTACTTAACTCAGTGACAGAGTCCAGTTCCTAGACTTGACCCTATAAGCTGAGGTCCTAGAACATAAGACATAAGGCAACACCAAGGTCATCACACCCTGCGGGGGCTCCCTTTAAACAGCCTGCTTACTTTCCACAGACCACCACCTTCTATTCCATCTTCTTTCTTAAGCACGATGGAGGTGGGTGTGAATTTGCAAATCCTTTTTAAGTGAAGTAATATCACGACCTCTGCAAATCTGACTTCTAGAATATGACTCATGGAATATTTTTCTTATAATCAATCCATCATGGAATGCATTGTGGATGATACAAAGACAAAGATGTTATAAAAGAAACATTATCTCCCCCCACAGTAATTTGAAACAGTGGAAGACGCAAGACTAACACACAGCAATAGAATGAACTAGCAATAATAATACAAGCAGCAGCCTGGAAGATAAAGACTCTAAGTACCACTGGAATTCACAATGGGGACAAGTAGTAAAGACCAGAATAACAGGAAAAGGTTTTACTAAAGAAGTGGGCACTATTGTTGGAAGGGTGGCTAGCGTTTACACAGGCTAGGCAGCAGGGGAAGGGCATGATAGGAATGGGAACTGCGTTGCTAGAAATTCTCTCTATACAGGACCACTGTGGGAGGTGCATGAAAATAGTTACTTTAGCTCTAATAACATTATTAATTATTTTTAGAAAAAGTCCCCCCCCTGGCCCCCTTCCACCACCATTTTATCTAACAGGAGGAAGAAGATATATGGAACTCCACAGTTCAAGTGACCAGTCCCTTGGAGCATGAGTGAAGTCAGAGAAATGGAAACGAGAGGGGTGTACCTATAAGCTTGTGAAGGCTGTGGGAATACAATTACTCAGTACAAAGGAGGCAGGTGGAGCCATAGCCCGATGTAAGAGGTATTAGAAGAAGGGTCCTTCAGAATGCATTGGAGGGCCTGGGGGTGGGGGGACCCGGAGGGGCCAGCTGTCTAGGTGTGACATGACGTCCAGGAAGGGCTGCATGTGAAGGGCAGGACTGTCCATCTATTTTAGAAGACACTGAAAACTTTAACCAGATTAGTAACTGAATTAACATGCATTAGAAATGATGCCATGGTTTGAAGCCAAGGAAAATAAACAGTGAAGCAGACGAGGTCAAAAGACAGCTCACTCAACTGAGAAAAAAAATTAGGTAATAGCTAATGACGTGGTCGTGAGCCACGGCTTCGCAGTTCGGCAGAACTGAATCTTTGCTCTGTCCCTTGTCGCTGAAGCCTTTTAAGCCTCACCTTCTTCATCTATAAAATAGGTTCCATATTATTAACCCCATAGGGCTATTGAGAGAGTTAAAGGAAAAGAGACATGAAGTTGTTGGTACAGTGCCCAGCTCACTGTAAACACAATTCATTAGTAATAATGCTTATAATAGTAATAGCAGAAGTAGTAACAATAGCAACAGTATTAAGTAGAAGAAAATGTATTTCTGAGAAATGGAAGAAAATGAACTGAATTCAGTTTTGCAGAAACATAGACTTTGAAAAGTTTTTCCAGGGGTCTGTCAAGATAAAAAAATTATTCTAGAAGGCAATTCTAAAACTAGATATACTCTGTCCAGCAGTGAGAAAAGAAAGATCTGGCTGGAATCCAGTCATGATTCTTTGACAGGATTTACGCGGAGTCTTGGTTTACTCATCTAATGGTTGTTGTCAGACAATATATTTGGAAGCACGCTTTACACTAGAAAGCCCTACAGAAATATAAATTGGCCTTATTGTTACTACGCTTCTTTGCACTAAGTAATTCCTGAAAAGCCTACAAGTATTAATGCAACTTCCAATGGCGTCTAACATACCACATTCAGAGAGTGGCACCCATGCTGGGAACTCTGGCTAACTCTACAACGTCACAGGACAGAGAGAGACATCAAGTTCTGATTTCACTGCTAACTTACTTTGTGATGTGGGGTCTAGGGGAGGGAACACCAGAGCCAGGCCCCCCTGGATTAGAATCTCAGTCCCACCATTTTTTTTTATTAGTTGCAGGTATACAAAGCAACGTAATAGTTAGACATGTAAACCCCTCGTAAAGTGATAACCCGCCCCCCAAGCTACCACCCCTGACATCTTATATAGATGTTACAATACCATTCACCATCTTCCCTATGTTGTACGCCACATCCCGTGACTGTATCTACCTATATATTTAGTTATAGTTGACATTCAGTTATAGTATTATTCTACTTCAGCTTCAGGTGTAGAGCGCATTGTCAGGCATCTACACAGTCTATGAAGTGATCCCCCTGATAAGTCCGGTGCCCATCTGACACCTTACATGATCTTTACAACATTGTTGTTATATCCCCCATACCGTATTATCAATTTGTGTTTCTTAATGCCTTCACCTTTTCACCCTGCCCCCAACCCCATTCCCATTTGTCACCCTGAGAGATCTAGTACCTATCTGGCACCATACCTACTTATTATAATATTACTGACTGTTCCTTATGCTATACCCTACATTCCCATGACTACTGTGTAACAACCAATTTGTACTTTTTTTTTTTTTTTTTTTTTTTTAAGATTTTATTGGGGAAGGGCAACAGGACTTGATTGGGAAACAGTGTGTACTTCCAGGACTTTTTTTTTTTTTTTTCCCCAAGTCAAGTTGTTGTCTTTTCAATCTTAGTTGTGGAAGGTGCCATTCAGCTTCAAGTTGTTGTTCTTTCAGTCTTAGTTGTGGAGGGCTCAGCTCCAGGTCCAATTGCCATTGTTAGTTGCAGAGGGCGGAGCCCACCATCCCTTGCAGGAGTCAAACTGGCAACCTTGTGGTTGAGAGCCCACTGGCCCATATGGGAATCGAACCGGCAGCCTTCGGAATTAGGAGCACGGAGCTCCAACCGCCTGAGCCACCGGGCCGGCCCCCAATTTGTACTTCTTAATCTCTTCCCCTTTCACCCATCCTTAACCCCCCTCCCATCTTAAAGAAGTCCCTCTAAGATTCCTTGTAATACTGGTTTGGTGGTGATGTCAGGTCCACCATTTTTATTAGCTGTGTAAACTTGGGCAAGTCTCTTAACCACTCTATTCCTTAGTTTTCGCCAGTAAAATGGGAATACTATTTTGCAATAGGCTGTTATAAAGTTCAAATGCATTAAATGGCTCAGAGTCAAGTACTATGTAAGTGATTATTAAGGAAAAATAATGAACAGTGAGTCAATGTCACAAAGTCTCCATCCACTGAAGTTCCGGCACACGTACGTGAGACTTCAGGTCCCACTTTCTTGTAATGTCACCCGTCCCTTTCTGTGACTCAGATCAGTCCTCGTTTCATGGAGCCAAGTCACTGAACAACAGTGACAGGAAGGAGCCACACTCTCCTTCTTACAGGAATTACCACCAGGTTCAATAAAAATCTAAGATTTCAAGGGTATTCGGGCTGCCTGCATGTATCAGGCCTCTAAATCCACATCTGACACCAGGAATTTTAGTCACATGGTCAGTGAGTGCCCATCACGAGAAAAGCAAGGCAGGATTAAAAAGAAGGCCAAACTGAAGACAGAGCTTTGTGGAAAATAAACCCATTGGATAAGGCACCTGAGCATGGGGCGTTGGGAGAGCCCCCTGGCTCCAGGTCTTGAAGTCTTAGGGTGTGACAGCCACAAGGATGGCATTTCCTTGAAAGAAGGCTCATTTGTTAAGATGTTTTATAGGAAGCCAAACAGAACCACCAGGCAATAAGGATGACCCAGTTTACTGGGCATCTCCCATTCTTCCTTCTCCAGCAGCACAAACAAAGGTATCATAGGATGGGGAGCTACCATTCATTGACTAACCATAGTATAACTATGAATGCACAAAATTGTAGGAAATAGATGAAGTGGCAGAACAAAGGCCTGTGGGATACAAACACATTCACCAACTCCCCTTTCTGTATACAAAAAAACCTTTGCTATTTTATGGCTGAGCTCCTAGTAAATTAAAAAACAATTCGGCTTGCACCCATTTGTAAGTCATTGCTTTAAAAAGTTCACCTCTCCTAGTTAAAATTGTTTCAGCCTCAATGTTTAAAAGGAATAGCATGTGGGAGAAAGCATAAATTTTTTTTTGCCAGTTTCCAAATTAAAAATAGTTGAAATGGCTCATATCTTTTATTTTCGAAAACCAGGAACAAAAAGATATTCTCCCCCAACAACTGACATGTCAATTTTCTGTCAACTGCTTGGTTATAATTTGGAGAGCTAGAATTCAATTTTGAATCTTGAAAAGTATAGTTTTCAGAAACAAGAGATGAGGTAAGGCCATTCATGGCAGGCAACTATGAACCAGCCTCCAAGTGGTAATACTCCCAGCTCCTTGATGTTCTAGATGAGTGTTGAGACTTTCTAGTTCTAAGTAGAGAACATTAAGATGCTTCTTTTAGTTCTCCTGTCATGAGACCCCCTGAGGAAAAACAGGGGGCTCGATGAACATGACGCACCCAAGTCTCTCATTCATGCCAACCTGGACCTCAGTGAATGCCTCAGACCCATCTCACAGCTCTGTGCCCTTTCTCATGGTCCGAGAGAGAAGGCAAGGGAAGAGAGCTGTCCTGAAAAAAAACTGTACCACTTACCAAGCTTATATTCCACAGCAGTGATCCTCAATCTCGGCTGCATTTTAGAATCATTTGAGGATTTTAAAGAAAATACCAATGACTAGTCCTTATCCTAGTCCAATTAAATCGTAATTTCTGGGAGTGGGGTTGAACCCTAGCATTAAAAACAACACAAACAAACAAACAAAACACAACACCCCAGGTAAGTGTAATGTGTAGCCAAAGTCAGAACTGCTGCTGGATACCGGAGAAGTATACAGGAATACTGGAGAGAAGGCACGGAAGCAGCGGTAACTTAAGTGCTCTGAGGTTAGGTGAGCCCCTCTCCCATGCACACCCCGTCATGGGACCCCTGGATCATGTGCCCTGACATGCAATGATGTGTGTATGTCTGTTGGCTCCCAAGAAAAATCTATGTGAATACGCAGGGCTGCAGCCCTCAAAGGGCTGCCTTCTAGGGCAAAACCCTAAGCAAAGTTTACAGAATTATTCTTTTCCTTCAGTCCAGAAAGCCAGGAGCAAGGGCTGCCCCATTCTCTTCCCGGAATCAATTACGGTGCTGAGCCGCAGAAGCCTCGGTTCCGGGGAGCATCATTCATCTTGAAGGACCAAGGAATGTTAAGTGTGGGCTCAGGCAGAAGAAGAGTTGATGGTTCGGAGAAGGGGTTTGATTTCACAATCACACACGCTGGGAAACATCAAAACCAGGGTAGGGACAGGAGGAAGAATTAGAGTCCATTTAAAACACCATTCCACCAGCGATGTTTAATCCCACTGGGTTCTCCTAAGTCATTTTTATGCTCAGTTGTAGTTGAAGGAGCAAGAAAGACTCCCCTTAATAACTAAGCAAGAAAGAATCAAGTGTTTTTCACCCCTCGTTTGGACACAAGTAGGTATGTGCACGCTTGAATTTGTCACTGTGCTCCAGTTCTGCAGACAGTGGCGTGGCTGGCACAGAGACTCGCAGACTCGGTGCCCACAAACAGCTGCACCCGACAGTCCCAGCAGGTGCACGCACAGAGCCCAGCTCAAAAATCATCGCAAGAACAATGGCACCGTTATGACGCCGAGGGACGAGACCCAGTGCTAACCACCACTACACTACATTTGATGAGGGAAAGAGCTAGAAACCCAGCTACAATTCTCTGGGATTTGGCCTTTTGGTCCTGGGATCACAGCCACAGACAACGCCAGGCACAGCACCACGGTGACAGCAACCACGGTGACAGCAGTTATCAATCATAGGGCCCCACCAACCAAAGAGTTAGTGGAATTCAAAAAAAAAAAAAAAAAATACCTCCAGAAAATGTATTCCTTTCCTTTTAACATCTTCTCTTCCCATGGGCTGCACTGCCACAGTCACCAAGTTTACATTTACATCCAAATATGCACACACACAAAAAATTACCGATGCATCTCACTCCCCGGTGACTTTATAACAGGTTGCTAGGTAACAGTGCACACAAGTCGGGTTTCAGGACCTCTAGTAAGCCACCATAAAATAGCTGCATGGGCCTTTTGCATAAATAGTGTGCATTTGTTATCTGTTTTCTTTTGCCAATTGATCAGTGGGTAAATACTGCGACTGCCAAACCGTAAACAAATCCCCATCAATAGCTAACTGAGAAAACAGATCACAACAGAAGACTTTGGTGCACAGTGTTTCACCCCAATCTACCAACATGCTTTCGGCTGGTGTCGCTTCTGTTTGCAATTCTGGCTCTCAGCAGCCGCAGGCCTTATGTTAAGCTCCCTGAGACTGGGACTGGAGTTAGTTACAGTCGGACGTGGGACACCCAGAGCTGAGCCGAGCAGGAGTGGGGCATCATACACCAAGTGTTTTATCTAATCCTTCCTTTATCCCCTCTGGCCTTCCTGCAAGCTTGAAAATTTCCTGGGGTTGTGGAGTAAAGAGAGTAACCCCTTACTAAGAGTTATTCACCCCCACTTAGTTTTCCCCATCTGTTAAGTAAAGAAACTACCCCTTTCTAAGCTACACTAAGTGATGATGCCATTTGCTTTCTTGGGAGTGCACTAGAAAAGCCCCCCAAAGGACACCTTTTTGCTATACTATTGGTGGGGAGATCATCAAGAAAGAACCAGGGATACCATGGAGGTGAAAATTAAAGGGTCAGCAGCAAAAGGGGCACTAGAAGCCTGCACATTCTCCATAGTTTCAAAAATGGTTCAATATAAAACTCAGAGTCTCTAAAAGCCCCTTTTCCTCTGGATTGAGATGGAAGAGGGGGAAGACGGGGGGAGAGGAGTAGAGAGTCCCCAGTTCTTCTGGGCCACAGTCAGACACACTTGAATTCCTGGGACTTCATCATTCCCAAGACTTCCTCACCTGCACTGCCGGTTGGCGCCTGTCAGTTCTTCGCTCTCTTTTCCACCTCAGCTCATTTCTGTGACGCCTCATTTCCATCCCCTACCTTTTCTCATTTCTTCCAACTAGTGTCGTGTACTCCTGAGGGGCAAAGATCTGGGGTGACAGGGACATTCCAAAAGACCTGACTGAAGTGTCACTGAGCACAGGGCGTTCAGAGTGAAGCTGAACCTCTAATTCACCTGGCAATGACATTTAGTGAAATGCAACTCACAGTCCATTTAAAGGAAGGCGGTGACCAATTATTCTCCATTTAAAAGGGTATTGTCACTCTCCAAAGAGCTGAAATGGCATTTGGAAATCATCGTGGGGACTGCCGGCTTCACTGCAAGACAGAACCAATTCTCAGCCGACCTTTCCCCACCCTCCACATCGCCTTTAAAATTTTAAATCATACTTTAAAAAAAACGTAATGAGTAGCAGCACCGTCCCAGGACATGCTTTATCATTCCAAGGGAGTCAGGAAAAACAGCCTCCCTCCGTGTCTCTACGCCCCCGTTCAACTCCACAACTTAATCAAAGAAATTGGAAAAAAAAAAGACAACTAAAAGAAACATCACATATCATTTGATGGTGAAAGTGATTTCTATGTATAAGAATACATTTTTACAACTTTACATTCTATTGTCTTTCCAAATGGCACTGGGGCAGTTAGAAACGAATTCTTTTTTTAAATTATAATTCCACTTTACAAGAGGTACCTTAGAGTCGTCAAATTCAGAGACAGAAAGTGGAAGCATTGTTACCAGGACCTGGGGGAGGGAGGAGTGGAGAGTTATCATATAATGGGTACAAGGTTTCGGTTTGGGAAGATGAAAAAGTTCTGGAGATGGATGGTGGGGATGTTTCCTACAATAATGCGAATGTATTTAATGTGAAAGAACTGTACACTTAAAAATGGTTACTTTTATGTTGGATATATTTTACCACAATAAAAAAATTTTCCACTGGGGGAAAAAAAAATTTAAGATACATCTTTATCATTTGCTTGAGTGTTAAAAGTCTCTAGTTCCTAATAGTTGTCTCTGGATGTAGGTCCTTTCAAACTCTTTCAGATGAAAACAAATGAACTTGAATGATGCCGAATGAGATGTTCCACAGAAGCGCTTTGAAGAACCCAATGCAGAGACAAGTTAAATAGGGACCAAGGTCAACAGAAAGAATGTGATTTTCCATGTGATTTTCCCCCCCACAACAAGAACCCATAAAGGAGAAAAACAGGAAGGAAATCAACAATCTCTACTGTTTCTAGACCCAAAGCACAGCAATACAGCAATGCCTACTTCTAAAGGACTGCCAAAAAAAAAAAAAGAAAAAGAAAAGAAAAAAAGAAAAAAAAAAAGGGAGCGAGGAAAAATGACGAAGGTGCAGACTATTAGAATGTAAAAAGACCTTGAACTCGTCTAGTCCTACCAGTCCATTTTACAGATGAGAATACTGGTCGAGGAGGAGAGAGAGAGAGAGAGAGAGAATACAACCCTATTCAAGTACCTGACAGCTTCATGAGAAAATCAGACGCCATCTTAACAGAGATGTCCTGGCTGAACAATGCTGACGCACTGTTGGCCACGAACTCGGACGGGTCTTTCAGCTTTGTGTGGTTGGCCGGCCTGTCGGCAGCATTCAGGGTAAAGGAGGCTGGCAGGCCGTTATCTTCCTTGGGCTCCTCCTTCACCAGCAAAGGCGAGACGCCAGCCCCTCCCTGGCTAGTCCTCTCTGGAGTGTTGGCCGTCATCATGGTACCCACTAGCTCTGTCCCTCCTCCTTCCCTTTGCTGCCCCAGGCAGGCACTGTCACTGAGGTGGGAAGATCCCTTCACATCTGGGTCTGGGATCTCTTCCTTCACCTTGGCTTCTGTCCTCAGGAAGTGCTGATGGCAACGCATGTGGAGTTTCAGGCTGAAGTGGCGTGAGGAAGTGAATGGGCACAGCTGGCACTGAAAGGTCTCTCCCCGGTCCTGGTGCTGATGAACCTGACGAAGAAGCAAGAACAATGAGCTGTCCACCGTGTGCGTATGGAAAACGCCTGGCTGCACGTCCACACTCTTTGTCAATTACCTCCCAGTACAAAGGGCTGGCCCAGGAAATAAAATGACCAGAGCAGCATTTCATTACTGTGCTCCAGGTAACGAGGGCATCCCTAAACACAGAGCGGGCCCACGTCGGTTAAGAGTCCATCATTAGAGCCACGTTCACAACTGAGGATGCTGTCTGCCAATGGAGGCCGTTTGGGGCAGTATCCTCTTAATAGTCCAGGCATCTGATCTCGGTTGATGTCTTCAGAGAAAATATTACAAACCCAGCAGAATGCAAACTTACATAATTCCTCATGGTAGGTCAGAAGAGGTAACCTGTCAAAGGGTAACAAAACCTCTCATAATGGTAGCACTTTGCATGTACCCAATTATCGCCACCCAGAGAATTGGTTGTTTTGCAAACGTAATTTCAATTTTCATAATGCTTCTCTAGGTCATTAAGAATGTGGAAAATAAGGTCTCCAGGGTATTCCCATTTCATAGACAGGGAAATTGAGACTCCAGACTGAGTGGCTTGAGCAAAATGACAGATGAAGAAAGTAGAGTGGGGGGAAAACCACGCTCTGATCTCCACCAAGGAATCTCAGCAAGATGAAACCCACGTTTCTAAACATGGGGAACATCATGCTCAAATTCTGACGTCTGCGATGAAAGAATGCTGACTTTTGAATCCAGTTCCAGTCTTACACGCACGTATATACCTGCAAAAATTGCAAGAAACTTTTTTTTTCTTCCTGTCACTGCCAAATTTAGTGCTTGAAAAAGTGAGGAAATCATTGCACTAGCCCAAGCCAGGCTTCGAGCTGGCAGGTGCTCGTGAGCTTGTAACTTCCCCTTTCATCTCTGCCAATGGACTTCGGTGCTGACCTGTTACACCCTGCTATTTCAGGACTGGCCTTCCCTTGAGTAGAAACTGCCAATTGTGTAGATTTGGGCCAAATGATTTGGGGAGTTGTACGATCCAGACAAACAAGTCAGCGACTGGAATTCAAAACCAAAACAAAACTGACACCTCATCTTCCAGTGGTGATCTGAGCGGGATTTGAACCCACGTCTGAGAAAGGTTAAAGGCTGGTTCGTTAATCCACTGCACCACCTGGCCCCTCTACGCAGGCTTCCTTTCCAAGAAAGCAAGTTTTACTACAGCTGTTTATGCATTCTGAATGCAATCCAAAAGCATTATTCACCAGCCAAAACATACTTTTAAATAATGTTAAGTGACCAACAAAAGCAAAGAAATTAAACGTTAATGGTGAGATCCTGTCGCTACAGCACCCCACTGTGGCTTTTTGAAAAAAACAACAGAAGTGATTCTGGGTACCCCCCCACAAAGCATCCATTTTTCAACAAAAATCACCGTATGAGTTCAGCTGCAGCAAAGCCTTGCCCCTTAAAGCCTTTCCCTGCCAGGTCTGGAGGGTCTGGGGAGTGGAGAGTGGGGAATGGACACTGTCACTGGCTGTGAACATCACCCCTCTTGTCCTTTCACCACCAAGGGATCTCACTCTGGAGCTGATGGGTGCATTTGCTTTCTCACAGAAGCACGATGATTTCCCCACCACCTCCCCCCACCCCATTCACAAAGAAGCAGGCACCTCAGGGGGCGTCAGGTCACAGCTCCAGGAGACCCTGACAGGTACTGCCCAAAGCATGCCCAGGAACCAGGTGGTAAGGTCACAAGGCAGAAAGCTTGCATGGTCTCCGGGACCATGCAAGCAGTGTAGTGGGAGCAGTGTAGTGGGGCAGATTCCATTTCATAAGTGCCCTTCCATCTATTGACGCAGGAGAGGAGAGGAGCTCATCCAAGAACAGAAGCTCCAGCAGGAGCTTCTGGAAAAAGGAAAAGCACAGAGAGCAAGCCTAAGTTCTATAGTCAAAAGGGAGCCCTAGCCAGAGTTGGAAAAGGGTCTGTGCGCATATGTTATATGCGGGCTTCTTTCCCACCAGGTCCTGGCCTGGCTATATTTAGTTATGGAGAAATTAGTGGCAGTTTAAAGGAAAAACAGTGCAGGTGGTGTTGGCTTTCACACTTATAATTAATTTTATTTGAGCTACACCTTCCCAAAAGGGCTATATACCACATTCGGCCTTAGACAAAAGTATTACCTCCATCCTCCAGTTAGTTTCTCCTCTTCTCTCCAACAGAAAAGCACTTTCTATTACAATTTTTATTCTCTTGAGCTAACATTGACTTTAAAATCCCTTAGTCTGCTAATGAGAAAAAACTCTTGTCTAAAACATGTCATTCTTTCCAGGCCACACAGAGATGTACTTACCGACTGGTCATTCGGCACCAAGAGCACAGCACCCACGCTAAGGGGTGGGCAGGGAAGGAGCTGTCACATCGTTAAGTCGAGCTCCTGCAGTCGGATGAACATGAGGAAAGTTGGGGCACATGTCCTCCATCCCCCTTAGGGGACCTGGCCAGGCAGGGAAGGGGCTCACCCAAGAGTCACAGCTCCCAAGATGGCAGGCTTGAGACAGTGGGACTCAATCAGCAACCTGCCTCTTTCCGGCCATTGCTTCCCCGACACTCTTTATGGTAGCGGTCCTCCTCACCTTTTCTGTTCAATTTTAGCTTGCGAATTTCACATTTAATTCCTGTATGCTCACTCATCCAGGAAAGTTGTAAAAGACTTAATGGAAATCTAAGATAACCTCAAGGAAGCTGGAGGCATTTATATCTCCTTCTGCAGCAGCTCGTAAAAACATTTGCACAATAGATGAAGGAGGAAAAGCACGCTTAAAAAAAACCATACAGGGCCAAGCACCCAGTACGAATGCTGTTAATACCATATTGGTTGAACAAATAAAGTAGAATCCGATTTTTTTCTTAAATAAATCTATACAATCCAGATAGCAGGCTATACAGTCGAATGATACTAATGGTTATTTCTGTATGGTGAGATTAAAGATCATTTTTATACTTTTTTTTATTGATTTTACTAAATTCTCAACACTAAAGATAGATCCGAAAAAGAGAAAAGCAAGAAAATTTATTTTAGAGTATTGTTTTAGACCATGTCACTAGCGTATTTCTACACGTAATCATTAATATACCTTCAGATAATATACTTTCGGATAATAATTACTTCATGCTGGGCACTGGGTTAAGTGGCTCATGTCTATTATCTCATTTAACTCTTATAACAACTCCATGAGGTAGACTGCATGATTATTATCTCCATGAATAGAAACAGAAACTTGGAAAGGTTAAATGATTTGCCCAAAGTCTCACAGCTACTAAGTCGTGGAACTGAGATTCTAACTACGGTTTTTTTCTGACCACACAGCTGGAGATCTTAATCTCTAGGCTATGCTGCCCCCACTTCTTAGGTAAAATTCCTTTTAGAAAAATCTATCTTTATTTGTAGTCTCTGATGAACCCAGTAGAGGGTATCTATTCCTAAGACCACAGCCATTATATTTCTATGTGGACTACATTTGCAAAATTTAGCAAAATTCAAGTATGTCTAATGAAAATAAAACCATGAATCCTTTGATTAAAGAATTTTAAAAGGCCCACAAGTGAGGTGTAGAGCAGAGAAAAGAAACAGTACACCATTTGATAAAATTAAACTTGCATGAGCCCTTCTCACACTTCCCTTATCAAAAGCTCCAGTCGTACCTCAACAGGTTAGGACACAATAAGTTTGAATAAAGTGGTAATTTCACACAACTGCTTTATTGTACTGGTTATTGATTTGTTCTGAAAGCATTCTAAGACCCCACGACCCGCAAAGCCCTTGCAGCTCTCATCTATAACACTGTCATGGCCGACCGTCTGTATCATCAAGGGACTCAACTCATCTCCCTGTAGTTTCAGGGTCACTAGTTCCTGCTCTTGAAAACCCAGCTTTTTTTCCATGGGTTTATAAATAGGTTGTTTTAAGTGACCCTGAGCTGAAACCAAGCTTACAAGGTGTCAGGCGAGATGCAAGTTTCCTGCTCACTGAAGCTTTAAATTTGCCAGACCCGATTTCTGAACACAACGTAGGACACAGTAACGAAAACAAATTTTAGTTTTAAAGGCATTTCTCTTGAAGTCTCATCCTGTTAATGAAATCCACTTTACAGGTATAAAATGTGAGATTTTACTTTGGGGAAGAGGTGATAGAGGATGAGGAGGGTTAAAGTAAAAACTAAGTAGGCCCACTAAAATTCAACCAACCAGAACTCTTGGTTAAATGGATTCTGAAGATGAAGGGCATGTTACTCCCCGGAGAAAAAGGCAAATGATAGAAAACAAATTACATCATGGATTTAATATTTTTTTAATCTTCTAAGCCATTTCCTAAAGTCAATAGAGGTTCTGTCCGATCACACTTTTTTAGAGCTACAATTCTGAGCAGTGAATACTGATCTATTAGAAAGCTTAGACTACAAGTTTTGGGGAAAAAAGCAAATATCTTAATTATGTCTATGCACTATCCTTCTTACAGCAGGAGAGTGAAAACTTTATAAACAATGTCAACAGCCAAACCATACTGAAAATATCAGCGAAAATGACTGTTGTTATTACTAAGGTGCTAAAAGGTAGTTGTTGAAATTATATAACAAAGAACATTTCTATGTTAGATACTTTGCTAATATTATCTCCTTAAATACTAATGACAGCTCTCCTAAACATTACTGTTCCCATTTAACAGATGAGGAAATGAAAGAGTCTAAAAGCTCATTTGCTCAAGGCCAATTAGCTAGTAAGTTGCATAATAAGATTTAAATGAGGATCTATAAATTCAAAAGCCCAGGCTCTTGACCTTATGAGTTTCTTCCTTGAATGTCAGACAAAATTCTTAGTACTAATGGCGTCTGCTACAAAGATTTCTAGATGACTAAGTTTCCCCAGCTCTCACAGAAGAGTGACACATAGAGTGTACTCAAGACTCTATATGTTTATTAAAAGCACAAGCCCCTAATTGTTTGCAATAAGACATTGAAAACAATGTTTGGTAAGCGTGATCCTGGGAATTACGACAGCTTGAACCTGACAGCCTTAGGGAAGACTCGATATTGTCAGGAATGGCCCAAACTTCCCGGAGGCTTAAACCTGAAGCCCAGGTATGTTCGATGTCCTCATACTTCCTATAAGGTGTCTCTGGGTGTTATACTCTGGGTTTATAAGCAGCAGAAGAAGGCAGTGTCTCTAAGAAGGGGTGCAGGTCTTTCTCTACTTCTTTGAGTACCCCAGAAATGCCTCGCCATGTAAGGCCAGGTTAGGCTACTGCTCCCCAAAACAGGATGGCTCTACATGACATACATCGTGTATTGAAGCTTCTCTCCGGCTTTAAATTCTTGGCTGTAAATTGGATGTGAAGACCTTTACATGAAGACTCTTTTCAAGGTGAATCATTTGGGTTACGTTCTGTTCTTGGGACCTTGAGCACGTCATCCGTGGGCTCCACCACGGGCCCCTCTCCTGCCCGGAAGCCTCTCGCTCCAGCCTGCACCACAGCCGTGGCTGGGCTGGCCTGCTCACGAGGCCTGTCCGCGGCCGGCTTACCTTCATGTGGGATTTGAGATTGTCCTTGCGAGCACACCGGAACGGACAGAGCGGGCACTGATGACTTTTTAAACCTGTGTGAATCACCATGTGCCGCTTCCAGTAACTCTTCCTTTTTATAACCAAACCACATATTGGACACTGGAAAGGCTTTCCGCTTTCCTCTTCTGAGGCTTGGAAGAAGGAGAAAGAAAGGAAAATTAAGGAAAACCAACAGGCACATTACATCTAGCACTCATTCACACTGCATTGCTATATAAACGGGACACTAACAACGATTTGATGTTTTTTTCCTGGCAGTCTCAAGACTTTACCCATGAGGAAGCTTTATTACTGTTTTTCTTCAGGTAGAAGCTCCTGTTCATCTCCTGACTTCCATCTGGGTTCCATTTTTCAAAATCGGATCGTCCTGCCTTCTGAAAGTCTTACTTCCAAAGGCCATCCCACACTTGGGAAGGCATCTGCAAAGGGCTTTGCCGGGCCTGACCTTGCTCAGTTGAGAAGCCTCAGTTCAGAGGCTTGCTGTCCTGAAGAAAACTGCCAGACTCAAGTCTGTATATGAATTGCTGAACGTGGAAAACGGCAAGTACTAAAGACAATCACATGGCACAGAGAAGAACGCACTGCAGCACGCTAAAAACCAAACAGCCATCATAAACCTCACAAACCGAACTCCAACGGAGACACATTTTAGGATCCCTACTGCTGTCTTGTTTAGTTATGGCCTGAGCAGATGCTGCTGCCAATTCAGCCATCAGGGGGTCTTAAGGTCAGGGCTTTTCACCCTCTCATTTCTGTCCCTCTGGCTGCCACTAACAAGAAGTGCTGCTTCCTCTGCATTGTGACTGGGCCTCGCTGCCCATTCTGGGAAGAGCTACAACCAGGCAGCCCCACGTGCTTCAATTTTTCAGGAGCACAAACCAACCAACCACTTCCTCCAAGGCAAGCTAAGCTCACCCTCTCTTCCACCACCCCCACGGGGAAGGGTCTCTGCTGTGACACTGTTCTACACATCGGGCAGACCGTTTATACTCGTCAGTGCCACACTAGCCCCTGCAACTTGGGAATATAGAAAATAAAAGCAGGTAGAGTTAAAGTCTCAGACGTTCCTTTCTTAATCCTGAGGGACCAGAAATATTTCCGAACAGTTAAATAAATTGTAATACACTCATAAAATAAAATATATGAAGCTATCTTTAAAAAGGAGCTACATCTATAGATGCTGATACAGAAACATGCCAAAGATACTAAAGAGTTAGTAGATAAAGGAAGACATGAAACTATGTCTAGGGCGGTTCTATTTTTGTTTTCTAGAAAATGGGAATCAATTGTTGCTGAAACCATTAGGTGAAAGGTTGATAGGGAACTTTATAAAGGCTGCATCAAGCTGACAAGACATGAAACCATTGATTTATCTTAACTTCACTAAAAAGGGGACAGACATTGCGTGCCTTCTGATAAACCATCTACAAAATAAATATTCTTACAAAAATGTAATCAGGCCTCTAACTAGCAGTTTACTGGAAATAAAGGTGATTAAAACAACAACATGTTAAACACACAAAGGGGACCGAACAGCCAAATTCAGAATGTGGGAAGATCTGCAGGACAAATGACCCAGTTTCTTCTTCAACAAGGAAAAAGCATTTTAAAAAGAGCAGGGGTTATAGATGAAAAGACACTTATGAGACATTAAAACAAAACAAAACAAAACAAAAAACCCATAAGTTGTAAAGCTTATTTTGATCCTGATTATAAAATTACAAAAAAAAAAAAAAAAAACCCACTTTTGAGATAATTGACGAATACTGATTATAGCCTGGGCGTTCCATAGTATCATGTAACAATTATTGATCCTGTTAAATGTCATAATAATTATTGTGATTATTTTTTTAAGTTCTCATCTGTTGGAAATAGACATGGAAACATTTACAAGCAAATGGAGATGATGCTGGGATTTGATTTAAAATACTTGAGCAAAAAAAGAGGGGGAGTAGGAAGAATGAGGGAGTAAGATGAATAAATGAAACAAAAATGATATCCTTTTATTTGTATAAAAATTGTCTGGAAGCAATACCCAAGAAACCATTAAGCAGTGGACTTGGAAAGATTGTGGATTGAAAAAGAGGGGTCAGGCAGGGAAACTTTTGTTTTCATTTCATATTCTTTCATACTATTTGAAATTTTTAATGTACACGTTATTTTTATCATTTTAAAAGGAAATATTCCCATGTGTAAAGTTTAAAATAATTTTATTATTGATTCATTGAGTCAAAGGAGGCTCCACATACAAAGAGCCACTTAAAATGGATGGAACCAGAAGGGGTCTGGAATAAAGTTAAGGCATTCCAAAACTGCTGTTTTACAAATACAGGTATAAGTAATATTGGTTAGCTTAACCAAGTAACTTTAAAAAGAATCGCATATCTAAAAATACACCCTTCAAGTCTGGAAATTCTGCTTGTGTTTCATCACAACTATTTCCTCTTCTGATTGGGGGATGGGGTGGGGATGGAGGGTTTCCTTCTTCCCCAGGAAAAGCATACTCTGCTGAGGTCTATAAACAAGCTTCTTTATTAACTCACTAGAGCTTTCCTGCTGTCTGCCTCTGATTGCCTCTGCTGACCTGGAGTCCTATACCTCATTGGGCCTCTCATTTTCTACCCTTCATTGTCATTTCTTCCACTCTGATATCTTGATCACAAAGACTGCATGTTGAACAACCGCCTGGACAGAAAGGACTGAAGCAGTCCTCTAGGTGAGATTATTGCCATAAACTAGACGGGGGGAAAAATGATACTGATGTCTATTTAGGGCTGTAAGTACATCAAAGTAGTTAGAAAAGAGAAACAGGCTGCCAATCCCCGTCTTCAGGAAGTATTTCCCACTATTGAAACCCTAAACTGCCTAATTTTACAGAATTGTCTGAGAGATGAAAGAAAAAAATTGTCTGAGAGATGTCTTCCACTGACCTGAGATTTCATGGCACATCATAGGAAGGCAATAAAAAGGCATGAACTGACAAAAGGAACATTGCCGATTTCCCCAGACACCTTGCTTTGCCTAATGTGTTCAATATACTCCCTTACTTTTCCCAGCCCCACACTCATCACTTATCCTGTATCACGAATGTATTACAGAGTGTGCTACATTAAGCCCTGCACGTTAGTATTTCATATAAATCTATTTTATTTTGGAGCTACCCTTCCTTAGTTTTAATTAATACTAAAATACACATGAATCATGTACAAATTAGGGTGTCCTTGGATGACTGGGAAAAAATTAGAATACTCATAGTAAAAAGAAACTAATTGCAAGTTATGTGGTCAAACAGCTACCCTACTATAATTTTGAGATTTTTAACTGATAGTGGCAAGAAAGGAAGAAAATAAGCCAAGTGGTAAGAAGTAACCAGAATACAATGATCAGTTTTCAAAGTTGGCCAGTAATCTCCCCTGGTAACATCTACATTTTTATTCATTGAAAAAATAATTTGTAGTTTAGTGGGATGCCCTCCATGTATACATGATGTTTAGAGAAGGGAGGAAGTAACGATATATTCTACTTGTATGCCAAACTATTTTCAAGGAACTAACTGACAGCTATAAATTTCACTCAGATTCAGAGCCTGAGGAAATATGACCACTTCCTCAGAATAATTCTTGAGGCAATAGGATTGAAATATTCACAATTTTACCTAGTTTACAACTCTGATAAACAACTTCCCCCAAATATATCATTGGTTAATCATTATCATTGCAAACAAAACTAAATCCCACCAAATGCTAATAAACCCAGTGGGATGGATAGCTGCTAATTTGTTAGTTTGGAGAAAATATGTTCTCTTTATAGGCAATAATATTATTGGAATACAAGAGATAATAAATGTGTGTAAAACGCCTGTTATGCAGTAAATGGAAGCTATTGGTAGCAGCTGTAATAAATAGTACTAGCAGTGACAATAAACTCTGGTCATGTGCTCCAAAGCGGGAAATTCACCATCAGAGCAGATGTAAATTTAAATCACTGGCATCACATAACAAATACATATAGCTCAGGGCCTGGCCCATCGTGGTAGTTTATCACTGATGCCAAGAGAAAACAGAAGAACGAGGAGTCCATTGCACTGCCCAGGTAGTATCTGGCTCAGCCTAGCCAGAATTCCGATGGCCACATTCAGTTTGGCAGGGAGAAAGAACAATGGAGAAAATAGGAGGGGAGAAGGTTGAAGGGGGAATTGGCTGGGGTAAGGCTGGAAGTCCTCACCTTTGTGTCTCCAGCACCCAAAACAGTGCTGATACAACATACAATTCAACAACTGCGTGGTATATGGTAAAGAGATTAAGTGAAAAGAACAGGATCAGGAGAGTATGGAAAAGTGAGATGAGCACAGGACGTGAAAGCAAAAGATACAGGAAGCTGCCAGTAGGTCTCAGCAGAAGTAGTGCTCGCTCAAAAGTGCATGCTTTTCACACAGTAGCTAACACACCTCTTCAATGAATGGTGTCCACACAGAGAGCTATTCGTGTATTTACATCTGACCTGTTTCCAGAAAGGACCTGGAGCAGCTTATATTACAAATGCACACAGTGTGGCTACATCATTAATAAAGTACAATGATATATATTTTAACAACTTACAATGGACAAGATCTGCCCAAGGAAGAGACCATCTTGTGGGAGTTTGGATCATGAATTTTAAGAAGGCATATATTCAATTTAAAAAATAAAAATAAAAGTTTTTTTGAGTTGATAGCCAGAGTTAAAGAATAAGCAGAAAGCAAAAGCAAAGAATTTTTAAGCAGGAAGAAATCTTGCCGATAATTCCCAACCAGCTGAGTGTATAGATGAGGAAACTGAAGTGGAGCGTAATAGGTGAGTGACGGGTGGAGATCAAGGCCAATCTGTTCCCTTCCGGTTTGATGCTCTACCCTATTCTCTATCTATTGATTCACAAAACTACAATAACAAAATTACACTGGGCTAAAGAAAAAAATCATGGAGGTTTTATTAACTTCCTCGCTTTAACTCAAGGAAGGTATTTTTAAAACAAATGTAATTATTTTATAGGAAATCAAACTTTCTCTTGTTGGATCCTATCTGACAGTGTGCAGAAAATCTAGATAATTTGCAAGTGGGTTGTTTTCGCATATAGACTTCACCATATACATCAAAGGAGTCCAAGATGCCAGGTGACTTTGTATATGTAAAATCCATACATCATCGCCATCTCCACCGTAGGCCTGCCAACCCACGAGGTGTAAGAAGACCCATCCTCCTTCCCAACAATATACATGGATTTAATATCTTTCAATCGAATTTCTTGGGCATGGCTCTCAAATGCTATTATGGAAAACAAAAAACTATGTTAATAATAGATATCACTGAGTTTATCCGTTATTGATATCGATACATATTTTAACAGTAAGTATTCAATAAAACTAAGAGAGAAGTCTGATATCTAGAGGCAGTCTAAATTGAAATCACTGGGGAAACATAATTGAGATCAGCGACAGATACTTCTGAATCTTGATTAAACAGTGAATTTTCTTAGCAAATTCCTACATGTAGTCATTCTCAGATTATAGCTAGAATAACCATGGACCTAATAGGAGTATCGGGAGAGGTCCCTCACTTTCTATGCTTTTGCAATAATGTTAATAAGATCAAATAAATATGACAGAAAACAGCAGCCGGACACCCCCTATCTATTGATCCAGATACATGACACCTGCCTGCTTTTAAGTATATTTAAATTTTGTTCAGGCAAATAAGATGTTTTGGAGACCCTCTCTCTGAAATGCTCCCGGTTATTTAACTAGGAGCCTGAAATCCAGAGAATCTTGCTGGCCTTCCACAAGAAACTTTGTTTTTAAAATAAAAACCATTATTTTATTCTAAGGTGCAACACAGCAGTAGCTTCAAAGAGAATTGAATCAATGTGTGACATTTATCTTTATAGCAAACGGACATAATCTTCTGTCTATCGTGTCCCCTTTCAGAAGAGCAGTGTAGCATGTGCTGGGGCACAGGGTCACATGAAAAGAAAACTCCTCCTCAAGTGTCACGTCTCTCTTGCAGGGAGAAAGGCTACCGAGTAGTGGACTCTTTAAGGAATTAAATACACCATGACCTGGCAACAACTGAATCCTGTTCAAAAAAGAGGAGGAAGGCCAGACCGAAAAGACACTTTTTTGTTTTTTCATGGTTTGGACTTCCCTTGACCTAAAGAAGGTCAAAGAAATGCTGAAGCCCAAATTACTCAATACATTGGCTTTTCTAGCACATTACTACCTCTTTGTAACTCTAGAATCAACTTTATATGCCCTTTTTGCAACACTTTGAGAAATAGCTTGAAAATAGAAGCCTTGCTTGAAATCAGGATGGTGTGTCGTTTATTTTTGTTTTGGGTTATTATTTATTTATTTAAGTCGTTAAGCAACAGAAACCCTTGATTTGCTGTGAGAAACCAGTCCACCTATCTATTTTGACTTAAACGAAGATTTCTTTCTAAGGTAGAGAAAAAAAATAACGATGAGAAATGTTTAGAAAAGTGGGTGGCAACGGTCACCACATTCCCATGAATGCCTTTTAGGCAAAGCCAAGTGACCTCTGAATCCAGCCCCCACGTGGCCCTGAAACCAACAGCACAGTGTGTAAAGGGGAGCGGAGGGGACAAATGGACTAGACCCACCTTTCCTTCCACTCCTGAGATTCAAAAATCAGTGATCCAAGTAACACCAACCAAATCATCTCTCCATGACATAAAAGTAAACACAAAAATTAGATATTCTACCAACTTCTTCTTAACCTGTAATCTAGTTAGGATGCTAGACGACATTCCCTTTGAAAAGTGCTCAGAGGCAGCACCTCTCCTATTTCCAATCCACGCGACAAAAAACAAACCTCGCAGTTAGGATGTGTTCACATGGACGCACGCCTGGAACATCTTTCAAGTGACCATTTCAAGAGCCCTCATGTTTGTTTGTTTTTTTCCACAGCGACCTTTCCTCTTGCATGAGTTTTCACAAAATGAGTGATTTTTCAATACAAATACTCCGTCTGTTGAGGGAGCTGCTTTTACCAAGTCTTGGATTGTGAACAGAGGCATGAAAACGGGGCACCGGTACCAGTCAATAGCAGGCGGTTGCAGAGCCCCAACCTGAGAAGTTCCTTTCTCTCTTCTTTCAATTTGCACATGTTAAACATTCATTGATTAAAATATGAAGTGTTTCGACAATAGAATAAATTCAGTAAAAAGAAAAGGAGAAAAATGATTCCTTATAGATCATCATATTAAATCCTGCTGAGAAGCTCATTGAGATGTTGACTTGGATTTGGTACATTTCAACCAAAAAAGGAATACACCTTCTCCCTCAAGTGTATATATACAACAAAACAGTCAAAAAGTCTATACTACACTGGAAGCTCATGAACTCTTTCTCATCTTTACAAGCATCTGGTCACTTGAGTGAAAAAATTATACTTCACAACTATTGCTGGTTTTGCCTGAGGCACTTTAAAATAACAAAGCCACTAGTTTACCTTCAGGAAGCAGTTTTCTCAGTTACCTTTTACCAATTCTTCAGTCAACTAAAGTTTATTATTAATTTTGTATAAGCTTTTCCAAGTAACTAATGTCCAGGTGAATTTACAGTGTAAACACCATTAATACATTTATTCAATAACCAGATGCGGAGAATATTTATCACATTACATTTTACATATAGCCATACCTCTCCTTCTGCTTCTACCCTAAATGAAATTTCTATAAAACAGCAGTGATTTATTCCATTGCAAGATTACTCAGCACCTCTGTTCTTCTCCTTGTTTCCAAATTTTAGCCATTTCTCTGTTGCACCAGATGGCAGGTAAGAAGTGAAACTCAGAATGGATAAACAATTCAGGATTTTATTGACACTTCACTTTATTTTATTTATTCACTTCAGAAACTCTGGAGTGAAAGGTTTGGATCACTTAGAGTCATAAAAGTTCCAGAGATCCATTTTCCTAGTTCTATTCTGCTGTTTACTCAAATTTTAAAGTAATTATAATTAGTGCATATAGCTCACTCAGCAATTTAAATGGAAATTTGTCATAAACGTGTCAAATTGATGTTAGTTGTGATGGTTCAATTATCTGCCATTCTAAGCACTCTTCATCAATGTGGCTGCAAATAATCAAAGTTGGCTAAACACACACAACTGTAGTGTTTGTACTAATGGGGACACTCATCTCCTACTTTCTGTTCCAGTTTGGCAATATACCCTTGAGAAACACCTGAAACTCCACACATCCATCTCCAGGACTGTGTTTATCACACGCACAATTTAAAAACAAACCAGTCTCAGAAATCAGGTTCCCACTATGAGAACTCAGGTGACTCAGTTTCTCCCTCAGATGAATAACTGTGAATGTCAGGTCTATACGACAGCGACTGCTCCTTTGGAAAGGCTGTCCCCCCACGAAAAACTTGGGATTCAAAGTCTCCATACGCACAGTCCTTCAGAATCCAATTGGATTTGAATAAAATAAAGCATTTGCGAGAAATGCTTTGATTATGTCTGAATGACAATAGTCTTCAGAGTTCTCACATGACAAGAAATTATTAAAAAATTGGGTAAGCGAAAAGGCTTAAATTCCACAAAATAAGTAATAAAAATACTAGCATAAATGTATATAGCGTGATAAATGAGGACAGAGTAGTCACTGATTATACAAAAGTCCATTTGTGACGGAAGCAGTGGGAGAGGGGGTTCTCCCTTGTCCACTGTTTCAAAAGCAGTGAGTTTTTTCTCCCCCTATGTTCAGTGATGCCATGTTCTCCATGACAAAGATGCTTTGATCTTCCCCCATTAAATATATCTTGTATGGACCTAGCCTGAACCTGGTAAGAAAAAAAAAATCATTTATATGAAAGGGAGGAGAGTACTGTGTATCTCTAAGACTATTCATTACCTTTCAAAAATGAAACCTTTGTGGAACACATACATGAAAGACCACTGCACTGCTTAGTCAAAGTATTTTGTTGTGCTCCTGAGTTTTTTATTCCTGCCTCTGATCAGATGGGAACCCAACCGAACAAGGCAAAAATGAAATAAGGCATCGCAATTGACAGTCAGAAAGACTTACACGATGATTGAAATAAAAGATTCCATACCTGAGTTGGAGGGTTTAGAAACTCTTCCCTTAGGAACTGGGAGTAACAATAATTCCAAGGACTGTGGCGGTGGTGGTGGGGGTGGCGGGGGTGGCGGCGGAGGTGGTGGGGTCACCTTTTCTTGCTTCTTCTCTGAAGGCGGTGGCGGTAGGGGATCCTCAGGCACCAGTGATGATTTCTCAGCCAGAAGGCTCCCAGCAGCCCTTGCTGCTACCTCTTTCAGAAGGGCCGCCGAGGAGGTCATGGAAGCCAGAGAAAGGAAAGAGCTGGCCGGAGGTGGGTGCTCCTGGCCAGGAGTCAAGCTTCTCTCACTGACTTTCTTGGATAAAGCTGCCAAAGTAGAACTGGCAGACTGGGAGCTAAAAGGGGAGGGAAAGGACTCAAATCGCATGGTGTCCTCAGTCCTGGTGAGAGATTTGTCCTGCAGAACAGCATTGGCTGCAGCTTTCAGTTTAAGGATGGCTGAATCCGGGGATAAGCCGCAGGTGGTGGTTGAGTTTGGCAACCACTTACCTTGAGTCCATATAAAACGATTACTTGGAGTGTATTGGTCATTCTGTTCCTGCTTCTCAGCCAACTTCCTGGCAAGAACACTGAGCTGCTGGGCATGGTGGGATGGTGGGGAAAAGGAGAGGTTCGAGCCAACGTTTACCGGGGACTCCACCCTGCCATTGGCCGTGGCTGTGGCGTCGAGTTTGAGGGACCCAGCCTCCAGCAGCCGCCTCAAGTTGCTGCTCAAGGGTTTAGTGGAACCTGGGGAGTCATCTTCACACAGTGAGGACAGGCCAGGGGAGAGGTGATCTTGACACTGCAGGGAGTCTCGCAAGACCTCACCATCAAGTGCCACCAGCTCCAACGTGTGACTGCTGGGAGTAGCACTTCCCAAAGAGGTGTCCGGAGAAGTGGACTGCTCCTGGATCCGGTCCTCCAGAGACAGCTTATAGTTCTCCTGGACTTCTCCATAGGATGCTTCCGATGGAGTCTCTGAAGAGTTTCCATACCAGTGCTCTCCTTCACTGAGCTCGCCCTCCGCCTCGTCCTGCCTACTAACATCTGGGGGAATTAAGAAGATCAGGTTTACTCCCAAAGTGAGCAACAGGCAAGTCTGAAGACATTCAAATGGAGCTGCTGACATGCTTCCTCTTCCCTTCCACCCAACGACCACATGAAAGACAGCAACGACCTGACTAGATTGTTAGGTGCTGAGTCAGACAGTCTTGGCATGAGCCTGAAAGAAGGTAAAATGCTACACAGGCAAAGGTAAAAACACACACCCACTGAGGGCATGTATTAACCTTTCTAATAATTATTCCAGATCAGTTGAAAAGGGAAAGGAGGAAAGACAAAAAACGGATCTGTTACAGAAGTAACTGGATGAAGAAACTGCTGTTTGCAATGACTGGGGGAAATGGAAAGAAGCTGGTACCCTTGTAAATAAAACCGACATGGTATCTTTCGTATCCAGTCAGAATTAGAGAGGCAGCCGGGAATGGGCAAACGTTGGCTGTGAGACACAGGACAGTGCGAAGCCAATTCCCCACTTTCTAACTCCATGACCTCAGGCAAGTCACTTAGCTGGTTTGATATAAGATGCAATTATTTTTTTTCAAGTTTATCAAAAAATGTAAATAATAACTGCCTATCGTATATAACAACTTCACCCAGTTATTATGAAGCTTAAATCATAATACACACGTGACCGTGTATTTTGAAAACAGTCAAGTGCTACATAAAAATCACATCTTGTTAGCAAATACTGTTCACACTACTGATTTCTTAAGGTCACAATATCTCCCACGTTAGGCATGCTCCTTGTTTGAGAATCCTCAGTTCCAATCACCAATATGCCTGCTGTCTTATCCGAGGTCGTGATTAGTAATTCGTTCCCTCACTCCACTAACAGTGCCCTTAAATTATTTTCAATCCATTAATCTGCCCACCCACCACTACCACTCTCACTGCCCCCCTCCCCAAGCACCAGTCAATTGGGATGGGACGGACTCCTTGTAGTTCCAGGAGCACTGATGAGCTCTGTCACTTTTCTACCTTTGCTCAAAAATATTCCTTCTGTAGGGAATGTCTTTCCCCAGAAAACCTGATTGTCCAACTCTGCTTATCCTTCAACACCCAGCTCACATGTTTCTTCCTCATGATTCTCCCTAGAATGCTGTCAGAAATCATCTCTTCCTCTCATTTATTCACTCAGTCAACAAATAATTATGAATTACCTGCTGCATGCCAGGCATTATTCTAGACTGAACAACACTGAATAAAACGAAGATCCTGCCTTCTTGGAGCTAACATTTCAGTGGAAGAAGACAGATACAAACCAAAATTAAAAGAAGGATTGGGGGTGATAGGCAGGAGGGGAGCTACCATTTTAAACAAAGTGGTCGGGGTGAGGCTTCACCGAGTGGCGACTTTCGAGCAAAGACTTGAAAGAAGTGAGGAGCTGTTCATGCAGCATCCCCGGGACAGAGTTAATGCACTGGGAGTCATGGTAAAAGCCCTCATGTGGGAACATGCCTGGGAAGGAAACCAGTGTGGGCAGAGTGGAGTGAGTGAGGGTCAGAGAAAGGGGGCAGGGGAGAGGTCGTGAAGGAGAGGGCTGCATACACCAATCGGTAGGACACTGGAAACCACTGAAGGTCTTTGGCATCTGGTGAAACCAGGAACCACTGGAGGGTTTAGGGAAGGGAGTCCTACCGTGTGACTTACATTGTCAAAGGACTGTTCTGGCTGCTATATGGAAAAGAGAATTCAAGTACAAGGATCAGAGCAGATCAAGGTGAGAGCAGCCGGCGAGAAGTAGCCAGATTCTGTATGCAGAGCCAAGATTCCCATGTTTAGTTTCCATTGATTTCATATCACTCTACATGATCTGTCTGCTATTGGCTTATCTTCTGGAAGGTACGAGGCGGTGGTGTTCCTTGAAGGCAGGGAGTTTACTAGTATCTACATATCCCACACCTCCCAGCACAATACCTCGTCCCTCGCAGAGTCCAGTGAATACTTAGAGACTGAGCCAAAATTCCCCGTGTTAGGTAGTTTTGCTATCTAACATGCTGTCTTTTCTGAACAGAAATAGTTAGAACTAGGAATGCACGAACTACAAGCTAATACGTTGATCTTCCCATGCTATTTGGAGAAGAAATGTCGCACACGACAAATTCTCTTTCACGAAGCTAAACTTCTGCAACTCCTTCCTGTGAATCTTTATTAAGTTATCAAGAAAATGTAAAATATCAAATGGAATCTGCTAGGAAAAAAGCAGATACAATTGAATTTTTCTCATTTAAAAAACAGTCTGGTTCCTTGTGATTTGCCACATATCCTTATTCCCTTTTGATTTCAACATTTTTCATCTGTGCTGAAATCAGGGGGACCCTGAACTACTCGTCTAGGCTTCTCCTACAGATGCTTTTGACCAGACCCTAAGCAGTCAACATCAATTTCAACAATTGGACTAATTTTATGTTCCTTTAGCGAGCCACCTTTCCTGATTTCAGATGAAATATCTCATCTTTCAGTACAGTCGCATGGGACTATGATTTAAAAATCAGCGTAAGACTTAGTTGAATATCTCCTCTTCTTTGATCTTTATTGATAGTCGCTACATGAACTTACACAGGAAAATAGATGATTCAAAAGTAAATACTATTAGATTCTATTTTTGTCAAACTAGAGTAGCTCTTAGATCATCAAGGTTAATCTAGAACCTTGCTATAAGGGTCAACTAAGAAGGTATGTGTAAAATCAGGGTTTTGAGAATTACCAAAAAAAACCCACAAAAAGCTACAAGCACATGTCCAGGTCCATCGTTTTCCTGAGACTATTAAATATCCTAAAAGTCACCTAGTTGAATCTGATACACAGCTACCTTAGTGCTGATGCCCAAACCAAAGAATCCGAATCTCTCAACAGAAATCTGGCCCTGTGTTTCTCTGCAAAGCCTCAGTGGATGGTCTGCCAGATGCCCTCTGAATGGCAACTTCCAGGGAGCTCTGTTTGCCCTCACACCCCCACTCATCCATTCTTCCACCCTCTTGAAACAGAAATCAGCAAGAAAATTTCTCCTAGATAAGGACAGTATTCTCTCAATATTGAGACAAACCATTAGGAGGTAAATACCCATATTCTTACACCCTAATCTCTTTGTTCTCTCTCTGCCTCTTCTTGGTTGCAGTTGGTCAAAAATTGATTCAAATGCCTAAAGAATTCAGTACATCTCCTGGCAAAGCCCCAAAGGCAAAGCTGAATTTCTGACCCCCTCCACATATACCCTCAGTGAGCAAGAGTACTCCCCTTTCAAAAGTGCTCAAGTGGGTAGTGGGTAAGCATGTCAAAAAACTAAAGAAGTTGTCAATTCAGGCTCCAATCCTACGAAGCAGGGGTAGGAGAACCAAACAGCTGAATACACAAACAGCTGATATCTGCCTTTAAAGCAACTTCCCAACCTTGCCAAAACACAAGCACCAAACAAGCAAACAAAGCATATCTTACACAGACTGGTGTATGTCTTCTGCAATACCTGAATATTTCTCAACTATTCATTTCTCCGATCTTCACCGACACAAACACAAAGATAACACTCTCTTCTGGACTGCAAAAAATCTCAGATACATAAAGAATATTTTTAAACTCATAATACTCTATTAATCGCTTTTCTGAAGATGCTGCAATTGAAATTGAGGTTATTCAAGTAATAAACCACCAAATAATTGTAATGCACAGCCTAGAAAGAGCCAGGCCAGAAACCTGAGGAGAAACAGATCTGAAATTATTCTGGCATCACCTGAGGTCAAGAGAAAGGTGGGGGAAGCTTTCAGAGAAATGAATGCAAGAGACGTGGAGAGGTGGAGAGGTTAGAGAAAAATCGAAGAGGCTCAAACAAATATGCTCGCAGTTCACAAAACAGCAACAACAAGGATTTTCTCCCACAAATATTCCTTTTCCCCCCTGCCGGCCTGCTCTCTATTTTCTCATTCAGTTTCATCAAGGAGGGGTTCTGCAAGGCTGCATTGGTCCAGTTGTGGGAAGCTTCCCTTCAGCAGGGTCTGCAGGATAACCCCCAGCCTTCTGACACTCCATCATGAGGAAAGGGTCTCTCATCAGGGCGGTCCAAACAAAGCATTCTTGCAATCTAAGGAACTAATTTCTTGGACACCACAAACTTCAGAACAAGCAAGGCTTGACTCTTGACTTTGTTTCACAATCTGAGAAGCCCCTGGGCAGTGAGACAGCTCCATTTCCCTGTCTGTCACCAGCATGGAATGGTGGCACGTAATCACAGAGCACCGCACTTGCCACTGTCCTGGAAATGCTTCCTGCACACAACCACTGACGGTGGATTTCACAGCTTTCCTAACTAAGGCTCCCAAGGAAGCCTCTAAACGGCCAATGTAAATAACTTCCTTCTCAATACATTATTTTTAACCTCCAGAATAGGAAGCAATTTCCATAGCTAATTTTGCAACAACCTATGTCTCTCATGCCCAAGTTCACACTCATTTCTGTCAATTTTACACAACAGTCTGTTTTTGTGTTTTTCACTTTAAATAAGAAACTCAAAGAATTAAGAATAGAAGTGGTGCAATTACAGAATGAAAATAAGCCGAATAAATTTTGTTTCCATGTGGCAACAATTTCTCCTTTGGGGAAAACAAAACGAAATTCCACTACCTAACACATTTATTTATAATTCTATGGTCCTCAAGCAGAAACTCAGTAACTCAATATTCACAACTCCTGCTGCATTTTCAACTCACTTCCTTTTTGGTTTGACAGTTGTAATCAGATGCATTTAATTGGGCCAATAGTCATCTAAGGTCCTCATTCAGAGAGATAGAAGCAGAAAAAAAATATGAGACATCTATTAATTTTCATACCTTTTGGCTGAAGTTAAAGCAGGTGGAGATGGAAGCCTAAAAGCCCCACTTGTAAATCTACTAATAAGCCATTCCCACCAGGCGGTTCACATAAATCTTACTAGCAGGTTCGGAAGAGAATAGGCTCAGACTCCCAGGACTAGCCTGGATGGAGTTGACTCACGGTCAGTTCTCTGGCAGTCAACACACTCTTCTTGTGACCACAGGTATGTCCACCTGGTACCTACCAACTCACCTTCTGATTCAGCTGCATCTAAAAATCTTCCAAATTTTACCTTTCCACTGAATATACATCTATAGCTAAATACCTATACCTATCTTTTCGGGCCACATAGCTCTGTCAGTATTTTCAGTTACATCTGTAATATCTCCCTCAAATCATACAACCAAGTTTTCCATGCAGTTTTATACAGAAGTGGTTTGCGAAGTTTAAGGAGCCTTACACAAAAGTTATTAGCAAAAGCAATGCTGGTAATTGATTTAATTCAACAAACGTTTACTGAGCATTTACTATGTTCAAGGAACTGTTTGTTCTCTGCAACAAGGAGGCTCAGAGATGCCCAACAGTTCTCTCAGTTTCTGGCCCAACAGTGCAGGGGTCGCACAAGCATAGGAAGCACCAAGGAACACAGCAAGAGTTGTGTGTGCACGAAAGAGGGAGTGATGAATTCCAGTGTGCAGTGGCTACGGGAATAGACCTTGAAGGATGAAGTTTTTACAGACAATGTTGGAAAATTCCCTTAGAAGCGGGCTTGCTGCTCTACGAAGTATCAAACAGGCAATAGCCCAGTCATGGACAAAGCTAATATTTAGGTGATCATTGCTGGATAAATCAACCGAACGAAAAATGTTTTATTTTCTTAATTCTTTTCGTTTTAAAAAGACACCATCTATTGAGATGTTATGGGCAGATTTTATCAATCATCTTACCATACTCACTAGTGGTGAAATCAAACCATCAGCTTGTCAATACCGGAGGCAGGACCATGAGTTACTCATTTTTGCACTCCTGCTCAAATGCAGTGCAGGGGCACTCGGGCTCCTGTGGTTGTAATTACTACCGAAACTGCAGGAAGCCATAGCTAGTGTTCTCAGTCCCTATACCAAACACTGAGAGGGGCACAGAGGAGCCACCAGCAGCACAGAGGATGTCAAAGCACTCTCAGGGCACTCTCTCATTTGCTTCTAGTCTCTTCTCTCAGAGGTTAGCCTCATCCTCTCAGGCGACCTCTCCCAGGTGGCTGAAAACCTGGCTGCACAGGTTCTGGGTTTTCACTCTCAATGACTTACCACTAGAGAAAGGTCCTTTCCCCTCTGATTGGCCGGTTAGAGGTCATGTTCTGCTCCCTGGTCCTATCACTGAAGCCAGAGGGCGGTTCTACAATTGGCTCAATGTGGGTCACAGAAGAAAGGCCAGAGAAGAGGCCCCAGGAAGATAAAAGCAATGACCTCTATAATGTTTGATAAAGGTTTAGTATGCTCCACATCAGGCTGTTCTGAACCGATTGTATAATTTAATAATAAAACATAGCCTCATTTACGCCTGTTTTACCTGCCAAGTTTTGAGTTGCCCCTTTGTAGCCAGAAAACCTTCGCACATCCCCCACACCAGTTCTGCCTGCACCTAAGAGACCTCTCAGGGTTCGGGGCTCCAAGTCCACAGCCTGAGTTAAATGCACGGGCGGTAATCGGCTCCACAGGACAAAGCCTCAGAGATCACAGTTACTGAAACATCGATGCCCAGAGCACCCAACCACTTTCAGCATGGCCTGGAAGAAAATTTAAGAACTGCTAGTTATTTAAAACTGCCCGGGTAGAGAAGACAACCAGATTCCTGTCATCAGACCAGCTGGGGGAAAGGTGCTGTGAGGGCATGGAGAAATGGCAGGAAGCCTGGAGAGGACGCGAGTCCCCGCACTGAGACAGCAGGGAGGGCTCCTGGGTCGAGATGAGCGTTTTGCACACAGCAATATGTTCAAATGATTGTTTTAAATGTCCGTGAGTCAAAAAGAGGGAACACAAATTAACACATCACTCCTTATCTTCAACATGAGTTCCAAACAGTATCTACGCCAGTTTCAATGTTGTCATATAAAGTTGCTTGTTAGGCAGATCTTCCAGTGACTGAGGAAGGACCCAAGCTCATCCCACAAACTGCCCCATTTCAACATCAAGGGCAAATCCTCCATCCTCACAATTGCTTAGGCCGAAATTTCCGCAGCCAGCCTAGGCTCTTCTTTCTCTCATACCCCACATCTAATTCATGTGCGGATTTGGTTGATCCTACCTTCAATACACATCCCAAATCTCGCCACTTTTCACCATTTTTACCACTACCACGCTGGTATACAGCACAACCATCCTTCGCCTGAACTATGGCAGTAGTTTTTCATCTGGTCTCCTTACTTCTGATTCTTGCCCCACTATTCCCAGCCAGCAGCCAGAGTAATTTTTTAAAACTATTATGTCAGGTTCCACTACTCCCATCCCCAAAGCCTCCACAATGGTTTCTCTCGTTTCTCAGAATAAAATCTAAACCCCTTACCTTGCTTTCCAGGCCCTATGTCATCTGTATCCCTCTAACCTCATCTCCTACCGCTCTCCCTTGCTAATAAAGCAAGCTCCTGCCTCAGGGCCTTTGCACTTGCCGTTTCCTTGGCCTGGAATCTTTTCTCCCCACGCCCCCAAAATAACCACATGGTTGATTCCCTTACTTTCTCAGTTTTCCCCTCGAACATCACTGTTTATTAAAATAAAAGCGCCATGAGAGAGAGGGCTTTGTACTGTTTGCTGCTGTATCCTCAGCACTTAGAATGGTACCAAATACAGAGCAATTATTTGTCAAATGTATGAATAAGAAGAATGGGATTGACTATCAGAAAGGTAGCACTTAATACTAGAAATGAGACCTATTTTCAAAATTACAAATGTTAATTCTATTTTTCTCAAGTGAGTCAAACATGGAAAAGAGTCTGTTTTGCCAACTTTCCCAGCAAAGTCTCCCTAGTAGCCAAGAAAAGTGAGTTGCACCCTAGGGGAACTTGGGACTGAAGCTGAAGTCCCCTCCAGGAAGCCCCAAATTCCTCTGAGTTTTAGCTTAACCTTTCAAGTAAATTCTGTACTCTATACTATAGCTGTGTTTGTCCTTACTCAATAATTAGAGAACGTTTCTCACAAACCATTCAGGAAAATTTATTCTCCAGGAGCATGCACCATGTTTCTCTGGATATCCACCTGCTTTGGAGAAACATGTACCCACCCTATTTGGAGAAGCAAGAATGCATGCAAAGTACCCAGCAGTGTCAAAGCTCAGTAAAGGGTGGCAGTCATTGTTACTATTATTACTCTCAGAAAACAGATAGCAGCTGTCCTATTACCCCACTTCAGAGTGAAAACTAAAGCACAGAGGGTAACCTCCCAGGATTATACACAGATCTGTAGCATATCAGGAACTATGATCCTATCTGTTGAATTTGAATTTGGTTGTATGAATTGTTTTGGAGATGGCACAGCCTTAGAGATCAAGTCCATATGGCTCATCTCTAAGCAGAGGCTGAGAGACGGCCAGCGATATGCCCCAGACCCACAGCTGATTTAAAAACATAGGCAGGACTGGAGCTGAGGTGTCCCAATCCAAAGGCCAGCGCTGCTACTACTAAATCAGGGTGTAATCATCATTAAGTGAATGAATGAATTCTAGAACAAGGCTGGAACATAATAGGCTCCCAGTAAACATTTGTCAAATGAATGAACAATCATGCATAAAGCACTGAAAAATATACCTGCTGCTGTATTACATATCTTAATACTCATCAGAAATGTTGATCTGCACAAAAATGTTGTGCTAGACCATAGACTCTTCATTTTATAGACCAGCAAACCCAAGTTCCAAATGGTTAATGGCTTACCTAACATACACATGTAGTGAGTAACAAAGTGAGACTCAAACCCGAATCTTCAAAACATCTAACAGAACATGAGTAGCCTGACCAAAAAAAAGTAATTTTTCAAGTAACCAAGAAGTACCAAGGTACCTTCAAGCAGTCAACATGTTAAAATTTCATTCTGATGGGATTTAAAAATGCAGACACACTCACACATAATGTGTTCAATACGATCATTATATTTGTTACCCATAGATGTGTCTCAGAGGCGACTGGGATTTTCCAGCAGCTTGACCCCCATATTAAATGGCCCTAACCAACTGACTGTATTTTAGGTTACTATTCCTATTTAAAGTTCATGGTCCTTTTGAATTCTTTTTCTCTATCATGCCCTCCTCAGGGCCCCTTCCTTCTAAATCTGTGGCTTTCTGTCGCCATAGCTGAGATAACAATCACCAGGCACAGCAACACTGTGCAAACTAAGCATGAAAACCTAGTGTCAGGAGTTGAATTGTATCCCACTGAAAGATGTTGAAGTCCAACCCCCACTAACCTGTGGATCTGACCTTATCGGGAAGTAGTGTCTTTTCAAATGATCACGTGAACATGAGGTCATTGGGATGAGCCCCAATCCAGCTCGACTGGTGTCCTTAAAGAAAGGGGAAATTTGGACACAGGGACAACGTGATGTGCACACTGGAGTTATGCTGCCACCAGCCAAGGCATTACCAGCAGCAGGGAGAGCAATCTGCAGCAGACCCTATCCTAGTGTTGTCCGAGGGACATTGATCTTGGAGTTCTCGCCTCCACAACGGTGAGACAATTTTTGTTGTTTAAGCCATGCAGCCTGCGGTCGGTCCTTTGTTATGGAAGCCCCAGCAAATGGATACACCTAAGTTTGAATGAAGGCCTATGACTTTTTTCTGGGTTTGTTCACCTCTGGATTCTAAACTGTAGCCTCAGTTAGTACTGTAGGTTTTGTATTTATATAAGCCAGGTATTATTATACACAACTGACCACACTGCCGCTCAGGGTAAAGTCCTCCATGGCCAGAAAGAATATGAGCAGACGAATAAGTTATTTTTGCCCATCTCTAAACTTTAGCCAAATTTCTTTCGAATAGAAGATTTTGAGAAAGACATTAAGCAAGAGAAGTGTCCTATTACGAGAGCTACTTAGAAATCTCCAAACCAAAACATATACGCGTATATGATCGGTCACCAGATATGTTGTAGCTAATTAATAAGAAAGGGACAGTTCAAAATACAGCAGGAACTCACAGGCCAGAAAGCCAATCTGGAGGCCAAAACAGTACTGGTTAATTCGTGGATCAATCACCTGCTTCTTCACCCTTTCGTGCTGCTCCATGTTACAAAAAGCATATAGAAGGTGTCCCCTCAAGCAATCAGAAGTAAATTTACCATGGCTACCATGGCGTTATCAGAAAAATTGTCTGCTAAGGCTGATAAATCGGTCGATTATCTGCTTCCTTGACTTTTATTTCCTCTTGTATAAATGTTTCCATCCCACCATTACCAATACCTGTTATAAGATGAACGATGAATTACCGAGCTACTGAAATCACCAGGAAATGCTTAATAGATCAAAAAAGAACTTAACAACAACAAAAAAAGCCCTAATAACATAATAATGCATTCTGTAGTCTAAGAACAGCACTCCATAAAGAGATAAATGGCTACTTATTGAAATCTTAGCTTATGCATAAAATGAGACATTCCTTCCTGGGCACATTTACCAAGCATTGACATCATGCACCTTGTAATGAAACATTTCATGGCCATCATCATTCTGCCTGTCAATGGAAAATTTCACACAGTAAGTCCTTTATTTACTAAAAATATGTATCTATCCAGAAAGAAAAGTGCCTTGGGGGATTAGAGATTTAGCAAGGGAGAAGAGATGGAATTGCTTTTTATTTAGTGATTAAATACATATAAAACAAAGCTGCAGAGAAAGCAGCTCCCAACCTTCCACATATTCGGGAAAGGATACTGGTGCCATGGAATTATGAGAGAATATTGTTTTGGTGGTGCACAGGAATTTGTGACACCAAAGGACACAGCTTACAAGGACAGCGCTCACTCAAAGTTAACTTTAAACACTGATTTGGACCAACATGTTTAACCTTTACTCTCGCCCGGCTTTGTGCCAGGGCTGCTATCAAGTGGTCGAATGTATTCCTATTCGTTGTCTCCTTTTATTTTCCCTGCTGATCTTCAGGCACACGCATAAGATATTAATGATGGATGGCCAAATGAAAATGAAGCACTAGGGCAATTCCAATGGCCAGGATACCCTGTAGCTAGACGATCATCCCCTTCCAAACACGGAGGCCAATAGTTTTATCCACTCACTTCTCTTACAAGAACCCCGGGGGTGCTTTCCTTTCTACTCGGGCTTTCCTCAGGCATGCCACTTGGGGTTTCCCTAAGCTTTGCTGGGTCTTTCACCTGAAAGAAATCTGGCGCTGTTTTCTAGTGCTCTGTCACCAAGAGTGAGGCTCCAGAGAAACCATTCCACTTCCCAACAGAGCTCAGTACTTCTGGAAATGCATCAAGTGGTAAGAATGAGGTTAGGGAATACCCTCTCCTGCTGCTTCACAGGAAAGATCAACCCAAGGTAAATGCTCACAAAAACAAAACAACAACAAAAAACCCTGTGGCATAGGTGGGGCCCCACTGTGAACACATAGTCCCAACGCGTGACCACAGCCATTTCCTGGGAATGACCTCTTACATTATTCATACATCAGATCCTCTAATTCTTATTAGCCTTTGGGGTGGCGGGTCTATAAAATACCCTAATTCTGTCTTTGAATAAGCACACCACTTCCTTTTCATCTTACAGAACTGTCTACAGTTCTCCAGCTGCCATGTCTGCTATGTCTTATAAGAACTTAGTTAGCTCGCTTATCCTCCACCAAACACTTGTATTTGAAAAGGAGGATGAAAATGGATTGGGCAATTTTAAAAAGTTCACTTGAGGAATAAGTTTGAAAAGCTTTTTGATATAAATGTGCTCAATTAATCAGGCATTATTATAAATCTACGTGTTTTGGAGTTACTTAGAGAAAGCCAAATTCTTCTGGTATTGCCACGTGACTATCAGCAATAGTGAATGCTGTACAGTGGGGTCAGCAATCTTTTTCTGTGAACGACCAGACAGTAAATATTTTAGGCTTTGTGGGGCATGTAGTTTCTGTCCCATATTCTCTGTTTCGTGGTGTTGCTGTTGCTGCTGTTGCTTTTTGGTTTTGTTTTAACCACCTTTGAAAAATGTAAAAACCATTCTTAGCTCAAGGGGCTACACAAAAACAGGCCATGGTTTGTTGACCTCTGCTCTAAAGAATAGGTCCTTTTTCTGTGTCATAACAGCGGAACAGTGCTTTAAAACAGTATCAGAAATTCAGATATACAGCAACAAGTTTCATCATCCTCTTCTTAATCCATCCACTTGTGTGAGTCACTAAACACCTTTGTGCCTCAGTTTCTTGTCCTATAAAATGAAGGGTTAGAACAGATCAGTGATTTATAAACCATTCTTCAAGGAGCCCTGGGACTCCAGGGAAAGGAATGGTTCTGCAGATCCACGCCCCCACCTGCTGCCTCAGTATACACCTCACCAGCACAGCAGCTTTGATCGTGTCCGTTTACCGGAATGCTACATAAAAGAAGGGGCTCCACTATTTATTTTAGTTTAGTTTAGTTTTAATTTTGAAAAACACCGTATTAGGTGCCCACAGAAATCCTCCTAGTGCTAATCCTCTAGAAATGCAGTGTTAGATTATTGATCCCTTTGCAATCCTTTTTATTGGGAAGCATCAGGTGGATAGGAAATGATTTAAAATCCTATATTGAAATATACAAAGGAAGAGAAACAAAAGCAAGAAAGATCTTTTTCTAAGGGGCCACCAAAGCTAATTGAGATCTGTGGAAATCCACCAGATAGCCACATCAGACGGTTCCCAAGCCCCACCCCTGCTAATGAGACAGAATTCATTTTTGCATCTCTCTGCTTAGCAGTTTGGAAAAAGCAAGATGGTTTAGAAGTAGAAGGAGCACTGCAGTGAGATTCAAAGATCTGGGTTCTAGTCTGAATTTGGAACTTACCAGTTATCTAACTCCTGATGTTTACTGAACAAAAACTGGAGAGCCTATATACTAACTCATAGACTGGGTGTTAGGAATGCAAAGATGAACCAAACAGATGTGGTACACTCTGCCTCCATTACTCGGATCCTCAATCCGTAAAGCAGGGTCGTAACACCTGCTCCTTCTCCCACTCACAGGTGGTCCTGCAGAGATGGCAAAGCATCTGTAAACTGCAAAGCACAGACAACATAAACTAAAAAACTATAGATTCTCCTCCTTTTAAGTACATGAAATATATGCAACTTCAAGAACTTACCAAATTGATCAAATAAATCCCCAATAGGTTTTGCGTTGCAAAAAAAAACACACAAAACCATTTCTAGAACATGAAGCAGCCTGGCAAATAGAAAGGGCACAAGCGTAGACACAGCTTTAAGGCTCCAGACATTCCCACTCGAATCCCACCCTGCCTCCCTCTAAACCCACCTGACATCTCCAAGCCCAATCTCTCATTTATAGAACAGGGTACTGCTATCTGCAATTTCCCAGGGTTATTGTGAAGGTAGGTCAGAATTATGTAAGTAAAGCACCTGGCATGCCCTTAGTGAAGAACAGTGTCCGCTTTCCCTCCCTCCTAGGCACCTAGAAATCTCAGATGAAAGAACATTATATTTGAAGTAGCGGGGCTTACCTCAAAATTGTTGAGATGGCTACCCAGCTCTATATCATAATCACCTCAACCAAAGAGGACAGGAAACTTCTAGTTGTTATGACCATGGAATCCAGATGTGGAATATGCCCAGTCATCAGGAAAATCTTACAGTCTTGGCACAGTTTGAGGACAGAGAGAGAGCAACAGCCAATGACTGAGGGGAGACTCTGCAGTCTGGAATGTGCCCCAGACTTCCAACCACAAAAGTTCTCTTGCACTTCCACTGCGGTATCCCCCGGTGGTGTAGGCCACGGCCTCTGCTCTTCTCGGCAAGTCTCCTCCAGAAGCACATGACTTTCACCAGTCAGCTCTAGGCCACATCCAAATGAATGTCTGTGGCACTGTTCATCACCCCTACCCAGCCCAGTTGTGAAAGTTAGGCAAATCGTTCTCTCACTTCTGACAGAGGAAGACAGCAGATGTTCTCCAAAGTCCTTTCTACCCCCGAAACCCTCTGATTCTGTGACCATTCATTCATCTATTCAACAGTGTTTATGGAACAGCTCCTATCTTTGACTCTCTGACCTGTTCTTAACGTCTCCTTTCATTCATTTGTTCAATAATATTTACTGATTCCCCCACTATACACCAGGTAATCAGATGTGCAAGAATGTGAAAAAATGAATAAATAGTCCACATCCTTAAAAAGCTCACAGTCCATAGGACATAGATGAATGAGCAATTGTAATGTAGCTTGGGAGGAATTACGAAGGACCTATGGAAACCAGGGAGGGTGTGTGTAATGCTGCCCTGTGAGTGGGACACTGGTATGGAAGCAGGAAGGCTTCTTAGAGAACTGAGTGCCAAAGTAAGGAGATGTAAGCCTGGTGGTTTATAAAACAGATAATTCAATGTGAATGAAAGCAGGAAAGTAAAGGACAGAAGAAAGGAGGCTCCGATGATGAAGTATCTCCTATACTTTGCTTAAGAATAGCGAACTTTATCCTTTTAGAAATGTCTAAAAGATCCTAAATAAGGATTATCTGGATTACATGAGTGTTTTAGAAAGTCTACTGTGAAGACTGGACTGCAGGGGCTGGGTGAGGGGAATGGGGAGATGAGACTGAGGCAAAGAAAAAAAAGATCTCAATTCTTATGGGGGAAAATAAGAGCATAAACTAAAGCAGTGGCAGGGAGTGGGCATGATGAATTCTAGAGATATTTTGGAAATATAATCAACAAGACTTGGTGATTAATTCAATGTGGGAGGAAAGGAAGTGAATGGCATCTAGGATTATACACAGGTTTCTGTCTTGGGTTAGTGGGTTAATGGCTAGTGAGGAAAGTAAGCAACCCCGAAAGAGAACACAGGAAGACCAGAAATATTCCTAGTTCCCCAGGCCTGAAAACTACAGCCCTCTCTTATATGCAACCATGCACTCTCCAAAATAAGCCATTCTAGACTCATGGTACCCACTGGAGCTCTCCATCTCTATCTAACAGGGGTACGAGGAAGTCATAGCATAAACATGAAGCACTTCATAGACCAATGACATTACATACATTATTTGTGTACATGTAATTTAACTGATGAATTTATTTCAAACATTACTTTTATTTTAAAACAGACAAGATAGATTATAAAGTGAAATGTATACTTTCCTCCAAATTTGCAGATTAGAACAAGAGACTTTAAAAATTCTTCAAAAAGATGTCTTAGAAGCTGAGAACCCTGGTGAGTGAGATAAGGGTTCCCTATCTTCAGAGTTCTCTGCCTTTTGGGTTCTCCAGAAAATATTCACAAAGTGCTGCATTATAATATCATCAAGTAAAACTGAAGAAACACAAACAAAGAGACCTGGCATTTCCATTCCTATGTAGACACCTTTGAGCAGTGGTTCTCAAAGTGTGCTCTGTGGACCCTCAGGGGTCTCTGAGACCCTTTTAGGGACTCTCAAGATCAACACGTAGTAGCACTAAGCTGTTATTTGCCCTCTTTACTCTGTTGATATTTGCACTGGTGATGCAAAAGCAATAGTGGGTAAAACGCTGACACCTGAACTCGAAACAAGGGGGTGGCACCAAGTCATATTAGTACTCAGTATATTCTTCACCACCACATACTCACAGTAAACACATAAACACACACACACACACACACACACACACACACACACTCACTCACACACACACTCACTCACAAAAAGACAAAAACAAAATAGCCCTGCCAGTTTCACTTAGGAATGCCTTCAATGAAGCAGCAGTAAAAATCATTAATTTGACTAAAGACTGACCCTTGAGTAAACATCACTTTAATATTACATTATATGTAATAAAATGGATGCATAAAGCACTTCTGCATTACTGAAGTATGACTGCCATCTCAAGGAAAAGGACGTGTGATTGAACTGGGAGATGACCTAGCCACTTTTTTCATGGAATATCACTTTTAATTGAAAGAATAACTGGCAAACTGTGGTCATTCAAATTTGGGTATCTGGCAGACTGTCTTGGGAATGAATGAAGTAAGGCTGAAACTATAAGGAAAAACGAACAGCCTGTGCAGCCAACGACAAAATTCAAGCTTTCAAGCAAGAATTAAATTTTGGAAAACCCACATCCTGTGAACTTGACATCTTCCCCATACAGACTTTTCAAACAAGATCAGTGCTGCTGTTAATAAAATTTTTTTTTCATTGTATAATGAAATGTGTCGACATTTGGTAGATCTACATAACTCAATAAACCAATATATTTCAAATGACCAATGCATGATATTACATGCATGACAATGCATTCAGAGTCAAGATCGGTAGATTTTAATATAACATAGTACAAAAAGTTCACTGAAATAGTTTCAGATTTCACATTACAACTAACCTTTAAGAAGCTACCTCTTTTTGAATCTTGGCGTAGGGCTGGAGTATCAAAGAACATCCATAATTATCCGAAAAGGCTATTACACATCTGTGTGAAGCTGGATTTTCTTCAGACACTCCATCCAAAACAACGCATTATAATTGATTGAATGCAGCAGCATAAATGAGAATCTAGTTGTCTTCTATTGAGCCAGACATTAAAGAGGGTTGCAAAGACATAAAATAATGCCACTCTTCTCACTAAATTTTTTTGGAAAAGGCATTTTTATAAAAATATGCTATTTATAATTAACATTTAAGCATCACTCCTCTCCAAGACTATTTTACCCATCATTCTTACTCTGAGTTTCCTCAAACATTTATACCTCCAATTCACATTATATTGTCTCGCAGTTGTTAGCATATTGATTTGCCCTTATTTTCTGTGATTGTTTTATGTCACCATTTGAAAAAACAGTTAGCAGAGACTGCATTCTATTTATACAACTTCTGTGAGCCAAGCACAGGCTCAAAATTTCTTCTTAATGAATGAGTGTAAGTAGGGACTACAACTCTCAGCCCATCAAAGATCAAATCCTCACTATTCTAATGTGACACCATGTGGGTTGACATAAAGTCTTATTCCCAAAAGGCTTTCAAGTCACTATATTGAAATAGGTTTTCCCCTGCCATAGGAACCGGGTTCCCATTTTATTAACAGAAACCAAGCAAAACAGCATTTGCTTTATAGAATTCTTTTTCGTAATATGAAACGATGTAGATTGAATATTTCTCCTCCCCACCCTACTCCTCATTACTTGATTAGAAAACTCACCCCTGATGGGGGGGATTGAACCAACTTCTTAGTAAATACAAGATCAGATCTTCAGTTCCGTTTTGGGGGCAGTTTTATTTACTCAACAAACCCTTATCTTAAAAATCAAAGTTATCTTCCCTATAACTTGTACCATATTGGTCCTAGTCTGTTTTCTGCTCGGCATTCATAAATCTATGAAAATATTTTTCAAGCCAAATTTTAATTATTTGTTTCCCATCTCTTTTTCCACCTACTGTCTCTGAGCTCCTTGAGAGCAGGGAACATGCTCTATTCAGCTCTGCAGACCCCTAATCCCTGGCACAGCGACACTGTCACTGCTGCATAAATGAATCAATGAATGAATCAAGGAATCAGTTACACGTATCAGTTATTGAACACAAGCTGAGAAGTTCGGATGAATGACAATTCCGAGTAAGTTTACTCCCTTTTTCACTTGACAAAACTTCCTATATTTGAATGTAGTTATTTACCACGCATGGTTTTTATACACCCGCAACCAATCTAGGATTCAATATTATACATGAGATCTAATCAGTTTACAAGACCAACGTCGCTGTCCTTATTCTGAATTCAGTACTTAAATTAACTCAGCTAACTCTTCTGAAATGCATCTGTTCTTCACACAAAGGCTGAATTTTAAATGTTGATGAATAGTGGTTATCTCTGGGGGTAGAAGTTAGGACAAGGCATTTTCCATTTTGCTTTAAACATTCCTACATAACTTTAATTATTGATATTAAGCATGTACTACTTTTGTCATTAAAAGCCAATATAGATTTTTAAAAATAAATTAACAGAGTTAATATTTGTAATTTCTATGGTTCCCACTTCGTGGAGTATACTTGGGTCATATTTAAGGCACGTGTATTTATTTTTCTTTTGTATATATTTCCTCACCTATCAACAAGTATTGGAGTAGCCATCGGCGTACAGTGGTTCTAACTATGATCTAGTAGTCTAGCCAACCCAAACCCTACTTCTAGATTATGAAATTTCTCTCTTCCAATAAATGTCAGAAAGCAGTTCACTATAATTTGATTTCCCTCTTTCTTAAGGTCAGATTAAAACCCAGTAAGTTATTACTTGAGATCTGCTCTTCCCTAGAAGAGAGAAATCATAATGCACATTTTAGGACTATTTCCTAAAGCACAGGGTGCCCCATACTTTGTTTCCTCCCAAATACAGCTGTGTTTCATGCTCTAGAGAGGATAGTTGGGTTAACAAGTAGGGCCAAACAAGCACAGACTAGAAAACAACTCATAATTCTAGGCCATTATACAAAGGCAGTTGTTCTCCATATGGAGCTTATCATTCAGACCCCAAAAAGAGTCACTGCACGTGACTCTATTCTATTACCTTCTGCTTAGTCTAAGGTCAAAATCAATCTCTGAAAAAAACACTGGTGACACAAGTTTTCATGAATCACAGAGCCATGTGCTCCATCAGTACCTAAGGGGTCCTCCTGTCGTGGAGGGTCTCTGAGAGGAAGTGCCACTGCTACAGGCATGTCCTTCAGATCATGGGACCCCCGTAAAGATTCCACAGATCTCAGAGATGCAATGGGTCTCAACAGAGCAGCACCTGGTCCATCTAGTGCTTGACCGTGCTGACACTGGAGACCTCGAGCTACTTTCTTCCTCTCCATGACTCAGTTTCCACTTGAGTAGAAGGAACCTTGCCCTGTCTTCCTCACAGGCAAAAGATATCAGTGGAAATACTTTGTGCACAAGGAAGCATGATATAAATAGAAAGTGTGGTTAATGTACTATTATCCGTTTTACAAAATGGTGCTCCTTAAGCACAGAAGGGTTAAGTGACGTGCCCAAGGTCACAAAGCTGGTGAGCAACACTGATGACCATGGTGGGAAAGGGTGACAGGGAAGACGAGAGTCCGTGTATCTGCCGAGTGCAGAGTCTTCCCTGAGCCTCTGGTTTCTCACCTGCAGGAGTTGGAGTCAATTACTCAGGTCCATGAGTTATTTTTAGGATTTGAAGAGTCTAACAAATTATCGTCGATAAGCTGCCCTGGCTTAACATCACATATCTTTATTTTTGACTGAAATGGCATCAGCCCAGAGTGGGACATCTGGTTAGTTCAGGAGTCCTCAACCCTTACTATCCATTAGAATCACCCAGGGAGTTTTTAAGAATGCCCATGCCCAGGCTCCATTCTGAGCCAATTAAATTTAAATCTCTCCGGGTGTTTCTATTTTTCAAATCTCCCTGGTGATTCTAATACGCAGCCAGGGTTGAGCACTGCTAAGTTGGCTGATGGTGGTCAGAAACTAATAGGGAGAAATAGTTGTCTTTGATTAATTACACAGCGCGGTTAAAGCAATCCTACTGAGATCTTAGTTGAAGTGAATTCACCTCTGTGGGAACAAAGCCCCAAAAAGCAGTTTCCAGGCTCTCGGCCTCACATAGAAAGGTGCTGGCTCGGGTAGTAAATGGCCATTATCTGTGATCAGATGGCCAGCAGCTGTGGCTAGTTGGCCGTCAGCTGTAACCTGTAAGCCATTGGCCACTAATATAACTGCTGTGGCTACCCTAGCAGAAAGAATGGTGGCTAGCAAGAAGATGGTGGCTGGCAAGCGTGGACTGCTGTTAGGCAGATTATATAGATCCTGCTTCCTGTATCTCCAGCCCAGCCACCAGCGAGAATATATTGGTTTGACTCCCCTATCTATGGCTCCGTGGGTGTTCCTTTTTGGCCTTACCGTGTCCTGCGTTCTTATGTGGGGAGTGGGACTGAGGCCCTGCCTGCCACCCTGCACGACAAATGGCGCAGTGAGCAGGGTCCCCTGCACGACAACCTCATATATCGATGTGGCGGGCATACACTATGTGCCAGACATGAGTCTAAATGTAAATATCTACATGTATGAACTCCTTACTTCCCACAGAGCCTGCAATGCTCCCCCATTTTACAGATGAGAAAACAGGCAGCAAACTGCGGTAACTTGCCAGGTCAGGGGTGAAATGTGGTATAGCCAGGATGGAACTCATGCATCTGGTACCAGGATCTTAGTCCCCACACTATATCGCTTCTTGGTACTGCCACAGAACGTGGTTTACAATGCCTTAGCCTTGGTGATGAATTAAAAGACCACAGAATGTTGGGGAAGGTAACCAGTTTCTAATGCAAATGTCCACAGAGTCCGGAAGGGAAGATACACAAGGGTGGAGGGCAGGTGTACGTGCAGATGGGAGACATGGCGGCAGAGTGGTAGGAACTGTGGCAGACTGACGAGCACATGCCCGGGGAAGGGAGACAGCCGCCACCGACGACAGCAGATTTTTGCCATGTGGGGAGGTGGGCCCAGTGCTGCTGGCTCTTCCAAGTTTTGCAAAGAAGCTAAAAATTTAGATTTTTATGTGAAACCGCCCATTTCCAAATGTTGTTTCAAGTTTTTAAACATATTGTGTAGGGCCAAATGCATCAGTAGGCCACTAGCTTGGGTCCACTTAGATGATCTGTCTCACATACAAAAACACAAACACACACACCTCTCAATCCTTCATTTCAAATTCATTTACTGTGTCCCCTTAAATTGGTTCCCTGCAATCAGAAACAGCAGGCCCTGCCTTTTTTATTTTTACATGCAAAATTTCAAGTATTACCTATATAACACGTGGGAAAACCAATAAAATTTCCCCTGGGTGATTTTAATCGGTGGACTGACTGTTGAATAAATGAATAAATAAACATTTATTAAACACCGATTCTCTCATTTGAATCTCACTATAAAGGAGAACATGATTTTACTATTCTCACGTTACAGTAAAACCCAGTCATAATTCACATGATTATTACACAATTTAAATATAATTCAGGTCAAATCATATACACAGAGGAACATCTTCCTATAGTAAAAGTTTAATGTAATATCATTGGCCTATGTAACAAACATTACTCAAGCGCTATTGTAACAGCCTTATAAAAGAATTTGACTGTATTATTACTCATCACTTTAATGAGATATAGAAAAATTGAAAAAAAATTAAAAACACAGTAATCACCAAAAAGTTCTGGGTCAGAAATGCCATTACTATAATCACAATGAAAGCAAATGGAAACCTATTTCATATACTTAATAATAGCTAATTCTCCTTGCGCTCTTTCAATGCAGCAGACACTACTAATTAGGCATGTTTTGTGTGTATATGTGTAATATTGTTATTTATATAAGTATTCAATTAATCCTTACAAAAACTCTATGATATGGGGACCATTATCACTATCAAAAGACGAGGAAAATGGAGAACAGGGAAGTTAAGTAACTTGCTGAAGGTCACACAGCTAGTTAGTGGCAGAGCTGGGATCTGAACAACCTGGCTCCAGAGTCTGTACACTTGACCACTATGCTATGAACTCAAAAAGCATGTGCGTCTCTGATTTTACCTAAGTCGGGCCATATAAAGTCGACATGGTGAAAGAGGGCAAAGTCACATAATTTTCTCCCTCTTGTTACAAAACAATGAAAGCTTTTAAAAATACACCACTAGACAACTTAGGTCACTAGCTCTCTCAATAACTTTAGAAAAATCTATCGCCTTCCACAAGTACAGTAATTTGTTTCAAAAGCTCAGATAAGCAGAGCGCTGCTGGTCACGTAAAAGACCATTTCCCCCCCCTGACCTTCTCTGGTCTCCTTTGAAAGCCAACTTCTTCAGTGCACTGCAAACAGTTTACCCTGAGATCGAATCTCTCTCTCAGCCCTTGTCTTTTTTCCTTCACACCACGCTTCCAACGGGTTCTAACCACTTTCTGGACCGATGCAGAAATCAAAAGAAACGGAGATAGAGAAATAGACATTATTTTAAGGTCAGCCTTTTCAGGACCAAGCCTCAGAAAAGGTCCACGTGTTTTTTCCTTGCTGTTAGATAAAACTTGGCTGAATTTGGACTGTCTTAAACAGAAGCAGGGTACCTAAGCCTTAGTCATTTAAGAACTCTAGAAAAAGAACTTCAGTGGTGGAGCTTGTTTTTTAATAAGAAGGGAATGGCTGGCTGGAAACAATATCCTTTTTAGGCACACAGAATCTGCTGCATTTAATATAACCCTAGGTCGGTCTGTGAAAAGCAGAGTTGCTAAAGGCCATATGCTGATCTCACACCGTGGGCGTGTGTCACTGTACATTTTATAAAATTAGCTACAGTGCAGCCTCAGGGTGTGTGTGTGTGTGTGTGTGTGTGTGTGTGTGTGTACACCCAGTGAAGCTGACTTTTATAAAATAAACAGCAATATGCACCCATGCAGTAGCAATCCAAATCTGATTTTAATTTATGAAACTACCTATAACTAAAGCAATTCTATTCCAAGGTAGGCCGTTGGGGAATGACAAGAGTCATCTGAGAGGCCCCTACCTCAGCACCGAGTCATACACTATTCTCTAAGGTCATAAAAATATAATTTACAGACAGAGGACAGAAATACAAAACGTGCTCCTCAACAGAAGCAGAGAAAGCAGCTAGAAACTTTTCAGCCCATCAAATATGCTTTCTAGTCTAAGGTGTGTGCTTTGCACATTAGTTTCTTAGGAAATATGACAAAGGACATTTCAGCTACCACGAACTAGAAAGTATTTTGTACACTTGGCCCTAGATGGTATGAATTACTGAGCTACACCTAACAAACTAGGAAACAGAAAAGAGTACATCAGCAACAGGACCCAACATCTTCATTTACAAGCGATAGCTCTAAAATGTGATTCAACAGTACCTTAACTAAGCCAGAATAGTAATGAAATCTGATGAAAAAAACCCCACATGTCTTACCATAATGAGGCCTGGTCTGGATTTCTTTTCGGTAAGAGAAAACTGAAAATCTGTTCTTTCACCACAGAGCCCATGGTCTTGTAAAAACCTTAAGCTAGAAAGCATTTAATGCCCCCAAAAGTCCTATTTTGTAGGTCATACTCTCATTACCTCATTCTGCGATCAGTCTGATTAAATTATAGAAAATTACTAATCCATCATTCAGAATGGAGATCAGCTCCAGCCCATTTATTCTGTTTGTTTTTCTGTCCTCCTATCTAATACTCCAGGAAATATTTCAAAAGGAAGAATGGAGGAGGGACAAGGCAACTTCAAGCAAGGAAGCCTGAGGGATACATTGTATTAAACTACTCTCAGGAATCAACTGCCCTTTAGCTTTCACAGACAGCACTACTGACCAGACACAGAAACCCGGAGCTTTTTACACTGGCAACTTGGGCTCCACCATCATTTCCTTCATACCTTGTCATTTTTGAGTTCAAAGATACCACTTTGCATATAAATGATCAGAGTCAGTGATACTGGATGAGTTTTTCTCTTCGGTGAAACTAAACTCATCCAGACAGGATCTGAACCCAAACTACTGGGATTACGAAACAGTTTAGCAACCCAGCCGGGCACCCTACATTTCTAATCCAATCTTTCCTACAAGGACATCTTGATGTTAATAGGACTCCTTATATTCTAAACCAACTTTTGACCCCACAAGAAGCCTGCCTGGTTACTCCACCAATACAACACTATCCCTTGCGTGTTTCCCCGGCCTTTGTCTAATTTTATAAGCCTCGGGAGACAGAGATTTTCCACACCTCTCTTGGAACTCTAATAGAGGCCATTCAAAGACTCTAAAACTTCAAATGCACAGTGAGCTCTAACTCTGGCTGAAAGCTGTCCAGTTTATACTTCTCCAGCATGATTTATTAACACTTTGTGCAGGAGGCTTGTCAACTCACACCAGCTGTGTCATCCCCAGGGCAAAATGGCAGCACGTAGATAAATTAAAAATCAATTTTTTTATTAGAAACTATTTTGAAGCATTAGAAGGAATGTGATTTTGAGCTATCTTTCTTATTTTAACAGGAAAGCTCAGTGGAGCCTACTTACCGTATTAAGAATATATGGATTTCTTTTAGGAGAACAAATAGCCATTATTGCCCAGTATCGGCCTCGCCTGCTACGTGTACCTCAGAATCATTAGCTGTGGGTGACAGGAGCAGTGAAATATTTTACTACTTCAGACTCTAAATTTTTTCCCTGTGGCTCCTGTCACAGTCAGGAGGTATTGCCTCATCACTGGAAAAAGAAACTAATAAGAATAAGTAGAGGAAAGAGTTAAGTCTCCTCCCCTTTCTCTTTCAACAGACATATAAAGACTCTTCAAAATATAAAACTAAGGGACTCTGTTGCTTGTCAGTCATTTTGCTTCCCAATTTTACTAGAAAGCAAGAGAGAATTTTTTTAAGTTTTGTTCATGAAGAGCACAATAACCTGTTCTGGTCTTGACCTACAACTGAGTAAACAATGAAAAGACTAGCATAACAAAACAACTGTTTTCTTAACTTTTCCTTTGTGCTCCCCCTTGGGAACAGGCAGATTTCCAGTGATAAATAAAAAAGGATCTTAACTCATACACGTTTCTAGGTAAGCTGAAGCTAATGAGGAAACCTTAAAAGTGCTGATGGCACCACTGGAAAAAGGACTCACAGATGCAACAAACACAGGAGAAAGCCCTTTTCTTCCCCTTCCCCTCCTCAGATCCCCGATGTAATAATGTTCAAGTGCTGAGCCCCAGGTCTGGCCAACAGTCACAGAGAGTATCAGTTTCCCTCTCTTCCTCTCTCTTAGGCTGACATTTTTAAGCGATGCAGTTTGGGATTCTGCTAAAGATAAGCACATGGTATAACTCCAAGGACCTCTAGGACATTTTTTGTTTGTTTTAAACTTGGTATTGGACCTTGTTAATGGAAAGAACTTTTGTAAAAGAGCCATCAACAGCAGCAGCAATCATATTTAAATCCCAAAATGATAATGATCGCTCTAGGCCAAGAACTAAAGGCTTTGAGTAATAATTTTTAAAGCCACTTCTCAAAAATAATTTAGGTTTAACAACCTTTGTTGGAGTTCCCCTCCGAAAGCTACTATAGAACTTCTTTTTGATTTGCAGCCAATAGGATCACCATTCAACTCTACAGGACAGGCCTTTTTTTTTTTCCTGTCCATGAAGAGGCCCATATAACAAAACACCACACACACACACACACACACACACACACACACACACATACACACACACTTCAGAGGCCCAGGAGGAAATGACTGCGTAGAATTTTAAATCAGAAATCTAACGCTTAGGTTAGTAGTGTCAGGTTAAAGGCTTGCCCATCCCCAAAGCTAATTCAGTTCTGAACAGTCCCATGGGTGTCTAGTTGAACAGAAGGAGCTAGGAAACCTTAGCAGGCCGAAGCCCAGCCTGGGGAATTGCTGGGACTCTGTGCCAGGGGCCGAGGCTCACCCCAGACTTGATATCAGATAATACCAAGTGCTAGTCTGGATTTCCAGGACTAATCTACTCAAGGGTGGAACTTCCAGGTTCCCTGGTGTCTGTGCTGTAGCGTGGGAGGCCTGTGGTCTGCGCACATCCACACTGTACCTGACTAGTATTATATTTAATAACAGAAAAAGAGATTCAACACATAGAAAGAGCCTATTAGTAGCAATTATTTATGGGAGGTGCACAGACAAGGTGGGGGGGGGGGAGACGATGACGGGACACCGAAGACTAAGTGGAAAGCATTCCAAATTTTCTAGATTCAGTTTTCACAAGTTTCTTTCCTTTTATTTTTTTGTATTCTAATGTGAACTTCTTAAATGTGTGTTTATAGGTTCTCTAGAGTCTTAAAACCTTATATCGATAGTGGCTGTTAACCATCTTTGTGTTTCCTCAGAAGGGCTCTTGGGTTTCAAAAGCAATTTTCCCCACCTCATTCCCCCTCCGATCCTCCCTACCCCCCAAATTACACACACCACTCCTTTTAGAGTCAAATTTTAAATCTGCCCCTAGATAATTTCTTAAAACCCTAGGACGACTTCTATCTGGGCAATTTTAATCATCAGACTAGCTATATTTTAACTTTAACACAAAACTCTTCTCTAGGGAAACAAAATTCCTTCCCCCACACAGAAGCAAACAAACAACTAAGAATTTAGCATTAAAACTAGGACTTAGGACTACAATTATATTCTACATTAAATACCAATTACCACTAATTTTACCAAAGTCAATATTTGTTACATCTCCATACCACTGCAAGTTTCAAGACTCACTCAGCACTTAGCAAGCCTTGGGTTTCTGCATCTGAATTGCAAAATACACAATTTGCCCAGAAACTGCTTAGTCCCAATGCAAATTGCTTAGAAAACATGTGTAAACCATGCTTAAAACAGGCAGCACACATCCACAAAAATCCATCCAATGCAAAGGTAAGTGGCAAAGCTTCTGAAATTAGGCTTCCCTTTAAAAACTGGAGGGACATTTACAGTGTTTCCAAAGGTAATTGCTTCTTACTTCAGTAAAAGTGGCTTTATGCGACTAGAAGAGGGAGCTGATTTTTTTTAAGTGACTGCAGAACAGCATTCAATTAGAGAACAGGGTGGGAGAACACACTCTCAAAATATAACTTAATCACCAGGCACCAGCGCGCAGGAGAGGTCCACCAAGTACGCGAGCTAAAATGGAGCCTGAATTTCCTCTCAGACAGAGAGGGTAGTCGCACGAGGTCAGGGTCAAGGTCACCAGCAGGGCAGGCTGCAGCTGCCCGGCAGCGCTACACACCACCGGAGGGGAGGCGGTCCATCTCCATCAAAGCCGAAACAGATAAAACCCTTCTCCTCTCCTACCCTGCCTCTAACCCCGCCAACGTTTTTGTGTGTGTGTGTTTTTTTTTGTTAAGCAGAGGGAGACGAGAAGAAAGGAAAATGACCAAATAACCTCACCGCCCTGGTTGTCGCACACAAGCTTATGGGCTCCCAAAGTTGCCATCTAAGGGCAAGTTCGCAGAGAACACTGAAGCCCATTTTGTCCGAGCAGGGCAAGCCTCCCCGCGACCCCGCCAGGATTCCTGCCTTGTCCCCCTCCCCCCACACGCCCCCGAAAAGAGCTGGGAACCGGGGCTGGACGGCCATGTGCACGCACACACTCTGCCACCAACTGCTGCGAGTTTTCTGTGAATCGCAGCGCGGAGCCTCCCAACTCGCTCTCCCCGACTCCACCGCCTCTCTTTCCCCACACAAAATTTCCCTACACACGCAGCCGCCTGCGAGTGATTTTATGTGCATATATATTACATATGTGATATTATCCTCGGAACCTCTAGCGGGCAGGCGAAGAAAGGACTGCACAGGGGCATGTTTTTTTTTTTTTTTTTTTAAGGAAGGGGAAAAAAAGCACAACCCAAGCCCTGTGCGTCGACTCCTGCGTACCGGGAAGGGGAAAGAAAGAGGAATGTTTGCGGAGAGGGCTCCCTGCAAGTGCCCTTGCTCGCCACTTTGGCCGCGGCCCGGGTGACACGGAGCAGCGAGGGCGCCCAGCCCGAGCTCCACGCGCCCCCGGCCCGGCCCCCGGGCAGGCACCGCCACACATATTTCGCGAGGGGGAGATCGATCGCGCTGCCTGTCTGCAGCGGAAACGCACACGCTCACACACAATCCGAGCCCGAGACACCATAACCTTAACCCTTCCCCCACCCTCCGTGAACTTCAGGTGACCGACCACGTCGGCCTGACATCCCGGCGGGCGGGCGCTCCGGTTCCGCTCCCGCCCCCAGCCCGGGTTTTGCAGGATCGGGCTCCGAGCAGCGCCAAACCGCCCCGAGAAGGGAGCAGTGCGGGGGGAGTGCAGAGAAATTGACCCTCCGTCTCCCCGGACCCCTCCCTCCGGCGCCTCCAGCGTCCCCTCCTCCCCGTCACCCCGCCCCACGCCTTCTCCCCTGCCCCCTCCTCCCTGCATTCAAGGAGCCGGGCGGCCCCGGGGGATATTTTTAGTCGCTTCTTTCTCCTTCACTTTTAGCTTTAGCAGCATCTCAGAACACTCAAAGCGGAGAAAGATTGGGGGGGGGGGGGTAGAGCTGGAGAGGGAGTGGGGGAAAAGTTAGGAGTCTCGCAAAGAAAAGCCGGAGGGAGGGCGGAGGGGGACCGGGGGCGCGGGTGGAGGAGGGGTAGGGGACCGGGCCGTGCCGGCGGGTGTGTGTCTCCAGTTGGTGTGTGTGGCTGCAGCCGGGGACGGCTGGGATGCACTTTAGTCCTGGACTCTGCTCCGGCTCGCCAGGGAGGGGGTTCTGAGCGCCCGAGTCTCGCCTGGCTCCGTGTGCTCCGACTGACCCCGCATTTTATTGCGGCCAGGAGCCCTGCTCCTCCCTCCCCTCCGCTCTGCAGGGACCTCGCGCGCCGCGAGCCGCCCTGCCTCCTGCCTCCGCCTCGGCGCGGCTCCCGCACCCCACATCCGCCCGCCGCTGCCCGGCCTCGCCCCCCGCCCGGCCGCCCCGCGCCCCGCGCCCCGGGAGCAGCCGCCCCGCGGCGCGTGTGTACCCGTGTTTGTGTGCGGTGCCCCACACCCTCCCCAGCCGCTCCCGCCTCGCCCGCCCCCGACTCCCCTCCTCCGCCGCCGCCTCCACCTCCGCCTCCTCCTGCTCCTGCCGCCGCCGCCGCGGCCGCCGGCGGCTCCGGGGCCGACCAACCCCGGCGCAACCTTTAGCCGGAGACGGACCTCTCCCTGGATCCTGTACCCGGCAGGCGGCCGCGCTCCCTGGCCCCGACACCCCCAAACGCCATGTCAAGGCCCCCAGTCCTCCGCGCGCCCCGACCCCCGCACCCTCAGGCACTGGGATCCGCAAGGATTTTTTTTTTTTTTTTTTAAGATTCCAACCTCTCCCACCTCCCCCCCACACCCCTGATTAAAAAAAAAAAAAAAAACGCCGGCATCCACACTACTCCCCGCTTCCCTCCTCTTGCCCCCTCCCCCCAGCAACCCGGAGTGAGGAGGGGGAGGGGGAAGGCAAGGGGGGGAAAGCCCGATCTCAAGGAAAAAAAAAGAGGGGGGGTGAGAGAAAGAAAGAAAAAGAGAGAGAGAATAGAAAGGGCACGGGGCTGATCATCACCAACATGGCTGCCTCAGCATAGACCTAAACGAGGAGTAACCCGGGCTGTGTCTTTGTCAGTTTCACCTCTGTAACCCTAAACTAATGCAGAAAACAACGGAGGAGGCTGCGGAGGGGAAAGAGGAGAGGGAGGGCGAGAAAATGGCACGAGAGGAGGTGGAGAAGGGATGACTTACGTGAGGGAAGGCGCTTGGGCTGCTCCTGCTTCCTCCTGGGCATTTTCCCCCTTTTCTCACATTCTCCTCCTTGGTTAATGTGAGATCAAATAAACCCCCGTGGGGGCAGAGAGGCAGACACTGGCAGGAGCGGGGAGGTAGTTGGGGGGCGGGCGGGCAGGGGGAAACCCCTTCTCTCCGGTGTGTGCAATGGGTTGAAGCTTGTTTCCTGGAGCCAGAAGAGAGGGGTTTTCTTCTTTTCTTTCTTTTTTCCTTTTTTTTTTTTTTTTTAAATTTTGGTCGTGCACCTGGCTTGTCCCCCGAGCGTAATATTCTTCAATGGAAACGGATCTAATAGGTGTGCGTGTGTGTGTGTCCTATGCTCGCGTGTGTGATGGGAGGTATAAATAAATGAGTGCCGGTGCGGCGGTGTCTATGGCCGCGCGCTGTGTCTCCGAGCCCCTAACACTAATGTCGGGATCAAAGGGCAGCGGCGGCGGCAGCACAGCTCACAGCTCGCTCTCTCGCTCTCGCTCTCTCGCTCTCTCTCCTCTCGCGCTCTCTCTCTCGCTCTCTCTCTCTCTCGCTCTCTCTCTCTCTCACACACTCACAGAGGCACAGACTGAGGGAAAGAGCGAGAGCTAGACACACACACACACACACACACACACGCAGAGCTAAGAGGAAGGTGCCCTAAGGCTCCCAGGGCGGACTCAGCCTGGGATTTGCAGCCTCTGGGTCTGGAAAGAATGGGGGGCGCACGAGCGGGGGTGGGATGGAGTTCTTCAAATGTATCCCGCTATTCGCCAAATCTGGGGGGAGGGGGGAGAGTTTTTCCCACTGTTTAAACAACGATTAGTTCGTTATTCTCACTGACTTTTAAAAAGGAAATAGATTTTTCTCATAACTTTTCTTTTGTTTATTAAACTACATTTTCTTCTGTATACAATTCTTCAGGCTTTTGTCCCTAAAAGAATGACTCGTACCCCATCACCTTAAGTGTGTGGAGATGACAGTCTCCCACACAGTCTCCAAAAACATTCCAATAAAAAAAATTTTTTTTAATAAAAAGATAACATATGGTGAAATCAATAAGGAGGTTGATGTAATAAGTGCCCAGTTTGGGAGTGTCCAGTGGAGTTAAAACTGAAAAATGCTGCCTAAATGAAAATTACAGCTCCTTGACAAAGGGGGGGAAATAAGATTAGGTCACCCCTGATGGTTGATTTAACTGCTACTTGATACTCCTACAGTGCACAGGAGTATCTTGACTTCTGAAATTTACTTTTTCCCCTGCTATAATGCAGGTATATGAAGCTTACATTGAAGCAATTACAGTTTGCATTATGAGCCCAATATAGCAGTTTTCATTAACTGATCTACATACTTTCATTACTTTAGAAATCACACATCTTTCTTCAAAGAGAGACATAAAGGGGGAAAATAGAAAAGGATGGGTCTCACTCTAGCACAAAAGGTACTTGGTGAAAGAGGACTGTTCTCTTTGTGAGTTGGAGTCATTTGGATAAAAGTTCACTCAGAGGTTGTTAATGATTTAAACTCCAAAACCTGCTACTATAATTGAAGTGAAAATGGTCTGGAGAAGAGTTGTTTCATAAAACTCTCTTTGTAAGAGGAAACTTTGAGCTTAAGCAGAATACATTATATGTCATGAGTCAGATGTAGCTAAAAAATAAAAAGGTGCATTATTTAACTACATCTTCCCGTTTTAGCTTTTTAAAAACTCTGACTCATCATCTTATTATGTTAAATATTTTCTAACCAGTTTTAAAATAGACTTTTTCATCAAAAAAGGTGGCGGCACGGTGAAGATACAAAACATTAAAATGACACTCTATCAGCTTACATGGTAGCTAATGTTTCTTTGAGATTCTGACTTAATTCTCACAACTCAAGTGGTATTCAAGACAGCCATGGGGGCAAAATCCCTCTGTATCCCTTTAAAAATAACAGTAAGGCTTTGTATTGCACACTTTTATTAAAGGAGCTTAAAGAGTGTTGAATCTCCCAAAAGATGTTCTTTATTGATAATTAAAACTCAAGATGACACCCAGCTGCCAACTCCCCTGAAAGATCTAGCTTCCCAGTGGCAAGCAATGCTATCTGAAGCAGGTTTTGAAACACCTGCTAGAATTCAATCTAAAACCAAAACAGAGAGCAATCAAGTTTAAAATGGAGCATCTTCCGAAACCAATTCTTCCTTGAATGTTGGCTTAAGTAACTGGTAGTTTCCCTGTGTTACAATTAATTTGATATAAAAACTATATTTCAACTCAGATCAAACTCAACTTGCCATGACTTTGACTACAGTCAGTAGGGTTGGACTTGAAATTAATATATAAATGATATATCAGAGCCCATCCATTCCAAGTAGACTCATTGCCCGGAGTGTGGAGGATCTTTAAACCTAACACAGAGTGAACAGAATGGACAACACTTCACCACTGCTCTCTCGGAACCTTTGGCTAGGATGTGGAGGGCTATTGCTCTGCATAGACACAGCACCACCTTTTCCTGAATTGCTATGACTCTTTACAATGCTTAGTACACTATAATTGAAAACACACTTTAGGCCTTTCCTCAAAGTAGAGTACATTTCCTGCAACCTTTCAAAGGCATGCAGGCAAATGCTGTCAACTTCTAATTATATAGGTGTTCTATCAACAGCCAAAAGCATTATTAAATTGAGTTTATTCATACCTCTACCTCTTTCTCAAAATCATTTGAACTAGTACGCAACAACAGAAAATGAGAATAAGGACAGAACAATTTCTGTGTAAATCTCAGCTTGTTATCTCTCTGCTACAAAGCACACTTCAAGGGCATTGGTGCCTCACCCTCAATTGCTATATGTTGAGGGAACACAAACTAATTTTAATGTTAGACTAACCTAAAATATTAGGAAGATAACTGGAGGTTGCCACAGTGAATTTCAAAATCAAATGAATGAATAATTTGGGGAACATGCGCCTTTTGGATGCATGTACCCATGAACAATTAACTTAGATTATTATTGACTATAGTCATCACATTGGAATATTCTATGTGATTCATCTCCACAGCCCAAGCTTTTAAAAACATTTTATCTTAATAATTACAATACTCTTCACCCCCATCTTCATCACCTCTCAAATGTGAAATTAAAATAGATTTTCTCAAAATTATGCATTCTAAGAAGAGGTTTCATAAACACTCACTCTTACAGGAGTAAATTCTATCCTAGCCCAAATATTGCTAAGGGTAGGTAGCCAGAGGGAGCACTCCCCCTAGGATGGCATGTGGTGGGCAGAGGAGTCCTTGAGGTCAAAACTATTTTCATAATAGCATTAAGATGTCATTTGCCCTTTTATCTGTGTTGACATTTACACTGATGATGCAAAAGCAATGGGAATAAAATGCTGGCATCTTAGCTTGAATCAAGGCAGTGGCACCAGAATGTACTAGTAGTCATTCTCTTCTTCACCTCCATGCATTTAGAGGGGAAAAAAAAAAGAAGTTTCATTAAGAATGTCCTTGATGAAGCAGAAAAAGAATATTAACTTTATTAAATCTACACTCCAGAGGACAAGACTTTTAAATATTCTTTGTGGCAAAACGGTAGGTACATATAATGCATTCCTGCCCATCTTTTGTCTCAAGGAAGATCATTTGTGAGATATTTTGAGATATTGTGAGATAGTTTGATATAGCTGCTTTTTTCATGGAATATTATTTTTACTTGAAAGAATGACTGACAAATTGGTTCCTCAGACTTGGGTATTTCTCAAAAAAATGAATGAAGTGAGCCTGTAACTTCAAGAAAAACAATGCGTGGTATTTTTGGCAATGACAATATTTGCAGTTACAAATGAAAACTAGAACTTTAGGTAACTGGTATCCATCACTATGAGCTTAACAGCTTCCTAAAACTGAATGGATTTTCTGATGAGATTCATAGCGATATGAACGAATGTGACTTTCTGATATTGTGTCAACATTTTGGAAGGACTGAGTAACTCAGGGAACCAGTCTTTTCCAAATGACCAATGCATGATATTACAAAATCGTGCTGTAGGAAAAGATCCATTCAAAGTACAAGACAGCCCAATAGATTTTAATGTAAGAGTATAAAAAGTTCATAGATATGATCTCAGATTCCACATGTCAGAAACTTTTAAGAAGCTCCCACTCAGCAAGTTTTGGTGTAGTGTCAAAGAAGAGTATCCATAATTATCTGAAAAGGTTATTAAAATACTCCTCCCTACCTCCTACTACATATCTGTGTGTGGCTTGATTTTCTTCATATATGTCTTTAGCCAAAGCAACATATCCCAACTGATTGAATGCAGAAGCAGAGATGAGAATCTAACTTTTCCTAGTAAGCCAGACATTATAAAGATCTGCAGAAAGGTAAAAAAACGCCACTCTTCTCATTAAATTTCTTTTGTTTCAAAAAATACAATTATTTTTCATAAGAATGTGTTAACTTGTGTTGTTTTTATTACTGTTGTTTATATATGAATTAATAAATAGATGTTTTTTTAAGTTTCACAGAGTTAATATGGAATGTAGGAGATATCAAGACATAATTCTTATAAATGAAAGTACTTTGGGGCCCTCAGTAACTTTTGAGAGTATAAAGGAGTCCTGATTCCAAAAGGTTTGAAAACCACTGCCCTAGACATTAACTGAGATGCAGTTAGGAGAAAAACGAACTTCTATGGGTGTTTTACGAGAGGTCTTGGAATCCAATTGTAAGTATGATTACACTTGTCATAAAATGAAACCCATTTAGCTCCAGGAGCTGAGAGTTGATTTTGTGCCTCTAGACTGCTCCTCTGATTGAGATCCCTTATGAGACTCCTAGAGTGATAGTTAGGATTCTCCACAGAAACAGAACCTTATATATTATGTGTGTGTATATATATATATATATACATATATATATATGTATATATAATATATATATATGTATATATATATATATATATATATATATATATATATATATATATATAAATTATATATAATATACTGGGGTGCCAAAAAATGTATGCACATGACATGTATTCATCTTTTGTTATCAGTATATATTGAGTATTTTTAACACAGTTTTTTCCTTTCTTAAAATGCGTATACATTCTTTTTTGGCACCCTCTGTATGTATATATATTTAATTAATTAATTAAACATAGGTATGGTTCAAGAAGTTATGGAGGTCAAGAAGTGCCACGAGCAGCCATCTGCAAGCCAGTGGAAAGCCAGTAATGTAATTCAGTTCATGTCTGATGGTCTGAGAATTGGGGGGACCAATGGTGTAAGTCCTGGGGTGTGTCCGAAAGCCTGAGAACCAGGAGCACCAATGTCCGAGGTCAGAAGAAGATGGATGTCTCAGCTCAATCAGGCAGAGAGAATTTGCTCTTCCTCCACCTTTTTGTAATATTCAGACCTTCAACGGATTGGCTGGTGCCTAACCTCATTGGTGAAGGCGATCTTTACTCAGTTTATGGATTCAAATGCTTACCTCTCCCAGAAACACCCTCACAAACACACCCAGAAATAATATTCTAGCAGCTATCTAGGTATCCCTTAGCATAACCCAGTTGACACATAAAATGAACCATATGGAGAAGTGGGTATTCACCAAGTCCTGTTGGAACAGGTCGTCCAGCCTTACAGAGAAGCTGGTTGCTCTGAACAGAGGTCCCAAGCCTCTTTGCAGCCTCAGACCCTTTAGAAAAATAAAACTAGTGAGGGTCTCTCTTTCTCCCAGGGCCTAAGCTACTGCCTCAAGTGTTAAGACAGGGACACTCTTACCCCCAAAGTGCTCTAAGTCTGACATTTTAAATAATGAGTGCCTGTCCCAAAGCAGAGATCTGGGTCTGGCATCTCTCCTGGCCTGGACCTCACGCACTGTAAATCAGGATCTGGTGACGATGACCAGCCATCATTTACAGAGGGGGAGGCTTTTGCTGTAATCTGTACTTGCATTCTTAGGAGGCGAGGGCCTGGCTGGGATCAGCAAGTTTTGTCACAATTTGGATAAATCATGCTTTCAAAAGTAGTGGATATGCAAGAACATGACCCAACATAGAACCTGGCAAGGGAAACACTTCTGGCATTTGGGGTGTCTTTCATCAAATTCATGTGCTTAGGTTCTTAATCTTAAACATCTTCCCAATACTTTTTCAGTTCAACACCACCTCGGAGTACAAGTCACATTTAGATTTTGTGGTCCATGTTTCCCTCACCTGGTCCTTTGTGTCAGCTCTAATGATTGCATCACTCAGTCCTTTCTTATTTATTGCAAACTTGAACCCCAACTGAGACAAAACTCTTGTCTCCAAAGCCTCATTTGCTAGGACTCATCATCTCTATCAGGTTAGCTTCCTTGAGCCTTTTTTTTTTTTAATCTGCGATGGATGAAAACTCCCCTGAGCAGCTCCCTCCCCCCCACCCCACTTCATGCATTTTTCCAGCTGCTTTGTCTGGTTGCTTAATGGACTTTCTTGTTGCCTGACACAGTCACCCTCTGACCTACCTCAAATCATACTGCTGTCTCCTCCTGAGTCCCCTCATGCATTGTGTCTTCTCTTGCAGCCCCACTCTCTGCAATCAGCTCTGAGTCAGTTTCTCCAATGAATCTTTCCCATTGTCAAATCTGCTCCCTATCCCACCCACTTTGGGGCACCCACCCAAGCATGTTGGCAAGGTTGTTTACCCAACTCACATGTTAAGCAACTTCTTCCTTAGACTATAGCATTTTATGTCATAATATAAGAATAACAAAGAACAAAATTATAACAGACCAAGAATCATGATTTTTGTTGATCAGCAAATGAAATGGGAGTAGAAGCCAATCAAAAAGCTTCCTGTCGGTTTTCCTTGTACTCTTTCCTCCATGATTCCTATCTCTGTCATCTGTAGTTGTGCCAGTCTGCCTCCATCATTTTTTTTTTCCAGATTTAATGTAGTTGAATATCTCTACAGTGGGAGGTAAGACCAAGATACCTTGAACTCCAACTGTGTCTTTTGGTTGTTGAGGGGTTGGTTTTGCCTTTTTATGGGATTAAAAGTCCTTTCATATAAAATAGCAAATATAATACCATGGGAGGCCGACTAGTCTATGCTCCCTCTCTTCCATCATTTAAACTTATCCTTTAATATCTTTAATAAGGAGGGGAAAACAGAGCTTCAGATGAGAATCACGGGACTTTTGGACCAGAAGGTGCCTTGCAGATCGCTTGGTTTGCCCTGGCGTTTCACAGATGAGGAACTGGGGGGACTGAAATGTTGGATGAGGCTCCTAACTGAGCGCTGACTAGTGAGTCTTCTGTTCCAGAAAATTAGCGCTCAAACATAAGATAATGTGAAGACGTATTTGTGCATCCTAATGGATTTAAGCAAACCAATTTTGCAAACCAGAATGTAGAAGCATTTGATCTAGCAGCACACAAAACTAGGGATTTGAGTGCTTTTAAAAATTGTACATGGAAAATTCAGCACAGATTTGATATTATTTTACGAGCTTCTGGAAGATTGTTTTAAATGTGAATAAAGGGTAACTATGGGGCTAGGAAGAAACCTTTAAAAATTAAAAAAAAAATTCACAAACTATAGAGATAAACTCTACATTGAGGTTATAGATACTATTGATTAAACATTGGAAACCCTAAAAAAAAAAAACCAAGTAAGGCAGAGGAGATATTACATCTTCTGAGCATAAACATTGGAGACATTTCAAAATAAAATGTTTATACCTTTATGAAAAGAGTGCTTATGAAACCCAACTTCAGGTCCATTCCAATGTTAGCCAGTGGTACACTCAGCCTTGGCCAATTGTCTTACAAAAGTCTTTCAGTGGGGTTCATAGTTACCTTGGAAAGATGTCAATGTGTCAGTGCAAATCTATTACCCTTAAAGTACAAACCATGAGTCACCCAACCCAGCTCCCTGACAGCAGGGCAACAGGGTTGTTTTCATGTTGGAGGATGAGTGCTCTTTACAGCAGCGGCTTCTGAAACCTCCTCCTCCTCCCACATTGCATTCAGCAGCCCCTATGTGAGGAACACTGGGGAAAATAAAACTTTGGGAAATGTTCGGGACCAAACAAAACTGATACCCACTAATTAATTTCTCAAAACAATCGAAGGGACAGAATGGATAAACTACAGTGCACATACGTGTCCTGGGATCTGAAGCACAACTGGTTCAGCAAGTGTCTTTCAGTCAACAGCCTCTGGTGAATGGACTAACAAGTTAGTGTGGAGTTCCAGTCTGATAGAGGAGCTGCACCAGGGGCGTTGTGTGGTGTATGATCCTCGCAGACCAAGGCTCCCTTGCACGGGTCTTGTTCCCATAGAGTGCAGAGGACTGGCTGCCGTGTGGCTCCCACTACTATGCCCTGAAAAGCAGACAACCGGGCATTGCAGGAATTACTTAATTTCTAAAGGTCATGCCTCTAGAAATTTGCACCCCAGGAGGTTCAAACTCCATTTGTGCCAGGTTGTTTGTTGTTTTAGAGAAAGCTTAGGTTGCTGACTGCTGTTTTACATACTCCAACTCCTCGGAGAGTTTGCTTCTTCGTAGGGTGCCCGCGGGAAGCTTTGTTGTGACTTTTGCATAACATACGTGTTTTCGTTCAGCAGTATTTCTGAGTGATAACATAGTTACATATGGGGATGAGAGGAAGACCACACTGTATCAGTGAGACTAACTCATTTTCATATCAATTTTTTGAACCATTTCATTCTTCACTGTATGGCTGGGGAAACTGAGGCATGGGCCAGGCAAGAAATTTCTAGAAGCTGTGTAATTGGACCACTTTCACTTGGGACTATAGACATGTTAATTTGATGACTAGTATTCTCCTTCCTCCCTAGTGATCTCTCTATACCAATCAGGCAGAAGCCCAAGAAAGAGATGGGCCATGTATCATGCCCAGTGGCCAAGAGACTCCAGCTTTGTCTAATAGGGAAGAAGTAAACCCAGATGCCCTGGTACTCTCCCCAGGAAATGTTTCCAGTTCCCTGAGAAACAAAGATGAGCTCCCACATAGATATCAATTGTTATGTTATTAAAGTAATCTCTAAAAGTAACCAGGACACACACGAGCAGAAAGCGTCACTGAATTCCCTCTGATCTGTTGAGGTAGCACCATGCTGATTCTCCTGCCTGGGCCTCCCCCCCCCCCATTCTCCTCCTTCCTCTGTTCTGTTCTGTGCCCCCGGAATTCACCTCGGAGTGACTGCATCACCCCAGCTCCCTGGCTGGCTCAACAGACAGATGGGTTCAGCCAAAAAAGAACTATCATGGGAGGGAAAAAAGGGAGATGGAAGGGGGTAGAGATATTGCTTCTTTCTTCCCTCCCGCTTTGATGCCTGGCCTCTGGCTATAACTTTGTCCCTCCATGGATACACAACTTCCTCCCCTTGTTCCTTCAGCCCCAGATGTGGTAATGGCCTTTCACCACTGAGTTTCTGGATACCTCATCAGCCCTTATTTGTTCCCATAAACTTTCTTACACCTGTATGAGTAAGTAGTCCCTTCACTGAAATCATCTGAGGTGAGTTCTGTTTACTGCCTGAACCTAAGACTGCTCTAAGTTCTTTTCATTCATTCACCAAATACTGAATGAGTGCTGCTCTGTGTCAGACACTGCACAAGCCACTGGAAATGCCATGGGGTGCAAATAGAGATCTTATCCCTGACCCCATAGACTTTGCAGAATTCTTTTAGTTAATCCTTCCTTGTTATTTCCCATAAAACTAAAAGGACTTTTTTTTTTTTTACCTTTGAAATAGAGAAATTCTCCCTGCTAGCTAAGAACTCCGAGAACAGGGAATGAGGCTATGTGAGAAGTAATAATAGGCCCCAGCTCAATACTAGACACATAATTAGTAGATGTTATAGACTGAATTGTGTCTGCCCAAAATTTATATGTTGAAGCCCTACCCCCCAATGTGTTGGTATTTGGAGGTGGGGACCTCATTATGGGAATGTGTACACAGAGATACACACCACACACACACACACACACACACACACACACACTCACACCCCTAGATGGTATAGCCTACTACACACCGAGGCTGTATGATAGTCCACTGTCCTATGTGCAATATGCAGTCTGCCGTTGACTGAAATGTTATGCAATGCATGACTGTGTATATATGTATATATACACACACACATACACACACACACACATATATATATATATATATATATATATATATATGAAGGCCATGTGAGGACACAGCAAGATGTTAGCTGTCTGTAAACCAGGAAGACAGCCTTCACCAGAACCTGTCCATGATGGCATCCTGATCTCAGACTAGCTTCCAGAGCTGTGAGGAAATAAATTTCTAAGCCACGCAGTCTATGGCATTTTGTTGTGGTAGCCCCAGTTAACTAATATAGTAGATGATTTGAAAAAAAAAAAGACCAAGCAGAATCAGTTGTCCAAAAGAAAAGTCTTGGTCCCCCAGGATATAGGACCATCTCAGTTCCATGTTCTGAACAAATGTGGGGTGACCTAAGCTAAACTGCCAAGTGATCACTGTTTTTCTCTAGGACCCGTTTCTTATGTCTCCTCTGTGCTTTCTCCTATCCTCGCTTGCAGTGTGTTCAGTGCCCGTTTGCACTCTCAGCAGCACCCAGAATTGCCACTGTGTTGCCCACCCTCTCCTGATAGGTGGGGCGTATAAGTCCTTCTTCATTCAAGACATAACTGTTCCTCCCCACTTCATTTCCTAGGACTGCCTTCTCCTTATGCCCCCAAAATGATAGCCCATGGGATGATGAGAGCTGTTCATTTTAGTTATCTTTTATTGCCCACATTATTGAAATACATTGTTATAATTAAAACTTTTTTAATTTAAAATTTAAAAAGTTAAAAGCAATAAATATATTAACTATTCTATGCTAAAGTCTTCAGCAGTACACAAAGCTTGTTCTCATGTTTTTGGTTTGGTTTTGTTTTGTGTTTTTCCGAAAGGTATACATATAAAATAGCCTGAAAGTACACGATATCATAGCATAAACATGGCTGTCTTTCTGGAATGCTCCTTTCACGCAAATATTTATTGGGGGAAAGTTAAGTAATTTAACTTTCAAATAATTTAAAACATACTTTTATGAAGAAAGATTTGGATGTACCATGGACCTTGGTTTTTCCCCTGGAAAATGGGGTAATGAGAGCATTGCTTTTCCCCTATGGGATTGGCCTGGGATTTAAAGGAATCCTGTATGTGAAGCCTTCAGCACAGCCAACTGCTCCTGATTGCAAGGACTCTGCCCTGAGGTCCAAACTCTGTGAATTTTAAGTCAAAATGCAAGGTCTCAAAGAAATTTTGCCCGGAAACCTTTTCCGGCTCCATCCCTAGATCCCAGAGGACGAGTTTTCATTTTCTTTGGCTACTAGAGGAAAAGTTTGAATATATTACCTCTGCTTTCTGGATTCCCCATGCTTTATCCCAGGGCAGTGACTTTAATAGCAGGAATTTTAGGCACTGTGGCATTCATTCAGTTATAAATTTCACTTATAAAACATTTATTGAGGTTTTCATGATTTGATTTGTTTTAAACCAACCTATTCTGCCTCCTCCACCCCCACTGTTGTGCCTGAAACAAAATAAATGACCCAGTATTATTTGGCATTCATCAGACATAAATCATAACCCACATTGGATTACTTTCAAGTCTATGTTATAGTCCTACGGAAAAGTATAGTTCTGAATGAAGACTACCCTTTCCCTTTTAATACTTTTCTTTGTCTAAAACAGATAGGCAAGCAAAATTCAAAAACAAAACAAAATTTATTTTATAAACCTGGAATTTCTATGAACTCAGAAGAGGATTTTTTAACCAAACAAAACCAAAGCAAACCAAACCAAACAAAGCCCACATATACAAATTTTGATAATGTTTAACCAAATCTTAGGTTGGAATCTTACCCTTGAAAGGACTAAAGTCACAAGACAAGTCTAGTTGTCTCGATATGCTTTGAATAAATGAATGCTTTTAATTATACACTGTTTTAAGTACCTGTGTCACTCTGTTAGTTACTATGTTGGACTACTGCCTTCAACTCACCACAAAGTATACTCAGTACATAATAATAACATTGCATGCCTAGTAATGGCTAATATCATCCTATACCACCTATGCTTTGGGTAGGCAGTGTGAAAAAAGAACCGTGGTCTCTGCTGTTATGGAACAAATATCATAATGACAAGTCATAATCCTTTATGTAAAAGGCTCTACTGATAACAGTTTAGACTTTATCCAGTTATTTTTGTTTAAAAATTAATAAAACAAAATAGTTGAATATATGAACATTGGAAAAATGATAAATGTGATAACGCCTCTTGTTTCAGATGCTTTGGTCAAAGATCTTGTATCTGATTGAAAGCTCTTTCAGCACATAAATCACCTAAATTTACCATTCATTTATAATTGAGTAGCTTGTCTAAATGGACAACAGGGGCTGGGGTGGGAGTGGGTTGCACGCTGTTGAACAGGACAGTGAGGGCACCTTTTGTTTCTCCACTCCAGGGACTGCAGACCCTTTGTTGCATATCTTCCAATCTTTCAAGAGAAGCAGGGAATCTAAATTTTATTGAGAAATCTCCAAGTGGTGGGACATATATATCAAACAAAATACATCTGTAGGTCAGATCTGTGGACCACTAGTTGGCAATATCCCCTCTATATATACATAACTCCCAATAAATCACTGTAACTCATACAGTGTTCTTATCTTATATACATTAGACCAAAAAATAAACAAGGCCCTCAAATACCATTGCATGTCCCAGATTTATAGACTCTCAGTTTTGGATGTGGGTTAGCCTTTTCGTTTAGCCTTTCATTTGATCGCCCCTAGTAATGCAGCAAACTCTCATTGGACAGAATTCATGGTGAGATAGTTCTTTGTCAGAGTCAGTCAAAATATGTCATTTCGTTTTACACCCATTAGGATGGCTGTTATGAAACAAACAGAAACTAACAAGTGATGGTGAGGATGTGGAGAAATTGGAACTCGTGTGCATTGCTGAAATCATGTGAAATGTAAAATAGTGCTGCCATTGTGGAAAACAATGACAGTTCCTGAAACAATTAAATATAGAATTAGCACATGATCCAGCAATCTCACTGCTGGGTTTACACCCCAAAACAACAGAAAGCAGTGATTCAAACAGATAGCTGTACACCCATGTTCACAGCAGCACTATTCACAGTGGCCAAAAAGCAGAAACAATACAAATGTCCATTGACGAATAGTGGTGTATACATATAGTGAAATGTTATTCAGCCTTAAAAAGGAAAGAAAATCTGACCCCTGCTACTACATGGATGAACCGTAAAGACATTGTGCTAAGTGAAATAAACCAGACACACAAGGACAAATATTGTAGAATTGCACTCACAGGCGACACCTAGAGCAGTCAAATTCATAGAGACAGAAAACAGAATGGTGAATGCCAGGAACTGTGGCATTAGTGTTTAATAGGTACAACATTTCAGTTTGGGAATATGCAAAAGTTCTGGAGATGGGTGATGGTGATGGCTGCACCACAATGTGAATGTATTTAATGCCGCTGAACTGTATGCTTAAAATTGGTTAAAACGGTAAATTTTATGTTATGTCTATTTTACTACAATAACACATAAAAAGAAATCCAGCATTTCCTCTCTCTGCTCTTTCTTCTGCCCTCTGAAGCCATACTGCATAGGTCTGCTGTTTTATATGACTATCCTCCAAATATTGGCAGAGAACAGCCCTGGTACTTCCAATCTCCCTTTCTGCATCTTTGGTGCTGTCCTCTGTGCCCTTCCACTCCCTCTGGGCCCTGCACTCAGGCCAGAACATAGCATCTGTGCAAAGGGGAGCAGGAAGGTTACCTCCCCTGCTTAAGACAGACTTCCAGGACGCTGCCCCTGATGGCAAAAATGTGTGAGGTTTTATCTCATTTTCTTTTGTGTTTCCAGCACCGTTAGTGTGGCTCACTTATTTGCAAATGATAGGTAATCTCGAGGGAAAGAAGCAGAGAAAAGGAGATATCCAAGACTATTAGTCCCTGATCAGCTGTCTTCATAGCCAATCTATAAGCAATACTTCAATTTCTTTCTAAATCCTGGAATGAAAGCATGGATAGATCTAAATTTCCAATGAAATGAACCTGCAGTTGAATAAGGCCCCCAAGGAGGCTGTCTAATTCATCACGGACTTTTCTGTCTGTCAGAAAAGAGGAGAGACACTGAAAGATGCTGAAACAAAACTTTTCTTCCTCTACACCTTGCCTTCACCTTTCCTGACACTTTTACTACTGTAAGGTAAATGGAGTTTTGCAAGTTTAAAAGTTAAATTTCCAATGAGGGCTCCTCCTACTCTAGGTATCAATAAAGCCATTTGTCCTCCTTCCTGTAAAGCTCTCTTTAAACCTAAAATACAGGGACCCTTTCGTATTATTTCCAATTTGGTGTTTGCTCATACAGGAGAATGTAATAAAAAGAGACTTCCTAAAGAGGCTCTGACAAAAATCTGTGAGCCCTTTTGACCTCACAGACTTTAAGGCATCCCAACTTATTTCCTTCTAAGAAGAGGGGCGGAAAAAAAGGCTTCCTTGCTAAAACAGCTAGCTTTGCAAAGGACCTTGAAAGGTCGGGGGGATGCTGGGAGTTCCCAGCTTGCCAGCTCAGGCTCCGGTTCCACTAGGTCATGTTAACTATGAGTGTGCTCACAAGAGAAGGGAGATGACCTCAATTGTCTCAACAGGATGTAGGACAGCAAAGGGGCGCTGCAGCCCGTGGCCCAGGCCTTCCCTATTAAGAGCTTTAAATATCACTGGTATTAGTAAATGAGCAGCTACAAGCAGTGTCATAAACCTTACGCGTTCACAACACAGTGTGACAAATCCTTCTTGAAATATTGGTTGTGGCTGAAGGATTCCTGATTCTGCTGGGTATAGACACAAGGCAGATGAGCCAGCCAGCAGGGTCATTTGTCTCTCAGCCAAAGTCCATCCATGGGCAGGAGCATTATTACTTCTCATTATTAACGCTAATGACAACAATCCATGTTTTTATGGCATTTGAATATTGCAAAGTGCTTCCACATCATCGTTGTAAGTCATTCTACCCCACAACGGAGCAGGTAGAAGGTCAGAAGGGAAAACACGGAGCTTAGATGCAACAGAGGCTGATCTCAAGACTTGGGCCGAGTTGCTAGCCCAGAAGTCATACGTTTATACTGCTGAAAAGTTAAAAAGTCAGTAGAAACCCCTTGATGGAAATGGCCAGAAATGTTCAATGTTCCCATTGAGAACTTCAACAAAGTGTGAAAACTTCTGAGAACTCGGGTTTTATCTTTGCTCCCCCTTTCCTTTTTAGCTGCCCTCTCCCCAAATCCACACTCCAAGCCAGGCCCTGAGGTCTCTCTCGGCCTGTTCAGCCTCACCCACCTCTCTGAGCTCACTTCCTGCTCTGACTCCTCTGGCTTCTTCCAACTAGCTCAGCTCTTTCCTGCTTCAGGGCCTAGGGCTGCATTGCGACTTTCATGGACCCATTCTTCCATTTAAAAAAAAATATATATATATATTTCACGACTGCCTTTATATAAAGGTGAATAATTTAATGTTATATATTAAAACATTTCCTCTGATGTGAAAGTTCTTCTTTTTTCTTCTGATTTTAAAAGAAATTAAAACATTTTCATGGGCCTCTAAATGTGTTGTGGTCCTGTGTTTATTGGGCCTGATAGAAGCATTGGGCTTGTCAAGACTTTTTGCATCTGCCATTCCCTCTGCTTGAAATTCTCTTCCTCCACAGTCACACAACATATAATCTCCCTGAATTGATGTTTCTGCAAAAATGACATTTTTTTTTCAGAGACGCTACCTTTAGTCACCTTATATAAGCTAGGCCCCACACCTCCACTCTGGCACTCATCTCCCTCTCTCAGTCCAGCTCTGCTTTTTTTGTAAGCATCTGACATCCTAGTAGATATTTATTCTTGTCGTAATTATTTGGTCTGATTCTCGCCCTGGAATGTAACTTCTGTGACACTAAGGTACTTTGTCCTCAGGGCTCGTACAGTGCCAGGAATCCAGTAGATACTCACAAATGTCTGTTCCATGTTCAGTGAATTTACATCTGGGATATTTCTTCTATATTCCAAATCCTTCCTCATTTAATATATAAAGAAAATAAAAGGTGAGCATGAAGGAAGAAGGAAACTGCTTTTTTTTGCTCAAATATCCAACCTTATGGAGGGTCTTGGAAAGGCTGGAGACATGCTAGAAGCCCCCAGCTTTTCCAACCAAGTTGCCAGCTCTGGGTTTCCCATCACTTTTTACAGTTTCCTATCTGAGAGCACGTCACCTTGTTCTGCAGTTATACAGGGTTGCTGAGGCTTTGCAGCCTTCATGCCTTCTTTAAAAAAAAAATTATTGCATTGTGATAAGAACATGTAACAGGAGATGTACCCTGTTAACAACTTTTAAAGTGTGTAATACAGTATTGTTCACCATAGTCACAATGTTGTACAGTGAATCTCTAGACCTTATTCGGCTTCCTTAACTGAAACTTTATGCCTCTTGATGAGCAGCTCCTCATTTCTCCCCTCCCTTCCCCCCAGCACCTGGCCAGCAGCATCTCACCCTTTGAGTCTATAAATTTTCCTGTTATAAATACCTCATATAAGTAGAATCATGCAGTATTTGTACTTCTGTGACTGGCTTATTTCACTTAGCATAATATCCTCAAGGTTTATCTATGTTGTCACATACTACAGAATTTCCTTCTTTTTTTTTTTTAAGACTGAATAATATTCTATTGTACATATACACCACATTTTCTTTATCCATTCATCTGTTGATGGACATTTTATGTTGTTTCTACATTTTGGCTATCGTGAATAATGCTATAATGAACGTGGGAGTGTTAATACCTCTTCCAGATCCTGATTTTAATTCTTTTGGATAAACATACAGAAGAGGGATTGCTGGGTCATAAAGTACTGTGTTTCCCTGAAAATTAGACCTAACCGGAAAATAAACCCTAGCATGATTTTTCAGGATGACATCCCCTGAACATAAGCCCTAATGCATCTTTTGGAGCAAAAATTAATTTAAGACCCAGCCTTATTTTCGGGGAAACATGGTAGTTTAATTTTTAATTTTTTGAGGACCCTTCATACTGTGTTCCATAAGAGCCACACCGTTTTACATTCACACTGACAGTGTGCTAGCACTCCAATTTCTCCATATCCGCACAAACTCTTGCTGTTGTTTTTTAAAGATTTTTTATTGAAATATAGCTAACATATAGTATTATGTTAGTTTCAGGTGTATACAAGTTATTCAACATTTATATACCTAAAGAAGTGATCCCCATGATAAGTCCAAACACCATCTGACACCAATACGCTATCACAATATTATTGACTATATTCCCCATGCTATACATTACATCCCCATGACTTACTTGTTTTATGCCTGGAAATTTCAGCCTCTTATTCCCCTTCACCTTCCCCCCTTTTTAATTTTTCAATTACAGCTCACATTCAAAATTATTTTATATTAATTTCAGGTATACAGCATATGGTTAGACATTTATATAATTTAAGAAATAATCCTCCTGACTAGTCTAGTACCCACCTGGCGCATATATGGCTATTACCATACTATTGACTATATTTCTTATGCTTTACTTTATATCCAAATAACTGTTTTGTAACTAATTTGTAACCAATTTGTACTTCGTAATGCCTTCACCTTTTTCACCCTGCCTCCCAACTCCCCTCCCGTCTATCACCCCAATAAATCTAGCACTCATCTGACACCACACATAGTTAATACGATGTTATTGACTATAATCCTTACACTATACCCTACATCCCCATGACTACTTTGTAACAACCAATTTGTATTCATTAATCCTTCCCTTTTTCCACTCCCCCCTAACCCCACCCCCAGGTCTGGCAACCATCAAAATGTTCTCTGTATCCATGAGTTTGTTTCTGTTTTGTTTATTTTGTTCTTCAGATTTCACATATAAGTGAAATCACATTGCATCTGTTTTTCTCTGCCTGACAACTTCACTCAGTACAATACCCTCCAGGTCCAACCATGTTGCCACAGATGGCAAGAACCCATTTCTTTTCCTGGCCAAGCAATATTCCATTGTATATATGTACCACCTACTCTTTATCCACTCATCCATCAATATACACCCAGGCTGCCTCCATATCCTGGTCATTGTAAACAGAGCTGGAATGAACATATGGGTGCACACATCCCCTCGAAGTAGCGTTTTGGGTTTCTTTGGATAAATACCAAGAAGTGTGATTACTGGGTCCTTCCTTGTCCCTTGCTATAGCCTTTGATTTAAAGTCTATATTATCTGATATAAGTATTGCTACCCCAGCTTCCCTCACCCCCCCCATTTTCATGAAATATCTTTTTCCATCCCTTTACTTTCAGTCTGTGAGTGTTTTTTGATCTGAAGTGAGTCTCTTGTAGGCAGCATATATATGGTTCTTGTTTTCTTACTTATTCAGTCACTCTATCTTTTGATTGAAGCATTTAATTCATTTACATTGAAAGTAATTTTTGATAGGTATGTAGTTACTATCATTTTATTATTCATATTTTTTATCTTTGTTGTTGTTCTTCTTCTTAAATAAGTCCCTCTAAAATTCCTTGTAATTCTGGTTCGATGGTGATGAACTCCTTTTGCTTTTTCTTGTCTGGGAAGCTCTTTATCTGTCTTTCAATTCTAAAGGACAGCTTTGCTGGATAGAGTAATCCTGGTTGTAGGTCCTTGCTTTTTATCACTGAATATTTCCTGACAATTACTTCTGGCCTGCAAAGTTTCTGTTGAGAAATCAACTGACAGTCTTATGGGAGCTCCTTTATAAGTTACTAGCTGCCTTTCTCTTGCTGCTTTTAGGATTCTCTCTTTACCTTTAACCTTTGCCATTTTAATTATAATGTGTTTTGGTGTGGGCCTGTTTCGGTTCATCCTGTTTGGGACTCTCTGCACGTCCTGGGCTTGTGTATCTATTTTCTTCACCAGGTTAAGAAAGTTTTCCATCATTATTTCTTCAAATAGTTTTCAATTCTTTGCTCTCTCTCTCTTCTTCTGGTACCCCTATGATGCAAATGTTGGTATGCTTGATGTTGTTCCGGAGGCCCCTTAAACTTGCCTCTTTTTTTTTTTTTATTCTTTTTTCTTTTTGGTGTTCTGTTTGGGTGTTTTCTCCTCTTCTTCCTCCTCCTTTTTCTTCTTCTTCTTCTCCTTCTTCTTCCTCATGTTCTTTCTTGCTACCTTATCTTTTAAATTGCTAATTGAACACTCTGCTTTATCTAATCTACTCTTGATTCCCTCTAAGATATTCTTCATTTCAGTTATTGTAGTCTTTATTTCTGACTGGTTCTTTTTTTATGTTTTCTATCTCCATTTTCATGTTTTCTATCTCTTTGTTGAAGTTCTCCCTGAGATCATTGAGCATCCTTATAACCAGTGTTTTGAACTCTGTGTCTGGTAGATTGCTTGTCTCTATTTCTGTTTAGTTCTTTTTCTGGAGCCTTGTTTTGTTCTTTCATTTGGGGCATATTTCTTTGTTTCCCCTTTTTGGCTGCCTCCCTGTGTTTGTTTCTATGTATTAGGTAGGGTTGCTATACCTCCTGGTCTTAGTAGAGTGGCCTTATGTAGTAGGTGGCCTGTGGGTCTTAGTAGTGCAATCTTCCTGGTCACCTGAACCGGTACTCCAGGTGTGTTCCCTGTGTGTCCCCTTCTGTTGTAGTTGAGCCTTGGTTGCTGTTTTCACATCAATGGGAAGGATTGATTCTCAGGCTAATTGGTTGTGAGGACTGGTTGTGACTACAGTGGAGGAGCTGTGGAACAGGAGCTAACTCTACAGAGCAGGGTTTGCTTTAGCAGGGCTCTGGTGCCTGCCCAAAGCACCCTTTGGGTGATGCTTGGACTGTCCACTGTCCACTGGGTGTGCCAGCCCAGAGGCCTCCTGGAAGGAGACCCACCGCAGGCTAAGTTCAGCTGCAACCAGTTCCCTGCCTGAGGCCACTTGGTATGAATCACAAAGCAATCCACAGATGGATGCCCCTTTCTTTGGGCTTGGAGGTGCCTCAAGAGGCAAAGCTGCAAACTGACGCCAACTCTTACTAGTGTTGGGCTTATGGATGCTCAGCCAGAGGGAAACACCAAAGCCAGATAATGCTTGCTTGAGTTTTGTGAACCTTTGAGAGATTTTAGGACACTCTGTAGCATAAGCCAAGACAAGCCATTTATACAGAAAAGTCACTGGAAGCTGTTTGGGCAGGCCCGGAAGTTGGGTGGGGTGGGGTCTCAGGGAGTTAGGGCCAATGAACAGTGTTAGGTTGATTGCAGAAAGGGGGAGGGTTCAACAAAGAAACAATGGCTTCTGCCAGCTCCTCTGTCCCGGAGAAAGCTGCCCCTCCAGCCCTCACCCTGAGGCCACACAACTTAGTTCCTCCCTGCATATCCCTAGTACCCCTCGAGCTGCACGCCCAGTATCAGAGATCAGAGCAATTGAATCTGACAGTGAATAAGTCTGTGCTCAAGCTCTTTAAGAGGAGCATCGGGAACTTCAGCCTCCCTCCTTCTCAGCCACAGACTCTGCTGGTTTACACAGCCAGAAATTATGGGGATTTCTCTCCCCAGCACTAAAACCCTGGGCTGGGGAGTTTGGGATGGTGCTGGGATCCCTCACTTCTTGGAGGGGTGGGGCCCTCCACAGCTGATATCCCTCCAAATTTTTAATGGTCACACACCGTTGTGGGACCAACCTGTTCCACATTTCTGCCTCTCCTACCAGTCTCAAGGTAGCTTCTGTATCTTCTTCATTGAGGGCTTTGGTTCAGCTAGACTGGGGGTGATTCTCAATGATGGTTGTACTGTAGTTTAGTTGTAATTTTGATATGGTGATGAGAGGAGGTAAGCACAGCATTTACATATTCTGCCATCTTGACCAGATCTCCAATTCTCTTGTTATTTTTTTATTTTTAAAATAATAGCCACACTAACAGGTGTGGGGTGATATATCATTGTGGTTTACGTTTGCATTTTCCTGATAATCAGTGACATTGAGAATCTTTTCACATACATGTTGGCCTTTTGTATATCTTATTTGGAAAAATGTCTATTTAAGTCTTTAACCTATTTTTAATTAAATCATTGGGTGTTTTTGTTTTTTGAGTTGCAAAAGTTCTTTATATATTTTGGACATTAACCCCTTACTAGACAGCTGGCAAATATTTTCTCCCATTCTGTCAGTTGCCTTTTCACTCTGTTGCTTGTTTCCTTTGCTCTGCACCTCATGACTTCTCAGGGCATGTACGAAGCATGCTACAAATCGTTACTGAATCCAAAATAAATGAATAGGAAGAAAAGAAAGATACAGAAGATTCTTTAAAAGTATAAAGAGCTTATGCTTCAACATTGGATTGCATGGAATTAATGAGGATAGTTTCAACCAAATGGGGGACATTGTCAGAGAATATGAGAGAATCATTTTAGTGTGCAAAAAGAGAGCTTATAAATATAGCAGGCATCTAGAAATGGGTCTCTGAAATATCAGGTATGATTCTTTTGGTTGCAAAATTCTCTCTTCAGGAAAAAAGAGACTTATTGGCTCTTTGAAAAGTCCAGGGACAGGCTTGAGTCAGGCCTTCTGGGAGTCACAGCTCCACCATCCGGCTGTGTTGCTCTCTCATCTCAGCTCCTCCTGCTGGGGTGGCTTTCACTGCAGCCTCCACATTGTAGCCAAATGGAGGCACAACTCTAACTGCTTTGTCCTCTCAAATCCAATATGGGGAGAAAGAGGGTCTCTTTCCCAGAAGTATCTGTTATGTCTATTTCATTGGCTCTGATTTGGTCATTCACTTACCTTTGGCCCAGTGACAGCATCTCGGAAGAGTATGATGATGCACTGGCTGTCTGAGGCCTGGGCCACCTCATAGGACTGTGGTGTGGGGGAGGGCAGTGGGATACCCCCAGCCACAGGGAACAGGGTGATGGTGTTGGGGTCAGAGGAGAATGTCCCCTGACCAGTTACAGGAAAGGTGGTGTATGGACACTGAGTGGCCAAAAAACAAATGTCCACTACTCTTGGCTCCAGGAAGAAAGTGTAATGGATTGGTTTGGCATAAAAGGCCTGGACTTGAACTAAGAGGTTCCAATACTTAGCAGGGAAGTATGCTAAGTATTGGATTCCCTAAGGAGAATGAGAGAAGATCATTAGCAAATGTGGAGGAAAATTAGATTTTCTTCCTCACAATTCTTGTGTCCTGTTATGTAAGCAGTTTCTATGATCTAAGGAATGAAGGGGCTTTACTTTATTGAAAAATCAAAAAAGGAAAAGAAGCAGGGCATTCATTTTGTTTTAACCCAGCTTTGGCCTTGAGCCATGGGTGTGGGTGTGGGTAGGAGGAGAATTACCTTTCTTCATAAAAGGGAAGGAAGCAGTCCCCTAGGGAAACTGCTGTACAGGAGGAGTAGGTGGTTTTTCTACAGCTGCTTCTAACTGGATTGTCTTAAGTAAGTCATTTCTGTGCCTCATAAAAGTTGGATAAATGCCAGATGACTTTCTGCCTGGACTTAAGTGTTAGACAAGCGAGCTTGGTAGATGTATTTCATTTAGAACAGAGACAAGATGGCTGCTCCCCCAGAACCCCTGGTAGCCAAAGTCCACTCACAAGAGCAAACATACCTTCCCCTGAGCTATGGTGTTGGGGTCAGAGGAGAAGCAACGTCCACATCCCTGAAAAATCCATCGAATCATAGGCTGCACAAAATTGAGAGGCGTGCTCACTTCTCTGCCTGTTCAAAGGCAGAATGCTACTTAAGACCAGGTCAAACAGATGAATGCCCCACGTTCTTTTCTTCAACACTATGAATGGTTGTTCCCCTTGAGTAACAAGTCCCATTGAGCCATAATTGGAGTATTTTGCTTCTTCAGAGGATAAAGAAAAAAGACGAAACAAAATAAATAAAATATTTAATTCAATTCAGATCGCAACTTCCCTATTTCATTGCCATCTATTTTTTTCTAATGAAAAAAAACCATGTGCTTTCTGTTACAAACTTAAAATATCACTGTAAAGCAACAAAAATTAAAATCCAGTAAGTGTGTTCCTTTTGGTGGGGCAGTGCTGGTTAGAAGCTGTGCTTTCTGCTGGAAAGAAAACAAAGACCCAAAACACTCGAAAAAACAAAACCTTTGAAAAGATGCTAGCGAGTTCTGTTTTGTTTTGACCAACTAAAATGTTGCAGAATATCTTACTTTTTATGCCTCCTTTCTTCACTTGAAAGAGAACGAGAATATGCGTTTTTAATTAATTAACTAGATTTATACACTAAATACTGATTTCCTCCTCCTTGGGGTGGGGGGGATGGTCTTTAGAATTTTAGACATGGATTGATAGTCTGATTTTATGACTTAATCATTGGTTATTAAGCTCTGTGTGTCTTCTCTGATACAAACCTTTCTTGTCTTTCACTCCCTGTCCCCCAACCTTCACCCCACCCTGAATATCAACCTAAAGGAACCTAAGGAGATGAAGTGATGGTTTTAAACTCAGAAGCAACAGGATGTAGAATCTTGACACAGTCTGGATAATTCAGCTAACATCCATCCTTCCCTCCCTTTTGAATGAATAAATGCAAGAAGGAGTGATATTCCATCCTACATGCTAATCCTCAACTTCCTCCATCCTGATATCCCTCTAATGCTGTCCTAGACATAACTCTCTCAGTAAATCTCTATTCCCACATCCATTAGAAGTATTTCACTATTACCTTTTACCCATCTGCTTTCTGTCATGGGGAATCCGTCTGTCCTTTTTTTCATTTTTAATTTGGTCCCCTATTTCATCAATTTCACTGAAACCTGAATTTCTGCCTTCATAGAAGGTTGTCATACCAACCTTCTCCCATAGAGGCCACTCTTCTTGGTCGTGGACTGAGAAGAGGGGATCCCCTCAACTCTGCTAATTGCAGGCAACAGTTCCACCATCTGCTCTTCTGAAGTCTACCATTCACTTATGCCAGCCTTTCTCCACCCTTTCCACCATCATTTCTCTTCTTGCAAACTTCCGTCTTTCTCAGTGACCTCAGATCTGTGTTCCATACTCGTATACTGCCAAAATCCATTGTTATTCTGTTCATGTTAACAGTACCACAGCCCTTTAGTTTCTTGACCTCTCAGGCAAGATCTCAGGCAGGAGATGATCTGGGGCTCTCAGCTCCTCTGTTCTCCACGGCCCCTGGGAGGGCACAGACTGTGCTAACCGAGCCCTCCTCCTGCCCAGCTGGGAAAGTGTGTGTGCGCTCAGCAGTGTGGGAAGCCCTGCTAATAGCGATTCCAAGAAAGAGGCAGCTGGTTGGTGTGCTGGGCCTGAAACTAGCAGCTTCACTTTGAGTCCTCTCTCTACCACTCATAATTCGTGTGAGCATTGGCGAGTCATCTCATCTCAGCAATTTAAAAGTGGGAAAACAATCACACCTATTTTCTAGACCAATTGTGAGGACTCAAAGGAAATTAGGCACACGTGAGCGTTTTGTATACTAAACATACCTTGCAAATGTTATATTGTTTTGTTGCTTCTATTACATAACATGAAAGTTTAGACAGAAAGGAGCTGGTAGAAAGAGAAGAGCTGCAGAGGAACGCTTCAGGACAAAGATAGAGGGGTGAGACTTGAACAGAGGAAAGGGCACCGTCTTTCCTGAGGTAATAAGGAAGAAAGGCAGGCACAGTGAAGATGAAAACGTACTAAGCTGGGGAGGGTTAAATAGGGGCCTGTTTAAATCTAACCACTTTGAACTTCTCAAAAAAGTTAAAAATCGTGTTTTTTTCCAAACTTACATGACACAGGGAGCAGAGGGCCCCTGAAGAAAGGTTTGGAACAACTTTCTTTTATTAACACAAGTGTGGTGGTGGGTGGCAGGGGAGGGGATGTTTGTGAGATAAGTTGTAAGGGATGTCCCACAGGTAGTCACAGAGGGCTGAGCAGGGGAGCAGAGTCTGGGAGGAAAAGCCATGACTAAACATGATCTTCTTTTTTTCATTTCCCCATCTTTCTTATGTCCTCGTTTTTCTCCTGTTCCCATCTTTCTCATGTCTCTTTTTTCCCCATAACTGACCATAAAATAGCAGTTTAAAAATATTAGTCTTATTACTTATATTTATTGAATTCAATATTACTTTAAAAGCTTGGAAGTTCAATCCTTTGCTCTCTTTCTCTCAAAAAAAAAATGAAATTAATAGTGAAAGTGTTTTCATTTCCATGTAGCCAATAATGATTTTTTTTTTTTAGTGGATCCTTTATTACTCTTGTAGGAAAAAAAAAAATCTCTCTACTCTACGACTTTTCCTATAATGCTTAAAATATGTGGCAGTAATGGCTCTTCTTCAATATTCATTTACTACCTCCTGTGTCATTTTCAGTTTTTGTTTCCTGTACAGCTTTCTTTCTGGGAAGTCAAAATCTCTCTTTTGGTCATCTTTCTCTTGATACTGAGGCCATCTAATGGTTAGATCCTCTCAAAGGTTACCTGCTTATAGCTTGTCCTGTAGGCAGTGCCATCCTATGATGAGGATTTAGTTCAACATTTGTCAAGGCCTACTACCCCGACTCTAAGTATGCTTTGAGTACATGTGATTATTCTCATAAGTAATAGATTTCCTTACATTATTGCCTTGGTCCTCATGCTATAATTTAATTTGTCCCTATTCTCATGACCCTGCCCTCACTCTTTCTTATGAATACCTTCATACAAGCTTTTGCATGCTTTCCGGAACAATCAGGGCTACATCTCTGTCTTTGGCTTATGAGTGAAGGATTAACTGTTTGTGACTTTCCTGTTTATTGAAGTATGAGCCAAGAGATCCTTTCTGAATTTGAGTTTACTTATTTGGCTTTGCTGTTTGAAGTTAATTTATGATGTGCCCAAGTAACTTGGTATCTCCTTACCAGCCCATAATGCTTTAATTTTGCATAGAGGCGAGGGAATAGTATGCAAGTACAGAATGACCTTAGACTTTCAAATGCTATATCTGTCTTCTTTCCTATGGCTTTAAATATCAACCATCAAATCCATAAGCTACTATCTGGCATTATTGTTCAATATGCAAATACGTCTTCATCCATCTGGGCATTTCTAATGGCCATAGATTTCATTGAGCTACTAGGCTATCTTTTGAATTCCACACTTACACAGGAAACAGTTCATGACATTAATTATATAGAGTTTTGAAATGTACAAGCTCAGATATTTGGATAAGTCTAATTCACGATTCTCTATCAATTTGTATTCCTTAGGAATCTCATATGGCATCAAAATGAATGACTATTAGAAAGTGAAACTAAAGTTTTCTCATTGCAGTGTATTTAGTCCACCACATTTAAAAAAACTTTCTCCTTAGAATTTTAAGATTCATGAATAAATTAATAATAGCTTTATGTTGCCACCTCTCCTCATCAGTATTTGTTGCAATCTTCTAACCTACAAGTAACTCTCCTACTTTTGTAGAATAATTGGAATTTCTATTGCCTCTTCATCTCAAGTCTTGCCATTAGCCTGGGTTACTTCATGTGTTCATGTGAGGACCCATTAAACGCCCTACCTCACAGGTGCTTAATCCCTTGTAGGCTAGTGACTTTGGTCTCTGTCTCCCCACACCTCTATCAAGACCAGACCCAAAACTTTGTTATCATCAAGAATCATCCCACCTCTGAAACTCCATTGTTCTCTTTTTGGACCATAGCCTCCTGTCCTTTCATTTCTTGTTCTCTTACTCTATACCTTACAAGGCTCTTTTCTCAGTCTTCTTCATTAATGTCAAATCCGCTATTTCTTAATATGCCTGTGGTTTGAACTTGATTCTATTCTCTTCTTGCTCTACATTTTTTTTCTTGAGTGATCTCATCAACTCCATTGGCTTCCACTACCAGCTATGTGTTTATGACTCTCTTGTTTCTTTTCTATAATCCTTACCACTCTGCCAAGAATCAGAAAAAACATTTCTAGTTACTTACTAGTAAAAATAAATAACATTTATAGAGGTGTTACTATGGAATATGCAGTATTTTAAATGCTTTAAGTTTGTTCACTCATTTATAACCCTGTGAGGTAGGTTATTCTTAAGTACTGGATTTCACTCAATCTGAGATGCTATTACCACATGATCCAGCAGCTCCACTGCTGAGTGTTTTGAAAACAAGGACTCAAATTGGGGCTATAGCATATTTTATAAAAGAGTGCCACGATTGTCTCTGTATTTTTTTCAAGACGCTGACACCCATTCTGCAAGTTTTGATGCTGACACTTTATTGATCTTACCAGAAAGTATCAATGGGAGGTTTTTGACAACTACAAGGGCTCATATTTCTTCCTCAAAAGGCCTTTAAATGATTTGTTGACTGAAATGTCAAGGGAACGTCTTTGTCCCGTCATGACACCAGAAATAACAATCACATCACCCCACTTTCTGACAGCTTATCTTTTCACTGTTAATGTGCAAGTCCATGAAATGTATCAAGAACTAATATATTGGGTGGGTTATGTGGGATTCATGGAGGACTGTTCCAGATGACACTTAGTCATTTCCACTCCTTTCTTTCCCTCTGCTCTGGGGAAATCTCTTTTGGCCCAGGAGAAATCTCTTTCCTTCAACTTTCTTTGGGAGGACTGCTTATGTCTGTGAATTCCTTTGCCCTAAAGGCTAAACCTATGCTCAGGCAATGTACCTAATCCATTTAAAATGATATACTATAAATAGCTATGATCACATGTTCACGTACAGAGACTGAAACACCTGTGTTGTGACTGCAGCTGACCGATAGCAGGTGAACTCACAACTCTAGAGAAGTTAAAATGTGTACCTTAAAACTTCTGTTTCTAGGGACATGGAGTAGGCTAGACCTAATTTTCTCTCTTCCTCCTGCCAAGTATAACTAAAAATCTTGGACAGTAATAACAAACACAGCCAACATACCCCAAAAGAATGGCTGAAGGAATTTCTCCAAATGGAAAGACAACAATAAAGGAAGGAATCTTGGATCATCGGGAGATGAAAAAGAGCATCACAAACAAAAATATAAGTAAATATAACAGGCTTTCCTTCTCTTCTTGAGTTTTATAAATTAAGTTTGATGGTTGAAACAAGAATGATGACACTCTCTGATGTGATTCTAAATGTATATAGAGGAAATTTTAAGACAATTAAAACAGCAGAGGGTAAAGGGAGCTAAAGGGAGTAAAGGTTCTTATACTTGAACTGGTAAAATGATAACATCAGTAGACTGTGATAAGTAATGTATATACAGTGCAGTATCAAGAACTACCACTAAAAAGGCTTTACAGAGATATACACTCTAAACACTTCAGTTAAATCAAAGTAAAATTCTAAAAATATGTATAAGTGGTCCACAGGAAAGCAAGAAAAAAAAGGGAAATAAGGAACAGAAAGAACAAATAGAAAACAAAAAATAAAATGGGAGACCCATGTATGTTTGTATGTTTGCATGTACGAGTAGTTACATAAATATATTCTCTAGCTCTGTCCACTGAGAAGGCCCAAAACAGTGACACTACGATAATACAAACACACCTAGCTCCCAGAATGTGGCTTCTAAATAATATTCTCCACTAAAAGGAACCGAGGCTCCCCACAGAAATGACTGATTTCAGGGCTGGTAGGGAAAGCATCAGATGAGCCTGGAATATCTTATTTATGGCAGAAAGCAAGGAAGTGTTCAAAGAATAGGAGTATGTCAAATGGACGCAGAAGCCAGCCTGAGGGGGCCTTTACTGGCCAAATCTGGGACAACTTAAGTACATGAATAAATAATAATAGTAATGGATCATAACCAACTGAATAAAGAAATCATGAATGCATTCTGATATAAACTAATGAATAAATTAATTGAAAGTTAGATGAGGGATAGCAAATTTACTTATTACTTACACACGGAAAAAGAGTACATTTAAAGTGAAGAAAACTGGCCGATACTACTTTAATCATGTGATCAAAGCAAACATCATCAGTAATGGGATAAACTGAACTCATGCACCACCTGGTAAGATGCAATAAGAACATAGCATCACTTCTTTGATTTTTCCTGTCAAAGATGCATAAACTGAATCTAATCATGAGGAAACATCAGACAAACACAAATTGAGGGACATAAAACTAAAAAACTGACCTGTCATCTCAACAGAGACAAGGACAGAAAAAGCAAGGTAAGACCAAGGAATTATTCCAGACTGAGGGAGATGAAGGGGACCTGATGATTGAATACAGCCAAGAATCTGAACAGGATTCTTTTGTTAAAAAAAATTCATGGGACATTTGGCAAAACGTGGCTGAGGTTTTGTTCAGCCATATTTAGGCCAGGAGCAGAAACCCTGACTTAAAAGCAATCTTGTCTTGATCCTGTCCTGCTTTATCTCCTAGGGGCCTATGATCAGCCGGCCTGGGCCATCTGGACGACTCCGTGGGCCAGGGTGTAGAGCTGGAGGGCTTGGCCATGCCCTGACACCCTTTGTCATGGAAGGAGGAACAGACTCGTTTACCCTCCTCCCATACAAATCCATACCCCTCTCTGCCCGGGGCAGTTATGGTCTTTTCTAGCCTGACCTCCTGCAGCTCAAACACGCCAAATAAATTCTAATAGACCTACTTTTGGTCTCCAGTAACTCGTTCCTCCGGTCGTGCCTAACAGGTTTGAGGACTAGATGTTAGTAATGTAGCGATTTCCTAATTTTGTGGTTATCTTCTGCTTATGTGGGAAAACGTTCCTATCTGTAGAGAATACATACTAAAGAATTAAGGGGACATCAGGTCAAGAACTTACTGAGACATAGTAGGGTTTAAGAAGTCAAAAGATTGTTTCTTTTCCTTTGTACCGTATTTACACAGCTTTTCTGTAAATTTGGGATGTTTCAAAATTTAAAAGAAAACAAAGAAAGAAAAGGAAATATTGCCACCTGGTTAAACCTTGGGTATTTAAATTTTTGTATATCTGAATAGAAATGATCACCCTTCCCATCTGCACCTTTTCTGATTCTCAGTTTGGGTTAGTGGTCTTTCTACCTAAGCACTTTCTAAAGCTGAAACCTTGGGATCATTCTTAATGTCTTTTTCTCTCTTACTCCCATGCCTAAGCATTATCTATGCTGCCTCAAGAATGTCGCTCAATTTTAACCCCTCTTCTCCACCCCCCGATTGCCACTGCCTTGGCTTTCCTTGTTTCTGACGTCACCAACCAGTCTTCCTGCGCCCAGCCTCTCTCGTCTACAAAAGTGAATCTTTTCATGTCATCCCCCTGCTTAGAGACATCCTTTGGCTTGCTAGGGCATTTACAATAAAGTCCAGCATTAGCGAGTGGCTTTCAAAGTCTTTCTTAGTCCTACCCCACCCATAGTCATTTTACCTCTTATCTCCTGATCTTCCTGAAAAACTACAACAGCTGCCCCACCTTCGCAGCCTTCCGCAGACACATGAGTACTGCAAGCTTCCTGAAATTCTGAATTTATGCATGTTGCCCCCACTGCCTACAATTCCTCCTATGCCACCTTTCAAGGAGGGGCCATACCTTTGAAGGCCCACAAACTGAATCTGGCCACCTGAGTATTTTGTCTGGATGACGCAGGTTTGTAAAAGGGAGAATGTGTATACTTAGGTGGCGCCTGCTCTCTGCAGCTCATCATGAAGCCCTCCACATCTGGCAACTTCACACATTCATGTTCGTTTGAGTTGGATCTTTCAACACTCATCTCTCTTGAAGCTTTATATGACTTCTCCCTCATCAAGACTCCATTCATAACCCTAAAATAGCACTTATCACATTGTTTAGAAATTAAGAAGCATGTTGCTCAACTTGGTGAGCTTTGCAGCCGGAGGTGTGAACCTAAATTCTACAGAGGGAAGTATGGACATTCACTAGAAAGTACTAGTTAGGATTCAGATGGGATTTGCTCCTTATTTAGAATACTTCTGAGCTCTGTGGGGGTTTAGAAAGAGTCACCCCAAGATGTGTCTCTGTGGTATGCAGATTGTTTTGAGTTAAAGGCAACTTTAGCCTTGGGCTCAAGAGAAACTTCTGACCTTCCCTAACTACCTAGAAGAACTTGTATTAGGGGCCTTGCCCATAATAAGAGATTATCAGAGATAATCTGTCTTGACCTATCTATAGGGCAGGGCAACTAGTAATTACTAAACGTGCTCTCCCTGTAATGACCTTTGGAAGCCCCAAGCTGCTTGATCATCCCTTGCTCAAAATGTCTCATATACTCATGCTCCCTTTCTCTCTGAACCTCTCCTGCATGTGGGGTCTCTGACTCTCATTCCTATGGTGTTCTCATACATACGTATGTATTAAATTTGGCTATTTTCCCTTGTTAATCTGTGTCATGTATATTTGATTATTAGGATAGCTGAAAGAACCTGGAAGGTAGAGGAAAGTTTCGTCCTTCCCCACAGTTCCAATGGTATAATCTGTGCACTCATTTTCATATAACTCCAGCTTATACCTCTTTTAGAAGGAAATTCCAGGGGGGAAAGTACTCTGAAAGTTTCATCTTCTTTGGGAAAATGGTGATCCTAAAGGTTTGGCTTTGGGTGAATATTCAATCTGATTATGCTTTTTTGATGGGTTTTGAAGCAGAATGTAAGCTTTTTCTTAACTTTAGTGCTGGCTGATTCCATGTCTGTTTTAGGTCTGCAGGTCTTTGGACAGAGAGCAAACAAATGAAGAAGCACTGCCACTATGTATATATGTATATTATTCTAACCCAGCAAGGCAGCAAACATATTTCTGTTATAATAATTTAAAAATCTTTTGGTTATGTGAGTAAACAGCAAACTTTGGCTCAAATAAAAATAAGCAAAAGGATTTGCATGATTCAATACTGTATGAATTTTTTTTTTTTTTTAATTTTGTTTTGGGAATTTAACGATGTTCTCTCACTACACATTTTTAGAGGATTTTACAAATTAAGAAGCACCACAAGCAGATGAACAGAAATAAAGAAACAATAAAAGTACACACCAGGTGGAGTCCCCTGAGAGCATTCATAGTTTCGTTTGCTCCCATCAGAAATTAGAACTCATGAAAGCCAGTTACCACAGGATGGCAAACAGATGCCAGACACATGTGGTTCTCCTTAAGAATGATCTTCTGTGAGGTGTTCTCCGTGCTTCTGACAGTCCTCCCTGTGTGTACAGTTCCCGGATCCCTTAGATGAAAGCATGTGCCTTCAGTCCTTCCTACAGTGGGGAGAAGGGACGTAAGCTAAAAGAGGAAGGGGTGTGAGAAGGTGTGGCTTTTGTATGAATCAGGGAGTGACACTCAGTTCTTCAATCAGATCCCTCGTCTATCTACAGAGAAAACCACAAGTTTCTAAGTCAAATTCTGGGGATCGTCACAGATAGCAAACTTTATTTCTTCAGTTTACTGTTTTTCTATTGGGTAGAGTTGGTAGTAGTGAAAAGTTTCAATTTCTCAAAATCTAGAAAAAGGGTTTGTAAAAATGCAGTATATTATTAGGGATGGTGGTGGTAATACCTACCTATGTTTAAGATGGGACGATCTGTATAGACCTTTTGGTGACAAATGGTTTATCAGCTTGAAAACGTTGAGCTCAAATAAATATAATAAGCCTTGTCTCTCCATTTGGTTCTTTAAAAATACCTGGAAATTGGGGTATCAAATGTAGATATCTCTGCCTAGAAGCACATATTAGGAACCCCTTTAACCTGGAAGCATGGCTGACCAACCTGGCTTCCCTCGTTTATGTTCTATGCTCTCTCTGTTTCTGAGATGCCATCACATACAAGACGCACCGTCATCTAATAGCTTTTCAAGGAGCAAAGAACCTCCTTAGATTTAGTGTGCATATTGATGGTAGGACAAATCCTGGTTTTAGAAAATTTGTAAAGTGGCAGAAGTGCATCTTAGAATTGGGGTAGAAAGATGAATATTTGAAGAGAAACTGTTTTTATCAAATTGATTCGACTAAAAAATGGCATTTATTTTAAGGACATAGAAACATCTCCCATAACCTGGTGGCAGGAAGAACAGGAAGACTTCACAAGGACCAGGTGGTCACCAGGCCCACGACTTCAATTGCTGTGCTGTCTGCTCTCTGCACGTCTTTCTACTTCATCTTTGTGCCATCTCCCCTTTCATCGCTCTTAACTTCTGCTCCCCCATCATTTCAGCTTTGTCCTTTCATGGTGCCAAACTGAGACTCAATTTGATTGTTTCCCTCTTCTTAGACACTTATTTTTACAGTATCCCAGTTACAAAATTCATTAGGAGGAATCTGATTGGTTCAGCTTGGGTTAGGTATTCCCTCTTTGTCCAATCAGGTTTTGCCCACAGTGTGTGTGTGACCTAATAAAAAAACATGAGCACATAGATTCACTTCATCAGGGTATGGGCGGAGCTCAGGTCTCTAAATATGGGAGGGGAGATAATGAATGTCATTGAATGAAAATCATGGACGTGTAGGAAATTTTCCAGATCCATAGATTTTGGAGTTAAACGAAAGGTGGTCATAGGCTTATAAGGGAAAATGACGAAAATAGTTATACCTACTGCGCACTTAACTTGTGCGTGCTGTTTCAAGTTGTGAGAGGCTCCACCATCTAGGTTATAAGCTAGATAGTCTGACGTCTAAAATGTCAGGTATTTAAAGATATAGGACAGTTGCACATACACAATTTGTGTGACAGTATTTACTTAAGATTTTAATTTAATGCAGTAAATACGGTGAAACGGGGGTTCTCTTACTTTGCTTTGAGAGTGCCGATTGTCAGAATCCTTTTAGAAAGCAATTTGGATACGTGTATCAAGAACCCTTAATGCGCTCATGACTTCATTTTGAATTTGGTTTGAGGCTTATTTGAACTGCTTACATAGCTGGTGCTCAATGAAAGCTTGTTGAGAGATTAGTTTATATTTTATTTGCTTTTTACATCATGTCCTTTCCTGCTTTTCTGTTTAACTAGCCGTACTATGTATGGCATATCAAGCTTATGTTTGCATGAATAGAACAACATTTGTGAAAGCGGTACATGCAATTTGTACAACTGGATATAAATTGCATGAAAATGGAGCTTTGTGTTCAAGTTGGCCTGTGAATACAGGTTTATAATGTGAGCTTTAGGAAGTGATGACTGAAGGCAAACTTGGGGGAAGGGCACCGATGAGAGGTTGATGTTTTATTATGTCCATTTTTGAGTGAAATTCCATCTCAGAATTTTCTTGGTCTGGTTCAACTCAACTTCATCTGTAGCCAGAACTCATCACCTTACCTGACACGCAAGAGGCCCGTCTCTTTCCATCAACACTGGCTCTTTGTCAGCAGTTGGAGAGAAGGCTGTGTAGTATGATATTTCTTGAATGTTATAAGCTAAAGAACACCTCCCCTGTCCCACTCATATTTTATGGTATTCTACCTACACCAAGCTGTTCTTACGGAATTTTCACTTACAAAGACTTCCAAGAGTGAAATCACATGTTGTCCCTTCCAGGGCTAGTACAGCTGGAGGTTTTATTTTTTTCTTTCCCAGTTTTATTGAGATATAATTGACACCTAACATTGTATTAGTTTTAAGCGTATGCCATGATAATTTGAAATATGTATATATTGTGGAATGGTCACCACAATAAGTCTAGTTAACATCCATTGTCTCACGTAGTTACAATTTGTTTTTCTTGTGATGAGATCTATTTAAGATCTACTCTCTTTGAAACTTTCAAATATACTATAGAGTATTGCTAACTATAGTCACCATGCTGTACTTTACATCCCCATGATTTATTTATCCTATAACTGCAAATTTGTACTTTTTGATCACCTTCACCCATTTCTCCAATCACCCAACCCTCTCCCCACCACAACCACCAATCTGTCTGCAGGAGGTCTGACAACCTGATGCTGAGTGTCATTTTACAGGATTGCACAAAGGTGGTCTCTGAACCTGAAGAGAATTTGTCATCACACATTCTTGCTGCACACATCAAGATGTCACTCATTTCTTGTTTACTTTAGCACTGTTGGTCCCAAGGTGGCAATGTGGAGTAGTAAGGTCCAAGATTCCTAACTGTAGACAAGCTCAGGTCGACTGCCATCTTTACCTGTGGTTTGTCAGGAACTGGACAAACCTACATCAAAATCCCCATATTTTGAGGGTATGCAGACACATACGTATGCATGCCAACAGCACTTTTATTTGATAGGTTGAATTCAGACATTTTTAACACAATGTGGAAATTCATCACTGAGTACAACTGAGCATTTGACTGTAAAATCACTTAAAATAACTTTAAAAATTCAGTATTAACTGACCTTGGTTTTTATTAAGTTTTGGAGATTCCAATGAAATCTTTAACAACATCTGTCCTGAAAAGTGCCAGCTGCTTTTGGCAGGTTTGCATGATCTAAATGAAAACATCTTATACTAAATGCTGCTGCGAATCTCATGCATGCCCTTTTTTCTCATCAATCTTCCCATACCTGTATGTTTCCCCACAGCAAGTTAGAATGAGTTGTGGGGGTTGATGAGAATTTGTGAGGAGGAGTGAGGAAAAGAAGGCAATGATTTCGTCTATTGGTTTTGAAATGAAAGTTCTAGGTAGGCCCCTGCCAAAAATCACCATAAAAATGGGTTGTTGCAGTTCAATTTATACTCAGTGTTTCAATTGTAATTCTCACTCATTTTCCAGGATTTCCTGCTAACATTTATAGTTTCTAAGAATTAATGGTAGAGTGACAAGATGGCTCATCTGATCTCTAGTGAGTTCTAGGCCTCCATGTGCAGAGTCCGTTCCCCCCAAGGTTAAGGGGTAATTGTAGGCTTATCTCCCCATTCCAGACTCTAGAGTGTTCCGGGAAGCCTTGGCCTTGTGTCCCTTTGGCCATGAGCTCCCACAGAACTGCAGACACATCTGGCTCCTGGGTGGTGATACGAACATTAGCCTGCCAGGATGGCAGGGAGACTTCCTGTTACCCACCTGTTTTTGTTGTCAATTCCTAAGTTCAACAACAAAGGGAAACTTTTGCCCTGTCCCTGGACCACATTCCTTCCTGGAAGTGGGAAAGCTGTTGGCGCTAGTACACACATTCAGAACAAGAGCCGCCTGCTTTCCTTGAGCCATGTGATAACAGGAGGTGTAGAAGGTGACCACAGAGCTTTCCCGGGGAATCACTCTGAGGCACTGAGGCAGATTTGAAATTTAGTCCCTTTCTGTTCACTGTCAGGCAAATAAGAGATATCTAACGCTAATGCCAGATGCACTTGGAAAGTACTCTTAGCCCTACACGAGGCATGAAGAGTTCTAGGGAAATAAGCCGGAATCTCATAGTCAGTAGACCATGTTTTTCAGTCTTGCTAAAGTAAATAGTTTTGGAAAAGGTGACTGTTTTCATTTTTTCATCAAAGGTGAGGTGTTTCAATTTCTTCCTTGTGGTGGATGTCCCAAGAGACTAAGGAAGTGCCAGTGTTCCGCCTGGACAATTTTTAAACATCTGTACTTAATGTCATTGTCACCACGCAAAGTCGTAACAGAGAACATTGGGTTTTTGTCTTAATTGCTTGTTAAGCCACACAAATACTTAAAATTTAAATAAAGATCTATTCATGTATCCAGAGGGATTTTTTTTTGTTTGTTCTCTGTTTATATGTTTAATTGTTTGACTAACCACTTTCCGCATATAAGACTGTATAGATGGATATACAAGTACCTTTTTTTGTATGTGAAAGTATTTAAATTTTAGAATTTTTTAAATTAATGCTTTCCCAAGTCTTATATTTTTTAGCAGCTTTTTCATTTTATGTTTTACTTACAAAGGAAGAACTCAACAAATTTCTGCAAAGCATTTCTTTAACTTGCAATCTGCTGTGATTGTATTTAAAAAATGCTTGTTTACTCATCAGTTAAATGCATTAAATACTATTGTTTCAATGGCCCTGGCGGTGTCAAACTGTTATTTCTGGCATTTCAGTATAAGCGTGAGGTCAAGAAGAATAGAGAACACCAAATAAATTTCTCAGCAGGAATTCCAGCTTCCCTTCTCCTATATATTCATACTTCTGATTTCCAAGAGAAAAAAAAGAAATCTTGTAGGCAGATAAAATTGTCTGAATTTTGTTATCATTTTTGCTCATGGCTTTAAGAACACTAAGTCTATAATATTCTACACCATAGTGGGTAATTTTGTAGAGTAGATGCTGACTATAAATCTGTGTGGCTTATATAGATAGAATAATCCTAAAATGAATTATATTTTAAGTCCTGAACTTATCCTCTCTCTGAATCCTTCCTCATATAATTTTCTATAGGAAAATAAACCACCATGACGTCTCATTTCCAGAGCTCTCATTGACTATTGGTACTTTCCAAACTTTAATGTCCGAGTGTCTTTAAAAATGTTTAATCATTATAATGCATAAAACAATGTAGAGCAGTCTGACATTGTTTGTCTTTGTGTAGTTGAAAAAATGCAAAAACAAATTGTTTGTATAGTGCTGAAAATGGAGGTTGGGATTAAATTGACCTAAGGTTAATGATAGGATGAAGACCAACTGTCAAGTAGCAAGAAAATGCTATAGTCTTGGCAATAATTAATGTTGAACAATGACTGGAGTTCAGGTTATTGTAATGAGAGACGATACGCTGTTCTGACTGTCCAGAGGTCAATGTTACTTGGTTTCCTATGGTTAGGGGTAAATAAGGAGGACTTCCTAGTAAAAACAATGTAACTGAATACAATGAGCCTGCAGTGACCCAAGGTTCATGGGAGACATTGTTAGTATGTATAAAGAAAGAGTTTAAAAAATATGCAGTAACCAATGTTTTATGGAATTTGGCACCTGAATGAGGGGTGGCGTGGAGAGCCTGTGGAACTAGAGAGGTACTATTTATCTAACTGTAGAAAAAAGACCAAAATTACAGTTTCCAGAATCCCATATGTTGACCATTATCCTGTAATTCTAATGAATCTTTTCTTGAAGACTTCATTTTCTCAATGGCACCATTCTTCCCATAATAGATCATCGTAGATCATCGGTTGTCCTTGCTCTGATAATGTATTACGTTAATATATCATTAAAGCAACAGAGGTATTAGCATAATACATTATCAGAACAAAGAACTCTGGTGGTGTTGTATTTCACAAAAGATGGCTCCATCTGGGACAGAACAGGTCCAGAAGCAGAGTCAGTTCAGCAATACAAAAGGCGTGTCCATGGCACATGCTCATTGGCACCTACCATTTGGCTCCAGCTGTAGGTGGTGACCTGAGTGTAATGCACATTTCTATTTCTATTGGACCATTGAGTCTTCATCAAAGTCCTTGGATATGATGTGTCTCATTTCTGAAAAAGAAACAAGAGTGAAATGAAAGACTTCTATGACAGAGGATGGTTTGTAGGTAATGAATCGTATAACTCTGCTTTGTTTCTGGGAAGGCAAGTTCATCTGGGAGTGGCAGACCTATATCACACTGGTCAGGGTGGCATCTGCTGTGGCGTTTGCTGGCACAGAAGGGGCAGCTGCATTTGTTTTTCCTGCCACATCGCTACAAACATCATTTTCTTTCAACACTTTACCAAGTCCTTTTACCTGGGACAGGTGCTTTCAAAATCAAATATTTGATTTATGAGTAAAGAAAACAAATTCTGAAGATGCTCAATGCCCACAGGAAAACAAAAATAGAAAAAAAACGTAGAGAGAGAAAACCAATATACTTCATCTAAGATGGCCCTGTGTTAGTTCTGCCACAACTGGGTCAGAGAAATGGTGCCCACGTAGGAGCACATAGGGAGTACTTCAATTCTTGCTTAGTGCACTCTCAGATGAAGATGGATTGTTCTTTAATGGTCTGTGTACCATCGTCTTCACTTTCTCTACAACTGGTTTAGGAATTCAGGAAATCAGGAGGATAGGACTTGCACGGTATTCAGATCCCATGTGGGTATGCTGACATGTTTACGTGCAAATATGTTTACATTGCCATGTGTTGGGATGATCAATGCTCAATGGCAAAACCCCAATCACGTTATTGCTAGCAGGATGCAGAAATTAGGTTTCTTGTTCACTGCCACCCTTTACAACTACTAGGCTGGACAGGCAAAAAGTCCCAGGAACAGAACAGCATATTTATAGTAACTCAAAGGCAAGCTGGCTAGAAGCTGCGATGGATGGGAAGATTTCCATTAATCAAGGTGTGTGTGAAGAGGAGGGTAACACTTCCGAGGTAGTGACCTCTTCCGTTTGAATGTGCCTGAGGGAAAGGGTTATTCATTTAAATTCTTTCCCTTTCAGATCCTCTCACAGCAGGGAAGTAACCCAGCCCCTCCCTCTCTTCCACTGCTCTGGGAGAAAGCAATAATCACCTCTTAGAGAGAGCCTACAGCAGCAGCCAACACCTTGAGAAACTAGTCCCAATTTAGAGAACTGCAGTCATAAGGGGTTTCTGTTGGCACTTGAAGGAAAGATTTGGGAGTGTCCAGAGGGAAGAGCATATATACTTGCTAATGTGATTTTACAGTAATTGCTGTGATTCTTTGTCACATGACTTTTCCTAGACTTTTGGTAGGAGATGTTTGTTAATCAACTGACCATCTTCTAAGTGGATCGCTTAGATGAACAGATGGATCTATTCCTTAATGGATTGACTATCTCTTAATAGAGTGCCAGAAATCCCAGGAGAGAGAGGCAGAGGGTGAGAAACTGCTGTTTTACTAATTCTAGTTCCTTGCCTGGAAGTTACAGAGCAGCATACATGTAAGTTTTATGCCTGAAAGGGAAAGAACTTTGAGCAAGACTCATTGCAAAATGCTGACAACCTTAAACAGAAGACACAGAAGCAGGCTTGTAAGAAAAGACAATTATCTCCCACGTGAACTTGGGTCCTGCTGTGTGTGTATTTACCAGTGACCTTGCCACTGTCACTTAGTACTGGATGATATGAGAAGTAATTGAGTGCCATTTTTCACATTTCACCAGAATAGACTCAGTACCCACAAGAGGACCGATATAGCCAGTCCTTGAGACACCATAGGTTAACTCATTAATTTTAAATATTTTGTAAAAATTATAAAATGCACCTATCAAAAGCCTAGAAGCATATATCCATCAATTAAAAATTAAACAATCAAGACGAAACAACACACACACACACACACACACACTACCTATTACTATGAATAAAACACACACACACACACACACACACACACAAACACACACACACACACCACTTATTACTATGAATAAGCTATCAACAGGAGACCAAGAAAAGACAAATAACTTACATCAGGCCCCCAAGTAATATACATTTATCAGCCACGTAAATGCTTTTTGACATTTAAGAGCCTGTTTCTATGTGGCCCTAGACCAAGAGAGATTTACACATACATACTGTTTGCATTCTCAAAGCTTCTCATCTAAGAAAGACAACTGAGGAAAGGCCACTGAGGGCTCTTTGCCACTCTTGCTATACTAATAGAAAGTTATTTTTTAAATGTAATGAATTAATATGGGTGTCTTTTGGAGGGTTTTCTTCTATCACAATCTGAATTTGGAAGAGAGATGCATTAGAAGGCTCACGTCATATTATCCAGTGACTGGCAGATATTTCTGAGGATAGTTCAAATTGTTTCCAACCTCCTAGGGCAATTTGGCAATGCATACTTGAAGTTTTTCATTCCCTTTAGCCCAGAAATTCTACTTACAGGAATTTATTTTAAAGAAATAGTCATGGAGATTGCAAAAATTTAGCAACAATAATATTCATTTCCGCATTGTTCACATCAGCCTAAATTTGTAAATGGTCTACATTTTCAGAAATAATAGTATTATTTCAATCTGCTATGAAACAGTCATACAGTGGCAGCCAATCAAGTTCCTACCAGGATAATGTGGGATAGTTAAAGACATTTAAAGGTAAAAAAGAAGTATGCTGCAGAACAATATTATTGATTCATTCCTTTTTGGTTAAAAAAAAATTACACACACATACATACGTACTCTTATTTCCCTGTTCATGTAGATAGCAGATGACTGCAAGGAAACACCTCCAAATAATATAATGAATATCTCTGAGTGATAAATTAGGGGTGATTTAAATTTAATTTTTGCTTGATTGTATTACCTTCATTTCTAAATTGAACTATTTAAAGCTAATAAAAATGTACTCAGGTAGGTGAAAACAAGGATCAGCATGACTGGGGGTGGGAGTGGCAGAGATAAAGTTGGACATGTAGATAGAAGCCAGAAGTCTTGAAAGCTAAGAAACAAGACATTTTCTCCATCTATGGTGCATGTTATTGAAGCTACATGGAATCGAACTAGTCATATATAAAACATGTACAGTCTCACTTTATGTTCAAAATTAAAGATTATTTAAATCCCCTCTGCCCCCAATTAAAAAACCTTCGTCAAGAATCCCACATGGTCAGAGCAGGCAGGTTGAGTGTTGGGGAACCTGTGTTTGCTCTGTGGTCACAGGGCAGCACCCCTTTTTAGCCGCCACCATCCTTTGTGAGTAGCTGGGGAACCACCTCTGTTTTCCTGCGTGGGAATGTCTCTGAGAGACCTGATGGCTTCTCCTCTGTTGTTTGAACATTTGCTGCCATTATGATTTAAAATCTTCTTTCTATTCTCTCTATAATGCTGGAACAAGGTCGCCTAAGAGTTCATTAAGTGGTCGAGCTGTAAAACACTCACGAAAGTCGGGGGCTTTGGAATAGAACTTGAGATGTGCTCAGTCTCTATCAGAAGGCCGAGCAACCACTGTGATCTCTCTACTGTTAATTTAAGAGAGAGCACTTCAAAATATTAGCCAAAATACAGGGAAAATACTAGGCAGTCTTAAAGCAAATATACATTACAATGTTTGCAGATTTATGCACTCTGAGATTGCATTCCCCCTCCCGCACACACTTCATATTCAGTCCTCTGGGAAAAGCAGGCTTGAATTATGTAAGTTTTGAATTATGTGAGGTCTCCAGGAATACATTCTTTGCATAAAATGTCACTCTCTTGCATTGGGGGATGGGATAGGGTGTGGGTGGTGGTGGCAGAATGGGGGAAGAGGAGGTGTTGAAAAGAGGACTACATGAATATAGGGTTTTAGGAGCCTACTTAGGCTTCTCCTCAGCCAGGAGGGTGAATTGGATGGAAGAGGAGATGGGCCCTGGGAGACACGTGGAAAGGGGCAAGAAGGAATTCAAAGGGGCTTTGCATGGATCATGCGGCTTAACTTTCACAACCTGCAAGACATTATTTCTTCTTGACAAGAGGAAAAAAAAATCGAGACCCCCCAAAGAGGCTTGCATGGAAGGCTCTTATTTATTTATCAATATGGTTTTCAGTCTTTTCATTGTTCCACAATGAAAATTTTAATTATAAAAGTAACGCATGCTTTTAAAAAAAGTTCAAATAATGAGGAAGTATTTAAAATAGAAAGTGGAAGTTTCTCAAGCAACAAATTCCCTGCCTCCTAGCATGGACTCCTGCTCCCCAGAAAGAACCACTCTTAATCATTTTTACACATATTAAAGAATTATTCTATACCTACTCTTCTGAAACTTGCTTCCCTTCACCCCATTCAATCATATGTTGTGGACACTGACACATAAACCACCTTATCCTTTTTTTTTTTTTTAATTAATAAATCTTATTTTTTAGAGGAGTTTTCGTTTCACAGCAAAATTGAGCAGAAAATACAAAGAGTTCCCATATAGCCCCTGTCAGGCATATGACTCAACCAGGACAATCTAAGTTCTGTCCTGGGAGTTTTTGAGTAAATAGAGAAAGGGAGTTCTGTAAATGCAGCCCCAGAACCGCCAGCAGGTATGTCTTCTGTGTGAAAAATCCTGTCTGGTACTTACGGTTTATGGTACTACATGTAAGGAGCTCGGAAGGCGCCACTCTAACGACAGGTAAAAGCTGAACAAACTGAAAAACTAACAACTCTTCTTGGATCCCTAAGAGAGGGGAGGACCCAGGACAAACCATTGCCCCAAGACTGGAGAGGCAGGCAAGAAAATACTGGGAGTGGCAGCTATGTGGAATAGAGAGTTACCAGCAAGCCTCAGTGGAAACCAGTGCTGGGGTTGGAAAACCTGAACTGTAATTGATAAATTGCTCGAAGCTCACAACTCTGGATAACTCTGAGAGTCAAAAATGCCAGGGGATGCAGTCATAGAGGGACCCCTAGGAGTTGGGCCAGATCCCCAAAGTAAATATCAAAGAAAAATCCTCTCAAAGAGAGGGGAAAAAGGAATGATTTTTGAAATATGCCAGAGTACTCTGTTGTTTTTTTTTTAATTATTCTTATTAAATTTATTGGGATAATAAGATTATATAAATTTCAAGTGTACAGTTCTATAATATATCATCTGTCATATGTTGCATTGTGTGCTCACCACTTAAAGTCTAGTCTCCTTCTGTCACCATATATTTGACTCCCTTTACTCTCTTCAACTTCCTCCCACCCCCTTTTCCCTCTGGTAACTACCATACTATTGTCTATGTCTATGAGGGTTTTCTTGTTTTGTTTGCTCGTTTGTTGCTTTCTGTTTTGTATCCCACATATGAGTGAAATTATATGCTTCTTGTTCTTTTTCATCTAACTTATTTCCCTTAGCAGGATACTTTCAAGATATTACTCAGACATAAGACAACTTGAAATACTGCCATCTGCAACAACATGGATGGATCTCGAGAACACGTTTTTGTTTTTGAATTTTATAAGAGTTTATTTAAGCCAAAATTGATGACAATTGCCAGGAAGCAAGATCTCAAATGCTCCAGCACTCCGTTCTTAACACAACCTGCCCAGGATTGACTGGTTATCCAGAGTCTAATTGGCTGGGGTATTATCAGGCGCGCTAACCAACCTGAGGGAGAGGAATATCTTAATGTATCCCACTCAGCCATCCTGACACACCTAAGAAGGGGTGGAGAAAAAAACTGAGAAATACTGGTGAAGTTCACAGTCCACAGGCACAGGCTCACTAAAGACTGAGACCTAAGCACAGGACTACGGACTGCTTCTATGTATCTCTCCATATTTAAAGTGGGTTTCTTATAAACCATATATAATTGGGTCTTGCTTTTTGATCTGCTTTGACAATTTCTGTCTTTTTTAATTGGTGTATTTAGATCACTGACATTCAAAGTAATTATTTATAAAGTTGGATTAATATTTACCATATTGTTATTGTTTTCTAGTAGTTGCCCTGTTCTTTGTTCCTATTTTTGTTTTCCACACCTTTTCTGCCTTTTTTCGTTTTGTTTATTTATTTATTTGTTTCTTTTAATAATATTTTTTATTTTTATTTATTACAGGTGACATACAACATTATATTAATTTCAGGTGTACAACAAAGTGATTAGACATTTATATAACTTACAAAGCAATCACCCCAATAAATCTTGCCCCCATCTTGCACTATACATAGTTATTTATTGGCTATATTCCTTATTCTATACTTTACATCCCCCTGACAATTTTATAACTACCAATTTGTACTTCTTAATCCCTTCCCCTTTTTTACCCAGCCCTCCAACCCCCCTCCCTCCTGGCAAACATCAAAATGTTCTCTGTATCTGTGAGTTTGTTTTTGTTTTGTTTGTTCATTTATTTTGTTCTTTCAATCCCACATATAAGTGAAATCATATGGCATTTGTCTTTCTCTGTCTGACTTACTCTACTCAGCACAATACCCTATAGGTCTACCCATGTTTTTGCAGATGGCAAGATTTCATTCTTTTTTATGGCTAAGTAATATTCCATTGTATATATGTACCACCTCCTCTTTATCCATTCATCCATTGATAGACACCCAGGTTACGTCCATATCTTGGCTACTGTAAATAATATTGCAATGAACATATGGTGTACATGTCCCTTCAACATAGTGTTTTGGGTTTATTTGGATAAATACCCAGAAATGGAATTACTGGGTCTTCTTTGTCTCTTGTTATAGCCTTTGATTTTAAAGTCTATTTTGTCTGGTGTAAGTATTGCTACCCTAGCTTTTTTCATTTCTTTTTTAATGAAATATTTTTTTCCATCCCTTTACTTTCAGTCTGCGTGTGTGTGTCCTTTGATCTGAAGTGAGTCTCTTGTAGGCAGCATATGTGTCTTGTTTTCTTATCCATTCAGCCATCCTATGTCTTGAGTAGAGTATTTATCCATTTACATTTAAAGTAATTATTGATAGATATGTTGGCATTTTATTCATATTTATGTTCTTTTTTTTTTCTTAAAGAAGTCCCTTTAACATTTCTTATACTGGTGTGGTGGTGATGAACTCCTTTAGCTTTTTCTTGTCTGTCCTTTGATTCTAAATGATAGCTTTGTTGGGTATAGTCATCTCGGTTATAGGTCCTTACTTTTCATCACTTTGATTGTTTCATGCTAATTCCTCTGGCCTGCAAAGTTTCTGCAGAGATATAAGCTGATAGTCTTAAGGAAGCTCCCTTGTAGGTAACTAACTGATTTTTTTTTATTTGGCTGCTTTTAAAATTTTCTCTTTGTCTTTAACATTTGCCTATTTTAATTATGATGTGTCCTGGTGGGGACCTCTTTGGTTTCATCTTGTTTGGGACATTCTGTGCTTACTGAGCTTGTATGTTTATTTCCTTCACCAGACTAGGTAAGTTTCCTCTAATTTCCTCAAATAGGTTTTTTAGTTCCTTGCTCTCTCTCTCTTCTCCTTCTAGTACCCCTATAATGCAAATGTTGGTATGCTTGATATTGCCCCAAAGGCCCCTTAAACTGTCTTCATTATTTTTTGGATTCTTTTTTTCTTTTTGCTGTTCAAATTGGGTATTTTCTGCTACTCTACCTTCCAAATCATCGATTCTATCCTCTGCTTCACTCAATCTGTTGATTCCCTTTTATGTATTCTTCATTTCAGTTATTGTATTCTTCATTTCTGATTGGTTCTTTTTTATGTTTTCTATCTCTATTTTTGTTTTCTATCTTTTTGTTAAAGTTCTCCCTGAGATCACTGAGCATCCTTATAACCAGTGTTTTGAACTCTGTGTCTGGTAGATTGCTTGTCTCCATTTTTGTTTAGTTCTTTTTCTGGAACTTTGTTCTGTTCTTTCATTTGGGGCATATTTTTTTGTCTCCCCATTTTGGCTGCCTCTCTGTGGTTGTTTCTATGTATTAGGTAGGACTGTGTCGTGCGGAGTCTCCTGCAGGGTCTCAGCTCCCGCTCCCCACATAAGAATGCAGGATATGGTGAGGCCAAAAAGGAACACCTATGGAGCCATAGATGGGGGAGTCATACCACTATATTCTCACTGGCGGCTGGGTTGGAGACACAGGAAGCAGGAGCCACACTGTCTGCAAACTACTGTCCACTTCTCCGCAATCTGCAACCCGCACTCTGCCATGCTAACTGCAATCTGCACTTGCCAGCTGAGCCACCATCTTCTTGCTAGCCCCCTTTTTCTGCCAGCGTAACCACAGCAGTTATGTTAGTGGCCAATGGCTCACTGGTTACAGCTGACGGCCAATTAGCCACAGATGATGGCCATCCAATCACAGTTGATGGCCATTTACTACCTGAGCCAGCACCTTTCTATGTGAGGCCGAGAGCCTGGAAACTGCTCTCTGGGGCTCTGTCCCCACAGACTGCTATATTTCCCAATCTTAGTAGAGTGGCCTTATGTAGTAAGTGTGCTGTGGGGCCCAGTAGCATAGTCTCCCTGGGCACTTGAGCTGCATGCTCTAGGTACGTCCCATGTGTGGATTGTATATGCCCTATTGTAGTTGAGCCTTCTCTGCTGTTTCAGTGGGAGTTGAGCCTTCTCTGCACATCAGTGGGAGTGATTGAGCCTTGGACTAATTGGTTGTGAAAATTGGCTGTGACTACAGTGGAGGAGCTGTTGTGCAGGGGCTGACCCTATGGAGCAGGATTCACTTTACTAGGGCTCTGGTGCCTGTTCAGTCTGCCCTTTGGGTGTGTCATTTGTGGAGGTGTTTGGGTGGTGCTCTGGTTTGGTTTGAAGGAGACCACTGGATGTATTCATTTTGGGATCTCTTGGGAGGGGCTCTGTTGAAAGCCAAGATTAACTGTTGCCTGCACCCTGCCTAGAGCCACTTTGTATGAGCTACAAAGTGACCTGTAGATGGTTGACAATTATGCTGGGCTTGGAGGTGCCTGGGAGAGGCTAAGCTGCAAACTGAGGCCAGCTGCAGCTAGTGCCAGGCTTGGTGCTTCTTAGCAAGAGGTATGGGGCATGCTGAAGCCAGATGCTGCTTGTTTGGAGTTTCTGAACCTTTGAGAGATTTAAGGAATATCTGCAGCATGATCCAAGACAGGCTGTTTGTATTGAAAAGCCACTGGAAGCCGCTTGGGTGGGCCCACAAGTTGAGTGGACCTGCAAGTCTTGTGGGGCGAGGTCTCAGGGAATCACCAGGGTAGGGCAACAAGTGTTAGCCAGTTTGATGGAGACCCAGATATGCCAGCCAACTGTGTCTGCTGCTGGGTCAGAGGAGGGTTCAACAATGAAAGAATGGCTCCTGCCAGCAATTCTATCTGGGAGAAAGCTGCCCCTCCAGCACTCACACGAAGCCAGAAAATTCAGTTCCTTCCTGGACATCTCTGGCACCTTTGAAGCTGCTGCCCCAGTGTTGGAGCTCAGAACAAGTGAGTCTGTCAACGAGCAAATCCGTGTGCAGGAACTTTAAGAAGAATGGCTTGCCTCCAGCTGCCCTCTGTCTCACTCAACCACAATTTCTGCACTTTTTCACAGCCAGAACTTGTGAGGACTTCTCTTCATGGTACTGGAACCCTGGGCTGGGGACCCTGGTGCGGGGCTGGGACCCCTTACTCCTCAAGGGGTAGCTCCTTAGCTGAGATATTTATTCCTCCTGAATTTTAACCAACACACCTGGGTGTGGGACCAGCCTGTTATACGTCTCTGCCCCTCTCATCAGTTTCAAAGTAGCTTCTTCCGTATATCCTTAGTTTTAAAACTTGTGTTCAGTTAGACTTCAGGTGATTCTCAATGATGGTTGTTCTGTAGTTGTCATGCAGGGTGTCAGGCGGGGTCTGTGGTCCTGCTCCCCACATAAGAACGCAGGATATGGTGAGGCTGAAAAGGAACACCAATGGAGCCATAGATAGGGGAGTCATACCACTATAGTCTCACTGGCAGCTGGGTTGGAGACACAGGAAGCAGGAGCCACACTGTCCACAACCCACCATCCGTTTGTCTCTGCCAAACAATTTCACTTGCTAACAATCCGCTTCTCTGCAATCTGCAATCCACACTCCATTGCTTGCCAGCTGAGCCACCATCTTCTTGCTAGCCCCCTTTTTCTGCTAGCATAGCCACAACAGTTATATTAGTGGCCAATGGCTCACTGGTTACAGCTGATGGCCAATTAGCCACAGATGATGGCCATCCAATCACAGTTGATGGCCATTTACTACCTGACCCAGCACCTTTCCACGTGAGGCCGAGAGCCTGGAAACTGAACTCCTGGCTCTGTCCCCACAGTAGTTTAGTTGTAATTTTGATGTGGTCATGAGAGGAGGCAAGCACAGTGTTTACCTACTCTGACATCTTGATGAGAAGCTGCCTTTTGTGGTTATAATTGAGCATTTTATATAATTTCCTTTCTCTCCTTTCTTAGCATATTAATTGTACTTTTTAAAAAACTTTTTTTAGTGGTTGCCCTAGAATTTGCAACAAACATTACAACTAATCCAATTCCACTTTCAAATAACATTATACCACTTCACAAATGTATAGATACTTTATAATAACAAAATAATTCTAATTTTTCCCTCATGTCCCTTGTATTATTTCTGTCATTTGTTTCACTTATATACAAGCATAAGTAAGCACATATCTATAATAAACATATACATAAGACATATACTTAAGCGTGTGTAGTCAAATACATTGTTGCTATTACTATTTTGAATGAACTGTTTTCTGTTAGATCAATTAAAAATAAGAAAAATAATTTCACTTATTCCTTCTCTGACTCTCTTCCTTTCTTTATGTATATCCAAGTTTCTGACCTATGTCATTTTCTTTCTGTCTGAAAAACTTTTAACATTTATTGCAAGGGAGGTCCACTTGCAATAAATTCTCTTAATTTTTATTTGTCTGAAAAAGTTCTCATTTCTCCCTAACTTTTGAAGGATAATTTTTCATGATAAGGAATTCTAGGTTGGTAGAGTTTTCCCTCAACTCTTCAAATATTTCACTCAACTCCTTTACTCTTTGCATGACTTCTAGGAGAAGTTGGGTATAATTCTTATCTCTGCTTCTATAGGTAAGGTGTTTTTTCCTCTGACTTCTTTCAAGATTCTTTATCTTTGATTTTTTGAAGTTTGAATGTGACTTGCCTAGGTGTAGTTTGTTGTTTTTCCATATGTTTTCTTGGCATTCTCTGAGGATCCTGGATCTGTGGCTTGGTGTTTGATATTAATTTTGGGGGAATTCTCAGTCATTACTGCTGCAAATATTGCTTCCTTTCATTTCTCTCTTTCTTTTCCACCTGGTATTCCCACCACACGTATGTTACATCTTTTGTAGTTGTCCCACAGTACTTGAATAGTGTGTTCTTTGTTTTTTCTCAGTCTTTTTTTTCTCTTGCTTTTCAGTTTTGAAAGTTTCTATATCATATCAAGCCCAGAGATTGTTTCCTCAGTCATGTCTGGTCTCCTCTTAATGAGCCCATCAAAGGCATTCTTCATTTCCATTACAAAATGTATCTCTATCATTCCTCTTTTATTCTTTATTAGAATTTCCATATTTTGGGGAAAGTTTTTGCTTTCTAATAAAAGGAACAAGCACAAGAGGAGAGCTGCTACGGTTGCCTCTTCCTCTTTCTTCCTGTCTTGAACATAGATGGACCCAATGCTGGAGCTATTAAAGTCATCTTGAGGAAACAAGCATGAAGGAAGCAGAGCAGATTGACCGAAATAGCCTGGGATCTTAATGGCAACAAGGAGATCCTGAATTAGAATCAATAACCACACACTTATGAGTTTCATATATATATTCACACATATATATATATACACATATACATATATGTTAGACTCCTATTTGTTTAAATTAAGGGTTGACCGATTATGGTCCTGGATCTGGTTGCTTATTTTTTTTCTATTATTTGCAGCCAAAACATTCTTAATTGAAATGTGACTGAAGGATCTACTCTTCTGGAATCTTCCCTCCACTCCTTCATGTATATTCGTAAATTATTTTATTGCACTGAACTGATCCCACAGAGTTAGAATACCTGCTTTCTCTCCTCTCCTCTAGGCTTTGAGCTTGTAGAGGGGAAGATCTATGTGTTATTCATCGCAAATATTTAACACCATCCCAGCCTCATGCTCAGTTCTCAGAAAAAAAATGATAGTTGAATGAAGGAATGACATCACCCTCTCACCCCCCCCCACCCCCCATCCTGTGCAGGACACGGAGGGTTGTCTCCCAACAGCAATGTCATTCTGTGGCTGTGGTGTTCTTTCTAACCTGCGAAATGCCTAGCATGTTCACTCTGTCTTCTCCTTCATTCCCAAAGCTCCATGACCGTCAGGCTGTTGTGTACAGCCACTTATAGTGAGAGTTTGAGGGTAATGGATGAAGGTTTTAGCACAGCTCAGAACAGGAGCCAATTTAAAATGAAGTTCAATATCGGACATTACTGGCTAAAGTTCTTCTGTGACCTGTACCATGGGGATCTCACTTTGGTTGTCTTTCATTTCTCTCTCTCTTTGTCCCTCCCTTCCTCCCTCCTTCCCTCCCTGCCTCCTTCCCTCTCTCCCTTTCTCTCTCTTGCCTTACAGACCTCCTATTATTTTTCCCTCCTTCCCCCATTCTAGAGCTTGTTACCTGTATTTCCCCTCCTCATTGCATAAATGTTAACCAATTTAACTCTCAAGGGCTTTGCAATGTACTAGATTTACTTTTGAGTGTCAATGGTATCTTGCCCAACAAAAGTGCCTTCTATCTCTGATGACACTTGGCAAAAGCTTTGAAGTTCATATTTCCTCTACTTCTATGATCGATTTCTTTGGCAGAGTTTACTACATACACCCTATGATCTGTGCATTAGAGATGGCATGTAGGTGGAGTGGTTCTTATTCTTGCTATAGATGGGGGAAAAATGAGATTTATCCTAGAAAAGACAAAACAAAGAAACAATTTAATAGACTTCAAATAAAAATGTTATTCGTATCTTGAGAGAGGAGAGTGGTAGCTCTGTTAATCCTAAATTTATGAACAATATAGAAATGCATGTTTGCATAGTTGACTTAACTAATTTCATAATGAGTTTGCACTGACCTGCTTTTTTGAGAATATATGAGCTGAGTCAGAATAGAAGATGGTGCTATGGTAGTGTGTAGAATGGCAGTGGGAACTTAACCTAAGATTTTAAAAACTAATGCCACAAAGTGGATAATAAAGAGCTAACTATCCACGAAGAGGTATTATATAACCATTCTTCAACCCCAGGAAAGACAGAAGTGGGATGAAGGAGGAGGGGAGGAGAGGAGTAAGAAGGCAGTGGGGATGAGTGGCTGTTCATACATTTATGCTTGTGGTGCGAAACTTTTCTGCTGTCTCTTGTGAGTGTCTTTCCTGTGCCTTCAAACGAGCCACAAAGTTTTTCCAAGATAATTTGTGACTATCTTAGTTCCCTCTGCTGAAACTATGTATCCAGAAGCTGGTGGCACAGTTTAGACATATATGGCCTACTTCAGCCCAAGCCAGTGTTCCTGGAATAGCTTCCACTGAGCTCTGAGTACTAAACAGAGACCAAGTTACCATTACCTCGTCCCCTATGTTTTTGTCCAGAGGATGATATGGAGTGAACACACGACTGGAGGAAGAAGAAAAGGAAGACCTTCTGCTGCCTTACAAGAAGAGCAATGATAAAAATCCCAAGTTACAGAGCCACCCGGACCCTGTTCTGTGCAACATACAGTTTGCTGTGACCCCATGTGTCTGCCTGGTTGAAGAATGAGTGATCCAGGGTATATCCAAAGTTTAGCTTAGCATGGGTCTACCCCATCCCAAACCACAGGATTTATAGATTCTATAAAGGCTAAAGAGATAAAATGAAGGTCGCCTTGAGTGAAGGGAGGCAAGGGGATTAGATAGGTGGGTTGAGAGGAGGGAATGTGGGCACCACATGCTGCATTGTGATAAAGGCTATGGTCAAGGTCCTAGCTTTGGTTAAAGGTGGTAGACTCCCAGGTGCTTATGATGCTATTAAAAAGAATTGGTTAGCCAAATCAGCAAACGCAGATTATGTGTGAGCCTGTAATGATGAGAGTGGGTCATGCATCAAAAGTTATGATCAATCCAATGCTGACATCCCAAGAATGAAAGGGAAAAAAGAGTGACAATGTTTCTCTCCATGGCACTGTTGAATTCTTGACCCATATTTAAAAATTCCAAAGCACTGAAAGGACATTAGGAGTGAAGGAAGCACTGGATTGGGTAGGTGACCTTCTCCATGAGTCCTATGGATATGTGTATAATGCAACCTCATTTAATCCTCACAGAGTGTCCATGAATGTGGTTTTACATCCATTTCACAGATGGGAGAACTGAGGCTTGAGAGATTAGATGGTGTGCTCAAGGTCGCAGAGTTAGGAAATGGGGTCATCCGATTGGTAACCTGAGTCTGACTCTCAGACCCTGAGCTCTCCCTCTGCTGTACTAGGCAGTGGGCCAGTGTGCCCACGCAGACTAAGTGCTAGCCGGACAGCAGAGCCATCACTCTGCCCCTTTGGGTCCCAGCCATGTTTGTACTTTTATAATGACCCTTTAAGAGGGTGAAGCATAACAATAATAGTAATCCTGCTCCACACAGGGGACAGGCTTAACATGCCATATCCCAGAAATCTTTGTTTTCAGTTATCAAGATGCTTTTCCTAGGAACCAAGTGTTACATGTTTCTAATATTAAACAATGTTAAAACCATGCTACCTTATCATCTGTGAACCAAAACATCATAAACAACAATAACAGCAAAGCCCCACAGTTGGCATAAGGCACTCTCAGGACTTATAAGAAGAAAAAAATAGTGACAAACAATGCTGGGTACCCAACACAAGGTCAGGTGACCTCTCTGTGCAGGACGCCCAATGATGTCCTTTAAAATCACCAGGCTTGAACCATTATTGGATTTTGCAATCAATTTAACAAGTCTTAGCCAGTATTTAAAAAGAAAAAAGTATAGAATAGGAAGTAGAATTAATTTATGTAGTGAGAATAAATCCTGTTTTATATGGCTTTTGTCTCCGTCATATAAGGTGTGTGTGTGTCTGCACGTGTCGGCATGTGCATGTGTATGTGCACTGAGTTGTGGACTTCTTACTGTGGGTAGTGGTCGGAGAAGCTCGGAAGCCCTTCTGCATGATCCCACAGAACGTCAGTGAAAACCTCTGAGGTGATAATGAAAAGGTAGCCTGGGGTAGGCGTATAGGAAGGCGAATAACATTCATAGCCACAGCCCCTCCCCCCGTCCACCCATGGCCTGGGATACTGGATGTCCTTGGCCAACGTGCCTTTTCCGCCTGGGGTGTTCTTCGATGGAGCCCGTGAGCATATCCTGGGACCCAGGAAGGCAGGGTAAGTCAGATTTGTTCACTGCCCTTACTTAGCGCTGGGCTTAGCAGACTCTCAAAATGGGAATGGAATTTCTGAATTTGTTCCCTCCTTTCCTTCTGCCATGGTATCCAACACTAGTTGAAATTGACTGTTATTCCTCAAGCTGAATATCCTCAGTCAGTTTACCACGCCCAACTTGGTGACTTTGCACATCTCTCTACTCCATACGATAAGTATCGATTTGGTTGTGTAGCTCTTGGAGGACAATCTTATTTTCCTTCATTCCTGATACCAAGTTCTTTAGGGGACACTTTCCAATAGCTGTCAAGTGATCACCATCTCATTCCCATGCTACAGTCACTTAAGAGCAGAATCAAAGTTAGGTAAGATCCAAGGTCACAGGGAAAAAAATGTTATTGGATGTACTTCTTGACCCACCCCTATTAGACATTAGTGTTTCATAGAACTCATCAGAGAAATCCAGGTCTTCCAAAAATTCCTCATCTATTTCCACGTCCCACAGCATCATCTTGCCCAAGAGAGGAAAGTGTTTCTAATTTACACGTGGTAAAGGGCACCTTCGGAAGACTTCCTCTGGGGCCCAGAATTTAATCTTAACACTGGGTTAATACTTTTATTTGGGTAGCTCCTGAATCCAAATAAGGGTGGGATACTTCCTCCACTGTCACTTTCTTAATTGCTGTGAAAAGTGGCTCTGGTGGGGTTGCTGCAGAAACCCAGTGAAGTTAGATGCTGCTGCTTGAAAACAGACACCCAGTTCCACCCACTCCAGCCTCGAGCCATTAGATCTGGTCCCCAAGGAACTCAGCAGGGCAAGGCTGATTTCTCTTTGCCTTTTTCTTCCACTCTCATTCTTCCAGTGCTTCCATTGCCTTCCCACAACTAACCCTGGCTTTTCCCTTCTTTTTCTCCTCTCTTTTCATGTTCTCTAAAGACAGGCTAACTTTCAAAGCATTTGTTTTCTCACTCCAACCACATTCCCTCAGCTACTCAAGTGTACAAAGTTCACCCTCCAGCTAAGAAGACAGTGCAACTTTCACACTTGAAAATGTAGGCCGGGAAGCCAGACTGAATGCCAGCTGCCTGGGAGAGTTATTTCATCTCTGGTTACCTTAGTTTCCACATCTGTAAAATGGGGGCAATGCTAATAGCCCTTACCCCATGGGGTTATTATGAGAATTAAAGGAGTGAATACATGTAAAGTGCTCAGAAATGTTCCTTAACACATGCAAGAGTGTTTGTTGGGGGAGAGAAAGAAATAACCCAAACATATCACAGGTGGGTAAGATTGAATAGGAAAGTAAAACTGGTCCTTAGAACACAGATCACATTCCACACTCTGTTCCTTTGAGGATGGGAGCTTGGCTGCATTTGCGTTTCTTCTAGAATACCCATTTATGCAACCCTGTACTGTTCTTTTAATGTAAGTTAAACTTGGTTCAGAAGTATCTGTTCATTTTCTTGTTTTTATTTGCTCAGATTTGCTACCATTTTTTCTCTTTGCAGGGTAAAAAATCTGGTCCCTTTTGTGAAGAGATATCTCTGGCCAGTTTTTAAATAGTGTTTATATTAATGACTATTTGTTTATGACCATGAAATATGTAAGCTAAGTGATTACCCTTGCGTTATATGATTCAGGTCCCAAGGTATGGGGAGAAAAATGCCAGAACAGCATGGAGCAGAAAAAAGTAAACATCACTAACCTACCAGTAAAATCCCCCCTCCCATATTCACTCTTTAATTACAGAACTGTATTTATGTACACATTTAGATAATTACATGTTTATACATCTCGTCTCCCTTAGATCATAAGCTAGTGTTTGTTCCATATTATGTATTCTTGGTGCTCAGACCAGTGCTGTACTTACCTATGGGTGAATAAGTACAATTTGCTGGCAAACTGAAGTTGTTTATGCAAATCAATGTAAATATACCATATCTTAAGCTAGTTTTATAAATATAGAGTCTGTCATATTTATGAGTTTTAAACGACAAAAATTGAAGGAAAGAATTAAAGAAAATGAGAGTGGTTTGCATTTTTCTAATTACATTTTTTACAGAAAGATCTGACAGGCCATTTTAATCATACTTTCACTTTCATTTGCACATGGAAGGGATAGATATACATCTATATGCACACACATGTGACATATATATACAAGGTATGTATTTGTGTGAGGTATAAATGGATATGTATACATACATGTACATACACTCACACACACACACACAAACTCACACAGACACACACACACACCATCCCTACCTAATGTGTGAATTAAAATATTAAGTTAGTTTGTCAATAGGAGAAAATCAAGTATAGCCAAAATTACTTTAGAAAATTACATGTATCACTTTGGGTTCCATGCTTAGAATCTTAAAAACTAAGGTTTATCTTCTTTTGTTTCTATTTACATCCTGTCTGTGGCCTTGCTCTCTTTGAAACACTGGAATCTAGAGTCTATTTTGAAAGGGAGGTTCAAGTAAGGGGTAAAAAAAATATTTTTCCCTTTTTTGTGTACTGACATTTATGAAAACTAAATGATTTCATAATTTATTCATATTGATTCATTTTTTATTTTTCAATTACAGTTGAAATTCAGTATTATATCAATTTCAGGTGTACGGCATAGTGGTTAGACATTTATGTAACCTATGAAGTGATCCCCCCAATAAGCATAGTGCCCATCTGACACTATACATAGTTATTACAATATTATTGACTATATTCTCTACACTGTATTTTACATCCCTGTGACTGTTTTAATAACTGGCAATTTGTACTTCTTAATCCCTTCACCTTTTTCATCCAGTTCTTCAACCCCTTTCCCATCTGCAAGCATCAGTTTGTTCTCTGTATCTAAGAGTTTGTTTGTTTGTTTTGTTTTGTAGATCCCACATATAAGTGAAATCATATGGTATTTGTTTTTCTCTGTCTGACTGATTTCACTCAGCATAATATCCTCTAGGTCTATGTTGTTGCAAATGGTAAGGTTTCATTCTTATTTATAGCTGAGTAATATTCCATTCTATATACCAACCTTTCTTAATCCAATCATCTATCGATGGACACTTAAGTTGCTCCCATATCCTGGCTACTGTAAATAATGCTGCAATGAACATTGGGATGCATATATCTTTTTGAATTTGTGTTTTGGATTTCTTCAGGTAAATACCCAGAAGTGGGATTGCTGGGTCATATGATAGTTCTATTTTTAACTTTTTGGGGAACTTCCATACTGGAAAACTAAATGCTTTTAAATGCAACTTCACAGTATAGGTATATGTGTGTGTGCATGTGTGTAAATATATGTATGTGTATGTATGGCATATCATAAAGGCTTTTGTTTTTATTATTTTTTGTAACTCTTACAACAAACCTGTCAAACAATGTTTCCATTTATAGAACAGGAAACTAAGAATTTTGAAAGGATTTGCTCGGATGGTAGGTGGTAGAGCCTTAAGGTCAGAATGAGGAAAAAAGCGAAAGATTTGACACTTCTCACCAATACTACCCCCAAAGCTCATCACAAATCATAAAAAAACAAGTTTTGAAACTATGAATCTATAATGTCCCTTTTAGAGTAGCATGTGATCATAAGACTGAAAGTACCCTTAATTAAATCTTTCTATTTACAGAGGGGAAAACTGAAGTTCAGCTATGCCAAGAAACTTATCCTATGTCATACCTTGTTGATAGGAGGACAAACAGAGCAAATGTGGCTGTCCACTCCCAGCCCTTTCTCCACCTCACTTCCTTCTGCCCCAACCAAGGGGCCAGATCTCAGAATGCAATAAGAAAATCCTGTGCTGATAAATAGTCAGACTATAATGCTAAGAAGTAGTAATAGTTCCTTGGAAAATGACAAAGAGCATACATAGATAATTTAAAGGAAGATGCATATATATTTTTTAAAAGTTTGACTTACCTGTCAATTAAGAAATGTAAATTAAAAGAAAAACCAAGTTGACCCAGTTGGCAAAAAAAGAAAGAAAAAAATTTAATGCTAATACTCATTGTTTTGAGAGATGAACCTCACTGTGGGACACACTCTTTGCTGGTGGAAGTAAAACTGTTCCAATCTTTCAAGAAAGCAATTGAATGTTGTGTATCTAGAACCTTAAAAATGTTCAAGGCTTTTGACCTAGCAATCTGAATCCTAGGAAATATCTTCCAAAGATAATCAGATATGTGGCCAAAGGATGTTACTTGCAGCATTATTTATTATAATGAAAAATTGGTAATCACACATGTTCTCAAGTAGAAGAATTGCTTAATAAAATCGTGTAAGTTCATGTGATGTGGTATTATGCAGCTGTTAAAATTGTAACTTTGAATATTATTTTATAGCTTGGGAAAAGGTTTATGATATATTAAGAGAAAAGGAGAATCCAAAACTGTATATAATCTGATTCCTACTTTATTATTAAAAGTGCATTGAGAGAAGGGCTGGAAGGAAATCAATTAGAAGCTAACATTTCTGGGTGGCGAGTCTTGGAACATGCCACAGGAGGCTGTGCAATTTTGTATATTTGTTGCTTGAATAAACTAATGAATGAATTGTGAGATTTTGGATAATTTAAATTTTCTTCTCCATAGTTAGTGGAATTTTTTAGATTTTGTGCAATGAGAATGTATTCTTTTTTATTATTACAAAAATGTACCACTATAGAAAACTTATAGTGTGTTGACACAGAGCAGGACAGGAAAAAGTGGGGGTTTTATTTGTTTATTTTTGTTCAATATCCTTCATTTTTATTGTTTTCCAAAAGTTCAGAATACTGGGACGCAATATTGGCTCAGTGCCCTTTTCATGGAAAGGCTGGATGGATCCCTTTAGAGATTAGTTTGCTTTCCATTCGTGTTCGGTGATCCTGGTTGGTAGGCTTTCTTTATTCAAGACCCTCTGCTGAAGAGCAGCTTTCTATTAGTCAGGTTTCTCCAGAGAAACAGAACCAGTGGAAGATATAGATATAGATATAGATGATGTAGATGATACAGATGATATAGATATAGGTATAGAAATTTATTCTGAGGAATTGGTTCACATGATTATGGGGACTGAGAAGTCCCACAATCTGCCATCTGTAAGCTGCAGGCCCAGGAGAGCCAGTGGTGTAGTTTCAATCCGAACTGGAAGGCCAAAGAATGGGGTGGGGAGCTGGCGTGGGGTGGGGTGATGGTGTAAGTCCCAGACAGAGTCTGTAGGTCTGACAACTAGGAGCACTGATGCCTGAGGGCAGGAGAAGATGGGTGACCCAGCTCAAGCGAAAAGAGCAAATTTGGGGACTTTTTGTTCTATTCAGGCCCCTGACAGCTTGAATGATGCCTACATGTATTGGTGAGGGTGCTCTTCTTTACTCAGTCCACTGATTCAAATGCTAATCTCTTCTGGAAACACCCTCGCAGACACACCCAGAAATAACTTCTTACCAGCTCTCTGGGCAACCCCTTAGCTCAGTCCAGTTGACACATAAAATGAATCATCAGAGTCCTCGAAATTAAAATCATTATAAAAAGCTCTTTCCAATTTTGCAGGGAGATTTTTGTTTCGCTGCATGACTTTTACACATGCCCAAGGCTTGTATCATTTCCATATGAACAGCGACATGTGTGTTCCAGAGGGCAGATTGTAGCTCGGGCTGTGTCTGTGCTATGATGTCTCTGTGTAACTGGCCTGCATGGGAATAGGACTTATGATCTCAGTCTCAGTGGCATCATACATTAACCAAGTGACTTCATATGTGCTACAGGTCACAGTAGGAACTCTCAGTGTAGGGTTATGGATGGCTCAGCTCAACTCATTTCTGTTTCTGAAAAACAATTCTAAGTTGGAAAGCTAGAGCTGGAAGCCAATTTGGTTATATTCTTACGAAAGCAACCCAATTTCCTTTCATGTTATCATTTTTTTTTTAGAAAGTCAAAAATAAGTTGCTATGCGTCATTACTAAGCATGGGCAAATGAGTGTGGAAATTATAAAAGAACATGTCTCTTTAGCGAGACTCATTGCCCGCTTATTTTTCATAATTTAGTAATTTTTCATGATCTTTCATAATTTAGTAGGGCAGAAATTGCCCCAAAAATGACTATCAAATTATCACTGACTTTCTTGTAAACGCAAATGGAAAATTTTAACTTTTTTTTTTTTTTTACTAGACGTGGGTTACAAATTGGGAAATGACTGAGGAACCAAGGGAAACCTCTATCCCTGTTCCAAACGGAGAGAGTATAACAAAACAATTTTGACATTTAAAAAAAGAGAGACAGAGAATCAGTGACATAGCTAAAGTCAAATAAGACATTCTTATGTCAGCACATAAAGCAAGGTTCTGCCTAATCCTTCCTCTCAAGGAGTCCATTAGAACATATTGCATATTTTATAAGTAATTGAGCTATTAAGATTATTTGAAACAGCGAGGTTATCTGCCATTGCAGGTTCTTTAAAAATCTATATCTATATATAAATTAGCTAAATGTGATATTGAAGTCGGTTTCTATGAACATATATGTAGAAGTCAAGCTGAGAACAGCATAGAGCATTGTGCTTGGCCCAATTTAATATGGAAACACAGGAGAATGAGTTAGGCATCTCCAAGCCGCAAATAGTTGCTAAATATATTACTGCTTTATTTCTGAGCAGAAATGAGCAGTCTTTTGTGTAAACAATGACCCGTAAGATTAGAGAGTGAAAAAAAAAATCCTTGCCGATGGAAAGAGCACTCACGCTGGACCAGACTCAGCGCTGAGTGGTTTACCTCAATGACTTGCCAAATAATAAGATTGCCCGCTGTGATAATCAATCCCAAAGGCCTTCCAGACACTTACTCATTTTCTCTTAATTTCCAAATACATTTTTGTCAAGCCTCTCCTAGGTACTAAGTGCACTGGGAGATATGTAACAAAGCAGACAATGATCCCAGTCCTAACCCTGTCTGCAGTGTGCTTTCTCTCAACGCAATGGAAGGACCACACATCAAATCCAGTAATTATCATCCAAGAAGAAAGTGTTAAGTGTAATTAGTAGAAGTTGCACAACAGTTATCTTCACGTTACACTGTTGTGGGCGTTTGAAGGAAGGATAGATCATAATTTAATTGGGTTCAAGGATTAAATCATCGAGGAGGATTACCAGATTGACAGGGATTAGATTATTTGGCGGGTAAATTGTTACCACCCTCTCTTCAGCAATGGTTTCTAAACAATTTTTGATTGTATAGGCCAATAGTAAACCCTGTTTTGAGTAGCAACTTCCAATATGTATATTTACATGTTGTTCTATGCATGTATTGCTGTATGACTACATTATGTACATCATAATATACACAGAATAGATATTTTTAAAGGATGAGCTCTTTGAAATAAATAATATTTGGAAATGTTTATTAATTTTTATTCATGGCATGACATTTTTTCTTGGAAATGCTAATTTTAATCAGTGCACTGTGTTCGAACATGCTTCACTATTTTTGAAAATTGTAGGTTAGCAGCTTGTGATAGAGCAATTCAAAGGTCTCCTTCTAAGTTCAGTTTGTTTTGCCATGGGAATTTAATGGCTGTTATAGTTGAAAAGACATTTCGTAGACACAATATAAACTAGACAGACGCACCTCAAGTGAAATTTAGGCTTATGATAATAAATACACTTCCGATAAACTCCCATATTTCTGGTAGTCTTCTTGATGTTTTCAGTTTGGTGGGAACAACTTCTTATTCAATCCTATTGGATTGTCCTTGTTTTTGCTGGGCAATATGGCTGAAGAAACCTTATTCTAGAAGCACAAATGTTTGCTCCACCATTACCTTGTTCAATTTTGTTTGCCTTAGTAAAACCTCCAATTACAAGAGCTTTTCTTTTTCTCTGTAATAGTTTAAAGCCATTTGTATATTTAGTGAGGGCTAGTTTACATAAAATGGGATACTATGATCTATAAGTCAATTATCTTGTCATAAATAAATGACCACACGTTGCCAGACACTAGGAGAGCAGGAAGGAGTAGGACACCACAGTGAATCTCCCCCCACCCTCACCGAGGCATGAAGCCTCTGCTGCTCCACAGACATGGCCCCCATGGTCAGGGAGACTAGACCATCTGACATCTCTATCTAGCATTGGTGCTGCCATCAATCTATATATTGAATGTTCATAATGCATATCTCCATTATTTTTAAGATAAGCAATTTTTATATGTTCTAATAGTTTCTTTTCACACACTAATGATTATGCTGAGAATCCCACCAGTGGCACGTCACACCCCACTTGGAGACCTTTGCACTAGAAGATGGGCTCTCCCCTCCACAAGAGAGGCAGGGAACAGGGGAGGGGCTTGACACTCCAGGATGGAGCCCTGAAATGGCACTCTTACTCTGGCAAATAAAACTCCAGGTGTCTACAGAGCCAGATAACCATTATGTTGCAACTACACCACTTTTTGTTTTCTTTTGGGACCTTTTTTGACAAAATAATCAGATTTACTCTGTCCTGTTCTCCAAGTCCCTTTAAGTTTTTTTAAACCTGTGCTGGTGGAGTCATTAGATTGACGGATTAGAGCCCTCCTTTCCCCACAAATCAATAGTGCAATAACAGAACAGGAAGTTCCTAGTTGTTCATCGCCAGCATCAGAAGCTTGATAAACAGTTTTAATACAAAATGCCAAATATCTGTGTTTGTAGACGTGTCAAAACAGATGGTTCATGTTGCTCTTTTCTTACTTCTCAGACTCAAAAATGAAACACTGCTCTCTCTAGGATTTCCCTTATGCTGAGGACAGCCCCCAGGGCTCAGTCTCTAGGGGCTTGCTAATACACCTAGTCAGTTCCTGTTTCTTCAAAGGCCAGATAGCTGCTGCCTTTGCTACCGTGTTTCCCTGAAAATAAGACCTAGCCAGACCATCAGCTCTAATACGTCTTTTGGAGCAAAAATTAACATAAGACCCGGTCTTATTTTAATATAAGACTGGGAATGATATGATATGATATGATATGGTATGATATGATATGATATGATATGATATAATACCGTGTCTTTTATTAATTTTTGCTCCAAAAGACACATTAGAACTGATGGTCTGACTAGGTCTTATTTTCAGGGAAACACAATATTTAATGCTTGTCATCCATTAGCCCCATGTCTCCAGAGCTGTGTTCTCCAGCTCTCTTAACTCCTTGAGGTAGTATCTCACATTCTGGAATTTCTATTGGCCTGAGAATATGTGTATGACACCAAAGCCCCCCAATTCAGCTCTGAGTTCAGTTAGATTCACTGTTTGGCATCTTCCCAATGGGCACAGCACCTAGAACCATGGTTATTAACCTTTTGGGGTGGCATGGACTCCTTTGAAGATCTATGCAACAGTTTGAGAAAAAAATTGCTCAAACATAAATTATGCATAGAATTTCAAAAAGAGGGGTAGTTTATATGCCTTCCAAAGTTCATCTGAAACTAGGACTTTTAAAAAACTCTATTTACTGAGTTGATGTCCTATAAACCAATTCATGGTGGAACTGATTGTTTCAGGTTTTTAATTTTTATTGCATTTTTTTCCATGAGTAAACTTTGAACAGTTATACAATGTTTATGGTATGTCTATTTATACTGCCTTGAATAGTTAAAGACTGTTCATTATGGCATAATGTTTATCCTTAAAGACATAGTTACAAAGGCCCCTGCTTTTTAATTTGGTTGTCACTAAAGCCTGTGGCCTCTCTCCCTGTCTTCCTCACTAAGAGAACCCTGATTTTGTTGGGGGTGGCAATGTGCCCAGCTGAAAATTCTTCATTTCTTAGCCTCTTTTGTGGACAGAGGTGGCCATGTGGCTAGATTATTGCCAATGCTGATTTAAGCAATGCTCCTTAAAAGGGGCTGACTTAGCTGACATGTGCTCTTTTGCCTCCCCCCTCCCTTTCTTCCTTCTCTCTTTTCTTCCTTCCTTCCTTCCTTCCTTCCTTCCTTCCTTCCTTCCTTCCTTCCTTCCTTCCTTCCTTCCTTCTTTCCTTCCTTCCTTCCTTCTTTTCTTTCGCCCAGAATACAGATGTCATGGCTGGAGTCCCTGTAGCCATCTTACAGCCACGAGGCAACCTTGGGAATAGAAGCCATGTTTTCTGTAGATGGCAGAACAGAGAGTGAGAAGGAGACTGAGAAATACTTATAACTTTGAAGTCTCTAGTTCTAGAATCTCTAGTCTCTAGGCCTCCTTCCTTTGAACTGCTGGTCTTCAAGTAACATAAGAGAAAAAGAAATCCTGACTTTTGCCAAATAAGTAAGTAGGTGTGTGTACACACACACACACACACACACACACACACACATCCATGCAACTTAATATATTTCTTAACTAATGCAAGCCTCTTTGACATGTCTTTTAAAAAGTCTATGAATGTTAAAAAGAAATTCTCCTTCATAAAAAAAGGATAGTTTCAGTAAATTCAGCAGAATCTTTTGAAAATAAATTAAACAGCCTATTTGTAAATTATTATCAAAACTATATATTGGTGATTAACATACAAATAATACATTCTTGCAAAAGTTCCCAGCTTAGAAGCATTAATCCCTCTTGATATCTCATTACACTTCCTTCTTCCCAAAGACCTCCTTCCTAAGAATGACCACTTGCATCAGTTTCCTACTGCTGCTATAACAAATTATCACAAATGCAGTGGCAAAACAAAACAAAACAAAAACGAAAATCTCCACAAATGTATTATCTATAGCTCTGGATGTTGGAAATCCAAAATGGGTCTCATTGGGCTCAAATCAAGGTACTGCCAAGACTGAGTTCCTTTCTGGAAGGTCCAAAGGGGAATGCATTTCCTTGCCTCTTCCAGCTTCTAGAGGCTGCCTGCATTCCTTGACTCCTGGCTTCTTTCCATCTTCAAAGTGAGCCATGGCTGGTTGTCTTTGTGACATTGCATCATTCTGACACTGACGCTCCTGCCACCCTCTGACACTTCTAAGGACCCTTGTGGTTATGCTGGGAGCCCCTGGATAATTCAGAATAACCTCCCCATCTCAAGATCCTTAATTTAATAATATCTGCAAAGTCTGTTTTGTCATATAAGGTAATATAGTCACAGATTCTGGGGATTGTTCTGTAGAAAAAACAAAGCGAAGGAAAGTATTAATAGAAGATTCTAGGCCTCCCTCTAAGGCTAACTGAATTGAAAAATGAAAGTGAGAATTTCAAGAGAAATGCTGTCATCTATTTACAGCTGTAGGTGAATGTGATATTTTATGAAGCAATTGCTATCCTATTGCATTCAGTTTAGCTCTGTTGAGAAAACACGGGAAGTTGTCTGCAGTGGGCATTCATGGTTATTATTTTACTGCTTAGCACCTATTTTTCAACAGCATCTGAATTCCCTTGCAGAATTACTACTTCCTAATAGATAAAGATTGTTGGACTTAAAACAAATGCCCTGCTTACCTCTTAGCTAAGGGTGGCCATGGGGCCCAAGCTAGGCCAATCAAATGCTCCCTCTCCAAAATCTAAATTTTGATCAGAGTGTTATGGACTAAATGTATCCCCCCAAAATGAATATCTTGAAGCCTTAGCCCCCAGTGTGATGGTATTTGGATATAAGGCATTTGGGAAGAGATTAGGTTTAGATGAGGTCATGAGGGTGGGGTCCTCACGATGCAATTAATAGCCTTATAAAAAGAGGAAGACAGAGTGACCTCCGGTCCCATGGCCACATACCAAGGAAAGACTACGTGAGGGCACAGCAAGAAGGTGACTTTCTACAAGCCAGGTAGAAAGCCTTCACCAGGAACCAAATCTTCCAGTACCTTGATCTTGCATTTCTCAATCTCCAGAACTGTAAGAAAAATAATCTCTGTTGTTTAAACTACCCAGTATTTTGTTATGGCAGCCAGAGAAGCCTAAGACAAAAAGTGACAATTCAACTGAATGGCTGACGTTCAAGTATTATTGCAGCCACTCTAAAAAGATTAAAAACAGGGGGAGTAGTCAGTGAAATATAAAACAAAACCTCTAAAAACAACATTGAAACAAGTCTTCAGAATTGTGTCCCCCAAAATGTTAAGAATTGTCAGTCCTGCAGTGCCAGAGAAGAGCGATTCACTGAGATCTCTTGTTTTTATCATTGGGGTAAAAAGGTCAGGGTAGTCCTAGGATTGCTTAGGGTTTTTGAGAGCATTGAGAGAGCCTCAGCTTTAGTGACTTGATATTACAATTTATGATGATATGTTCTCTACTGCACCAGAGAGGTGGTCCCCACCTACCTTCATGATCTGCAGCCAGACCAGTGGTGGGTAACCTATGGCTTTAGTCAATATCTGAGCTGAGGGTAGGTGGGTGGGTGTGGGGGTTGGGGAGACCAACAGGTGAGAAAAATCCCAGTAAGGGAGTGTATAGTCCTTAGAAGTCAGTGACTGAGAATTCAAAAAAGGATAGCGGTAGAATGCTTTGCCTAATTAAGCAATAATTTTATAATGATTTGATAAAACAACAAAAAAAGTAAATGCAGTACATTTATCAGAACTGTTGGTAATAAAGAGTGGGCAACATATTAGGGGAGCTCACAGAACAGAGGGGAAAGGGGGATGGATGGCCAGGCCCTGAAGGCAGTGGAGGCCAGAAGAGGGCAGTGTGGACCTCCAGCACTGGAATCAAGGAAGGACTTGATCTTTGGTTATCACCTATCTCTGCAACTTGGTTTTCTTCTTTCAAACCCGCTTTCCCCGTGTCGTGGAGTTATAGGGCTGTTTCAGGCGTCACTACTAGAAAAGAAAGGGCTCCTCACCCAGCCCTAACTCCATTGGGAAACTCCTGGAGAAGGCCTTTAATTGGTTTAGTTTCCATAGCCTCTTAGAACCATCATGAAAGAGAGTGGATAATACATGAAGATTAACCACATTTCTGCCCCCCATGACCGGAACAGAGAAGTCAGGACTCGATGAGAAGGTCGCACTAGAACTATGTGGTTGAAATGGAGAAAGTGGGGAGGGAGGGTTGTTATCAGAAGAAGCAATAAGCAGTGCTAGGCAGACAAACACAGTAGATTCAACAAGGCCTGCATGGGGGGCACACTCACCTGGGAGTAGATTTGAGTACTCAATAGCCCTATGGAAGGAAGAATCTGGGTATCATTTGGTTTCAGAAACTAACAGTGCATCAGAAGTGAAGACAAACAAAAGGGATTTATTCATCAAATATTTATATAGTTTAAAATGAGCAAAGATTGTTTTTTCCCAATTTTTGACCACTGTCTGGCTTTCTCAAGACAGCACTGACATTTTCTTTCTCTCTGGGAATGTGGAGGCCCTTTTAAGTTTGGCTTAGCAATATCGCCTCGGGAGGGTTTCTTGCTGTGTGCAGGATAGAAAGGAAGAAGTACTGTACAGTCGCCCCCACCGTGGATGCTTTGTAAATTGCATCCTAGAGGGAATGCTGCAGGCATCACCAGAGTTAACATGTGTGAGTCTGTAGAACTACACTCTGAAAATGTTTAAAATACAAAGAGATGTGTGTGTGTGCGTATATGTGAAAACTCTTCTGTGAAAGTTAAAGGGGCTGAGTAACCTAATAGCTCAACAAGGTTTTTTTTTGAAATTGTCATTTGATAAATTTATTACATTTAAGTTTTTTTTATTATTAGTTTCAGGTATACAAAACAGTATAATAGTTAGACATTGACATCCCTGTCAAAGTGATAACCCCCCGCCCCCAATCTTCTACCCCTCTGACATCTTATATAACTGTTACAATTCCGTTGACGCTATTCCTTATGCTGTACTTCACATCCTGTGACTATACATATATTAAATTGCAAAAAACTGAACCTGAACCTCCTCCTTACACCACATATGAAAATAAATTCAAAATGGATTAAAGACTTGAAAGTAAGATCCAAAACCATAAAACTCCTAGAAGAAAATATAGGAAGTAAATTTGCAGACATTACCCTTAGTAATATTTTTACTGACATGTCCCCTCAGGGAAGGGAAGTAAAAGAAAAAATAAACATATGGGGTCAACAAATTTTAAAGGAAAAAGGTATACTATTAAGTTGGACTTACAACATTTATTTCTCCTGCATCATGAAAATGTTGATTTCATTAATCCTAGTAGTTGGCCAATGATAGCAATTTCAAAATAATCCCTTGATAGTTGACAGCCCTGCCAACTATTTCTATAGTTATTAAAATATTCCTCCTCTTTTGGTATAAGTATATATGACTGCATTTCTTTTTTCAAAGTTTAATTTCCTCGTTCTTTATAAACTAATGAAAGTAACTTTTTTTTAAACTGTTCTTCACATTTTTATCATTGCTGTAAATATGTATTACTTAGGCCTATCAACTAAAAATGTATTATTTTTCCCAACAAAATTAGTTTCTGTAGCAAATAACAAATTAGTATAGGTAGACATGCTTATAACGAAAAGTTACCCTTTTTGTTTGAGTTCTCCAAAAATCTGACCCTGGGATAAGGATGAACTGGGGTAGTTTATTTGGTGATCCCAGGAAGCCCACAGGAGAGAAGAAAAGGAGAAAAGTCAAAAAGGTTGTATTAATAAGCAGGTTACCACTTTGGGCAACTGGGGCTCATCTCTTTGGGGGTCCCCTGAGAAACCATGTAGAACATGTTCCAGAACTAATCCACTGAGGGGTAAGGAAGTCAGAGCATTTCTCTTCTGATTCTTGACCTTGAAGGTATTAACCCCAGCACCTCCTCGTGACACTAACTGTGAGCTGAGCAGGGAGGGCCTCAGGCAGCAAAGCAGAGTTACTGCACTCCAGGTAGGAAGCTGTCAGTGTGCATGGAAATGTTTGCTACAGCCGCAGGGGAACTGAGAGGTGAACTGGGGACAGACAGAGCAGGGTATCAAGAATGACCACCACGTTCCCTGCTTGCTGTGATCAGATCCTCTCATGCCTGCCTGGAGTTTACTGTGTTACTGACGTTTCAAGGTTGTGACTGACTGCAATTTCTGAAAAAGACTGAAAATAGCAGAATTAGTGGGATGAGCTACAATCTTCATCCTGCAGCTGGTCCCAAGGCCATAATCTATACTCACCATCGTTCCTTTCCCATCTATTCTAGTTGCCCCTTAACCTTGGCCAGCACTTCCACTAGCCCAAGTTGCTTGCTCAGGAGAATGACCAGACCTTCATCTCTGAGCAGTTGAGGCCTGTTTACCTCGCACTTGTCAGGCCCTTGTTGTGAATCACCCTTCTATTGGTATCACCAGGCATAGAAGCACTAAGGGGAACTGTGATGAATCCCCCAAGTTCCAGACACCTTCCTCCCTTCCCCCATTATGTAGCAGCAACTCCAACTCTTCAAGATAATCAGAGTCAATTTTCCCCACAAGTACAGTAATTCCCATTTTTGCCCACTAATCTATTAACATGAGGATCCCCAAATCAGCTGGTGGTAGTCATTGGTTTAGATGCAGCAGCACCATTATTACAACCCCAGTGAAAATGTCCCCCTCTCTACACACATATCCTGAGACCAAGGCCTTGATCAGGAAGAAACTGCAGCTATAAGGATTAAAAGCACAATTTCCACTAATAGATCACTGGGAGTATGGGGAATGGAGCCAATCCAACATGCATCCTTCAATTATCATTCCTGTATATTCTAGATAATGGGAACACAGCACATATAGCGACTATATGTAGCAATCAGTGGTTTAATATATATGCTTCATCCTTGAGTACAGTGACCCAACCATGCAAGGTGTTATCCCTAAGCTGATGTCTTAGCTGAGTCTTTAAGAGGCTATTCATATACTTTCTCAGGCCTCCTCAGAACCGGTAGCATCTAATAAATGGGTCAGAGTAGCATTCTCAAGGGTACCATTTTTTTTTTAACCTCAACAATCTAGAGTAATTCAAGTGCCATGCCACTTTCTTAGTGGTAATAAATGCAATGCATCCTTTTAGATGGGATATGCTAGATCTCTGGGCTCCTAAAACATCCCCTGATGTGGCAGGCTTCAGAATCTTTGTAGGGTTTATCTTTCATCCTCCGGCATGAAGTATTTTATTAAAGCAGCCAGCATACTTTCTTTTTCTTAAAAACCAAGTCCAGTTATCATGCTCTCATTAATATCATGGGCCAGTATGATGTTCTGCAGAATGTCAAGATGACAGAGGTCCCTGTAGACTGTTTTTAACAGAAAATTTTAACAGAAAAGAGGAGCGTTAACAAAACCCTAGGACCAGGTGAAGATGAATAGAATGCATTCTCTAAAACAACAGCCTCTGGCACCTACCAGGAGGCTACGGCTAAAGCAGTTTGCATTCACAAGAGAAAGATAGAAATGCACATTCACTCTCTGCAGAGTATCTTCCTAAAGCAACTGGGGTGCTTGCTCTTCCTTTTCCTGTGCCTTGGCTTTCTTACAGCATGGTGGCCTCAGGGTAGTTGGTCTTCTTACATGGTGGCTCTGGTCTACAAGGGCAAATGTCCCTATGAACAAGGCAGAAGCTGCATCACCTTTTATGACTCAGCTTTGGAAATACACAGCATCACTTCTGCTGCACACTGTTGGCCAAGCAAGTAAAGTCCAGCCCAGATTCAAACAGAGGCAAATTAGACTCCATCTCTTGGTAGTGGAATGGCAAGGTTGCATTGTAGAAGAGCCATTAGGATGAGGGATGTCATTGCAGCCATCTTTACAAAAGAAAGCCTATCATGTCTCTCACAGCATAATGTAGGCTATGTTGAGACTTGTCCCGTTTTTGGAATCAAGGCAATGAGGGGAGGTGGGGACAGACCTTGGGGTAAACAAGCATAATCTGTTTCAGAGGAAAACTTTGTAGGGTCTCTAGGTAATGGAAAACTATTCTCATCAACTAACAGGGTGAAGGAGAATTCTGCTAGCCTGGAAGGTTCAGGGAAATCTATGCATTCAAGTTTCTGTGGTACATCTCTTCACAGGCCCTTCTTCTAGTTCTCGGGGCTCATTTCTTCCCTGCCAGGGCTTTGATTTTTGCGTAAAAGGCCTGCCTGCCCCGTGCCGTCAATCTACTTTGCAGTTCTGTGACCCTTACAATGACCCCTTGTCCTGATTTTTCAGATGCCTGCCCTTTGGTTGCAGGAAATAGAGATCTCCAAGGAGGCTTTCTGGTTTTCATTCACATGTTCCAAATTGATGGTTGCATGACGTAAACCTATCATTCTTTTCCCTCAATGCTTCTGGCCAGTGAGCAAAAGCCACACACCTCTTCAATTCCTATGATCATTACACCCCCATATCGTTTAGACATAGCACTATTGCGTAATTCAAGCTTCTGCTTTCACCTTTACCTCCTCCTACACCACGGGTGAAAGTTTTGACAATTGTGATCTGCAAAGTGCCAGGATTTATCACCATCCAACTTATGGCGCCACCACTCATGGCGTTTTTGCTGCCTCCATATCATTGTGAATATGCTTTCCAGGGCTACTTTCAGTACCAGTTGTCTTAGTTTGAGTTGCTCCCAAATCAGGCTTGAGGCAAGGTCTTGGGTATAAAGAATTTATTTTGGAGAACATCCCAGGAAGCATAAGTGAGAGAATATGAAAAGTGAGAGAGGAAAAGGAGAAAATCCAATTGATGAATGGGTTTCTTCTGTAGGTGACTTAGACTCAGTCTCGTGGGGGACTTCTAAGGAACCATGCAGAATGCCTCAGAATAGTCCCACCAAGGTATTGGAAAGTTGGTTATTAATTCACTGATTCCCATTCTTCAGGGGTGAGAGGTGTTAAATCCCCAGCAATTCCAGGCAAACTTTATCTGAGGGCTGAGCAAGCTCCTGTGGTACTGGAGGAAATCCTTAGTTAGAGAGTAGAATGGCTTGAGTGGGACACTGTTAGCACACGTAAGAAATATTCACAGCAGCTACAGAAGGGAATCAAGGGGACTTGGAGCAGGGCAGCAAGAGTGTCGGCTATACCGACTTTTCAGTAATTCATGTGAGAAACTCAGGAAGACGTCTCTGGTAAACATGGTGGATTGAATGCATGCATTCACCACACCTCCATCCTGAAGCCTCTCTAAAAGGATGGAAAAGAAATTTTTAATAATTTTACAAAATCCAAAGGATAAAGAGATCCGAAGAGGCAACAGCAGACAGGAGCTAGCAACAAAATGTTAGGAGACAGAAGGCAGATGGATGAGCGATAACAAAGTTAGCAGAGCAGCAAGAAAGTTTGCTCTGCTTTGGAAACCATCAAAAAGCAAGTGGATTCCTACTTTAAAACCTGAAAAGTCTCAGACACTGGAAGTATTAGGTTGGTGCAAAAGTAATTGCAGTTTAAAACATTAACAATAATTGCAAAAACCGCAATTACTTTTGCACCCACCTAAAAATTGTTACCTCTGTAGCAAGGGGAGCAGGGCTGGGCTGAGAAAAAGGAACCGCAGCTGGACTCTCAGAGTCCCTGTCTCCTGTGCATTCAGGGCCAACACCATCACCAACCCAGCTGGCAACAGGAGGTTATTTCCAGGGAAATGGAACCAGAGAGTCTTCAGATTGACTGATACCGGGTTTGGTAGAGGACGGGAGTAAGACTGAAAAAGGAGGATTAAGTAAAGTCTACATACCACATACTAACTGGTGAGACCCCCCATCCTCTTTCCCTCCTTTGCTAGGCCACTGGCAGCTAGATTCATAACCCCCAGACAGGAGCCTGGAAGATCCATCTCTGACAAAACCGACTGGTTTGAAAAAAGACATTTGTACTGACATTTGGAAGTCCCCCAGTGAAATGACCAGGTCCTGACTGATTATCCTACAGCAAACAGTAGCAATTGATAGGCACTGCAAATATACACAGAGCTTTCAAACAGTTTTTTTTTAAGTGTCTCATTCTTAAATATGAAGACAGTCAAGTATCACCAGAGAGGAAAGTTTCTAACATAACATATGGAGATTAAAACAAACAAAGGAACGAAGGTAACCTGGAATAAACCAAGACAATGCAGTGAAAAGAATATTTAAACAAACTTATCACTAATGACCTTAGAAACATAAGGTAATTTATTGCACTGAAAAAATAAAAACATGTTAAATAAAAAAGGAACATGTAAAGGACAAAAAATGTTAAAAATTATTTGAAATTTGAATTCCACCAGATGTCTTTATTTTATCTGGAAATCCTAATCTATGGGCCAAGGCACCTCGCTATTATATCTCCAGCTCAGATCTTTCTCTAAAACTTCAGAAACGGATAACTGTCTACTTTACATCTCCACTTGGATGGCCAATAGACACTTCAAACTATGAAGACACTTCAAACATGACCCAAACTATGCTCCTGGTACTCTCCACATCCAGATCTGCTCTACCCATAGCTTTCTCCCCCCCAGTTGATGGCAATACTTTCCTTCCTGTTGATCAGGACAAACCTGGGGACCGTCATTTTCTTTTTCTCTTTCCCTTGCACCCCACATTCAATCGGTCAAAAAGCCCTGTTGGTTTGACCTTCAAAAAGTATCCGGCCCCTTTCCTGCTAGTCTATTCTCATTACAGAAACTAAAGAGATTCTTTTAAAATGTAAGTTAGGAGTTCTTCTTGTGCTTAACTCTCTCCAATAGTTCACTCTCAAGAAGAATAAAAGCTAAACTCCTTTTCATGGCCTGCAAAGTCCCAAATGTTCTTCCCTTGTTCCTTCCCTGATGTCATTTCCTGTTACCTCCTCCTCCATTTACACTCTTCTGGCCATAGCGGCCTCCAGGCTCTTCCTGTTCACTCTAGCCATGTTCCCACCTGAGGGCCTCTGCCTGGAGGGCTCTTTGCCCAGATATTCACAGGGATAACTCCTTCACTTCCTTCTTCTTTGCTCAAATGTTCCTTCCCTTCTTAGTGAAGCCCAAATGAATCACTCTACTTAAATTTGGGATTCACACTGTCATAACTCATGTCCCTTACTCTGCGTTATTTTTTTTCCATGCTCCTTACTTTACACAATGTTACTTACGCATTACGTTTTTAAATTATTATCTGTCTCTTCTTCCTCACTCTAGCCCAGAATGGTCAAGGGAAGTTTCCGCTCCTGTTTTATTCCTGTGAGTGGACTTGCCCAATGTTCCTTACACCTGCTTCCTTCTGAACACTTTTCTTAATATGAATAAGACCCTTTCATTCAGCTTGCCCCTCCCTTTCCAGCAAGATAATGCACTTCATTCAAAGAAATAAGGTGCCGAAGGGTTTTTCTCTCAGATGAGTACTTTGCATCTCCAAGGATCTCAAAATTAGGTGATGCTCAATGCATTTGACTCCAGCCAAATTAGGATGATCACTACAGACAGGTCTTCACAGAAATTTATATAAAACATGTTCCCCTGTAGAATTTGCTTCCTATTTTAAAAGATCCTAAGTGCCTAACTACAGAGTATTTATTAATAAAGTATTTCAGCAAATTAAAGATTGTGAGGCAATGCTTTACAGCATGCATGACACGTGGTAGGTACTTCATAAGTATGTTTTAGACATGCTGTTATTGTCTCTTCCTTAAAATGTACTACTTATTTAATCGGACTGTGGGGACAGAGCCCCAGAGAGCAGTTTCCAGGCTCTAGGCCTCACGTGGAAAGGTGCTGGCTCGGGTAGTAGATGGCCAGCGGCTGTGGCTAGCTGGCCATCAGCTGTAACCATTGAGCCATTGGCCACTAATATAACTGCAGCGGCTGCGCTGGGGAGGAGAGTCGAGAGGGAGTCGAGGAGAGAGTCGGTCGGTTGGCAGAAAGTGGACAGCAGGTCTCACGTTGTGTGAATCCCGCCTCCAGTGAGAGTATAGTGGTATGACTCCCCAACCTATGGCTCCGTGGGTGTTCCTTTTTGGCCTAGCCACATCCTGCATTCTTATGTGGGGAGCGGGAGCAGAGACCCCGCAGGCCGCCCTGTGTGACACGGACATTTTTCTCCTAAGAGCTCTTGGCTCAGCCTAGCTCAGGTGAGTTTAAAGCCATTACTCCATTAATTCAATTTATGAAGAAGACAGTTACCAACTGCTATTACCCTCATTTTGTGGAAAGGGAAATGGAGTTACATGTACGCCAAAGTGATTTGCCCTAACTTTTATGTGTCATTGTCACAGGTTTTCGTTCCATCAATTCTTGGTACGTTAAAGCCAATATTTGGTTGCAGTTTCATGAGAGTCTTTAAGTGAAACTAGCTGTGAGAAATCAGCCTAGCAAAAATACTTTATATTTATTACACTTCCCTAGGACCCTGGAGTATTCTGCATCTCAGTATTCAAGAAATGAGCAGTAAATTCTGAGGTCCATTTCATGCTGAGTGAAATGATTGAAGTCAACAGTCATTAAAGGTGATGAAAGTGATAAATTCTCCTCCGTATTTCAACTGTTTCTCGTCACTGTTTATGCTCATCAATCAGCAAATTAGAAGATATTGATATTGCTAGTCACTCACATCATTTATTTAACCACTTGCATTGACTTTTAATATAGTCAAAGTAAGATTTTAAAAAATTCCACCAAATTTATAAAAAAGATAAGCGTAAATCCAATGTTACACATCAGCAGCCTCACAAATTACATTTCTAAGAACTCTAAGTGAACGCTTTGAATATCAGCTCCATCCGTGGTTCCCCATACCTGGTTGCATCTGAATCATCTGGGTAGGTTAAAAAAAGAAATTAAAAGAAAGAGCATGCTCCCAATCTCCAAACATTCTAGATTCAGGAGGTTTGGGTTAGTGGCTCAGGAATTGGTATTTGAAAAACATCTCCCTACTGAATCAGATGTAAGCAGTTTGGGACTCACTGAGTTAAATAAACAGAGTTAGGATGAAAAGAGTCAGCTTCTCACCAGTTGGCTGATTATTAATGGACCCAAGATGACACACCAATTTCACTGGAAAGTCTTCATTCAGAATGTCAAACAGATAACTTAACATGTTAGATTTCCTTTACAAACTGCTGACCCGTGCCATGTAGTGTCAATGTGGCAACGTTCGAAAATACACAGGAGAGAGGCTGTGTTAGTCCCATCTCTGCTGATGTGACCATCCCTCAGGTGTGCTCCCTCCCTGTAAGCTCACCAGTATCCTAGTTCTTGCTTTTCTTCCCTACTAGTCATCCTTTCTCACCATCACCTCCCACATCCCCCACCCCCAACGCTAGCTTGCCCCAAAGCCTTCTCTTACTCAGGAAGCATAAAGGATGTGTGTGCATGAAGTAAGTGGCCTCAAGTAAACAAAGAGCTCAGGCAGGCCAAAACTACCCGATTTATTTTGATAGTCTTTTAAAATAATCACTCCACGCAAGTTCATATTTTTCTTTGCTCTATTACTCTATAACCCTTTCCCTCTACTTAATTTGTACATTGAATCATTACTGTCTTCTGATAGCTATTCTATATTTATCATTATTAAACTCATTTGATTGATCTCATCCTTTGCTCCAATTTGTCATGATTTTATGAAGTTTAACTCAATTCCTTTTGCATTTGTGATCCCTCCAGCATCATACCATCTTCACGTACTTATTAATATGGTCTCCAGTCCATCTTCTAAGCTGCTATTGTTATTATTATTATTATGTGATGTTAATGAGATCATTTAAAAATATTGTGCTATGGCAGCGTCTATTGAGAAAAAAATATCTTACCTTGTCAGTAAGCCATTAATATTAAATGTAATGCTTATTTATTTTATTTTATTTTATTTTTTACCAATTTGACATCCATTTTATAGCAAAGTTGCTTGATTCAAGTGTCTCTAGTTTACCTCTGAGTGTTATATTAAGGCAAATGCGCTATTATTTCACATTTTAAGTGAAATAATACCATGAAATGCTCACTTTAACACTGTATTTCCTTTATGTGCAGAGCTTCTTAGTTCATCAAATAGATAAATTCTCAACTTTTCTTCACCTCCATTAGTTAACGTAAAAAACAAAATTCAAGGCAACGTTAAAATAATAGAAAGCCTTTGGCATAAAGCTACAAATCCTAGACATTTATAGGTAATGCTGATGCTGCATCCTGAATTCATTCTGTGGAATCCAAGTTCTAGTCAATACAGGATTTTCAAATTTCCCCAAAGAGCTGCTTATCACAGATACTTCCTGTACATAAAAGAAGTGGGTTAAGATAAATTAACAGATTCAGATATAGGTATCCCAGAGCTTTCTGGCAATTTCAGTCAAAATATTATATAGCTACATAAAGATGATTAACCTCAGTTGTGACATTCCGTACTTGTTTGTACTTTCTAATCTCAAATTTCAGCTCTTTCTAGAATCACGAAATTTCAGAGCACTTGAGAATTGATGTGAAGCAAGGTTATTCGGTTATTCTCTATTTCCATATCAATAAACAGAAGAGTCAGGGGTGTTTATATACCCTTGGGTTTTTAAGCCAAGGGATTCAGCCATTCCTTCCCCAACCCTGCTGCACACAGTTCTTCCTGCACTGCTCTCTCCATGATAACCACAGGGCTGGCTTTCAAACTGGACTTTTGATGTGATGACCAGTTTTCAGGCTGAAGGACTCATCACTGTCACTCGCCCAGTTTAGACCTTTTAATTCCCCATAGCTTACAATTTACAATTTAGAATCTCCCTCCAACTGGACTTATCAATTCCTTCTGGAAATCACATTTCTGGGTTCAGCCCCTAAGGCATTTTATCTCAGCAGGACCTGGGGTCTGGCACTCGGCTGTGTTTACTCCAGATCCTTCTGGAAAATATAGATGGTGTCCATGCAACCACAGCATAATTGGCCTGAGATGAAAAATGTGGTTATTTCAGATCAACAAGCTTTATTTGTTTGGCTGAACCATGTAGTGCTGCCCCGTGAGACACTCTCTGCCACACCTGTGAGTGTGACAAAATGGCATTTTATGGTGTACGTTTGATTTTCCTAAGTAGAAAAGGGCTAACCTATCATTGAATTGAAAGAGACTTCAAAAGTCAATTTGTCTAATGTTTTCAATTACTGGAAAGACTATACAATGCAGACTCCTAAAGATGATCTCTTGAATTCCTTCTAGTCTCATCAAATATTACGGGCCAGAGAGAGAGACCTCAAAGAGCGTATAATTGACCTCCTCATTAAACAGAATAAAAAATATAAATCACAGGCAAGCTAAGTAAATTTTCTAGAGCTTGAATTAGAACCCAAATGTCCAGTTTTGATCTAATCTCTTTATTATTTTGCTTGACCTTAGTGTGACAATGTTCTACTTTCCCAAAGATTAATAAAATGAGACCATGGTGCATTAGTAACAAAATACAAGCATTATAAGGAAAATAACCTAGCATTTATTGGAAGTTTCTAGGATGCTTTATGAATTGTACCCTATTGTGAAATAGGACTGTGGCATTTTAAAATTGGAAAGACCATGTTATCCTCTCCACTCCAGCCTGCATAAAAAGGCAATGGACATGTTTTATACTTATATTAGCTTAGAGTTCACTAACCAGCTTCCTATTCTTAATTCTATCCAAAGAAATTGCTACTAGTAAACATTCCCTGTTGTGTTGCATTAAGATTGATTTAAAATTATTTGTAACATGCGTTGATTATTTGGAAAATATTGGTTTAATGAATTATTCAGAGCTTCCAAATGTTGACATACTTCACTTTATGATACCAGAAACACATTCACTAATGTCACTACCAAACTTACTTAAAAAATCTTTAAGTATTGGGAAGCTGTCAGGCTGACTGTGGCAAATGTAGATTTTCAAAAATTCTAGTTTTGACTCAAAAGCTCAAATTTTCTTATTGGCAACAAAAACTCTCAAGTGTTCTTCAAGTGACAGGATTATTTCATTCATTGAAAAAAAGAAATGTCTACCAAATACATCAGTTGGAAAAACTATAGTTTCTCTGAGAGTCACTTTTTAAGTAAAAATGGTGTTCTATGAAAAAAGCATCTGGTGTAGCTGCACTCAAACTATCCCTCTAGTGCTTTTCCTTGTAACATTCATTGTACTGAGGGGTACAACAGAAATGATGTATGTGTACCCTTTCTTCACTTAGAAGATTTTAAAAACCTATATTCAAGGGTCTAGATTTAATAAAGTTAATAATTTTTGCTGTTTCACCAAGGACATTCTTAAGTGACACTGGCATTTTCCCCCTATGAGTATGTGGCGGTGAAGAATGCTTGGTGACTAATACAGTCTGGGGTCACCGCTTTCATTCATGCTGAGTCACTGGCAGCTTTACCTACCATTGCTTTTGCACCATCAACACATCTGCCAATGCAGCGAAAAAAGGCAAAAGGTTTAGTATTATTACAAAAATAGTTTTGACCTCATAGTCCCCCTAAAGGCTTTGGGGGGCCACCAGAAGTCCAGAACTATAATGAGAGAATCTCGGGGCTATGTTAATAATTGCCTAAACCAACCCAAAGGACAGGTTTTGGAACTCTCTATCACTGCAGAAGCAGGTGAAAATAAGACCTGTCATCTTAGTTTATACCCTTTTGTTATTTTTTTTAAATTAATCTAAATAAATAATAGCCAGTCCCACTTCCTTGCAAAATCCTTTTCTAGTTTACTCTAGGTATAGGCCAAACAGGGTTCTAAAAGCTGGAATATCTGGATACTTAGTACCTTGTGACCAAACTGGTTATTTTGCCACTTTGACCTCTCAAACGGTGGTAGGCTGTGCCGTAAAGTATCACTAAACTCATTTCAAGGAGTGAAGCTGGCGTGTCAGGAAAGGTTAATTGACTTGAGCTCCTGTAATGATCTGTGGCTATGTTGGTTTAGATATCAGAGATTGCAGGAGGTGGTATTAGTGAAAGCTCCCCTGAAATCTAGCCTTCGTGGGTTTGACCCCTTAATTAAAAGCTCTTAATGTACAGTAAAATAAGGGGCAATTGCAAAGGTAGAGATGAGAATTTTACGTGGGTTGCCTTGAGATGGCACCCCAGAAAGGATCCTGGTACTAGATCACATCCGATTGATAATGGCAAGGAGGGCCTGAGATAAAAGTTCCCTTTCTGGGGATGATGTATTGGAATACACAGCCATTTACAAGTCCACCCTCAGGTTCAGGGAGCTTTCTCACTGGCCGTTTTGAGTATTTTAATTCATGAGTATTGGAGAACCTACTTTTTCCTCCAGAGAAAATATGTTAAAAGTTGCTTTTGCAGACCACATCTGATAAAGACTTGGGTGAAAAAAAACAAAACTCAGTTTAAAAGGAAAAGTTAATTAGCTACCAAATAGAGTTAATCACAGTTTAAAATATCCCCAGTTAAAATGTATGATAAAAATTCGAATGAGCTGTATCTGGTAGTCAAATGCCTATCAAGTTATGAGGTTTGTTATTTTTGTTTTAAGGGAATTAAACACCTCTTACGCAGTTTAACTAAAAGTGCATGTCATCATGCAATAAAATTCCTGCATGTCTCGACTTGGGATGTAATTCCAAGCATCAGAGTCTTTGGCTTAGCACAAGGTCAAGGTCATGGGCAGGCCAAGTGTTGGTGAGGCTTGGAGGTCCTGAGAACTGTCTTCGTTGCTGGTAGGATACAAATCAGTCCAATATGAGAAACAATTTGGCAATACATAAAATCCGAAGATGCACATACCGTAGGGCCCAGAAATTTCACTCCTAGACACAGCTCCTAGAGAAACCCTCATACATGTGCACAAGGGGATATATAGAAAAAACAACTGCAGCATTATTTGTAATAGTAACATTTTAAAAATCTAAATAGCCACCACTATTTAAATGGAGAAATAGGGTGTGGAATGATCAAACTATAAAATAATAGTTAAAAAGAGTAAACTAACGCTACGTATTATGAATCTATCAACATGACTAAATCATCTAAATATAATTGTGAGTATAAAAGCCAAGCTACAAAAAGTATACACCCATCATGATAAGACATTAATGTGAGAAGGTAAAAAAAAGCAGCATTTCTTATGGATAGACTCATAAAAATTATGCAGTAAGAATTTTACTGTATGTATATAAAAAATATGAAAACATGGATGGGAAAAATGCACCCAATTTCAGGCTGGTGGTTGATTTTAGAAAGGAAAGAAGGATGGAAATTGGATAGGTGACTTAAATTTCGTCTATAACATTTTATTCTTAAATTAAAGGGATCAGAGGTAAATATAGCAAAGGAGAAGGGTTTGAGAGTTAGAGAGCTCTAAGTCCCACTTAGTCCCATTACTTACCATATGTAGTAAGTTCATGGGCAAGTTATTCTCTCACTAAACTGTCCCCCACATCTATCCCGTCCTCAGTTGTGAATATTGGGATATTGTGAAACGTTAATGGAACTTATTTAAACCACTTGACACACACCAAGCAAAACAAATGTTAGCTTCCTTTCTTGCAAAGAACTGTTTGGTAACATTGGTTCAAACTCCATGCTTTTGTGTAAATTAGAAAAAGGCTCTGGATGGGGATAGGGGTGCAATAGGATAGCATACACTTCCTATTTGCCCAATCCTGGCTTTCCTCTCCTTTTAAACTCCTACCTTGTCTCGGGTGTTTAAATGTGCATGTGTATACATGGGCACACAAGCAATAATTCACAAATGTTTTAGAACAGAGGCTAAGCTCCTGGAGGGTGGGAAAGCTGTCTGTTTAATTTTATGTAAGCATGAAGCCACTCGACTTTTGGGCTCCAAAGAATTATATCACAGTGAAACTGGAAATCAGTTAAACTTTTCATGTTAAGAAAAGTGCTTGCTAGGTGAATTCTCAGCATATGCATTCATTTTTATGTAGGCTTTCACAGCAATATAATGAGGACAGTTTTGTATGGTCAGCTTTCAATTATCCTTGCTATGGAGATATCAGAGAGCTCAGGCAAATCCAGAAATTTCATCTGAATCAATAGTTCCTTTTTTTTTTTCAATTGCCATTTGAACTAGCAGAAAAGATAATAGATTCAAGCACCTACTCCTTTTTGTTCTTTTCCTTCATGCTAGACAATTTATTAAAGAAAAATGTGAAAGTCAAACTATCAGCAGCAATAAAGGTAAAAAAAAAAGTGACTAAACAGTAACAAGGTCTTGGTTGCTTTGGAGATCTTGTAAAATGCCTCCTGAAAATCAAGCTGACTGAAATGGTTGCCTTCAAGTCTATGCTGTATATCTCTGGATTAAAACCCAGAGCTTCTTATAACGAAGCTTAGTTCACAGAGGAAGAAGAAGACGTGGAGAGGCTAGGTGGGAAGGAAATTAGATCACCAACTGTGTATGTTGTCTGTGTTGTGCACTGCACAACTGCAGGGAGCACCATTCCCATGAATGAGCACATACACATGCAGGGCCCAGAAAGGAGATGTCAAAGTAAGGCACAGAAAACACCCCTAATGGCACAGAAGATTCCCTAGTCTCTGAAAATTCCCCACAATCCAATTCTAAGGGTGAAGCTCATTTTCACCTCACTACACAAATAAGTGACATATTCTGGAGCATCAAAATCCATAGGTAGATAATATATAAAGCTATTCAGAGGGGTACCTCCCAAGACCACGAGAATAAAGAGAATGAAACTGACAAAACCAACATAATAAATAAGGTTACCCATCTGCAGAAGTGACCCAAACTATTGAAATTGGGTAGCAAATAGAAGTGATAAATAATCAAATACAGTTTAAAAAATAAGTCAGTTCGAGCCTGATGTATGTTGGGCAGTTTCCTGTATTTATAAAAATAAGGCCACAGTAATCAGTATTGGGAAAAAAACAGTTTTTAAATGAAGAACCCCATCTTTCTAGAATTCTATTAGTAGACACATCGGAGGACTTCAGTTCATTATACGGTTTTTGCAGCTCTGAGAATGAGCTTACTAAGTAGGTAGAAAAAACAAGTACTGGACAATTCTGAAGAGTATCTTGAGTTTCATTGCTTTTGTTGGAAACGTAAAGTGGGTAAACCTCAAAGGTCTTTCTATTTATGTATATAAAAGCAAAGGTAAATTCAAGAGTTTGTGTGAGCATTAAGATTCTGTGATCCTATTAGCAATGATGGTTGATATATGAGGAAGAAGAGCAGAAAATAATTCCTCTCCGTGGTTTGCCTTTGTTCTCCTTTGTGACTGTATTTGTGTGCAATTAAATTCTTTAATTTTGGTAAAACACTATACTGTTCCAAGTGCTTTGCTCCAAATTTGAATAGAGTGCCTTTGATGTAAGCAACGCAGGGCAGTTGTTTAAGAACGTGATTTGGAGATCAAGTTCTTGACCTAATATGGTCAAAGTCTATTTTGAACTCTTTTATTCGAAAGTAGCAACAATAGATTATATACGACAAGTTTACACTGCAAATCGAAAGTAGAAAAGTCTACTTGACCAATATTTAATTTCTTGCTCTTTAAGATTCAAATTTGGTAAGTCTCCGGAGGTTGAATATTAAGATTATATTACTGCCTTGTGCAAAAAAGAAATTTCTACTCTATATTATGGAATGGTAAGCAGTCAGTGAGGTCCATCACTTGTTTTTATGGCCCATTGATGGCTACCGGCTTGTGACCCATTAGTAGGTCAAGTTCATTGTCAGTAACCACCATATTATCCTAACCTCTCCTGCTGACCACAGAACAAATGAACCAGAAGATAAGGTTCTTCCCCAGATCATTAAATTTTTTCATTTTAGTAAATTTATGTGATTCCTGATGTAGCCAAGTAGCATTAAGCATTATAATTTTGCAAGCGGAAGCAGAGGTGTTATAGGCAGAAGCCAGATGGCTGCTAACACAGTGGCAGTGTCACGGTGAGGTCCTCATTGTTCCAAGTCTGTCCTCAGATTTGCAGCTCCAGAATTGGTTCTGTTTGCACATTGAGATTGGACTGGGCTCAAGGGCAACCACAAATAACCAAACTCACAAGGGCTTGATATAGAAACCAATATTCCAATTTCTTAATTACAGTGGCAAATATTACTATATCATGAACAGAGCATGCTCTATATTCAGGGACTACCCTTTTAAAGACCTTCATTTTCTGGGAGGTTGAGTGGATTTCACATTGATGCTCCAATCAAGAGAGAGCAAAACCACAGAGACATCCAAACAGACAACACTAGTATAAAGAATTATTAACTATAACAGAGAATTGGAGTGATAAGGGATCAGCTATTAAGAAGTATGATTAACTCTAGGGTATATAGGACTAGCAGATGTAAGAAGCAGGCACTTCCCTTAGGGCTGAGATAGAGCATCCGAGGGACAAACAGACTTGAAGGGAAAGCGTGCAGCCATAGCTCAATGGATGCCTTGCCAGTAGAACTTACTGGAAACCCGCCCTCTGGGGTATCATGGAAGCCATCCACAGAGAGGCATAATACCTTGGAATTTATTGTGACATTATTTGGGGAGGTGCAGGAGGAAGCTGCTGGCCACTGGGTGCTGTTGGCTGCAGGAGCCTGGCAGTGGAGAGGCCACACACAGGAATCTGGAGGGGAGAGCAGACCACAACCAGGAAGACAAACCTCTTCCTCCTCCGGTGTCTCTCTATTGACATGCCAGATGGAAAATGAAAAATATTTACAGGGCCCCTCTTCTTCTCATAGAGTAGATAATGAAGGGTGGATTTAGAACTGAGAGGAAATCAATTGACCACTGACACACTTGCCAACTCAGTCAGCATGAAATTAGTTCATAGAGAGAAAAACGTGTCATTCAAGCCAAGGTAAATCCAATAAACTCCCCCTGTCCTAAAACAGAGCATACCTCTCTGTTCAGGGAAAATGTCTATGGTTCCAGACTCAGAACTCTTGGGTAGTTTTGGATAAACCGGATCCAATTCTTGTCTTGTTTTCTAAGTTCTGTGATGACCATCTTCTTACTGAGTGGGCAGGGTATAATACAATCAACCTGGTTTTAATTTTCTTAGATTTTTTATCACTTTCATATTATCATCTCCACCATATTGTAACCCTATTACTTTGAGCAATCTGGGGTGTTTCCTCATGTCTTCAGCCATACATTATAATCTTGGGGTGACAGCTATAGGTGGCTAATTTTCCAGGCCAGAATAGAGATGATCTTAATTCCAAGTGACAAACTGTCTCTCTATGTAGCTTCCTTTATGCCTATAGAAGGAGCCCTGATTCTCTCCAACCTGACCTGAGAGAGGTAAAATCACTTATCTTTTTAGGTCAATAGTGTTTGATTTCATGAAGTACTGAAAAATTTAGTAGCCTTCCTAACAACCTTTCTTATTCCCTGGAAATGAGCTTTGCAAAGGGGAATTAACAAAATAAAAGGAACACATACTCCAAAAGATAAATATTTACTAGCTGTGTAACTTTAGGCACTCTCTGTCCCTTGTTTTCCCACAAAACAAAATGTAGATACTAATAGCAACCATTTTGTTGGGTTATTGTGAAAATCAATTGTGTTAATACATGCTAAAGCACTTATGCCAGTGCTTGGTACATAATAAACACTTGTAAGTGATATATATGATCTGATGTGAAAACTAAGAAATAACAGAGAAATTACACCCATTTTGAAAGAAAAAAAGATCAGTAAGAATGAAGAATTATAATAAATTTTTGAAATAAAAAGAAGGTATTATATCTCTTGGTACTAGACTAAGTCTACTTCCATTGATTATGGGCAGATATGTTCTATTGATGAAGTGAGAACTTGTTAAAATTTAGATCTGTCCATTTAGGACCTGAAAAACTTAAGGGAAACCATCTCCAATGGGTTTATGAATTGCGACGCTTGGTGCAACAGCCAGTATCACTAGATGGCGCTGTAGAGTAATTAAGCTTTGTGTTTGCTAAATGTGATTTTAAACATTATTTTAAAACTACACTATTTTTATACAAAAAAATTTGCACAGGCACAGGTAGTTATATGAACTGAAAATAGTATGGGTATGTTCATCGTGTTTTTAAATATCAACTAGCTGGTGTGGTAAGTGTGAAAGGCCTTGAGAGCAAGTGGAGTAGAAGGAATAGTAGACATTTAGGAAGATAACCGAACACAAACCAAGCTCAGATTCAGTGGCTAGTTGGGATCACTAAACGATGATAGTGATGATAGTTCAAGGTCCAATTGGTAAAGCTAAACTGGCATCAACAAAATAAAAATGTGAGCTAAATAAACACTTCAAAAATAGAGCATTAAAAGAGTATGATTGGATATCATTATGTGAGGTCCCAACAACATACATGATGTTTTACTGTCTGGTTCACATAAACAATGTTGAATTGAAATTATATTTTTTTTTTCTAGTCTTACTTTGGGTTAGGATTTTTCACTTTGTAAAAGACTTGTAAGCAGTGATATTAAAAAGTTGTGTTTAGGATACAGTAGAGCATTTTTAAGGAGGTAGTGTGTGACGTAGTGAGGCATGAAGTCAAGCAACATAGGAATTGCTTTTATATACAGATGTTAAGGAAAACTATAAAGAAAGAAGAGAAGGTGCAGGCCATGTTTAGACATTTGACTCCCACTGCAGTGCAGTTAAGAGTAGTTGCTTCAGCTCATTGCCTTCAATCTCCTCAATCAGTACAGCCCTGCCAATTTTTAAACCAGTCAGCAGAGAGCAAGAATGACTGGATGGCTGAGCTGAAATCCATTTATTGTACTACACAGAGCTATAGCTAGACTCCTAGTCTGCCATAACATCAAAAAAGAGCAGATTGCACTTAACCTATAGATTGATGGCTTTTGATGGGGACTTAGCTGAAGACAAGGGAAGTTAGCTGCTCTAACTCAAACATTAGAAATGGTGGGAAGAGGAAGCAATTTAACAGCTATGGAATAAAGAAGAAATGTTGATAAAAGATTGACAAGGTCAAGAAATGAAGAGGAAATGCAAAGGAACTTAAAAGGAAATTATCCTCTGGCTTCAGGAAATTAACTTCTGATTCTTTCCTTGTAAGTTGGAGCCTTAAATAGTCAGAGATGTTGAGAGGAACATCTGTCTCATTGCGTTATAACTTAGGACATTTGTTGATGTCTAAACCTATAGCATTTCAGTAATGTGGACCTTAGAACCCTAACTGGTTTTAGTCTTGTAATCTTTTCAACCTCTACAAAGTTCACCACAGCTCAGTAATCATACTTCATTATCTTCTAATTAATTGACTTTAAGTTTGAGTTAAAGCATTCCTACTTTAGATGTCTTCTTAAAATTAACCAAGGGCCAACATGTAATTCTTAGGTATTGCCTCTGCAGTCAGTGTTCAGGTGATAATATAGTTAACAACAAAAAGAGTCAGTTACTGTGTATAACAATACAGAGAATATGTTATTGCTGTTGCAGCTGATATAAGAGCCCCATCTTTGAAGAGGTTTGACTGAGCAGGGACTGGACCACTCACCCCAGGGGCTCTCGATGGTGAGGGGTGAGGTGGGAAGAGGAGGAGATGCTGGTAAGATGGCAGAAAGGGAGGTTATATTCATTTTATCCTCTTCTGTGGCTCATCACATCTTCTGTGGAGAGGGTAGTGTGGTAGGGGTGGTTGGAGAAAAGGTGGTGAAAAATATTGGCTAAATTAGTTGCCACAAAATGGTAGGCCATGATTGCTAGGCACGTTTTATTTGCTCCCTATGGTGGTATCAAATATTGAAATTTGAAACCAATGTTCAAAAATCAGAAAGCTTCACATTTAAAAATTTTTTAAAAAAGCAAAACAAAAACCTATGTCTCAAGATTATCACATTACTCATCATGTGATAATCTTGGTGTGAACAGATGTAGGGCTTTTGGTGTAAATCTTGAAGGGATTGGGTCTTGTGTCTGGCTGGCATGTTTGAGCTTATGGGTAGAGATAGAAGCAATACACAACAGCTTGAGGACATTATGCTGCATTAAATTAGTCAGTCACAGAAAGACTAACACTGCATAATTCCATTTATATGCAGTATCTAAAAAAGTCAAACACACAGACTTAAGGGCAGTTGGAAGGGGGGAAATGGGGTATATGGGGAGTTACTCATCAAAGGGCACAAAGTTTCACTTAAGTAAGATGAGAAAGTTCTAGAGACCTGTTGTACAATATCATCCCTATAGTCAATAATTCTGTATTGTGCACTTAAACATGTGTGAAGAGGGCAAATCTCACTTTAAGTGTGGTTACCACAATAAATTAAATAAATGAAAAGAAATTAACGAACATGGAGATTAGTGTGGCATTCCCTCACTCCTTACTCCTCATCAAGCATGTACAACCGTTATGTTAGCTAGACCGTGTCTGTCCCTTGTAGAGATGGGTAAACTGAATAACCGGTAAATTGAGCCCTCACTTTCCTTATCTGTAAAATGGGGACTTGATAAGGCCTCCCCCATAAGATGTGGTGATACTTAATGTAAAGCTCTTAGATCATTATTGCCTGCCATATGGCTGAATATAGAATAAGTGTTAGTTGTCATTCATTAAAAACTGAATTGGGGAGCTGTTATTTAAAGAGTGTAAGGTTTCAGTTGTGCTAGATTAGTAAGCTCTAGAGATCTGTTGTACAACATAGTTATCAATACTGTATCATGTACTTCAAAATGTGTCAGGAAGGTAAATCTCATGTTGTGTTCTTACCACAGAAAAAAACATAAAATAAAGGGACCCAAAGAAACTTGGGGAGGTGTTGGATATGGCTATTACCTTGTTTGTGGCAATGGTATCACGAGTGTTTGAATAGGTCCAAACTTACCAAATTGTACATTAAATATGTGCTGTTCTTTATATATGAATTATGCCTTAGTAAAGCTGTTGTATTAAAAAAAAGTTCTAGTCTAAAATTCTTTGCAGCAGTAACAGATGAAGAAAACATTATCTTCAATGTTTAAACTTTCTTCAGACTGTGTTTTACTAGGACGATTTCTGAGCCTCTAGCAAAACTAACAACTCTGGGGAAAACCTTGGTAGTCTGACACAGAAAAAGACCCAGAGGTCTTACTGCCACATGGTTCCCCGCTCCAGCTGTAGGCACTGTGGCCAAATGCCAAGCATTGATATATTCCAAGAAAGATGAAGACTGGAGCTAAAGCAGAAAGAAATCAGAAGGGGAAAAATAATCATTCTAATGACACTGAGTTACAATTAAATAATATAGAACTAAAAGTGAACATTTTTTTTTTTACACACTCTATGAGTAATGCTTGTACTTTGAAACTTTTAAAATATTTAAGACAAGTAGAAATGAAATGCATGGCAACCAGTTAAGGTCATACATTTAGGACAAAAATGATGAAATATTAAAATGAAAGAAATAAATGTTCTAACTGAAATACTGAGATTCTGTGGAAATGAATTATTCAAAATAAGAGACACATGTGACCTCCAATCTATTATATAACAGAGGGAAGAGGGTAGTAAAGATCAAGTGCAGAGCAACTCCAAGAAACGAGGAAGTGACGGCAGGCACTACTTAATAATATTCTAAATTTATGCTTAGATTTGAGGGAAGGGACTTCAAAGAAAGAAGAAGTATGGTTGGCTAGTGTAAAATGGAGTATGGAGGATAGGTTCTGGGGGCTTGAAAATGGTGTTTTCAGTCAGGACACTTAAGTGGTCAGGATATGCTGCAGTAACAACAACCCCAAACCAGAAGGCTCAAAACAACAGTTTTGTTACTCAGTAGATGTCTGTCATGTGTTGGTAAAGATCTCTGTTCACTGGTCACTTAGGGAGTGAGGTGGCTGATGGTATAGCCACCATTTTGAACTTTGCCAATCTCTGTTCTCAAGGAAAATGAGTGCCCAGGGTCTTAGATCATGTGGAATGCTAAGGTCCAGAATTGACATGTCACTTTTGCTTATGACTTCCTAGCTAAGACCACCTCAAGGAGGTCAGAAAGTACAATCTTACCTTGTTGCCAGAAGTGAGAAAGGAACAAAAAAGATTTGGAGGGCAATCCTAGTGATTCCTTTGCAGCTCGACATAGCACTTTTTGGGAGGAAAACCTGTTTGCTTGGCTGGGGTCTTCTCACACCTTTGTTCATGAGAGAAATGGCTCCTGACCCCAACACTTAACATGAACAGAACATTTGCGGCTAAGATGTTCATAAGCTCAGGATGACTTTGAGGAAAGGATTTTAGCTTTAATTTTAGTACTAATTGCCATAAATATAATGGAAATCCAATAGACTATGGGAATAGGCAAGGGCTTTAACAATCATCTAGCCTCAGGGACTTGAACTCAAATGGCTACAGGGTCAATTAAGGCAGGTAATGTGAATAAATGGCGAGGACTGGGAATTATGCAAGAGGGAATGGTCGGGACAGGGAGAGAGAGAGGGCATGTCCTGTCTAAAGGGAGCAGCTGCTTCTAAGAACCAGCTAACTGTGAGGTGAACGTTGCTGGATTTTCTGATTTTTTAAGAGAGGCCAGAGCCATAGATTTTTGTTTTGCTTTTTAAAAAACATTTTTAAATGTGAAGCTTTCTGATTTTTAAACATGGGTTTCAAATTTCAATATTTGATACCACCATTTGGAGCAAATAAAACGTGCCTAGAGATCATGGCCTACCTTTTGTGGCAACTAATTTAGCCAATATTTTTCACCACCTTTTCTCCAACCACCCCCACCACACTACCCTCTCCACACACACACACACCCACAAGAAGTTGCAGAATCCTTTGTTTGATCAAAATCGATCTCAGAAACCTCATCGGTAGAGTGGAGGTATCTGAGGGACTGCTCTGATTGAAGCAGAGTGAGGCGCTGGACCCTAACATTCAGCTCTTTTTCACTCTTCTCCCAGACTGAAGAAATGCAGTTTGAAAACCAGCAAATGAGTGCACACCTCTCCTGCAGGTGGCAGACCAGTCACAGCCTAACTCTCGGTCCAGTTCGCTTTTCAGAGTATTGGCAGCCCATACAGGGTGTGCTCATCAAATGTGCTGACCAAAAATGCCCACTGAAGCTCTCTGTTTATTTAGATATCCACTGGGATTGACATTATTTTGATTGGCAAGGTTATCACCACACTCACCATCACAAAGTGTGCCCTGGAAAGACTCCTGTGTAGAACACTCTACCGGCAACAGGTGAGGCCAATGGTGCAGATGTTGCCTTCTCCAAGAGCCATTTTCTAAGAGGTGCATTTCCATCTCGGCAAGCTCAGAGACAAACACTCAGGCACTGTCCTCTGGAGGAGTTAAGTTAATAAATTAAGAGGCATTACATCTTGGGAGCATTAGTGCAGGTGTTCTTTGTGCAGTGAGAGATGGAAAGAGTGGTATGACAGACTGGGTGACAGGGTGAGAAGGAGTTACGTGGAATCCTTGGTGACTGAGAGTTTGAACAATTTAATAAACATTTTTACTGTGAGAAGAATTCCATGTATCTTCACCCAGACTTTTCAGGTCTGTATATATATATATATATATATATATATATATATATATATATATATATATATATATATATATATATATAACTTTTCTAGTGAGTTTTATTTTAAAATAAAAGATATGCAAGTTATTTTTTTAAATTCATATATGAATATGTGCACACACAAAAAAGAGACCTCACCAATCATCTAATCCAGGAGTCAGTAAATTATAGCCTGTGAGCCAAATTCAGTCCACTACCTGGTTTTGCACATAAGGCTGTGTTTTTTTTGCACATAAAGTTTTGTTGAAGAAGAGCACTGTACTGTTAGTGACTGCTTTACGCTGTAATGTCAGAATTGAAAAGTTGCAACACTGTATGCCCCACAAAGTCTAAATATTTACCATCTGGCCCTTTACAGAAAAAGTTTGCCTACCGTTGTCCAATCCTAGCAACCCAAGATCATCATCATTATTATTTGGCATATTTCTTTCTATTTTTTTATGTGCACACATACATTGGAAAAAAAATAAAGTTATATTCTGCATTAGTGCCCTTCGATAGAACTTTCTGTAAAGGATGGAAATATTCTATATCTGCACTGTTCAATATGGCAGCTCTTGAATACTTGAAATGTGCCTTCTACAACTGAGGAATTAAATTTTTAATTTTATTTAGTTGTAATTAATAAAAACTTAAATGGCCACTTGTGATTAGTAGATACCATATTGAACAGAACTGTCTTGAAATATTTTCATTTGCTTACTACTTCATGGTCATTTATTCAAATAGTTAAATATTCTTTTATAGAGCCCCTTGCTCTGACTGCGTACTATTACAATGGAAGGATGTGTCATAGTTTACTTAACCAAGCCCCTATTGTTGACACTTGATTTCCAAATTTTCACTATTATAATCCAGTTCTATGATGAACATTTTTGTGCATGCAAATATTTGCATACAGAGTTAGGATAAATTTTTAGATGAGGAACTGCTTAATTCAAGAACATAAATATTGGGCTGGCCCGGTGGCTCAGGTGGTTAGAGCTCCATTCTAACTCCGAAGGCTGCCAGTTCGATTCCCACATGGGCCAGTGGGCTCTCGGCCACGGGGTTGCCGGTTCAATTCCTCGAGTCCCACAAAGGATGGTGGGCTCTGCCCCCTGCAACTAAGTTTGAACACGGCACCTTGAGCTGAACTGCCGCTGAGCTCCCGGATGGCTCAGTTGGTTGGAACGCTTCCTCTCAACCACAAGGTTGCTGGTTCAACTCCCACAAGGGATGGTGGGCTGTGCCCCCTGCAACTAGCAACGGTAACTGGTCCTGGAACTGAGCTGTGCCCTCCACAACTAAGACTGAAAGGACAACAACTTGACTTGGAAAAAAGTCCTGGAAGTACACAGTGTTCCCCAATAAAGTCCTGTTCCCCTTCCCCAATAAAGTCTTTTTAAAAAATACTAGTAATATTAATAAACACAATCTATCCCTTCAAGGCGAATGTAATGTTTTAATAGTAAGTAAGAAGAAACTGCCTTTGTAAGGAAAGGCATGATACTGACAGCATTAAAAAAAAAGAACATAAATATTGTTCAGATTCTTGAAACATCGTCAAATTGCTAGTTAGTGAGATCTACATATTTAACCTCAATACAGTAGGATGCCTGTTCCCCGTTCTCTACTGTGTATATTTTAAAGAATTGCCTTAAAAATGCTCTCTTCCTTGTCTGTTCCATTGGAACTGAAGTATCCCTTTGGATGTCAAAGGAATACTTGAGTAGGACATTTTAGGAGGATCCATCAATGTGCTGAGAGATGTGGGGGGGGCAGAGAACAAAAATGGAGAATTTTCTGCTTAACTTTTCTACACTATCAAGACTTCAGGAAACTTGAGTAATGTGGGTAATCACTACTGAACTTAGTTCTGTGAACTAAGTCCTTATTCTGTGGCAGATCCTGATATTGAAATATTCTTGCTTGGGGATGATTAAGACTTAAATGAACTTATGCGTAGAAAAGTGAAATAGGTATTCAATTGAGGAGAAAGACGCTAGCACCTTTCCTTCCCCTGCCCCTATCCTGGTATAGGGTATAAATTTTAAAAACTAGGCAACAGAAACATAGAGGGATGGATGAATAAGGAAGTCAGAGGTAAATAAGAGGCTCATGTAGACAAAGGTAAACGGTCAGAGCAGGGTCTTCTGGTCAGAAACACATGGGATTGAATTTCACTCTGCCATCTCATCTTGTAACCTGAATACATGACTTTATCTCTCTGAGCCTCAGTTTTCTCACAAGAATAATAGTACTTTGTGTCTAAGGATTATTAAAAATAATCTATGTGAAAAATGCAGCATGGTGCCTCATATTTATAGCACCTACAAGGACAAACGAGGGCCATCGACACGGTAGAGCTATCTTTCTCTTATACCTAAACCTACTGGCTGTCTTCTCCTAGGTTTTGCTGCACCAACTCTGTTAACTTTCTCATCAACTGGCAGGTCCCTTTGGCCTGGGCTCATAATGAGGCTATAGCATGTATGTTTCTCAAAGAGGAAGGGTACTTCTTGCAATGTGCTTTACCGAGGTGTTCCTGAAAGTCAAAGAACCTACCTTAGGATGTGCTGGGCTCCTTATTGCCTTCAAGATTTGGGAGTGGGGGTGGCTGTCCCCTTCCCCATCTTAACAATTGCTTTCATCCCAATAACTGATTATAATGGGTCAGGTCAGACTTGCCTGAGACTGCCTGTGAGTGTGGACATTTTCCCACCAATGTTTGTTCTTGGTTTTTAAACTATACTAGTTTTGTAAATTCTTTTGCAATATAGGGGATCTCATCCTTACTATCCAATACCAATAGCCCAAGCAGCACTGTTGTACAACATAGAAAGAGCACACATTCATTCCATTTGTGAGCAACTATATTCCTCTCCTATCCTTATAGATCGTTCCCCACCTCCTTTAAAATAAACAAAGGCCAACAGTTATTGGGGTAATGCCCAAAGTATAAAGCCAATATGAAACATAGTCGAAAATAGGCTCACCAGAATCAGCCCTCCCCCTCCAATCCCCAACACACCCTCTGCCACCACACATGCACTCTCTTTTTTTAAGCCAATTCCTCAGCACGGTACTAACATTTCAGGAAAGGCTTGGGTGATTTTTCTTTAGGAAATAATGGTCAACACTTTTCCTAAACTAGAGAGCTCCAGCGGTCTCTTGAATTGGTAAGACATTGTATTGGCAAAGATGAGATTATGTACTCCAGACAACCTTGCTGTGACCACAGAAAGTCTTCCATTACTCGTTTCAGGGGTCTGAAACTGAAGAAGTAGTATTGATCTTTTACCAGCTTCACAGTGGTGGTGGAAAGCACCAGCCAAGTGTATGAAACAAAGAGGAGCCAGCCATGCAGCTCGCAGGGAAAGCAATTGCAACTCAATCTGAGTATTAAAACAGCTGGTTTAATAACTAACAGGAGAAGGCTGACTTTTTCCATGTGGAACCCAGAAAGTAAGTGAAAAGGTTACGTTTTCATAAAGATGTGTGTGGGTAGGGCATGCAAAACCAGTCCTTGCTTGTGGATGTAGTTTCAAGTTCAAGCATGGAGACTAGTTATTGGTTGCTCCAAACTGTATGCCTTAATGAAGCTACTCCTGGGTCTACATGGGGGGGAACAGCTACCAACCTTCAGGGACATTCTTTTGTTATCCTTACCCACTACATCCCCCACTCTGTTCACCTAATATATTTCCCAGTGAAACAATGCGTTAATACGTTCACACATGAAACTAATTATGATAGAATTAAAGCTTCGCTTGCTCCCTTCTAATTGAATTACTGAGACTCAGATTGAATTCTAAAAAATCTCATCTTGAGTTACTCCGGGAGGAAAATGAATCACATGTGTGGTGGAGCTTGTTGCTGCCACCAGGGCAGGGAGCTCCATGGTCCTGCAGGAGGGGGGACCTTGCGGGACAGAAATCAGAAGCGAGGAGTGAGAATCTCAGCTGGACCTGTAAAATAGCCCCCATGGAGCTCAGAACTCAAGATAACGACACAATTGGTCATGGAGCTGAGATTCAGGCAGTCCAAGTCCATCATTTGTAAATTGGCTTAGTTATGACTCCCTTGAGAACTTGCAATGTCTGTCACTTCTTGGACATTTTGTGGGTTCCAAGTCATAAAATAGGATGTCCAGGATACTCTGTCTTTACATCATCCATTTTAACTGGCATGTTAACATTCACGTTGCTGGAGAAGTAGCTTTGGGTACTATTGCTCTGAATACAAGTTGACAATGGAAGGCACCAACCCAATAGCACAGTGTGGTGAAAAACTAAATATGAACCGTGTGTTTGTGCGTGTGCTTGTGTGTTAGTATGAATAAATGGGTATTGGGCAACACAACGAAAACTCACCTCATTGGACGTATACATTACATTGGGAATTTTTTCCCAGTGGTGTTTCAGAGCAGTATGCTTTTATCCAAAGTAATTGAAACACTCGACGATGAAATTCTACAGCCCTTCACTTTTGTATAGTACTTAGTAGATCGGAGGCACCATGGGAGACACAAAATAATTCACCCCAGACCCCACCTTCAGTTTGCTTACAGGCTATTCAGAAAATGTTTTTTTTTCCCAATAACAGAGAGAATGAAAATATAGCCTATTCCCCTATTTGTTGTCAAAAGTAGAAAGGAAAACCATACTCTGCTGGAATACATTATTATTAGCTTAAAATAATATAAACAAATGCCAGCATAGTAAACCTCATGTAAAGTATCATTGAATTGGAAGTTCTTTGTTTATATTGAACCCTAAACTGAGTCAAAGGAAGTTCTGATGGCTTGCTTAGGGTTGCACTGCTATTTCATGGCTCAGATGGTACCAGGAATCAGCTTTTTGACTCTCAGATGGAGACTTATTTGTATACTGTGAGTACGAGATTGGATTTGGGTTAGGCTTTTTCTGGATTTCGGTCTGTAAAATTCTCTGATTCTTCGAGGATTCTGTGACCATACTGCCACACATCTGTCATTCTTTTCATCAACAATATCACTCAGTTGAACAAAATTAATTGTTTCATTAAGACAGAAAAAATGCCATATTTAATCGTTAAAAATGGCATAATGCCTCCTTTACTTTAGGGAAACTTCTATATTTATAATTTTAATATTAGAGAGAGTTTAGAGAATTGCCTAACAAGGAAAGGCAACTAGTTTAGTACAAAGATGACCTGTGAACTTGGTTCCTGTCACTGAGCATATTGCAAAGTGTACTGTGGCTCTCTTGCTCTAAAGCACGTGTCAAAACTGCCCTCTTTCACGCTGCTATTCTAGTTGATTTTAGGACTGCATTCCTTCTATTTGGACTGATATTTTACACTGAGCATTTGATATCAACTTTGTCACCCACTGACAAAGTGCGCTCTAAGTGCTTCCTGAAAATGCAAGGCAGAGTGAACCCTTTTAAATCAGTGCACGGGGCTCTGTTAGCATTTGGTATGTGCCCAGCCTTACGCTAGGCTTGTGAGGCAAAAAAACAGAAAAAAAAAAGACAGAAAAGAAAGTTGGTGCATTTTGCTATCGTATGTGGCCAGTTGCTTTTGCATCAGCCTGACTCTCAGCCCCTGCTTGAGAAATCCTGGGAAGTCAGTAATTGTATTAGAAACCGGCAGTAATAGGGATAAAATAGGACATTTGTATAACTGGTACTCAGAAACTTGGTTTCAATGCACATTCCCACACAGTATCTCAATAACACTAAGGGAAGCAGAAAAAAAAATTATTATAGAAAACATGGGGTTCAGAAAATGTGACCTGCCTGAAATTTGACAGAGGGCAGACCCAGAGCCAAAGTCCATATCTTTGGAAGCCTGGTACGGGGCCATTCCTCTATGACAAGGAAAGACATATAGGAGATAGGTCAATTTCAAGCAACCTGAGGCGTGGGAAGCATGTCTGCTCCTCTGGTCCTGAGGACTGCAGGAGCGGATCTCTGGAGTTTGGCTAGCCATGGCTGCTGGTGTCTTTCCTGACATGAGTCCTAGCCACACCTGACCCTACTGCGTCCCTGTACTTCCTTGGGCTCTGGTTGTCTTTTTGGTGCTTTGATATGTCAATCATGAGCTACCTTACTCCCCCTATTTTTATTTTTGGATAAATTCAAGGGAATGGTTAGACAACTTTGGACTATAAGACTTTGAGCCTGACTCCTCATTCTCAGTCCCAAGCTTTGCCAATGCTTTTAAAAAGATCTCATTGGAGTAGAAAAATATCATTAGTTTTTCCAGTGTGCTAAGCATTATGGTAAGAACATCGAATGTTCTCAACATCCCAAAACAGCAGAAACTGGAGGGGCTGACACCAGGCAGTCTCACTGCAGAACCCACATGCTTTCATGTGTGGCATCATTGTCTCTCATGATACTATACAGACAGCCTCCAGCTTACAATGATTTGATTTACAGCTTTTATGACTTTATGAGAGTGTGAAAGCAGTATGCATTCAGTAGACACCGTACTTCCAATTTTGAATTTTGATCTTTTCCTGGGCTCGTGATATGCGGTACAATGCTCTCTGATGATGCTGGACAGTGGCCGTGAGCACAGCTCCCAGTCAGACACATGGTTAGGAGGCTAACCAACCAACACTCTCCAGTGTATTCATTGTGTTAGATGGTTTCGTCCAACTGGGGGCTAATGTAAGTGTTCTTAGCACAGTACGGCAGACTACGCTAAGCTACGACTCTCCGTAGATTAGGTGTATTTAAATGCATTTTTGACTTATGATACTTTCAGCTTATGGTGGATTTATCGGGATGTAACTCCATCGTAAGTCGAGGACCGTCTGTACTTGCAAGTTTTGTGTAACACTAGTGTTTAGACATTTCTCCAAAATTATGGGATTCTGGGTTTTCTTCCCCTGCTGTGGCATAAACACTGAGAATGTACGTAATGAACAGCTGCAATTGATATTTTCATCCTAATTGGGGATTAAATATCAAAGAAATTTTTCTATTTAGCATGATTTATGATATCCTAACTTTTCCAGTAGTTCATTTCAAACAGACTTTTTAAATAGTAGGAGAAAACAGTACCATAATAGCTTTTTAAAAGTATATGTAGGAAATTAATGGCAAATATTAAAAAAATCACTCACACATTGTTAGCATTTATTTTTAACCCCCAAACAACAACAGCATGAGCAAATGTGATTATTTTTTTCTCTTTCGTCTTTGCTGTACTTTCCTCTCTGAAAATAAGCCCATTAATAAGGAAGTACAAAAGGAAAATTTAGGTGTCTCAAGACAAATTATACCAAGCTTTTTTAAAGAAACAATTTTATCAAGACAAGTTTAGATATAAAAAAATTACCAATGAACATATTAGGGGAGGATAGCCATTAGGCATATTTTTATTATGCAATAATTTATTTATGAACAGTTTATATTTCACATTTATATTGCAGTATTTCTTCCCTGTCACTGAGAGTACTCAAGCTGAGTTGAATGACTACTCATCAATCTGGAAAGTTCCAGAAGGGATTTTGCAGTGGGTAGAAAATTGAGTTAGGTTTGACTACAAGGTCCTTTCTAACTTAAGATCCTATAATTTCTAACTTAGACATGTTGAAATAAGGTCAGTATTCTCATGGACCTCATTTCATAATGGAGTAAAAGGCCCTAGTAGTAGAAAGTGGGACTGGGCTGTCGTGGGTTCTGGAGCCAACCTGTCTGGTTTTGTCATTTGATTCCCATACTTACTGGCCATATGACCTTGGATAAGTTACTGCCCTTGTCTGTACCTCAGTTTCCTCATTGGTAAAATGGGGATAATAATACCACCTACCTTATAAGATTGTTGTGAGGAATCAATGAATAAATGTAAGTAAAGTGCTTAATGATCACGGGCACATGTGAAACGTTCTACAATTTTAGTTATGCTATTATTTTTGAAGAAGAATTGAGCTAGATTGTTCATTTCAACTGAATGGTCTTTTCTGGTCCTCCTTATTGTCTCCAACACGGAACAAACTATAGTTCATTCAAAGTTTAATTAAGGAGGGTTTAGGGCTCATATCTTGTCTGAGGTAAAGGAAATATGGAAGAGAAGAGAAGAAGTAAAATGAGGGAGTTTATTTAAAAGGAACAGAGAAATATCTGATGTTCAGTGAGAGAAATAAAAATTCCATAGCTTTAGTGATGTTGGGAATAATAATAGGATAGGAAGAGAGAGAAAGTTTGTAGTACATATTCTCATTACACACACACACACACATACACACGCACACTGCTTAGTAAACAAATTTGAGATTATTGGTGTCTCTGTATCTTGAGGTTTCCACTTTAGCATAAGTATTCCAATTTGCCCTGGGCCCCTGCAAAGGCACAAAGCACTGTGTGGAGTATGGTGGAAGCAAAGATGCTGCTGCCCGATGATGCTACGTCTAGAAGGGGAAGCCAGAAAGCAAACACCTATCATTGTCATTCAGTGTGAGAATTACTATGATCAACTTCCATGTAGGACACTCTGGAAGGTCTGAGAAGGCCACTTGATCCGTCTCAGAGAGCCAGGGAAGACTTCCAGGTGGAGGTGAAAACTTAGGTGAAGCAGCTCTCAGGCTGATGAAGAAAGTAAGCAAACAAACAAAACAAAGCAAAACAAAGCCCCAAGAAAGATAGCCTTGCAAAATATCTTAATTCCCTCCATCAACTTTGAAATGTGACAGACCTGATTCTGCTAGATCTTAGTTACGTGACTTTGGGCAAGTTACTTAACTCTTTGAACTTCAGTCATCTCTGAGATGGAGTCTCTAGCTCATTGGATTGTTCTAGAAATTAGGGAGACAATGTATGAAAAGCTCCTAGCCCTGTGACTGACACAGGTGCCTGTGCAGACTTGTTTTGAATATCGTTGGCATTAAATCACTCATACTAAAATATGATAAAAGAGGAAGTGATGATTTGTGGAATTTAGAGTAAGAAATAATGTCAAGGAAAGCCAAAAGTGCACAATCAGCGGAGTGTTGAGGCTCACGTGTTCGTTCTTGTCAGAGCCACTAATTCAGAGCCTGGACAGAGAAGAGCTGGCTGAAGTCCACACATCCCATCTAATGACATGCCTAAGGGGAAGGCTTTTGGCAGCTCACCTTGTCCATTCACCTCCTGTTACACTCCAAAGCTCTGGACCAAACTGAAAATTTAGAACAATTGCTGGGATCCACCTTGTCAATGACTATGACGTTTAAACTGTTCACAAAAGTTAAATGCAAAATATTGATTTCTTTCATTAGCACCTTTTGTAATTTCATCTTAACATAACGATGAAGGCAAACAGGGTCCTGGAAGCCAGTTTACAATAACAGTTCCCATTTGTCCTAGGCCTGCTATGACTTGGGTGTTCTCCACATGTTGTTTATAATGTACATTGCAACTTACGAGAAGGTTCTCTTCTCTTGTACGAATGAAGAACCCAAGGCACAATTGGTGACTTAACAAAGATCACATTACTCCAGCGTGGGAAGCCATCAGAAGGCACAGGTGACTGCAGAGGTGTTGTGTTTATCGTGGGGCTAGCACATCTCTCACTCTGTTGTCGGGGAAGGGCAGTGCCATGTGTGGTACAGGCCTTCCCATGTCCCCACGAGTCGAGGGAAGGCCTTATATCCTCCTTCTGCCTCAGTGGTATCGCTACCACGATGTTGTAGTAATATCATGAACCATCCTGGTAAGTCAGGAATTGTCCCAGAGAGGGGAAGAGAAAGGACCACCCAAAACAGGAGAGAAAAGACTAATCAGAATTCTCCGGGAAGTTAGTGGAATTAAGAACTTGATCTTGGTTGGGGCTCAACAGTGGGGTCAATTATGTTAGACCTCTACTTTGCAGCCTCTTTGAAAGGAGAAGTTCTCTGGTTGTGAGGAAAAATATTCACTTCTTAGGTGGAGTGGAGCACTTTTTTTAAAAAAAGTGGATTTTAAAAATCAGAGACCTTGGTTTAAATTCTGTCTCTGCCACTTAATAACTGAGTGATTTACCTCTCTAACGTTTACCTCTCTACTCATCTGCAACATGAAATTAATAGTATCTACTTATTTCTAAAATGGTGATAATAATCCCTGCCTCCTAGGATATTTGTGAGGATTACATGAAAATGAAGCCTGGCATGTAGGAAATGTTCTCCAAAGTTATCTATTATTTTTATGTAATTATTTTCATTAGTTACATTATAGAATTCTTACAGAAAGTGCTTGGATAGGATAGATGACCAGTAGATGGCAACTATTATTATTAACAGGCAACATTTTTGTATTTGTCCTGGTCTACTGGTGAATTGAGGGAGATGGAATGAGGAGAAATCCTAAATCCATATGCAAACATAAAAACAAAAACCATGAGAAAAAAGACAGAATCAGAAGGAAGCGAATCCTAGCCTGGGTCAACCAACTTGTTACCAGCATTTAATTATCAGAAATTTCTACATTGTAAATTTGGCCTTTAGAGATTTTTAAAATTGCATCTTTAACTGTTTTCTTTTGTTTTACCAAAGTCCATTAGAAGATTCCAGTCTTTGTTGGGACAAGGAAGAAAAGGAAAGGGATTTAAATTTCTGTTCATTTCCTTGGTCTTGCTTTGTGAGAGGAAAGAACAGCCAGCCTGTCTAGGGCTTAACTCCACCCACCTCAGAAGAATTCCACTTGGTCATTTCCTCTGCCTTTTTGGATGGCACTTTGTCTGTCTACGGTAGGGGAAATGATGACCATATGCCCCAGGGATGATGAGGACAGAATGTAAAGTACTCTCTAGAAAGGGGGGAAATTCAGGGGCGAGAATCAGAGGCTCCTTTGCAGTTATCCTCTCCCACTTGGAGTGGTTTGTCTATAAAAGCTATCTGCTTGTTCCCTTGGTCTTTTTTTGGATCTTCTTTTGTATCTCAGTGGAGCTCAACTCATTCTATGGCTAAACACCCAACTATTGCTGTCTCATGAGCTAGCCAGAGCCACGTAGGGTCAGCTCAAGGAACAGTGTGAGTGCTCCTGAAACATCACATCCCCATGAGTAATGTAGGGTGACCTGAGCAGCCAGCAGGCACCAAATCTGTGAAAATGTGATTTTCTCCACAGACTGCTGCCACGTTGGGTCACCTGACCTGTGAGCAGAGACCAAGAGGGAATGACAATGTAGAGGCAGACGTGGGAAAGCTGGGGAGATGTGGCAAGTCAATATCAAAATGATTCTCCTTAGGAAATGAAGCTCACAATTTGTATCTATCATCTATCTATCTATCTATCTATCTATCTATCTATCTATCTATCTATCTATCTATCTATCTATCATCTACCTATCATCCATCCATCTATCTACCTATCTACTTATCACCCACCTACTTGCCTACCTACCTAGCTACTTATATGTGTGTGTATGTTTGGTAGGTGGAATGGTGTAAGGTAGATTTGGGAACACTGCTATTTTTATTTTTATTTTTTTATTTTTATTTTTTGGGGGACATTTTCTTTGTATTAGTTTCAGGTGTACAACATAGTGATTAGACGCTTAGAAAACTTACGAAATGATCACTCTGATAGGTCTAGTTAGTACTCAGCTGACACCATACATAGTTATTACAATACCACTGATAATAGTTCGATATTTATTATTTATATCCCTCACACTGTGTCAACCCCCCTCCCCCCATCCACTCTCCCTCTGACATCGCACACAGCCATTACATTTCCACTGTCTCTATTCCTAATGCTGTACTCCGCTTCTTGTAACTATATACATATATATGTGTGTGTGTATATATATATATATATATATATATATGGACTTGTAGTTGACATTCATTAATGTTCAGTTTCAGCTTCAGGTGTACAGTGCAACACTGCTATTTTTAAACCTACCTAGTATTATTTGTTCCTATTTCTCTAGGGGTGGAGACAGATTCATCTTTAGGGAGACCATCCTTTTGATTGGAAAAACACTGTAATAAGATTTTTATTAAAACAAAGATAGGGCCATGCTTCTACTGCTGAAGAGACAGAGTAAGACAGAGAAGAGCCAAGTTGCTCTCCAGAGATTTTTTTTATCTAGTGGATTTTATAGCTTCGTCAGGAGGGGAGCAGGCCAGGGGACAGTGGAGACGGATGGAGTGGAGATAAAAAGGTGGCTCCATGAGGAGAAGAAGTGTGTTTCAGCATCACAATGGCAGACAGAAGGTTCTGAACAGAGTTTAATTGTTCAGAAGGGATTCCTTTGACAGGGCTATGGCCAATGGGCTTTAGGAGCAACGATATAAAGATTTTATTTCTCTTTTCTATGGTATGACTCCTCTTTGTTTCCATACTCCCCACATCCTTCATTGTCTACAGAACCATAATTAAAATGGCATCTTGCCTTGTGGGGGGAGGGAAGAGCAATTACAAAGTCAAATATCAAAGAAAAAGTCTTTATAGAATAAAGACCTTTTTCCCTTATTTCATATTATCAAAAATATTTTTGGGATTTGATTGGGGAATGAATTCTCGGTTCTAGGTCAGGAGGAGGAGAATACACATTTCAATTGCAGAGACTTTGTCTTCAGCGTGATGGGGAATGGTATTCCCGGGCTTCCTTTAGGTCCCACCCAAAGAGTTAATCAAAGCAATTTAACATTCATGAGGGGATTGTTACAATTAATGACAAAATTAGATATTGGAAGCATATATTGTAACTTTCTGGTTTGACTGGAGTAGAACATGGATGGATCTCAGAGAGTACAGTAGATTATTGTAAACTCAATTAGATGATGATTCTAACTGCAGTTTCTGCTCTAGATGCAGTCTCCTTATTGGAGGGAATTATTAGAGTCTATGTGTGCAGGTTCTGCTTTACTTTATTCTTTTTTCTCTATCCTAGGGGTTGGCAGACTTTTTCTATACAGGACCAGATGGTATATACCACAGACTTAGCACATCATGTAGCCTTTGTTGCAACTACTCAACTCTGTCATTGTAGCATGAAAGCAGCCGTAAACCATGCATACAACAAATGGCCATGGCTGGGTTCCAATAAAGTTTGATTTACAAAAGTAGGCAGTAAGTACCCCAGTAGCAGGAAGCGTATCTAATGCCCAGATCTTGGTTTCTAATGTAATTCACCAATAAAATGAACCAGGGCTCCTTGGAGAAATGTCTGATTCTAGGTCTGGGGCAAGAAATATACAAGAAGAGCCATAAAGTAAGAAAGTGCTCAAAAAAAGAAAAAAAATCACATTGATGGGGGGTATGTCAAAGAAGCCAAGTTAAAGAGCTCCCAATGGCCAAACGTAGAACAATTTGAGCAACAAAATAAAGTAGTATTGGATTACAACCCAAAGTATAAGATAAATATCTATGAGCCCATAATGATACAAAGAAGTGATTGAATAAATTAATAAATGTGGAAAAGAGACAAAACTCTCATGCAGAAGATTTCCAAAAAAGCATGTAGATACTCCTTCCTAAAGGAAGTAGATCATAACCCAATTTTTTAAGTAGGGGTTTTACATAGTGAATCCTTTCTAAAGAGAACAGTACAGAAAGGTGGAAAAAAGTAACATTATCATCGAGAAACCCGACAAACACTGCTTCAAGCCAGGTGATTGAGGTCAATATCAACAGTCAAAAATCAGGTTGATAATATGTGCCCTTGATATGATGTGTGAAACTGGCACTTTACATCTGTAGTCTTCTTTCCCCAAATCCATAATCCCTAATCATGAGAATCATGAGAAAATTCCAATAGAGGAACATTCTATAATATCCCTGACCACTACTCCTTAAAACTGTCAAAGTCATCAAAAACTGTCACAGCCATGAGCAGCCTAAGGAGATATGAAAATTAAATGTAATATGGTGTCCTGGATGGGATCTTGGGACAGAAAAATAAGAGGTAAAATTAGGGCAGTCTGAAGAAACTATGGACTTTATTTAGTAATAATATATCAATATTGTTTCATTAACTGTAATAAATGTACTATATCATGTAAGATGATAATAGGAGAAACCGTGGGAGTTGGGGGAGTTACATGGGAGCTCTCTGTACTCTCTCCTCCACTTTTCTGTAAATGTAAAACTGTTCTAAAAAAATAAAGCCTGTTCATAAAATTTAAAAAGGCGATGAGCCAGATTTTAGCTTCAGATTCTACTTTGCTGACCCCCGTTTCTGAAGCAGAGGAAGCAGTCAAGTTTGCTTTCATCTGGTAGGAATAGTAGACCACCTTTACTATTTTGCCTCAGGGTTTGTCCATTTTCAGCTGTATGCCACCATACAGCACACAAGTACCTTGAGCATCCTATCATGCCATAGGACATAATAGTGGTCCACTAGATTTATAACATCATGCTCACAGGAGTTGAAGAGCAGAAATTCAGAGATAGCCTAGATGCCTTGATAAGGTACATGTTTGCAAGAGGGAAGGAAATGCATATATTCCATAAAATAGAGGAAGGGGCTTACCACATCAGTGAAGGTTCCAGGAGTCATAGAGTCCAGGGCATATTGGAATATCTTCTTCAAAGAGAATGACAGGTGTACATATTGTAGCTCCTGCTTATTAAAACAGGTACAATCTGGAGATCTTTGACTTTTACTGCATTTGAGTGTGTTGCTCTGACCCATTTACCAGGTGACCTGAAGAATTGCTAGGTTCTTAGAGGATGTAAGCAATACAGAACAGTCTATTATTTTAGTTAACAGGGCTTATTGCAAGATTACAAAGGAAAGTAAGTAAATCCAGAAAAAGTCAAAATAACCCAAGCTAAGCCCCCAGAGAACTAAAACAGTATTGCTATGTAAGATGCAGTGAAATCTCTCATCATATGTCTAATGACTTAATAGTATCTCTAGCAGTCTGCCATGCTCATGATTCAAGTCTTCCGTTCTGCTTATCTCCACTTATTATTTTTTTTCTAGAACTAATTCTCTATTCTCCCTTGGCTTCTGTTTCTGCTTTTGTTGCTACTACAGTGAGCTATATATATATATATATTTAAACTTTTATTTATTTTAAGTGTGTCTTTCCAGGACCCATCAGCTCCAAGTCAAATAGTTTCAATCTAGCTATGGAGGGCACAGCTCACAGTGGCCCATGTGGGGATCGAACTGGCAACTTTGTCAAGAGCACTGCGCTCTAACCAACTGAGCCAACCGGCCGCCCTCTATATAACTATTTTTAATCTCCTCTATTTATCTCAAGATGTCTGTTTACTCAGAGCCTCTACTACCACATAATTTTTGCTTACTGTCTTCCTTTTGTGCATATGTCTCTTGGCCTCTCCAGGCAGCTGACTCCAAAAACTTTGCCTTCAGTCTCTCAAAAAGAGTTCCTGGTTGGACTCTCAGTGCCTATCCAATGTCCTTTTATGGCAGAGCTCTTCTGCTGCATTTCCTGATAGCCTCTAGCCAAGTTATAGATGGCTAACACACACCTGTCCCTGGTCCAATAAGCTGTGGCCATGGCTGTGACGTCACAAGACACAAACCTATGTGGGCAGTCAGCAGAAGCCGTGGTTGGGGCAGACGTACTGAAGCTTCTCAGAATGGGGACATTGGCTCCAACGGGCATCTCTGCTGGCCTGTCCAGGCAATTTACTTTGCTATTTTGACTAGGGGGGACCACAACCTTTAACACGTTAAGAAATTAAGGGAAAGAATGAAAACTTCAAACTATTTCAAGTGAGCAAATAAACTAGAAAGTTTTGATTGAGGGGAAGGTACTTGGGGAGACTGCCAGTCATTAGCATACTTCCTTTTCCCTTTTCTCTGCTTAACTGTGAAAGGTTTATCTCACAGTGGGGACTCTTGCTGTATGGTGGAAATAGGAGAGGGGTTGTGGAGCAAAAGAATACCGTGGCTCTTAACACCACAAACAGTCTGCCACTAGTGGCTGCCATAACGTAAGCATGCTCTAGAATTAGAGTTCAGTGCGACAGCACTTTGTTAGTTCCTGACTTGGTGCGGTCCTGTGTACAATGATCAACCACTTGCTGGTGTGTTTTTTTTTCGTGTGTTTTTTTTTTTTTTTTTTAATTAACCTGAACTTGGCTACTATGTTTTTGCTCATGGAAACCTGCTCAGAGAAACCCTGGGCACAGTTGGTTTGATTTTTGAGACCCAGCAATGGTTGGCAGGCCTCCTCAGCCTCTCTCTGGCCCAGACTACAGAGCTGTGCGAGCTGTGAATGATGGAGCTGCATCATTTGTACTTTCTCACTGGCTGCCTGTCACAGCTGGCTGCCATCAATCTCTGGATTCATCCCTCTTGAATTCTGTGAAATTCTCTCCTTAGTCATTCAACATGAAAAGAAGAAAACCTTCTTTTTCCCCGATTCTTTTTTTTTTCTGTGGAGGGAGCTTTATTGATTGTTTTACCAATAACAAATATCGGTTTCACCAATATTTCCCATCATACCCACAAACACTCCTTACCTGTCACGCTCTTGTTGCTGTCATTTCATCTTAATGTGAAGAGAAAGTTGAATGCGGTCTTCTTTCAATCACCACTCAGATTAGCACTTATTTCGTCTGCAATTTTGAAACTAAAGATCTATGGAATCGATCTCCAGAAAAGAGGTTCTCAAGCAAGCATGAGTTACTGCATGAAGTGTTGAATTCAGAGAGAGAGACTGGGTGAAGTGCAGAATACTTCAGAGACTTAGAAATCTTATTTCCAAAAAGCAATCATTTATTTTATTTTATTGTCAAATGAAAATAGCATCATAATAAGATCGTGTTAATGTCTAAGAAAATATCAACCTATGCACTGACTATAGCTTCCACACCCAATTTCATTACACTGCAAAGAAGTATAAATTTTACTGGACAAGCTCACAGAAAGCCTGTCATATTATTCATCACCTCTAGAAGGAGGTCACAGAACAGCAAAATAATGTCACTAACAAGAAGCAGGTTTCTGTAGTAGACAGCAAATCTTACCTGTCGTGGATTTATCTTATTATTGACAGCAAATTTGGCTGCCATTGACCAGAACTGGTGCATTACCCCGCCCCATACCAAAGCTTGAACATGAGATCGGTTTCTACCACATACAATGTCAGTCACGTATTTCCTCCACTCAAAGTCACATCCCACTTATGATCTGAATGATTAAGGAGGATGTTTAAAACACAGACATTTCTATACTTTGTTATAAAGTGGTTGGTAAGTGCTATTTTGCAATGCCAACCAACACTTGAGGAGACAGCAACTACTTTAAGATGATTACAGGTAGCAGTATTTACTACAAGAAATGAAGTCTGCTACCAGACATTTTTTTGTGCCTGGCTAACCCTCTATTTACTTTGTTCAGGAAAGTACCAGGTCAATTTGCTTTGTTCACAAAAGACCCTGTAAGGTGTTGGCATTCTAGTTTTCTAGTTGTTATTTCTGTCATCTTTTAAAGATATGTTGTATCATAAAGCTTAATGTGACTCTTGTTTCTTTGAAGACACTTGAGGGGTGAGATATTGATGAGAATCTGGGATGTATACAGAGGCAGTAATCAATGAAGTTTGCATGGGTAGTTGGGTGTAGGGTATGCAAGTCAGCAGAGAGTGGGTCATGCCCCCTCAGTGAGCAAGTGTTTGGCTGAAAGCTGCTGAGATGGGGAACCTGCGTGGGTCAGTGGAGGGACTCATGAAGCCCAGACAGTTTATAATCACATAGTATTTGAGTATTGATTTGATTGATAGCAATCTCCTAATGAGACTGGAGTAACTAGCTGACTCATTCAATACATGGTATTAAGCAGTTACTACGTGTTGGATGTACAAAGTGTTACAGATATTTGGTGAATAAATAAATGAGTGAGTGATGTGAGAATTTTATTTTCAGGGACCCAGGGCTATTGAAATCAAACCCCCAGAAGAAAAACGAAGAAACCAGTATTACATTTTTGCAAGATGGCTTGATATCTCTGGAGAGAAGTTTTGTGTATTAGATAAAGAAAGACTTCTTCAAAGGTAGAACTTAAGAAAGTCTTAGAAATCATGGAATGGGAGAGTCTAGATTGGACTTTATGAGTCTGGAGGCCATATTTGGAGGGAACTTTGGGAAGGTTTTGACAATTCTTCCAGGTCTAAGTGATATCAACATAACTTAAGTTCTCATTAGACAAGAAGCCATGGTATTTTTATTTAAAAAAAATGGTTTTCTTTGTAAGCTGGCCTAGACAAGTCAATCTTTATCTTCTATTACTTCTATTGCTATCTTCTATTACTTCTATTACTGTCAAGAAGTATATGAAGGGCTTGAGATGTTACCTTGCTTGCAAGCTAACGAGTTGGCCGCCATGGTTTCATGCATGCTGGCAAAAGACATGAGACTTCCAGGTCAGAGATGAAGAACTTTATTGCTCTCAGCACAGCAATAAGCATGAACATCAGCATATTTGTGTCAATTATCCTTGTTCCCAAGTCCTATGGGAGTAGTGCAGATGGACCCAGATAGATGCTTGCACATGAAGTGGTTGCATTACAGGATAGAAACCCTGAGCTTCGGGCACTTGAATCTTTTATATTAAGCAGTAAGCATGTGTCATCTTTACTCCAGAGGGAGACATTATCTTTATAGTCCAAGGCTGTAAGCAAACCTACCCTCTGCTCTGGGAGGAGAAATATCTTTATCTTCTAAGACTGTTTGCTATACAGACATTCTTGAATATAGTCTGAAATTTAAGGGCAGATGGTACTTGTTTTCAAGACAGGCAGGAATGCACCAGCTCAGTAGATAATTGTCTCTCAATAATATCCACCCCTTGTTTTATATTATCTTGGCTTCCGGAGAATTTCCCCCTCAGTATGCCACTCCATTGGCTATTCTGAGTTATCTATTGGAGGCTGGGACCAAATCTATTGAATCTGTCTCATAGAGCATTTATGAGGCTACACTGAAGCTACCACAATTAAGGCCACTATTAACACGATTCCAAGAAACAAGATGAGGGCAACTTACAGGGTCAACTTCAGCCATGCCCCCTAGCGTTCCAGTCCAACCAATTTAACAAATCTCATAAGTCACCAGGGTCTACCTTAGAAAGCCAGATAGCTTTCTCCTGAAGTTTCAGCACTGAACTTTCTACTTATGGCATTACTCCAGATACAGCAGAATGTATGAGTGATTGCACACATTTCTCCTTGACCCATGAGGAGGAAGTGTAGGGCAATTCTACCATCTATAACAAGCCTGGCCAGTGAATTGAGGCAACCTAAACGGCTTCCAGGGCCTGGGTGGTGTTATGGATCATTCAGCTAAAGTAAAGGACACATTTTATACTACCTTTTCTAACTGGAGCACTCCTACCTCCTATCATGGTGATACCTGCCGGCAAAATGTGCGTAAATAATGAGATAGCTATCTGGGACACAACTCCGAGTAACGAATAGTACCTCATTTTGGAGAGGTCTCCATAGTCATCTGAAAGCTATATGATTTACTCATGGTGTTCCCTTAAACCCTTGAAGGGCTCTTGTGATACCCCCCAAAGTGCAAGTCACCGTATTTTTGGGAGGGAACCAAGTTAATGCCTGGCTTCCACACAAAAAGGACATACTGTCCTGGGGATGTACATGGTGCCCTGGAAAGAAAATTATGTTTACAATTGTTGGCGACCCTCAAGTGGGACCTACGTCAGTTGGAGATCACAAGTTGATAATGCATCTAATGTGGCCTCCTAGCCAATCGGTAAACCTTAGAGATCCCAGTGTAATTCAAATAATTGAGTCTAGTCCTTGTTTTTTGGAGAAAAGACATCTATGTCTGTATCTATAGATATATAGACCATCACGTTGAAGAAATATCCATCTAGCCTTGTCTTGTTAAGAATTTGGTTTAGAATATATTTGAATTTTATCAAACACTTTTGATCTTCTGTGGGGACAATCATATGGCTTTTCTCCAAATATAGGAAATTATACGTGAAAGATTTCTAAATATTGGGATTTTCTTATGCTCTTGAAACAAACTCCTTTTAGTCATGGTGTAATTATTACTTCAGTATGTCGCTGGATTCTGTTTACTAATATTTTATTTAGGACAGTTTTATTGATATGGATAAATGAATGTGGTCTGTAGTTTTCTTTACGTGCCATTTTTGTTAACGTTTGTTATGTTGTGCTCATTTCATTTAATGAACGTGGCTTGTACATAGTATTTGGAATTTATTAAAGTTTTCTTCATGGTCTGCTATATAATAAACTTTAAAATATACTCAATAGGGATTTGGAAAGAATGTGTAATTTTGTATATTGGATAGCTTGTTAATTGTGTGTGATTTAAATTCACTCCAATGTTCCCCTTCCTGCCGCTGACCCCTTCCCCTTTCTCTTAAGATAGCCAATGTCAACAGTTTTTTGTGCATTCTTCCAGAAAGGTTATTTATGTATTTAATATCATATATATGAATATCCTTTTAAATATATAAAAATTGAATTGTTTTATAACCTGCTATTTTAATTTAATTTAATTTGGAGATGTATATAGCCACACATGTAGATGTACCTCATTCTGAAAAGTTCTTACTTTTTTTAAAAAAAAGAATGTCTAAAATAGTCTTCCCTCCATGTAGTTAGATTCATTTTAGATATATTTTATTCTTACCATCCAGTTTTCTTGCATAATGATCAGAGAATATGGCTGTATATAATATTTGGAGTTTATTGAGATTTTCTTCATGGCCTGATACATAATAAATTTTTTAATGTTCCGTGGAAAGAATGTGTGGATTTGGAAAGAATGTGTAGTTTTTGTATGTTGGCTTGCTTATTAATTGTTTGTGATTCAAATTCTCTATAATGTTATAGATTTTTGACTACTTGACCTGCCAAGTTTTGAGAGGTATGGGTCTCCCATTAGGACTGTGGTTTTGACAATTCTCCTTGCGTTTCTAACTTTTTGGGTTTTATATACATTTTGATCACTGTTGTTTGGTATAAAATAGTTCTTGGCTCTTTTATCTTCTTTGTGTATTGTATGTTTTAAATCAATATAAAACATCTCACATTAAACATTAATGATTTCTGCATTAAAACCTATATTTTTGACAAACAGTTTTTTCATGTCATTTAGTTTACATTTGGCGGATATATCTTTGCCTACTTTTTATGTCCAACGAGTGACAGTTTCCTTTAGTATGTTTCATGGAAATAGGACATAGCTGGATCAAACAGCTATAAGAAATCTATAGGGTGCGTAATGGAATTTTTTTGAGTCTCTTTGTCCCAGATCTAAATCGTAGCTTCACCATTTACTGGCCATGTGATCTCATGCAAATTATTTAACTTCTCCAAGACTCAGTTTCCTCATCTGTAAAATGGAACAATAGACTCATTAGTTAGGACTCTGGATTGTAATAAAAAGGCAATTCAAATGAAGTTAACAAAAGGTAAATGTCTGTGGTATCTCATAGGAAGCAATAAAAACCATGAGGAAAGGCAGGGCTACTCCTATGCTTCATTTACTCCTTTTCTTTTCTTTTTTTAAATAATTCCAGGAACTCCACCCCCTTTTTTATTGGGGAACATCGGGGAACAGTGTTTTTCCAGGGCCCGTTAGCTCCATGTCAAGTCGTTGTTTTCAATCTAGTTATGGAGGGCACAGCTGAGCCACTGAGCCAACCGTCCACCCACCAGCAGCCAAGCTCCAATCTCAAGCCATTGTTTCTCTCTGGCCCATGTGGGAATCAATCTGGTGACCTTGGTGTTATGAGCACTGCGTTATAACCACTGATCCAACTGGCTGCCCATATTCACTCCTTTTCTAAAGCAGCCTCTCCTGTTGCCTCTGTTATTCCCAGTCAGAGATCCTGTTTATTTTATTCATAGACTATGTCACACTGCATTTTATTTGTTTATTGTCTGCTTTGATGTTACAACGTAAGTTTTATGAGGACAGTGACCTCATTGGTCTTCTTCACTGCTTTATCTTTTATGCCTCACCAGTGTGTGGCACACAGTAGGTACTCAATTAAACATATTTGTAGAACGAAAAAAGATGGACTGGGCCAACATGGAGAAGGGTTGAGAGAGGGTGTTATGGGTTAAATTGTGTCTCCCAAACAAGATGTGTCGAAGTCCCAATGCCCGGAGCCTCAGAATGTGACCTATTCGATAATAGGGTCTTTGCAGATGTAGTAAGTTAGAATGAGGTCAGCAGGGTGAGCCCTAATCCAATATGACTAGTGTCCTTATAAAAATAGAGAATTTGGACACAAACACAACCATATGTAACTAAAACTGCAAACAAGAGACACTGTGAATCCTGCAGGATATACTTGAAAAACACAGTGCTGACTACTGAAAACTGCGTTCAGCATTATGGAGAATGTGGGCCATTCGGGAAAAAGAAAATCATTGCTTCCTCTGCACAGAACTGGTTGCTGAGTGTCGGAGAAGTCAGAATTGTAAAGGAAAACACTCAAAGCTGAATGAACAAGCAACCGCCTAGCACCCCGTCTCAGAAGTCGTGAAATCATGAAAGGAAAAGCCAGGCACTACACTATTTCAGAGCAGCCTTTCAAATGTCAGAAGTAATTGTGAAATCAGATTCTTAAAGGTTATTAGGCAGGACAAATTAACAAATTACATGAGGAAAACTGAGGAAGAAAATGACCTGTTTCCCTCCCCTGACCTTTAATTTGCCACAAAGAGAAAATGCTTGAAAAAGTCACGTGTCACACCAAGCTGAAACTTTTCAAAGTTCGTTGTGAATCGTACCATTTGGGTGGAGAGGTACTCAGTGACAGTCAGTTTAGAAAGTTGATTGGACTGGTCAAAATTTATGTGATTTGAAGCCAAGCTAAGGAAATATCCACATGTATACATCATTTAATGAGCATTACTAGGAATTATGGGCACAAGTTTCTATGCAAGAAGCTTAGAATACATCCCACATTAGAAGACATTAGAAGCAGAATCATTCAACTCAAGTGGTTTTGTTACCTTTTAGTAATGCAGTCCAATCAACGTATTTCTTCCTGTTCTTTTAATATCATCTCCAAGGATAACACAAAAGGTTTTCTTTGGCTTTTGTTTCTGAATCCAATGCTTCTCATTGGTATAAAGTGCATAATCGGGGCCTTTTGGTAAAAGCCAAAAAATATCTTATTTCCAATCATTTTAATTTAGCTGAGACTAAGAAGCTTTTGGGTTTGTTCCCACTAGTCTATTGTGATTTTCTTTTTAAGTTAACTTTTAAAAAAGTGCTATTAAAAAAAAAGTAAGGCGAAACTAAAAGTGAGTTAAATATGATCACATTTATTTTAACCATTCTATAATTTTTCGTTTTCACTTTATGACTTAAATATTAGAAAAACATGAAACACTTTTACAATCAGGAAGGGAGAGATGATGTAAAATTGGGCTTAGAGCAATGGTTTCTTTTATTCCTGCTCTGCACAGAAATTCGATTGCTAATGAAATGGAGTTGGTTCAAAGGCTGAGAGAGGCTGAACTGATGGGCCCATATTCTGGTACATTGTCAATCAATTCAAATAGTGATGCAACAATTCAGAGTGAATTTTTAAAGTCTACAGACAGGCACTTTTTTGAAGTTCAACCAAAGCTTCTTTATTTAACTTTATATATTTTGCTGGGACATATGGCTGCATTGAGGAGTAATTTTATCTTCACTAGTGACCTGTGTAGTTGTCACTGACTAAGTCCTGTGTCTTGATGCCCACTATCTCTGTTATTAAGTGTTTGAGTCCTTCACCTTTATTTTCTCCTGGGCTGCTGATCACCAGGTTTTTCGAAGAAGGTTATTTCCAGCTGCAGAGCAAAACCAGGGGTAGTCTTCTAGTATACATTCAGAACCCACTCCTAAGTCTTTATTATTCTACTATTGTCAAGTTTCTCTTTTCTAAACCCAAATTGAGCTGTTACTGAGCTGTTTTTCCAATGGTGGGACTCTTCTGTACCAAATATGCAATTGACAAAAGGACATGTGTTGATGGCTGCAGTCTTGATGGCTTGCCTGCTGGAGCTCATTGATCTCATAGGGTGGCCAGGGCATCAAGGACAAGCAGGAAGAGTCACTCCCCAGGTAGGAAGTGGTTCTCTGCAGACCCCACCCCACCTCCCTCAGCAATCCCCACTATCATTCACCTGGGAACCCACCACGCAGTGCCTCTGATTTCTGTGTTTGCCCAAAGAGCTCAGCTAAACAGTGACTCTACTCAAGGAACTACTATGATAAAAAGCCTTCTTGCACCCCAGTTGGCAGATATTAACCATTTATTTTGAAAGTCAATCCCCTTGCCCCTTGCTTCTCTTTCTTAGGTCCATACCTTCCCTGTTTTGTCAGCTATTTGAGGCATTTAAAAACAACAACAACCGAACTCTGAGCTGCAGCAATGATAGTGATACCACCTTCTCCCTGTCCCTGGCACCAGAACTCAGCATAACAAACATTTTGCTATTTCTGGGCTGAAATCCTTCTCCTACTCAGATCTGATGCGCATCCTGGTTTTCTAGCATGTCTGCACTCATACCCATCAATTAGTATGGCGGGATGCCCATTTAAACAAGGTGCGGAGCCAATTTCAACAAGGCAGCGTGCCAGTCCCATCCTGGCTCAGACAGGTACTGAAGCAAGGGACATAGCATGTCCATGAAGATCCTTCCTGGTGGACAGTAGGGTGAGAGTAGGACCTTGTGTTTCACTCCAGGGAACTGTCACTGTGGAAATCTTTAATCATTGGGCATGATGTTCACTCTATGCTTTTTCTTATTAGAAAGAAATGAGCATTATTGGATTCTGTGGATTCTGGATTCTTCTTTTCAAGTGAAAAATCCTCTTGTGCAAGCAGAAGAGACAAATGTGGGTGTTAGGAAGCATGGAAGGACCACAAGAAGAGGAAGGCTTCTTCCCCAAAGCTGAAAACTGCCCCGACAATCAGAACAGCCTGGTCACAGACAGAAGGCAAAGCCCTCCTTGTGTGCTGGTGTTAGGACCTAGAAAATGTGGCTCTCGTGCTTGGAGAGAGGAGAGAAACACTATAGAAAAATACCATAGCATTACCCTTTGTCAAGGAGTTCCTCCTCCAGCTCATGGATAAAGGCCTCAAGTGAATTAAGAAGCTAAAGGAATAGAAGGAATGAGAATAAACTATAGGAGTGGAAAGAGAAAGAGAACCCTTCTTTTGTTTAAATAATGTATAAATGAAAACGATCTGTGAAGCTTTGCTCTAACAACCCCCACCCCCAAAAAAGACAGAGAAAAGCTAACCTGGTTAATAATTGTCCTCAAGGTAAAGAACTTTTTCAATAGTGAGGCAAGTTCAGGAGAGCGCCCTGGAGCTCTCTGGGTGCAGGAAACAAAGGGTAATAATATTGTTTTCTCTCTTAGAGGGTAGGTTTGCTTTATATATTTTTTACTTAACTATATTTTCACATTCCCCCACCTGAAATAAATGCATGATTCCTTTTTTTTTTTTTCAATTAGGAGAAAATAGAAAAATAAAAACTTCCTTTTGGAAAACATAAGATGGCCAGGTATAAAAACAAAGCAAGCTATAGCCAAAGGAACTGGAGAGATGTGAGCAAAGCTCACTAGGCTTTTGTGGCAAGTAAAGGCATTCAAATAAAAGAAAGATTGGCAAGGAGGAGGAATGGCTGATGAAATGAAGGGAACTTCCTGGAGTCTGCTCTGTGGTTCTATTCTGTCGTAGAGCAAAGATAATGAAGCCCTCACTCACAGAGTTGAGTGAAAATTGTGGGCTTGTAGCAGGTGACCTTGTTCAGGAGCGCTTTCAGTTAAACTCAATAAATATTAGTCTATGCAAACCTTGTGCGTTGGGAGCTGTCAGAGCCCCAACTGTGGGTGCTGGGGCTGCCCTAGGCCCCACCTGCCCCCCACCAGTGCTCTGGGGCCCTGAGTCAGTGGTCGGCTGGGGCCCTGGGGATAAGCTTACAAAAGCTGGTTCTGACATATTCAGGAATTCTGCCTGTGGTTGTTAAACACAGCCATTATTAAAAACTAAATTACATACACTTGCAATAAAATAAATTATATTAAACACAAAAGCAATAAATACTCAAAACTCATCAGTTCCTAATTATTTTGCTATGATCTACCTTCTTAAGATTTGCTTGCATCTGCTCTATCTGTGGAGTGAAACTATTATGTCATAATGTGCTCCTATCATTCTCCAGCTCTATGTTTAATGACATCACATTGGTAGCTTCAAGTTGGCCCTGGTGGGAATGTTCACACCATGAAAATCAACAAGTTCTACAAATTTGGAGTTTTCTCTCTTTTTTTCTAGAGAGCTGGTTGTTAAAATTTATCATCGCACCACTGCCTGAAATCCACAAAAACTAATTTTTGTAATAAAGTGGTCAGCATCCTTCAACCCCCCCTTATACCTATCCTGCTGCATTTTCCCAAAGCTGAGGTTGGTTTGGATTTCCAGAGTCTCAAAAAAGTTTGTGAATAAATCGCAGTCTTTTCTGTCTCCGGAAGATGCAGGCACGATGGTGATGTTGGAATGGAATGTAGGGGCAAAAGGACGCCAGTCTGTGCTAAGAACTCCTGCCCTCTGAGCCTGAGGGGTTGTCCCTGAACCAGACCTTGTACCTAACTCCTCTCTCAGAACCGTTCTTCCCCAGTAGGTTTCTCAATCCCCTCTGTTCATGCACTGCGGCCACCAATCCCGGAATGCTGCTTAGCCCCAGAGCTCCCAAGACTAGAGGTGAAGTGAAGGTCAGGACAATAGGAATAGAAAAGAAACAAAAAACAAAACAGGACAGATCGTGGCAAGTAAGAGGAAGTGGCAATGCTTCATATCTCATTAGTTACATATTAGTTATGAAAGAGAAGAGGGAGCCAAAGAGAATTCAGTTGAAATTTCTCGACTGTACTGGGTTCAGTACTAGGGTCTCTCAGGATTGCAAAGAAGAATAGATTCTGCCAGGAACTCATACCCATGAGTACAATGTTTCCCTTTGCAATCCCTAAGAACAAGGGGTGACAATAATCAAAGCGTGGAGGTAATAATGTTGGTTTGAAATACTTCTCAAAGATTGAAACGCTTCTCGAAAAAGGTTAATACCGTAGGGTGAGTTAGAATGGCCATCTGATTTGATGGTGTGTTTTTTTGCTCCTTATCTTGACCGCTTCAGGGCATCGGACAGTTGGATAGCACTGGTCACAGCTTCTTTGAACTGTTCTCCTCCCTCCGCTTCTGTGTCGTCAGGGTGAGAGAGAGCAAGAGAGATTTACTTTAAGAAATTGGCTCACATGATCACGGGGCTGGCAAATCTGAAATTTGTAGCCCAGGCCATAGGCTGGAAACTCAGGCAGGGTTTCTGTGCTACAGTCTTGAGGCAGAATTCTTTCTTTTGTGGGAAACCGCGGTTTTTGCTCTTCAGGCTTTCACCTGATTGATGGAGGCCTATCCACATATGGAGGGTGATCTGTTTTGCTTAAAGTCAACTAATTGTAAATGTTAGTCACATCTACAGAATACCGTCACCATGACATGTCGACCAGTGTTTGACCAAAAAATTGGGCTCCATATATTAGCCAAATTTGCACATATTAACCATCACCGCTTCTAAGCAGGGCCTTGCTCTTGGTTATTCTTCCCCACAAGTCTCTTTCCAGCCTCTTCTTGTGCTGAACACCACCGAAATGTTTATATTCTTCAGCATATGTCTAAGTTTAGGGTACAATTTTTAAGAGTTAAACATTTTTTTCATAAATGTATGAATGGGCCTAGACCCGTCAAAAGCCCATAATACACTTAAGTAAGCTGTGAAACTTTAGACATGATTATATTTATGAGGTAGTATAATAATAGCAAAGTTATCGTCGGGATAGAAAATTAAGATAAGGAGGAATCAAAATAAGGCACTGTTTGCACTCCTTAAACTCTTCAGACACAGCTTACTTAGATTCTCCAAGGTTTTATCTTCAGTACTCCTCTCTTCCCACTCAACATTATTTCTTTGGGGATCTTATCCATGTCTGTCTTCAGTGACACCAATACACCAATGTCTCCAAAATCATATTCCACAGAACACTAACACTAGGAACCATGTTCAAATAAGAGAAACGCCAGATATATACCTCTTATTCTAGATTTGCAGTACATGTCACCAACCTGAAGGCTCTGTGAAGTCCTGCAATAACAGGAAAATACAGCCCTAAATCTATATTCTGAGCCCAAACTCTCTCTTCAGTTTCAGAATGACGTTTACAATGGCTTACTCTATATTATGCTTAGCTATCCTGTGGCAATTCAGACTTACTGTAATCAAAAGTGGCATTATTTTGCCTGATCCAAAGCTTCTGCTCTTATGTCCCTTTTTCTCTTATAATCCTTATCTCTTTCCATAGTTGGTAACTTCAGTTGTAAAAAAAAAAAAAAAAAAAAAAAGGCCAGGAGACCAGGTAGACACGCAGACTCTTTCTCTCCCCTCATTGCTCCCCATTTACCCATTTACTTAGATCTGTTAAATCTACCTTCTCAGAATGTGTCATGTGCTCCCTCTTCTCTGCCCACACTGCTCCTGCCTCAGCTCTGCTGCCATTTTTCCTTTATCTGTAACAATAACCTCCTCATTTCTTTTGTTGCCTCCAGAAGGATGGTCTTAAAACACATGAGACATTACTCTCATTTTCAGCAATTGTGTGTAGCTCCTTGTTAACTTAAGGTGATGTCATAACTCTCATCTTGGATGGTGTTGCATGTTTCATTTAAGATGAAGGGCTAAAGTTTTCTTAGTTCCTCTTGAGTGATTTAAAGAACTGTCCTCTACCTTCTTTATAGATATGAATATGTTTCTATATGATTTGGAAAGGCATTGAGAGTATTAAGGTGAGGTTTGGCAAGTAAAAAAGGAGGGGGCATTGTTGATAGTTAGTTTGGTTTTTTTCCTTTTGGTTATTTGTTTCTGACCACAGAAAATTGAGAACTTACTGTTTAGGGAATCACTATATCAAAGAGTCTGAATCAGGTTCTAGATTGACTGGGGCAATGGAATTCTTAGCACCATAACTACGTGGAACTTTCCTAGAAATCAGAAAATTTGGGGGCTGCTCTTTAAAAAAATAACATTTTAAAACTTCTAATGATCCACGATGTTGCAATATAGAAAAAAGCAGCTTTCAACTTAAAGTTTCACCTATACACACTCAAGTGGTAAAACTAATATATTTTTATATAGAAAGAAACAAAAATTATGGAAACACATATCTCAAATTATTAATAGAGTTTATCTCTAGGAAAGAAAAATTGGTCATTTTCATATTCTTTTATCTGCTTAATTGTGTTTTCTAACATGTCTACAATGAATAGGAACTATCTTTGTATAAAAAAGTGTTTTAAAAAATCCTTTAAAAATCTTGGCAGCTCATTAGACTGACCATTTTCAGTCTACTTATGTCCAAAATGACCTCAATTTACCTCTTTCCATGTCCCTCAGTTTTGTTTTTCTTCCAGAAAAACAGCATGTCTATTTAAAATAGTCAATAGAGTACTTTCGGTTCCCCCTCGTCCTTCCCCCCACCGCACACACATGTGGTCTGGCATTTAACATATTTTCCAGAAGAAGGTAATAAGTACAACCTAACCATGATGACAGCCCTTGTAAGAAACCCTAGCTTCTCAGTTTGTTTCAAAATAAAAATTGCAAACTGGTTTAATCTCAAAATATACAAAGGGTGCATACTGAGATGCATAAAAAGTAATTTAAAGACCTCTTATCTAAGCTAAGCTTGCTATTTATTTGGATTTATTCATATACCAATCCATTCTAATATCCTAGATAGTTTATCTACTCTGCATAAATCTTTCCCGTTTTTTTCTTCATCAATGGTCTTATTATGGCTGCAATGTTTAATGATAAACTTTCCCATTGCTTTCCAATAGATTTAAAGTTTAAGTACCTAAAATGCTAGTTTTTCTTTACCTTACTTGGAGTAGGTGAGTTGCATGCCTTCACTTTTTTTCATGCTTTTATTTAAAAAGTACTTTCCCTTTCAAATATGCTAAAACAAAAGTAATTCTGAGTAGATTACACCTGGCTTTTAAGGGTTTTATCTTCACCCCAAGAATTAATTTTAAAATGAATTAAGTTGCCATTATACGCAGTCTAGTATCTGAGGGAAAAAAGTATACATATTTAATTCAATTAGGGTGAATATCTTCTTTTTTCACTTTTTAAATAAATAAACTCACTTTGTAATTTTTTTTATTGGGGAACAGTGTGTTTTTCCAGGACCCATCAGCTCCAAGTCAAGTCGTTGTTTTCAATCTAGTTATGGAGGGTGCAGCTCACTGGCCCTGTGGGAATCGAGCTGGTGACCTTGGTGTTATGAGCACTGCACTCTAACCAACGTAGCCAACCGGCGGTCCCAAATTAAGCACATTTTAAAATGCATATTTTAAAAATTTCTGAACCAAGTCATAAAGTCTTTTCTCCTATAAAATGTCACAGTGCAGAACTCTTTTCCTTCTCCATAAAATATAGCACACTTACACTTAATATTGTTCTCTGCCATCTGATAACATAGTGCCCCAAATGTGCAATAAACATGGTAGTTTTTTAAAAAATGCAACATACAGAAAGGTGGGGTTCTTGCTTAGGAGTGGTGCTGATGGATAGAATGTTCTACAATGAGGGACAAGCTGTATACCTGTGCTGTCCAATGCCCCACGTACCACTAATTACAAAGTAGCTAGTGTGACTGAGGAGCTGCATTTTAAATTTTATTTAATCTTAATGAATTCCAATCTAAATAGCCACACGTGACTAGTAGCTACTGTATTGGACTGCACAGCTCTAGAGTTATAGTTGGTTGAATTCTATTCAGATAAAAGTATTTAAGGATACTTGCCTCTTAGTAATGTTCCTTTTGCCTTAATAAAACCGATGTTGGGACTTGCCCAATTTTCCAAAAAAGAGTAAATTAGCTGTTTTCATTACCTCTTTACTTCCAGCTCTTCCCTGGCAGATGGTAGGAAATGAGAGCTCCATCTATTTCCCCTGAGACCACGTTGGCATTTCACTCCATCCCAGCAATTGTCTCGTTGAGCCCTCGGGGCTCTCCTGATGAGCCTCAGACTGATTACAAAATGAAGTCTTTCAATTTCTACTTATAGGAGAACAAAGAGCCAATAATAAAAACTTTATTTTTATTTAGGCTAAAGAGTAATTTACTAGTAATCTATTAACAGCTATTAGGGCTTACTTTTGGGGATCTACAGGGTGATAGTTATATTCCCATTCCCACCTATATTAGTTAAGGTTCACTCAAATTTGTAATAAAAGAGAGTTTTTTTAAAAAGGAAACCTTCAAGAGGTGGTGCAGCATCGTAGGTTTAGCAGCAGAGGTGAGGACCTAGACCAGACAGGACAAGGGAGGAGGCAGTTTCTGAACCATCGGAGTGTCACTGTAAGAGAAGATTGCTTCATAGGAGCTGTGCTCTTTGTTAAAAGAACATAACCAACCCTGGCAACCTTACTCTTACCTCATCCTCTGCTCTCTTGGTACATCCTATTGGCTCCATTAACTGGAAGCTAGAAAACTGGGGAACCTACAGATAGAGTGGATGAAGGCAGCCTTCCAGCACTCAGACAGGTAGACAAACATGGGAAGCAGATTTGGAAAGGCAACAGAAAAATATCCACCTATGCTTTCTAGCTTGGAATCAATTGTGTCAGGCATAGATGATTCTAAACAAACCACAAGAGACCTTAGATGAATATAAAAAACATCTGCTTTATTTCTTATGAAAGCTAGATTGAATGACAAAGCCTAGATGTGTACGTTAGACCCAATTTATGAATCTCCCCAGATTCACTTGGCTCCCCCTGCTCCCAGTGTAAAGCCCTTCCTATCGCCACTGTCACCTAAGTTAACCAGTGCCAATTTCTACCACCACTAGCTATCTTGACCTCCCCAGGTGAAGAGCTGGCTTGAGAACGACTCCAATGCCTACTACTGCAAGAGCTACTGCAGTTGTATCACCAGGATCCCCCACCTACTTCTGGACTCAAAGGAAGGGTCATGCAGTGGATCATAGACTATGACTTCTCCAGAAGCTACCTAGGAGGAAGGGGTGCTTCTTGTCACACACAGAATTGTAGAGGTTGCCAACTCATATGGCAAACTTTGACAATGACAAATGAGAGACATCATGGGGGTAAGGAACCCACAGATATATTATTCTTCTCCTCTTCAGACTGTTGGTGATTTTTCCAAACATCTTACTCAGAGACTGAAATGTTCAAACAACTGATTGCGTTTTCTTGCGTTTCCACATAGTGGAAGTGCCAGTCTTGGACATCGGAGGCTAGGTCATAAGAAGTCTTACAGCTTCTGCCTGGCTGTCTTAGAATGCTTTTTTTGGGGATGCTCTCTCTGGGTACTGAGTCACAATGCTGAGAGAAGCCCAAGCCACATGGAGAGTCCATGTATTAATAGCCCCACCTGAACTCCCAGCCAAGAGCAGCATGAATAATTAGTGATCCCAGACCAGGTGCCACATGGAAGTGAAAAAGGCATTTTGATAGTAGAACTTGTATTCTGATGCCACATGCCTCAGAGATGAACCACTCAGCCAAGTCTTTCCTGGATTCCTGATTCACAAAATCTAGGGCAAAATAAGATGGTAATTTTACGCCACTACGTTCTCATTGGTATTATAGGGTGCTTTCTCAAGGGGATCCAGCATCTCCTTCAATCAATGGGCTCTAGACTTGTTAACTAACTTAGATCTGGAAACTGTGATGGAGTCCAATTTTCCATTTTGGAAGGCAACGACGGCCTCCTGCTCAAGAGCTCTTGAGTTTTTAAATTGTTCAAATCAAGCATCACCTTAATCAGTTTCCCATCACCATTCATCCCAGGCACTCTCATTCCAGTTGCCCTGGAATTGCACCCCTTCCGAATAAAACTGAGCAAGTAGACTTTATCTCGGGTTCTGTTTTCCAGGGAATTTATGCTGAAACAATGTGCAACAATGAGTTTCTGAATATTTCTACCAGAATAAATTTTGCCACTCAATAAAAGGTAGAAAAATATATGATATTACCAACTAAGACAAGCCACTTTTTGCATGGTACAGAAGTGTAGGACAGAGAAAGAAGTAGTGTTGTCAGAGATACTGAATTCCTTCTCCCAAATTCACCAATCTAATTATTTTTCCTCCCATTTGGAAATGTGAGCAAGGACCAACGATGGCCCATGAGCTATCCTATTCTATCTTGCCCCAAGGACACATGACGTCATGGGAATTGAATGTCCTTCCATCATGGTGACTAATGCTTGGCATTTATAACTTTTGTAATTGACCCACAGTTCTTAAATATTGTGTTCTGTCTTTTTCGCTATTTTTTCTTTTTGTATTTCAGTTTCAGAAGTTTCAGTTGACATATCTTCAAGCTCACTGATTCTTTCCTTGGCTGTGTCCAGTATATTGCTAAGCTTATCAAAGGCATTCTTCATATCTGTTACAGTCTTTCTGATGTGTAACATTCCCCTTTGATTCTTTCCTAGAATTTCTGTGTCTCTGCTTACATTACCCATCTGTTCTTGAATGTTGTCCACTATTTCTAATAGATCGCTTGGCATATTAATCATAGTTGTTTTAAATTCCAAAGTCTCTGCCATATCTGAGTGTGGACCTGCCACGTCTGAGTATAATTTTTTGGTTGAAAGGAGGACATGATGTACTGACTAAAAAGAACTGAAGTAAATAGGCCTTTAGCATAAAGTTTTATGTTTACCTGGCTAGGAGTTAAGCTGTGTTTACTTTTGCTGTAGCTAGAGGTGTCAGAGTCTAAAATTGTCTCTGGTGGCCTTGTTTGTGTTCTCTCTGTTGTTATTAGGTCTCCCTTGAGATTTCATCTTAAATAAAGTCTGAAATGTGCAGTTGTTTCAGTTGCAATCCTTTGATATTATACAGGAGCCCTACTGATGTGTTGGTAAGATGGGAGAAGGAGAAGCATTTTGTAATCCTATGATTAGATCTCGGTATTTAATGATCCCATATCCCTGGGCTGGGACTTTCACAAATACTTCTCAGTGTTTTTTTTTTTTTTTTTTTTCCCCCCTCCCTCTTAGATGAGACAGGAAGGCTAGAGGTGGCTAGAGTTGGGTGTTTTCCATCCCTGGGTCAGTCAGGCTCTGAGATAATCTGTGTTGGTTAGGCTTGTGTAAAATAGTTTCCCTGAGGGCAGGCCTCACAAAAAAGAACATAGAGCTCTTATCTATTTCAAAATGGCCAACTTTGCCTTCCCCATCAGAAGCACAAGGGGAGTTATCTCTCATCTCCACTGTGAGAACCTGTAGGTCTCTTGGTGGTAAAACTCACAAAAGAGCGGAGGCCTCTGAAAGCCCCCTGCCTGGTTTGTCCACGCTGAACCTCCAGCAATTAATTAATTACAGTTTAGATTTTCCAACCCCAGCACTGGTTCCCGTAGAGGTTTCTGCTATGGTAAGCTGTGATTCTCTGTCTCCACATGTTTGTCTCTTCAACTTTTGGAGCAGAAATTTATCCTGTGACCTCAATTCTCTGATGGCTTTAAGAGCAGTTGTTGGTTTTTAGGTTGTTTAGCTTTTTTCTTGTTTTTGTGGATAGACATGATGACTTCCAAGCTCTTTACATGCCCAACTGGAAACTGGAGGTCCAGACTTTTTTTTGCTTGTTAGTTATAAGCAATATTAGTATGTTAATAGAGTTTAATGAAAGTTTACTCAATATTTTACTAACAAGGCTGCATACCATGTCTTGCAATTCTTGCTATGAGTTATATAAACATATGTAGCTGATGGAAAATAGAAAATGGAGTTAATGAGGGAGAAATGTATGGTGTGTGGGCCATGAGGTCTTGTGCTCTACCTGAGTGAGGCCTGATCTAAGTTTAAGAACCTGTGTAGTGTAATGTCACCGTCCCAGCTATGTTCCAATGCTATTGTTTGGTTCCCACACCTCCACTGAATGTGAAATCTTACTTACTTCTCAGTCACACTTAGAACCTAACAGACAACAACAAAAGATGTGCCAGCAATAGGTATAGCCTTGAATGTTGTACCAAAATTTCAACTTTGTCCTTATTTCCTTTCCTACTCCAGTGAAACATCAAGAAATGCTTCATCTCTTTCCCTTAGAACAGAAGAAAGAGATGGCCTAAGAAATCTGCCTTTTCTCTTTTCTCTTGACCCTCACCTGGCCCATTTCAATCTTCTAGATATGAAGGCAGCTACTAAGTACAAGGCAATCCAAGTCTTACCAATAAAAAGAAGGGAAACTACATATCCCTCCAAAGGTCCATCTTCTCATCCTTGACAAATGGACGGTAGGGCATTATTCTCCAGGGACCTATTAGGGTTTCTATGTACATAGATTAATGTATTCTATGCATCAGAATCAAAGGGGCTACCTATTAAAATTTCACATGCTGGGACCCCCTGTCCAAATTTACCAAACCAGAATTTCTGCATTAATGATACATGGGGGTAGGGGTGATGTGAATGATGTTGGATCTGCGGGCAGTTTCTGGGTGTGGGCCGGGATCGTGTCTCATGAAGCTGAAGAATGGACACATGGACCAAGGAGAGGCAAAAAGTTGTAAAGGAAGATAGTTGATTAGAGGCAGGAGAAGAGGTTGCAGCTCCCTAGTAGGAGGGAGTCCCGAATGGGGGTGCCCACTGGCTAAAGCAAAAGGCTTTTACTTTTATACTTTCCCCTGCCTGCTTGGGGAAAGGGGCTGGAGCCTTCTAATGGAATCCATCTTTAGGTTTGTCCTGTTTGCTCATCCTGAGGGGATTAACGAACCAACCCATTCTTTTTAGGGGAACAGTTCTTTATTGGGGAACAGTGTGTACTTCCAGGACTTTTTTCCAAATCAAGTTGTTGTCCTTTCAGTCTTAGTTGTAGAGGGCGCAGCTCAGCTCCAGGTCCAGTTGCCGTTTTCTAGTTGCAGGGGGTGCAGCCCACCATCCCTTGCGGGAGTCGAACCAGCAACCTTGTGGTTGAGAGGACGCACTCCAACCAACTGAGCCATCCGTGAGCTCAGCGACAGCTCAGCTCAAGGTGCCGTGTTCAATCTTAATTGCAGGGGGTGTGGCCCACCATCCCTTGTGGGACTCCAGGAGTTTAACTGGCAGCCTTGTGGTTGAGAGCCCACTGACCCATGTGGGAATCGAACCGGCAGCCTTCGGAGTCAGGAGCATGGAGCTCTAACCGCCTGAGCCACCAGGCTGGCCCCTAACCCATTCTTATCAGACCTGCTCCTTTGTTTGGCCAGAAGAGATTTGAGATTATCTATTAACCTCAAGGCGTATTCTTTATGTCTCTGTCCTGGAGTGAAGGAGACATTCTGGGACCTGGAGTTTCAGGATATGGCTGTTTTTTTTTTTTTTTTATTATTCCATCAGGGACTCCCCCCCCCACCACCACCACCCCGTCTACCTAGCAATCATACTAACTAACCTGTCTCAGGCGGGCAGGCATGAAAGGTCGTAGTTGTCATTAAGACTTGAATACAGCTTTGTATCCTATTTTATGTCAAATTCATCAGGCAAGAATGAGTAGCCCATGGTCCTATGGCCACACGTAGTCTTTTAGACCTTGAAATATGGTCCTTTGAGCAACAATAAAGAAAAATACTTTCCATTGCAAACTGTATGCATAAGGAAATTTTATATATTCAGAAATATTACAAATGTGATTTTAATGCGAGACACATAAGTAAGATGTGTACTTAAATAATATTGGTAGTAGTGATGGGGGTAACCTTTATTGGGTGTTTAACCATGCTTTAGACATGGTGATAAGTGGTTTTCATTGATTAGCTCAATGGATTCTTGCAGAAATCATGTGAAATTGGTAAAATGATTATTCCCATTTCACATATGATTAAACCAAGGCCTGAAGAAGCTAGGTAACTTCTCCAAATTGTATAACTTACAAGAGGCAGAGGTAAAACACAGCCCAGGACTGCCTGCCCGAGCTCATAAATTCTGTTTCACTGCAGTAAAATTAATTAGATAATAACATATTTAAAAATATTATATTCCTTTGTGATATTGGTCAGTTCTGACCCTTGCCATTGCTGTTTGGCTCTTTCACATGATAAATCTTTGATACTTAATTTTGAGTGTGTAGATGGCTAAATGTGCCTATGTTTAATTAAAGAGAAGTGCACGTCATTGTGTTGGCACATTTTAAATGCTTGGCCATCCTCTGAGCTGGCAAAACCTTCTACATTCTTAAGTTAACCCTCGTACCTCCAGAAATTTTGCTTACCAAATGAAAGTTCATTTGAAGAAGGGGAGCCTACCCAGTTTTTGAATATCAGGGTTTTCCTTCAGAACCACCACCACCCTCATTCTCTCTGTAGGGGCAACTGCTTTGGGGATTTTATGGGAAATGCCTTCTCAGGTACATGGGATTTAGCAATGCAGCAGTTCTCAGATTGTTTGATGAAGATCCTTCCTGTTCAGTCAGGAGTAAATAGCAGTTTTAATTAGGGGCCTTACAGACAAGGACATTTGAATATCTGTGAATTTAAAGCTCTTTTAAAAACCAGACCCAACATTTTCTATACAAAATGCTAAACCTTTAAGGCCGCATTTGTGAATCAAAGACCATAAATTTCTAGTATTTGCTTAGTGTCATTTCTCCAGGCACAATAATCACACAGCCTGCTAATGACAACGTGGCTGTCAGCATCACTTTCAAGTTCTGAGTCCTATCCAGGACAAGATAAAGAGGAGAAGGTAGATGGTCAACAGGCAATCCAGCTTTCATTTCAACACTCCTTGGAGGCTTTTCATTACCCTTTCAGTATCACATGTTACCTTTTTCCTTCTCAAGGTCAGCTGTGTCTAGATGGTTCCTGTCTTCAACTCCCTGTGGCTGAAGCACCCCCACCATAGGCTTTGCGACCAGGACCTCGCTCAGCCCTCCCACCTGAGCCGGGAGAGTCCCTTCTTCTCCGTCTTATTTGTGACCTTTCTCTAGGTTAGAAGGTCTCTTCCGCAGCAGCCAGGCCTGCCTTGTTATGGTGATTGCACTGCAGAAAGTGGCTTCCCCCTTGTTAGAAGTGACATCACTGTACATTAAAGACATCATATCTCCTTTCATATTAAAATGCCTGTCAGCTCTCCTGCTCAAAGGGTGTAAATCTGCCAGAGTAGCCTGAGCTTGGGGAGTTTTCATTATGAAAATATGAAGATAAGCACTTTGTTTTACTGTCAAAGGGAGAGACCTGGGCTTCTGGTAATGGCATTACTTAAAAAATAAATAAATATACATTTTCTTAACTGAGTGTGATATAAGCAAATTTTGAAAATAGCTTCCTCTTTTTTAAAAAAAAGTTTTTAAAATTAAAAAGCGGGCTGGCGTAGCTCAGATAGGAAATACAGCTGGAATAAGGTTTATTAATGCATGTATTTCACACTTGCTCTGATACTAAATCACTAGACATTTTCAATGATTTTAGCTCTTTATTTTTAATTGTCCAGTCTAAGAAGTGGCACAAGAACACTGAACCCACAATTCACCTTTAATTCAAAATTAAATAGCCTTTGTGTTGGATTTAAGCTTTTTGTTAACATTTTTAAATCCTCACTTGCTAGTAGAGCTTGGGTTGATGGGGAAACTGACCTTAAAATGGTTCCCTGCCATGTGGAACTGAGCTAAAATGGTGGCCCCAGCGGAGAGAGAAGTCCCCAGCCTAAGCCCCAGCCCACTTCCGCATAACCCCCTCCAAGCCACACCTTGAGCCAATCACCAGATGACACCTACCCCTTCCCTGACTCAAGGAAGTCCCCCACCCATAAAAACCTGCTCAAAATCTTGCTGGGGGTTCAGTCTTTTGGGAAGGATTCCTCTGAGCCTGCCAGTGTAATAAAGCTGTGTTCTCCCTGATCTCTGTGTGCCGCTTGTGTTTCTCAGTCCTTGCCGTTTTTCTGCAACAGGGTGACTGTGTATAAGTAAATAATGTGTAAGTAAGTAAATGTGTATAAGTAAGGTGAGTTTAAGGGGTCGTCATGTAAGGTAGGGGTTCACTTCTATGTAACCACATAAAAATACAGAAAAATCATTGAGGGGACCTATCACTCACTCTCCCTGTAACCAAATGCCTTCAGGCTTTCAAATTAACTTTTTCGCTCACAGAAACATTTAGATTTTCTGGAAAGTCTTATAATTAAAGACCTAAATTAAATCCTCAGATACCACTGGATTCTGGGAGTGTACTACGTGATCAGCTGTCTGTGGAGTGAATTCGTGATTCTCAATTCAGTTTTTAGGTGTACCTCAGAAGTTCATTCTTACTTGGTAGTTTAGATGCTAACTATTATTATCTTGCTCTGCAGAAGTGACCAGTAACATAAAGGTGGTGTTATTCAGATTATCCCATTAAGTGAAAAAGGTAGCACAGCTGCGTTTGGCAGCCAGCTTATTCTGTGGATTCATAAAGACCCAGAGAACTCAGCTTCTCAAAACTGACAAATCCAGAACTTTTCAGGGGATGGAATTAACTCCTTTTTCACTCATAAAAGCCTAACATATAAATATCTCTACATTTATCCTACTGACAAATGAATAGAAATGGCACAGTGCTTCTCTCTTGCTGTTGACACAATGCATTATAATTTGGCTGTGCATTATAACTTTCCGTGATAAGCTGTGAAATAATTTTATGAACAGTGTTTATCTATAATTCAGGAAGTCTAGGCCATATGACATGTAGCTTTCTGTGGATTAATTCAAATGAGAAAAGCCACACTCACCAAGCCCAGGAAAGGCTTGGACATGGGACAAACTATCCAATTACCATGAGCAAAACAGAAAGCCTCCAGAGGTGGCTGGAGCCCAGACATCCCGCTGTTTGATGTGCTGTGTGCAGTGTGTCATAAGGCCAGCTCTGCTTGCCGGTGCCTGCTCCACAGCTTTCTCAGCAGAGGAGGAAATCTAGGTGAGGTTAGTAGTGGACGTTAGCAAATATTGCCTAGAAATAAAACTAAACCAGGGAACCGGCTCTGTAGTCCCTTGTGCCAAAGAATCCACTTTGGCAATGTTGTAAGATAAGAAATTTGGGGTGCTCAACTATCTCGTGAGGCAGAGCAATGTTTTAAGGTATCAACAGAAAATTCTCACGGGGAAGTATGGCCTTTTGTCCCACCCACCCCCTTAGAAAATTTAGGCCATGTTACAAATGTTGACAAATTAAAATGAATGGCAGTGTGTCAAAGGTGACTGCTGGGGCCCTCAAGAACAAAATGGCAGTTCAGACTTCATTACCTGGAAAATTACCTAAGGGGAGTCTGGGGGCAGAGGGGGGGTGGAGGGGGGCGGATTGCGATTCAAAATGAAACCAAATCTTCATTCAGATCCAATGAGCTTTTAACACAATCCCTCACTTAATGATCCCTCTGTTAAGGGGGGGGGGAGAAGCGGGGTTCTTGGTGTTTTGGGGATTTCATGGAGTTTGGCTTGGGGCTAGGCTGCTTTGCTTTCTGCTGTGCTACCGACACTCTGTACTGACTGTGGGAGATGTGTTGGTTGGTTCCTTTTGAAGTCATAATCACACTCTCGCATCAAATGGGCCAGTGCCTGCACCAGTCCGTGCCACTGAACATAGTCCGTGGGAACTAGAATTGTTTCAGACTCCTGCAGGCCACACTGGACCATTTAGCACAGAGAGGCAGTGGCAACTTACCACCTGGAGTCACTAACCTTCCCGGGTGTTCTCAAATGCCACTAGCTTGAAATCAATGACAAGCTTTATAAAACAAACAGTAAGAAACCCAACATCCCCAAGGCCACAGAGGAGTGAATTAATCACTCAGAACTGGTTTCGTTCTGGGGACCTTCACCCTCTTTACCCACAGCCAAGAAGTAAATAGGATTGAAACCTCCAGTAGTCACTTGGTTCTCCAAACGACTTCCTAAATCGGCCTTGTTTAGTAAATGAAATCACAGCTGAAAGGGGACAGGCCACTGCAGTGGGCATCACGGCATGGAGAGAAGGTCAACTTGCCTTTGCTCTTCTGCTCCCTGGCCTGTATTGCTGGCCTGTTGCCAGAGGCAAACCCTTAATTAGGTATCAGTGACCCTATAGAGAAACTATAGCATTAGTGCAGTTAGTAACATTGAATCTGATTCATGGATATAATAAAAAACTGTTTTGTAATAAGGATAATTTTTCAGAAGCAGAAAAAGTAGATCTTTTCCATTTAGTTGAAATTCTGCAGATAGCTTTAAAATCCTGGATACTGAGACCAGCGGTCCAGGCTCAATTGATGTAAGGGCTAGTCAGTTCATTTTGGTCTAGAGCCAGAAACTGTACCTTTATCATGTAAAATATCCTCTGCCAATGTGTCATTTTATAAGCATGTTTTATTAATTAGAAGGGTGGGCTGTTAACAAACAAGAATGAATCAGCACTCTCATTACCAGCTCTATAGGAAATATGAGTTTTAAAGCATGTTTTATGGTCTGAATAAATTTTTAGTTATGTAGCAGATTGTATTCTTCAAAGAGGGTAACAACAAATTCTCTTATCTCATGTGTTCTTACAATGTGACTTTGACACTGCTCCCCTGAGAAGTAGGGTCCATGTCTCCCTTGAAAGTAGAGGTGCTTTGTGACAGTTTTGACCAATAGAATATGGCAGAAGCGACTCGTGTGACTTCTGAGACTGGGTCACAAAAGTCTTTTGCCTTGTTTGCTGGAACGCTCACTCAAGTCTCTAACCACTCTGGAAGTTGTCTGCTCACTGAGGCTGCCATGCTGTAAAGAAGCCCAACCAGCCCATGCTGAGAGACCATATGGATAGCCCCATGCCCACACAAATAGTGAGAGAGACGCATCTCTAACCCCAGCTGCATAATTGCACTGTAATTCTAGCTGTAGCCTCTATGTGACTGCAGCCTTGGGAGACACTCTGAGCCAGAAACACCCAGGTCTGCCCTAACTTCTCACCCACAACTACTGTGACAGATAACAAAGTGACTGTTTTTTAAATAACTAGGTTTTGGGGATTTATTATGAAACAATAGATAACTAGAAAGAAGTTAGCTATTTGGCCCATAACTAACACACAGATTGGTACCCGTGCAACTTAAAATTAAATTGAAGTGGTTAAAGACTGGGGACTCGAGGTCACCTGCCCAGGTTCAAGTTCCAGGTCCACAACCAAGTGACCTTGGGCAAATTACTCTCCTGAGCCTCAATCAACTCATTTACAGATTGGGGAGCACCACTGTAGGAACTTTGTAGGGTTTGTGTGAGAATTAAATTAATTCATATTCGTAAAATGCATAGAACAGCACCTGGCAAATAGGAAGTGTTAGCAGGAGAATTCCAGGTTATATATACTGCCTGAAACATACAGAGTCTGGTGCTCTCTTAAACACAAATATATACAATTACAATACTAGGAATGCTCAGGGTTGGGCACAGTTTAGGTGCTAGGGACATAATAGTAACGAGACATTCCCCCTGTCTCCCAGGAACTTACACTCCAAATGAAGGCAGGAAAACAGACAGACATTTCCAGCTAGTCAAATTATTTTTGAACACAGCTACCTTTGGGCACTCTTGTTTATTCTGAAAGGAGTATAAACTGGCCCTCCTGGAGAGAACGAATGCCATACCTATAGCAAAATATCCTTTAAAACGTGCCAATCATTGGAAGTAGTGATTCTCCATTAGGGGATTTCTCTAAGAAAATACTCAGATAAGTATTTGGAAAATACACACACATTTAAATATGTGTTGTTCTTCTGGCAAAGAATTTAAAACACGTCGTCGTTTGATAATGAGGGGATTAATTAAATTGTGGCTGAGTATTATCCTGCTGGTAAAATGATTTTATTCTTTGACATGTAAAAATCTGCACTAAGTATAATTAAATGAGAAAAAAAAAAGTTTACAAGAGCGAGTATCATACTGAACAAGAGAGAGTGTGAGACAGATGGAGGTGGCCTGGAAAGCTCTGTACTTGCAGGTTGTTTTGTTCTGAGTGGTAAAATAACAAGCAAATGTTGAGGTTTTCTTCTTTTTTATTTATAATTTTCGATTTACAGGAAACATATCATATTTGTGTGACACATTTTTAAAAAGGAATAACTATATGTCATGCAGGGCTCACCTTATTCCTTAGAATAACAATAATAAACCTGTCTCATTAAATGTTCACATTGGCTTTAAATTTTTGGTCCATCTTCAATAAAAACACATCAGCAAACTATCAGTTTTTCCAGGCTTGGAACAACTGTCTGGCTTGGATTTAGAGGTGTTGGAAAAGCAGGTCAAACACAAGGTCATTAGCCAGGACAGGACATGAGCTAAGAAGACGCACACCCTTTCTGGAAGACGTCCTGTCCTTCCAAATCTGCGTCCACGGATAGCGCATAACTATGTCTAACGTGTGAGATAAAAGGCTAGCAACATGGATAGAAAATAACACATCATCTCTGTGGTTTAATTGGATCGATTTCCTTGAAAATTATCAGGCATGTTCATTTTGAACATCTTTGGGTGCCTTCACCTTCATGACAGCTGCCATTACTCTGATTGTCTGGGGGATGGAAGACTTTCACTTCTCGGGGATGGCAGTCAAAGGCCTAAATCTTTTGACTTAGAAATATTTAGAACGTTCAAGTTAAATAAAATATACCCCAGGCTACCCTCATGTCCTTCCTTAATTCCCCCTGGTCCCCCCTTTTTTGGCAAACAATTGCTGTTTTATTCCTTGGTTTGAATGAGATGGACAGAGTCTATTGTACTCCACTCTTGGCCCTATGCAACAGGAAGACTAGTGAGGAAGGCTGTCCTGCACCTTTGGGCACGTGGGCATCTCTCCTGCTTGTCCAGGAAGGCCATCACACCTATAAAGACCTGCACTACCTCCACACACTTGGCATGGATGCCAACGTTTCATAATAAGAAATTTATTACTGTGAGCTGTTAAGGAATTCTACCATGTTCAAATGCACATGGGAAAAATCACATAGTGGATCTACTATTATCACCTTATCAAAATGTGTTTATGAAGTCTTTGCCCTTATGACATTTAACTGAAAAACTGAAGAAGATGCTGAGAGCACATTAAGTGTCTTGGGGACCATTTAGAGGGTAGAAGGGCAGAGCTGGGAGCCAAGGCTCAGTTAGCTGGGGACACCCTGGTGAGAATTCTAGTGTCAGGGAATGGCCTGTGAGACTAGGAAGGAGGAGCGTCTTGACAGAAACTTTGGGAAGACATCAAAGACAACAGTTTTCTTCAAATGACTCATCCCTATTGGCCAGCATTCACCATCCACATAGGAGGTTGAAGGCACTATCTTAGAGCTTATTTTCTTCTACCAGGAGGCAAAGCTTATCCCATCCTCAGGCCCCTTTTCTGTAGAAACGCTGCTTGTAGTGTCTTCCAGTGGACATTCTTCTTGTTCTGCGCCACCATTTCTGACTTGCCATGTCCCTCTTATTCTGAGGGGGAGGTGAGCTATGGTGGGGTACCTTGTGATTACTGCAGTCATAATACTCCTTGCAAATTCCTGTCAGATGTACATATTTGGTATTAGTATTGCTATTGGTCTTGCAAATGGTTAAAGGAGAGAAATAAGCCCTGCCCCAGTTTTGTTCAGCAGCTTTCTCTTCCCAGACAAAAAGTTTCACTCTTTCTAAATGGCACTTTGTGCAGGTTTGTGTGAAACCCTTGGCCTCACCCTTTGCCAAATATTACCACTAAGTCAGGCGAGTACTCTTGGGCCAATGGAAAGATGCCAGTGGTTCAGTAATGAAGGAACTTCAAAGATGGAAAACGGCCATGCACAGTGCTTAGCCAAGGCCTCTTCCACTCCAGCTAATGGAGACTAATAAAATATTATTTTTTAAAACACACATACATACCCCAGGAACACAAAAGTCATCTTCCTTTCTATTTTGGAGGAGCAATCAATTTTCTCTACAATAGAGTTCCTCCAGAATCTTTTCTCTCTTGATTTTGAATTTTTATAAGTGTACTATTGAATTTGGCCCTTAATAAATTATACCAGAAAAGCCTCTTTAAATTATATGGATGGGGGAATTGGGATCCAGAAAACTCTAGTTTTGCTTCCTGTGTAGTTAGAGAATGACTTCCATGCTGAAGTTGTTGGTGTGTTCTTTGTCTAGGTAGGAACACAAAAAGTAAGTTTCAATGAGGATTCTGTGATTTTTGCTGCTCTTGAATAGGAACGGATGCAAAAATAAAACTTGGACAGCGAGACCGGTTTCAGGCACTTAATAGTCGTTGATGAAGAAATGTTTATTAATTAGTTGTGTTATTGGGGTTTGGGAAATAAGGCTGAAGAAGTGCTGAGAGTCTGACTTGGAGAATTTCATTTTCTTTTATATTTTCTTTACTATTTATTCAAGCTGTCATACTCAAGGGGTCTTATGTTAGGACCAACTGAGGATTCATTCATTTATTTATTCAGTCATCCATTTATATTTAGGAGAACCTTTTCGTTGCCAGGCACTGAACAAATACATAAAACTTTATTAAAAAGGAACAAGTTGTCATTTGGACATAATGTTAGGATGGATCCTAATCTAGGAAATGCCTACGTCAATTATTCAGTACCTCACCTAGCCAGTGTGATTAGGGTAAATCCAGAAGCTGTAACATCCATCCTGGCTCTTGACTAAATTGGAGGCTGGGTTTGTCCTTCTCACATTTTGTGCCCTTTGCAACCTGTTTGTTTCAATTGTTTAGCATAAATCAGAAGGCTTTGCTTCTCTCTCTCATAAGGTAGCTAGGGTTCTTCTGAATTGAGTTTATAAAGAAGACCCTCAAGACAGGAAGGCATTTTTCTTTCTTTTAGTTAGAATTTATGAAGGTGACCTTCAGTTCCCCCAATTCTTTTTGGGATGGATATGAAAAGAGGACAATGTTGTGTTTGTGTTTTTGAGGTCGTTGACCATCCTCTATGTGTGGTGGCATTCTAGAAATGTGCCCAGACACTGGTGCAGGTTTTCTGACAATAGAAACAACTATAATCTTTGCTCCTGAGACATTTAGGTAACGACAGATATATTTCTTACTGCAGTGATTTCAGTAACTGCAGAGACATCCATCTCTCCTGCTTTTAGAGAGAGAAAAAGCAAACGACGTAAGATAGACGAAATGGAGATAAAAGAGCCTATGCTAACATATCAGTAATTTTCAGCTACATTATGTTTACTAATCCATAATTGGGAAAAACAGCTTGTAATGCTAAAAGTTACAGAAAATAGCATTTGGTCTTAAATTTTTGCATTTTCATTAGATGAAGACCCAAGATTCTGAAGTTGTTCTTGAGCTTGACCCTGCTAGTTTATGCAATGCTTCATTTTAACTATACTACAGTTCTGGCGAAAAAAAAAACACACAAAAAACTTTATGCTAAAAAAGCATGTGGATTTGATAAGCCACCCTGGAAAATCAAGGACATCTGTGTTTTGGTTTTTTCTTTTTTTTTTTCTTTTTTTTTGTTCTTTTTTTTTTTTTTTTTTTTGCTGTAAACATTTTTTGGCAAGTCTAAACATAAAGCACTGGTCCAATTTCTTAATATTTTGGAATGAATGTAGTTATGATATGTCATCATAGAAATGGATTGTGGGTTTTTTATAGTCGAAGAGACCACAATTTTCACATTATCCGTTAAAACCACATTAAAAAGAAAAATTTTGAAGATTGAATTTATTTCAAATAAATGTGGCAGCAGGTATTCTAGCAGAGAAAATCCTTGAAAGATGTAGAAATGTATTTTTAAGAGCTGAAAAAAACCACATACCTTGGAAATCATTTGCTGTTATCTAAAGTATTTCTAAATTTTTATACACTGTACTGTCTTTATTTGAACTAGCCATAGAGTTTTAATTAGTTTCACTGTGGTAGAATTAGCTTCATTGAAGTGGATACACTCCAGTGAAAGATGAACGGCAGCCTATGTACCACAGATTTCCAACATAAACTATAATTCATAAAGGCCAGCACAACTCTTTTCTTTGCAGCTGGGTAACCATTTATGTTTGAGGTGAAGATGTTAATATGGAAATTTTGTGAGCTAGGAAAGAGGACGAATGCTATCATTCTAATTTATGACCTTTCATATAAGGCCAAATGTAAAGGCAACTTCAATTGTTTTATATCTCAGCGCCAGCACATAGCAGATGTATGAAATTTGGAGTGTTAGACATAAACTTTTATTACCAAATTATAAATAATTTCTCCCACTTACAATGTTCACCTTTCAAGTTCATCTTGATTAAAATACAAGGGCAGCGTCACACCGATTTCACTGAATTTTACAGCTGAGAGAGGTTTTCTAGAGTTCACAGTGGAGCATAAAGCATCACAGCATTTGAAAGACTCTCCTCAGAGGAGCTCAGACCCTGAGACCTTCGCTTTTCAAATCCAAGTTATACTAAAATGCTGGCCAATGAAGTCGGAGCATTTATTTAAACATTTCAAACATTGTATCTGGAACCAAGTACCTGTGATGTGGAATATGTCCCATCTTGTAAAAAATAAAAGGCACACCGACTTTCCTGAGAAATTTGTCCTTCAGTCAATAAGCTTATATTACTTCTCAGAAGATATTACAGTAAGTACAGTGTTGAATAACATAAACACCGGCCCTGCACTCACAGAGAACATATGAGGGAGAAAATACACACACACACACACACACACACACACACACACACACACACGGAGAGTTATTGAATTGTGGCATTTACAAGTGGTACAAAGGAGAAGTATAGTATTCTCTGATCATGAACAAGAGGAGGAATATCTAATGTGAGGGATTATCAAAAGCTTTCTCTAAGAAATTTATGTTTGAGTTAAGGCCTAAGGTCTAATTAGGAGTTGGCCCAGTGAAGTGAAGAGCCTGGGCTCTAACTGATGAAACCAGTTTTAAGGCACTCGCAGTCACCCAGAAGATGATCAAGTCAAAAGAAGGAAAAACGGAAGTGACAGTTGTAAGGCTTATGAATACAAGAGACAAGGCATTGGCCCCATTTGGGGTAGAGAGTTGGAATTGAGACTCTGAATAACAGTGAGATGCTTGTGCTTGAAAGGCTACACATAGAGAGAGAGAGAGAGAGAGAGAGAGAGAGAGAGAGAGAGAGAGAGAGAGAGAGAGAGAGAGAGAGAGAGGTATTTAACAACTATGCGTATGCGGCATCTTCTCTTTTACTTTAACACATAATTTGTTTAAAAACGTTTATTTATTTTAAGTGTGTTTTTCCAGGACCCATCAGCTCCAAGTCAAGTAGTTGTTTCAATCTAGTTGTGGAGGGCGCAGCTCACACTGGCCCATGAGGGGATTGAACTGGCAACCCAGGGGTCAAGAGCATCATGCTCTAACCAACTGAGCCAACCGGCCGCCCCAACTTATAATTTTTACATCCCATGATAAAAGGTAGATAATAGTGGTCTGAATACCCCAAACTAGAATACGACAGGTTAGATGTTTTTGTTGTGCAGTCTGAAGGTCCAGGAAAGGTCCAAGTGCATGCCAGCAGTTCATACCAGTAATGTATTGCTGGAACAAGACCAGCCAGTGTTCTTAGAAGGATAACACTGATTTAGGTATTAAAGTCTGCTTTGGAGACTGTTGGTCAATGCAATTCCACATTTGTATCTGTCATTATTAGCATAATACAACCACCCACATGTCCACAAAGCTGTTTGTTGGATGTTTTAAAAAAATAAGCTAGACATGATACTTTTTCTTACAAACATGAAACAATGAAAAACAGTTTTCTAAAGGCATAGGATTATAGAAGTGTGGAACAAATAATAGAATGGTGAGAGTTAATCTTAGTATTTTTATACTAGCACTTGCCTATTTTGACAATAATAGCTTCAGAAGAATGAGAAGATAAGCCACAGACTGGGAGAAAATATTTGCAAAAGGCATATCTGATAGAGGACTGTTCTCCAAAATATACTGTCAACAATAAAAAACAAACAGTCTGATTTAAAAATGGCCAAAAGATCAGAAAAGACACGTGACCAAAGAAGACTTATAGTTAGCAAGTAAGCATATGAAAAGATGATCCGCATCATCTGTCATCAGGGAAATGCAAACTAAAACTGCAGTAAGATTCCACTATATACCTATTAGAATGACCAAAATCCGAAACAACATTGGAAACACTAAACCCTGTGCAGATGTGGAGCAACAGGAACTTTGATTCCCTGCTGGTGGGAATGCAAAATGGTACAGCCACTTTGGTAGACAGTTTGGAAGTTTCTTATAAAACTAAACATATTCTCATTATACAACCCAGCGATTGCACTCTTTGGTATTCACCCAGAGTTGAAAACTCAACTCATAACTTGAAAACGTATGTCCACACAAAAACCTGCATACAGATGTTTATAGCAGCCTAATTCATAGTTGCCAAAACTTGGAAGCAACCAAGATGCCCTTTAGTGAATGGATAAACTCTGATACATCTAGGCAATGGACTATTATCCAGCGCTAAAAAGAAATGAGCTATAAAGCTATGAAAAAACATAAAGGAACCCTAAATGCACATTACTAAGTAAAAGAAGTTGATCTGAAAAGGCTACATGATACTGCTTGATTCCAACTTTATGATATTCTGGAAAAGGCAAAACCACAGAGAAAATAAAAAGATAGTGAGTAGTTGCCAGTGATTAGTGGGGATAGAGAAGGGATGAATAGGCAGAGCACAGAGGATTTTTAGGGTAGTGAAAATACTCTGTATTATACCGTAATGTTGGATACATGTCATTATATGTTTGTCATATAATGTACAACACTAAGAATGAACCCTAATATAAACTGTGGACTTAGGGCGATAATGATGTGTCAATGTAGGTCCATCAATTGTAACAGTTAAACTAAATTAAACTATGTAAGCTAAACTAAAGTTTGTCAAATTATTTTTATGACTAATAATTATTTTTATGACCTTAATAAATTAGTTTGTGTTCAGGGGTTTGAAGACTAGTCCTTGGTGGACTAGCACTCAGAAAAAGTCTTGCACGTTTTCTTTGTAAAATTACAGATGCTAAAAAAATAACTTGTGAAATATGGAAAGTTGCTCTGTGAGTTGAGCAAAGCTAATTATGTTTCTGAGAAGGTTCTGGGTACAATCACATTTTGATAAATTTGTTAGCTTTTGCAGTCATTCATGGCACCCATCTCGATTGTCTAGTTGGGCCCTTACAGATCCATGCCCCTTGGAAAGGTTGAAGCTACCTCTGTAGATGAACCATGCCCTAAAATTCCTCATTGGCCCCTGACCACCATACCAGTCTTAATGGCTCCATCGGGGCTCTGTGGTAAAAGGGAAGAGGCTATGAATCAAAACATCCTGTTTTTGAACAATTCAAACAACCAGTGAGAATTGTGGTACAATTTGGCGTCTTTTGTGAAGACTTTTTAGGGATAGGGCTTTGTATCCTACTATGTTCATTCTTTGTAGCTAATTATTTTAATTTAAATAATACTTTATTAATATTTTGGTTTGCGTTATATTTTATACCACAAAAACTTCAAATACAGTCTTTCAATAAACCTGTGATGCTTCATCTTTACCCAAAGTGAGCTTTTATCTGAGGATATAAGAAAGTCTCTCTTTTCTACCAAATCACACCCAGTTGTTCTCTGGCCACCATATCAATCAAAGGTTCATGCTAAGAGATAGGCTTATAAGAGGGGAAAAGCATTTTTTTTTGTCTTAGAAAAAAAATTCTGCATCTTAGATTCTATAACGCTTAGGGTTAAGAATCTGTTTAGAGCTGTTATCACTGTTCTGTACAGTGTTTTGTATAGTGTTCTAAAATTATATAGTTTTAAGTTGATGAGGGCATGTGTGTAGAGATAAAAGGAATCAAGTGAGTATGAGTTTTCCTCTCCCTTTCCATTAATTGCAAGAATATTGAGACTTCATGCTCAATTCCAAACCAAGTTCCCATAACAGCACTTAAATAATGTCTGCGCACCATTTCCAATTAGAACTAGTTTGTAATGTACCGCAATTTATGCCATTATAGTAGTTACTTTAGTGATTTTGATTCTTTTTTGTGTGTCAATTAACGTTGCCACGGAAACAATCTCTTGCCAATAATGGCTTCGTCTTCACACACTCAGTCAAAATCCAAAGGTGGATTTAGAGATTTGAGGCCACTTGTTTTATTTACTTATTTGCATTAAATTATTCAAGGACACGTCTGGATATGTATAATCATTATTTTAGCAGGAAGTCCCAGTTTCCTACGACTTCAAGCTATTTCTTACATGCCTGCCTAGAAGAAATCCTGGCTGAAGCTCACTTCCTCCTTTTCTTTACACGTGTTTTTTTGGGGGTTGGGGGGATGGCGTGCTTTCCGCTCCAGGAGAGCACATCAGCGCTCTCCACTCCAAGCCCACCGCACCAGGTCTGCCCGTAGGCAAACCAGGCTCCTCGGATTTGCGCGCCCCTGCAGGACGCGGCCTTTTTGGTCCCTCGGGCCGCCATAGGCAGGGAAGCCACGATTGGCCGACGGAGGAAAGAGCCGCTGCCCCGGTGGTTTCAGTTTCGGTTTCCTCCCGGGGTCGGCGGGGGCGGGGCTCGTGGGGCTCCAGGAGCGGGGGTTCCGGATCCCGGCCGGCAGGTGAGCCCGCGGCCGCGCGGGGCGGCGGCGGCGCCCGCGTCCCGTACCCCGGGCCGGCGTGGGGAGTCGCAAGTCCGGGCCGGCCAGGCGGCCGCGGGCCGGAGCGCCCACGCCGGGGCCCGCGGGTGGCGGCTCCCCCGGAAGGCCGCGCTCGCCTTCTCTGCTGCGCGCCTGGGACGGCCGGGCGGTCTCTGCGCGTCGGGTCTGGGATCGCTGAGCCCGGCCCCGAGGACCGCTCCCCGGGGGCGCTGCGATCGCGCGGGGCGGCGGCGCCGGCTGGCTGGGTGGCTGGCCGGGTGCAGTTCCGGAGGCCTCCCGGGGGGAGTCGGCGGGAAGCGGAGCCCGAGCCCCGGCGGGAGGGGGCCGCGCCGGGCCCCCGGGAGCGAGGCGCGGGGCTGGCGCACCTCACCGCGTTCCCGCGTGGGGGGCGCCCACGGCGGGGTGGTGCTCAGCCCGTCACCGGGGCTGTCGTGCGTGGGCGCGCGCGCGTTCCTGTTCGGGGCGTCTGGGATGCGGTGATGCAGGTCAGGGTGACCGCGATTTCGTGGAGCCCCTTATTCCTACGAGACCGTGGTACAAAAGTTGAAAATACGGAAGTTTGGTGAAGAAAACCATTCCCTGAACCCGTCCACCGACCTTTTCTTGCCGTATCGTGCTCTCGCTTGTGCTAATTTCTCCTTGAACTGAGATCACTCATTGTAGGACTTAACCCTGTATTTAGTTTCCCTGTTTCATTTAACATTTTTTCTTAAACGATCATCTCTAACGGGGGGTCCTTGGATCGGCTGCCCGTTCCGTCGTTGTGTAGGTCCCGTCAAGGCCTCGGGCGTGTTCCCAACTGTGGGGCATGCAGGGTATTTGTGAATTCTTGTTTCGGTTTAGCATCTCAGATCATCCTTGGATAAACTTTTTTTTTTTTAAAAAAACCCTGTATTTCAGAGTATTTATTTGGACTGGATTCTGAGAAGTGACATTGTTAGAATAGATGCTGTGTTCTAGTAAGGTCTTTTTAGGTCTTCGTGCATATTGCCAGGTTGTTGTCCAAACTCCTTTTAGTAGTTTACATCATGCTTGTAGGATTGTTCCTGTGTCGCCAAAAGTAGTGATACATTTCCAGTACATCAACCAGGAAAGTTGAGCCTCTCCTTGGATTTGTGTGTGCGCGTGCGCACGTGCTGTCTGTCAGTTCTGCTTGCTTGAATTTTGTGAAGGAATCTTCAGAGGTTGTGTGTGTGTGTGTGTGTGTGTATTGGAGTTACTGCATAGGCTGTTAGATCACTTAGTCATCGGCTAGCATAACTGCCTTATTTTGCAGGTGAGGAACCTGGGGCTCTGAGAGGTGAAATGATGCGAGGTGCACAGCTAATTAAGTAGCAGCGTGGGATCAGAACTCAGGTTTCCCACCTCTCAAGTGAGGACTCCTGCATCAGGTGATCGCTCACTAAACTGGCATACTCAGTGTTAGAATTTAAAAAGATGTTTACGTCACTTGGATTATTCTGTCCTTTCAGAATTTCACCAGGTAACAGATTGTAATCATCTCAGGGATCTGTGACACTGAAAAATGGGAAAGTGACCATCTTCACAGCCAGGACTAGGAATCCATTATTTAGAATGTGAAGCCCTTCAAGATTGTTTGACAGTTGTTTTCAGATTCTCTAAACGTTGGAATACAATTTCTAATAAGTTATAATTTATATTCTATCATGTGGTTAGAACTTAAATGTTTGAAGGTTTTTTAAAACTTCTTGTTGTGTTAAGACCAGAGAACAGTGGTTTTTTTTGCTAATCGCAGAGTTTCTCCACCTCAGTTGACATTTTGGGCAGATGCTTTTTTGTTATGAGGGCTGTCCTGTGCTTTGTGGAAGGGTAGGCACTGTCCTTACCGCTACCTACTATTAGGTTGGTGCAAAAGTCATTTGCAATTATTTTTAACCTTTTAAAATGCACTTACTTTTGCACAAACCTAATAGATACCAGTGGCACCACGTCCTCATTCAGGACAATCCAGAATGTCTCCAGACATTTCCAAATGTCCCTAAGGGTAGGGGGCAAAATCCCCCCGCTGAAGAACTACTTGCTTGTAGGGATTATTTGGGGAACTTTATATGAATTCCAGGACCCCTTCCCTAGAGAGTCTGACCAGGGGTGAGCTGCAGGATCCTGCATTTTAGCAAACATCTCTGTTGGTTGGGCTGCAGCTGGTTCTTGGACAACACAGAAACATTTGTTTTCTCCATCCTTCTTTCATTTGGTGCCCAGTAATAGAGATGTGTCTCTGTTACAGCTGCTGAAGTGCGTGGTCACTCCCCGTAGCTGGGCAGGGGAGGGACAGGCTGGACGTGGCACAGCCCTTAAAGCCTCTTCCACAGGCTTGGGCCATGTGCTTAGGTACCAGGGATACCACAAGAGTAAGGCATTTCCCTGTCCCCGAGAAGCTTAGGACCTCGGGTGGGAGACTGGTCAGCCGGAAAGGAGGGCTCTGTTTAGAGAGCGGTCCTCTGGGCCTGAGCTTTCCCAGACACAGATGTATTCGGCTAAAGCTGCATTTACTTGGGTTGTCATGTTATGTTTCATAACAATTTTTTGCTTTTCAAACTTTTTTCACCCTAAACTTTGAATACTCTAAGAATAGGTGAAACGTTACAGGTAGACATTTCCAAGAAACAATGATTAGTCTTCTGCTCAGTGACATAGCTCAAAATCACATTGGATATATTTCTTTCCGTTTGACCATTATATTTCTTCGCAGGCTGATTTACAGGACTTTGTGACTTTAGGTATCCTCCTCCCTCCCCTCTCCTCCCAACCCCCACCCCCCCCATGCTACTACTCTAGCGAGATCTGTCTCTGGCCATTCCCCAGGTATAACACGAGAACCTTGACGTATTCAAAAGGGCAGCTGTGCCTTTGAAAGGGCTTGGGCTTTGGGATCAAGCCTTAGTTCTGCTTATTACCTCACGGAGTGACTATGTGAATTGTTCATGACTCTAATGTCTGGCACGTAGTTGGATGAATAAAACGGGTTCTTTTCCCTACGTTCTGTGGCTAAAGAAAATCTCTGCAGGGCAGTTTGCAGATGTTCTCATACGAGACCTCTCAGAAGCTTCAGACAAAATACTCAGCCTTTGACTTAAGAGCCATGTATGAAAATAGGTCATTTAAAACCAGCTTGAGTGGGAGTCAGGGGAGGGCGAGGAGGCATAGAGGGTGACTATGGCTTTAATTTTGAAGGGAGAACTTTTATCAAGGTGACCCTGCAGAAAGGAGGCCTTTTCCTCTTATATGTTTATGGTTTAAGGGGCTTTTCTCTTGCTTCAGAAATGACCAGATCTGTTCCTTCTGCCATATCCAATTTAAAAGTTGAAAACTTAAAATTATGTGAGCCAAGTGATGGGAAAAATTGTGATGTCGAGAGCAATTTACTCATACAAAATGGATTTATGGGCACGTCATTAAGTACCAGGGAGTACCAAAGGAGTCCCCTGAAGACAAATGTAAAAGATAGGGGCTCCTAAAGAGATGGATAAAATGTGTTGGAGGCAATGTCTTCTTTCCAGATAACTTTTAAAATACATTTTTTTTTCAAGTTAGCCGAATATAGATGCCCTGGAGAACGAATGAGAAGCTTGGTATTAGTCTCTCCTCTCAGGTGGCTTACAGTCTTTTGAGGGAGAAAAGACTTGTATTTAAAAAAGCAAAGAATATAAAAAAGTAAACGGACAGGTTATATCAAATACAACCAAATGTGAAACTTCATGGTGCCGAAAGAAAGTGAGATGGCCCATCTCCACCCTGTCTGAAGTGGAAAGCGGAACTCACGCAAGTCTCCCCTTAAAACCCTCCATGTTCCCTATTACCAACACGTATTTCCCATACTTGCCAGTTCATACGAGTCTCCTAGGCTTGTGCCAACAGATTCCTGGGTCCTATGCTAGATGTACTGAAATCACATTCTCCAAGTGGTCCAGATGATTCATGTTTGGGCAGCTGCTCTAGAGGCTCAAGCCCACGCTCTTGTCAAAAGCCTGACTCGCCACGTTCCCTTCTGTAGCTACAGCTTGTCCTTGCCTGTGGAGATTTTCTCCTCCAACCCAAACACAACTGTCCAGTGCCTTTGCTAAGATTTCTCTCCTTTCAGCTGCTAGACTCCCTTTTTCTTCACACTCAGCTCAGCTGTCACCTCCAGAAATCCTTCTTTGATCTGTCAAGCCTGGGCTAAGTGGGTCTTCTTCCTGTGCTGTTCTCTGCATAATTCTATCCAAATACATACAACTTCTAAAAAAAATTCTCCATTTACTTGTGTGTTTTTTTGTTTTGTTTTGGTTTTCTTGGGCCTGCTTTGGAGTGTAAACTCTGAGGACCCAAGGCCATGTCCTACAGGGGTGACATCCCCAGCCTGTGTGCCTGGCACATAGGTGGTGGTCAAAGTTTGAAGTGTTCAATGCCTTCCAGAAGAAATGGATGTTATTTGGGGTAAAGATGAGGCTTAAAGGCTGGGTATGATTTTTGATGAACTTACAAGACTACATCTGTGCTTTTTTAAAAAGATGAGGAAAGATAAAAATACTTTTAAAATAGCACCATCAGTTAAACAACTAATAGTCTAGTAGGTTATTCTTTTTTCTGTCATTAACTTTTAATTTTGGACAAGGTAGTTAATAATATCTCTGGGAACTAGGTTTTCACATCATGATGTATCTTAGTGTTTTTGTTTTTTTTTTCAACACAAAACAAACAGCTAGTTTGATCTCAGTCTTGTACGTGAAGAAAAACTGCCATAATGGGATTTAGGAGCTGATAGGAAATGAACCTGAGACTCCTGAGTTGCGTCTGTATCAGGCCTTCGGGGTTAATATTCTCTCTAGATCTGTTCTGTACCCACAAAACAGCACATGTTCAGGATGTAAATAAGGCAGTTTATAGATGAATGGGAAGATTTGTGTTTACTAAACTCATTAAAGATACTGAATCTCTTACAGAATTTACTTTGTACTATTTTCCCTTGTGCTCAAAACAGCATAAATAAAATTGTTGTGTGGTCTGAGTCCTGAATGATAGTGCTTGTCCTGAATAGTAGTTGGAATTTCAGTTATCTGTTGTGACTGTACCTGAATAATAAAGTGGCAGTTCAGTAGAAACATTAAATTAAGATTTGCTGAGCAAAATAATCAGTTGATGACATTAATTTTTTTCAAGCCTTGGGAAGATGGAATAGATGGGGATGGGATGGTCCAAATAACAGTCCCAAATTCAAGAATAGTTTTTGAGACTTGAATTTTCTGTTATTTAGCTTAGGATGCTGACTTTTTTTGTTTAATGAAAAGATTTAAATTATGAGTACTTTCGTTTGCTCACACCCTTCACACAAGAGTTTTTTTAATAGGTCCTAAGTTCTTTAAGGTCAGAGCCTGTATGTATGACATGTTTTTGAATTTCCTTGCAAATATGGGTATGCAACACATTTATTAAACAATGAAAAGCTAATAAGCTAGCATTCTAACTTACCCAAACTGCTGAGCCTGCCTGGATTCACTTTTGAGAAAATCTCCAATGTTCCTAAACCTGAATTCAGATCATTTAGTGGGTGGACTTGAAGTGAAATAAGCAGTGCTATTATTTATGGAAGAATGTTGAATAAACCTTTTTGCTGAAAAGAAACAATAATTTGAGTTTTTAAGGAGAGTCCTTAAATATTGTATCCATACTAATTTTCAAGTGTCAGTGCCATGTAGTTACTGAATAATAGTGATGCTAAATTTGACTGAAACAGAAAAATTAATTTCCAAAGTCTTTTTACTCTCAGTTTTTGCTTAAGTAACTGCGGTTTTCTTACATTTGTTTACTAAAATATTTTGAGAGAGAGAGCTGTTATAAAATGAGTTTTGAAAGGAGTGATGGACATCTGTATGATTGCTTTCAGCATGTAATGCTCTTTCTGTATTTCGGACTCCTATTATGCTTGAATTTTAAGACTTTATTATGTAGAGTGTATATTTGCTATCATGATAATAGAATAAATCAAAATCTTTGGCTGCATGAACTTCCAGGAGGCTGTGTGAGGTGGTGATTTTGCCCATCCACTTACTAGCTGTGTGACCTTGGGCATGATTTTAACCCGTTCTGTGTCTATTTCTTCATCTCTAAAATGAGGATAAAAACAATACCTCATCAGGTGGTGAGATTTATATGGATTAATACATGTAAAGTACTTAGACCAGTGCTGGTGTGGAGCACACTCAAATGTTAGCTCTCAGTGATGATTATAATTATTTTCAGAGATAACTGTTTCGGCATCAACTGTTTGTCAATGTCTACACTATAGACTTTAAAATGGGACTGTGATTTGGGGGCAAATTATTTCATCTTTCTTGCCTTTATTTTCATTAACAAAACGTGGGTATTAAGACCTTTTTCTCAGGGGTCTTGTAAAGATGCAATTTGGTAGTGTTTGTAAGGATCTTAGCAAAGTGCTCAGCATTCAGTAAATGGTGCCGCTGGTCGTGGTTGGAATGGGCATACTGAATACTGACTTGCACGTGAGTCAGCAGTGACAAGAGATGAAGAATGGATTGTGAACACAGGGCGCCTTACGATGAGGCTGTGTCACAGGGTTGTCGTGAGGACTGATGAGATAATGCACGGAAAACGCTTAGCTTAGTATCTATCTGACTCATAGGACTGAAAACATGTTCGCTGTCATGTAGTGGGGTAGTGTTGAGTTTTCATACGTGCTGCTTTGACACTTGATTTCCTATAAACATGTGACGGGCTTCAAGGCTTTTTTGTTGAATGATTAATTTTTGTCCTTTTATTGCTCCTTTTCAGCTTTCTGATCAGGATTGTTACAATGAGTCTGCGGAAGCAAACCCCCAGTGACTTCTTAAAGCAAATCATTGGCCGACCAGTTGTGGTAAAATTAAATTCTGGAGTGGATTATCGAGGTAATGTTTTCGTGCTTCATCCTCACTGGTATCTCGTCGACGACCCAAGTAGACCAAAAAGCACTGGTTGTCAAGCAGTTGTTATGCCCACTTCTTTTTCTACCTCTGAGATGGTACCTTTCGGAGAGACAGCTGTGACACCAGAGTGTGTGCTTCTGATATCCGGTGTGACTTGTGTGGCCCCTGTCTCAGCTGTGAGACCGTGTGTGCCTAAGCTCCCTGGTCATAGCCGGGGAGTCCAGTCACCTCAGGCATGAAGTCACCTCAGATAGAAGAACCCCTTGGCACAGCAGCATTTGTTTTTGCAGAAGTATTCAAGATTGGCAAGCTACTATTTAGACAGTATCATTTTACAGCATGAATTTCCCACTCACGTAATATGTGGGTTATCCAAAGACGCCTTTCTGTTCTTTCAGAGAATGCTCTTGTAAAGGCTATGACACTAATGAAATTAGCTTTGTGGGAGGAATGGGATCAAGTTCCGTTTTCTAAAATAACTAAATTCCTAATCTTCCAAAATTGAGGTATGTGAAATTACCTGGAACATTTTACAGGTACAGATAAGTAATTCATTAGCAGTTTTATAGCCTTTTCTTGGTCTCTTTTCTGAGTAATGATAATAACCTCTCAAGCTTTTTCCTCTTTCCACACATGCAAACTTCATTTTATTGAGAGCTTACTATGTGTCCAGTGTGTAAACCATTTAATTTTCGTTTTATCTTCACATAAATCCTTTGCGATCTCTGTTGATTGTCCCCATCTAGTAAGGGAGGAGTCAGGACTCAAACGCAAGCTTGACTCAAAGCCTTGTTAGGGAATCACTCTGCTGTTTATGTACTGCTTTAGTTGCGTAACATTAATAACATCTCCAGTTGAGTTTTATTTTTATAGTGGAACTAATGGATTTATACCGAATACTGAGATACAAAGTTTCTATGTATTACTTCTCACCCATGAGCTTTTGATGAGCCCAAAGAAGGTACTAGACTTCTGGAGATTTGAGTATATTCAGTAATTGATTAGGATGAGGACATCGTGTTCAACACTTCTCAGTACCCACTGCATTGAGGAGATCAACCAGTCTGACCTTTTTTCTCTACTCTTTAGGGAACATTTTTTTCATTTATGGAGGTAATATATGTGTTTTTATTTTTTCTATTTTAGAAATTTCAAAGCAAATAATGGAGAAAAGTATATTCTAGAAGACAGCAAAATCTCCCCAAATTCTACCATCCAGAGATAATCAGCCTTACCAATTTGGACCTGTCTTCATATAAGCAGAATTTTACATATATGGGACCAGCTGTACATGCACTCTGATTTTTTCTTTTCTTTTCTTTTTTTTTTCACACTAAAAAAATACATTCAGTTCTCTGACAAGATAAAGTGTCTTATGGCTGCATGGAGTACCTTGTGTGGATGAGCCACAGTTTTGTTTTAGTTTTTAACTGATTCCCTATGAGTGGACATTAGGTATTTACCAAATTTTTGCTGTTACAAAGGACTCTGCTCCTTTGACATGTATCTTGAGCACTCGCCGAAGTATCCCTTTGGAGTAAATTCCCTGAGCTGAGATTTCTGAGTCAAAGAGCAAGTCACACGGTCCTCCATCAGTCAGATGGGGTTCATTCTTCTTTCGGTTCTCACCAAGCACGATGTCAGCCTTTGTTTCTAACGTTTCCATTCTGATTGGCAACAAGTAATACCTCATTCTGTTTGTATTTGTTTGTTTACTAGTGAGGTTGAACAACCTCATGAGTCGTAATCATTTTTCTCCTTTTATGAATGTCTGTTCATGGCTTCTGTCCAACTGAAGCAAAATGTACACTATTAAGAGCATTAGTGTAAAGAATGTTCTCATTTTGTGGTCAGATAACAGACCCAGCTCTTGTAGCAATTTGTCTTTAAGTTTGAGGAAAACTTCCTGTTTTCTGTAATTCATAGTAGTGTATCCTTTAGAGAAAAGAAGGGGTTACAATTACCACTTCCCGGAACCTTTTTCTTAAAAAAAATCTTTTGCTATGAGAATAGATATTTTTATTAGAATTGAACATTTCATTTTGAAATTCTTTAGATGACTTTCAAACAGATTTACATATCACATCTCAGAAGTTCTTCCTCACTTATGATTGTGGTTTAATTGTAAAATAATTACAACAGGAAATAAACTGTAAAGTGGTATCTTAATGATATTCCTGTCAAAAATTGTTATTGTTCATAATCCATTCTGATTCTTTGAGTGATTCTTTGAGAGTTTAGTTTTTAGCAGGTTAGGTTAATGTCTTGTGCTCTCATCACACACGCAATTTTGGAAAGAAACTTGTTCAGAGGATAATGGGGCTGAGGCAGAGAGTGAGGAGCATATTAACGAAGTTGAGGCTAAATGAAGCCATCAACTTGGTTAATTGAATCAAATGTGTAGTCTTTGCCTTTACTTTTCTGGAAACTACCACTTTTAAGTTAGAGACTCAGAGTAAGAGGCTTATATATATTTTCATCTTTTTAAAAAAAAGTCATCAAATTTTGCGAAATTTATACCATCTTTACAACTAAAACGATTTGCCCAGACATTTTCCTTGAAAGCTCCTTAGAATGTGTTTGGCTATTTTTTTCTATATTAGTCTGGATTTTTAAATATTAGAACTAACAAAACAGAAAGAGATGTGTTATAATGCAGTATATTGCCTTGTATCTCAAGATGCTCTTCACTGAGTCACAGCTTTAAGATATTCTTTCTGGAGCACCTGCTGTCTCCTCTCCTATTATTCTAACAGATTGGGGAGACTTCGTCTTAACCCTGGAGTACATTCATCTGCAGTAGATGTTGTAAAAGGATGAAATAAATCTGCCAGACTCGTGTTTCACTTAGTGGCTAAAGTAAGAAATGCCCCCAGGAGTGAGGAGTCTTGGCTATTGGTCATTTGTTCCCATATAATCGCTACCCCCATTTATAGCTTTCAAAGAATGGTATTTTATTTGGAATATTCTTATTATGTTACTTTGGTGTAGACTTGAAAAGTTACTGTTGTTATTACACATACCATGAGAAAAGTGACAGTGTTGTTTCTCCTATTAGCAGTTGGGTGCATGACTGCTTTTATGCTTTATGCTTATTTTTATATTAAGCATGTACGAGCTAATGAATAAAGAGATTGTCAGCTCTAAGGAATACCCTGTGATTTTCGACTCTCATTTGCTTTGTATATCTTCTCTTTGCCTCAATCTGTCTCCAGGGGTCCTGGCTTGCCTGGATGGCTACATGAATATAGCGTTGGAGCAGACGGAAGAATATGTAAATGGACAACTGAAGAATAAGTACGGGGACGCGTTTATCCGCGGAAATAACGGTAATACTCCTTCACGCTACAGTTGTTCAACATCCGAAATCAGCCTGTTTGTTTATAAGTGGGGTGACCAGTGGGTTTTCTAGGTAATTTAAAAGTTTACTTTTAGCTTTGCTTTGTTTACTTTTAAATTATTATATGTCAGATCTTCAGTGTGACCAGTTATTTCTTTAGATGCTTCATGGAATTTTGGAACTAGCAATTCTGTGCTCCCCTCCCTGTACTGATGAGGAACTGAGGGGCATTGGTATACTGACCCAGAGTTCTATTCTTGTGAATACAGTTAATTATATTCCCCCAACATTGCCTCTCACACTGGAAGTTGGAGCTGTTAAGAAAGGCCAGTATTTCCCTGCTTTCTTTGGATTGAATCATTTGGCAGTTAGCTTGTCCTATTTGTCCTTTCTCTGTTAAGCATTCAAATGCTTTTTGTGGAATTGTATCCCTTAGTTTGGCAAAAATGACAAAATAGGAAATACGTCTCTAAAGTTACTCAGCTTTTTAACAGTTAATGTATTGCTATGATTATTATGGCTACTTTGAAGTACCTCATCTAAAAATACGTTATCATTAAAGTCATATTTGAACTTTTCAGGGGAAAAGGGAAGACATCAAAACTGGGAGAATTATCCCTGACCCCACCCCACTTTTTGGTGCCATTCCCCAAATGGAGCTCTGGGACTCTTGAGTTTGTATTTTTTTTATTGATGTGCATTCCTTAGGTCTGGATAACTTCTTCAGTTCCCTGAACAGTTGAATCTCTTCACTGTGAACTGAATGTCCTGAACGAAATGAAACCTACTAATTGTAGGTTCCATGCCCTGTCCATTCAGTATCGTATTTCTTCACATCAAATCTTTATATATAATCTTTTGTTTGCTTTTTAGTTCTTCCAACATGTAGAATTTCTCTTCCCATTTTTCATATTGCTTTTATTTGACTTGTTCCATTTGCTAAGAAATGTTAATACAGTTAATGGCAGGGTCTGTGCATGGTGATAGAGTAGATCCTGTCACATGCATACTCTAGAACTTGTTCAGTTTCTCAGGGGGTGTTTTTACTGTTGTTCTGACGCTTCCTTTCATATAACCCTTGCCGTGATATAGTCAGTGGTCGTTGTCTTTAGATTTCCAAATTAACATCGTTGGTTTTTAAAGAGGACCCTGACTTATTTGCTTAATCTGGGCTATGTTCTTTGACCAGGAGATCTCTAAAAGTTCACTTGGAACAAATCTGAAATCTGGGTAGGCGTGGGGCGGGGAGGGGAGCTACAGCTCTGGTGAAAGCTTAACCAGAGTGACCGGTCATCACATTTTATCTTAATCTTCTGCACCACATATCCTACCATTCGGTTTGGGTGGCTGCAAGAGGACTAGCTAAGCAAAATTTTGGATAACAAAGGCTGGTACTTAGCAGGGAACTCGAAATAAGGGCTGTGGTATATATATTTTTTAAATGACAAACTCGTCAACTCTGCTTTATCTTGTTGCAATTAAAAAAGTAAATGGCGAATTCAGAGTTTATATTGGGGAGATGGATGAAAATATGTTCTTTATTTGTAATCTGAAGTCTAGCCTGGTAGATTTATTGATTTACTTTACTACAAGCATAGTTGTTATAATTATAAAACATTCTTAGATTCCAGTAAGTTTCACAAACATTTTATTTGGTCATCCTTGTCACAATTTGCCAAGTCAGTCAGACGTATAGCTAAGACTAAGACATCAAACCCAGGTGTAGATTCGTAAAATTTGTCTTATAGTAGTTCTAGAATTTATTGTGTAGTATGAAAATTCCTTTAGAATTTGCAGAGGTGTCAGGCCAAAATCTCTTTGCCTTTAAAACTTGCTGTTCTGATATTTAATGATTTTCTTCAATTCATTTGTGTTTTCTTTTCAGTGTTGTACATAAGCACACAGAAGAGAAGGATGTGAAGACACCAAGAGTACAATACTTTTCATTCTTGGATATATTTTTTTACGGCATTTTGGTTCTTTTTGGTATAATTTGTCCTGTTTCATAATAGTTGGTGATTTTTCACTGACATGTGAGTAAGATAAATGTACAAAATTGTGGATTTAATTGTAAAGAATTCTTTTATACTTAAGTTTCAGTCATTTTCTTTTACCTCTGTGTCAGTATGTGCAGAATGTGAAAAGAATAAAAAAAAGAAAATATTTCTCCCTACGTGGTTTGTAACCAAAGTTTCAAGGACCGTCATTTGATTTGGTTGCCTTATGTCTTTGGCTGGCTAAGGCGATACACATTATGGTGGCCTCCTCTATTCCATACTCTTGTTTGCCACACAAAATGCTTGCGTGAAAATGGTCTACAGAGGCATCCTGTTTCAGTCTCAGGCTAAACAGGGTCCTTGAGGTCAGAAGTTCACCTGCGGATTCAATCACTGTGACAGAAAATAGAATTGGGGCTCTAACAGTGGCAGGTCCACAAGAGGAAGAAAAGGAATTCACATTGATTTGGGGGAGAAATTCTAAAGGTCCCCAGTACATCAGGTGAAAACGTTGCATTTAAGCCAAGCCTGTCCTTATGGGCTGGTAGATGGGTTAGATTTTCTTGCTCCCCTTTGGGAGGACTGACATCTGTCATTCGTTTTATGAGCACAGTGGGGGAGGAGCCATTCCTGCACATCTGTCTGGCAGTCATTTAGATGAAAGCAAAGCCGAGAGCTTGTAAACTTACTCGAGTTTCAATGGCTAACCTGTGACTGGGGGAGACTTCCTCTTCGCTCTTGCTTAGTTAGGGAGGGGTGTTCGGGCAGCCTTTCCCTCAGGTCCCAGCTGTGTGTGTGTGACATTCTGCAGGAGCAGAGCGCCAGGCATTTACGTTGCTTGGCACAAGGCGGCCCCTCTGCGTTACGTGTCTCCTGCCGAGAGGGTTTTCACAATTTATTAATGAGATTTCCACAGCCCTGCTTTATTCTCTGACCAGTTTACGCTGTCTCTAGGAACAACAAATACATCTGGGCACTGTGGTTGAATGAACACCAGACAATGGTGTGAACGTTGGATTGGCCTTCCTCCTCCCACCCTCCCCGATCTGAACCGCATTTCTGTTCCAGGAGCCAGTGGTGTGATTTTAAACAATTGCCTGATTGAAGGATGTGGAGTCAGGATAGGGAAGGAGGGAGGAACGGGGTAGTGCTGGTTCTGGAGAGGTATGCCTGGCACTTTGTCTTGTTTTATTTTAAAGATCACAGAGTAATTGGAAACAGTCATTTTTTAATTAATAACTTGGGAAAGGTGAACAAACATTTCACAAGGTTTAACTGTGTGTACACCAAAAATAAAACACTATGCTATGCTTCAATAATTTATCACTCCTTGACAGGGGCTTGAAAAGGGTCCAATCTGTAAATACAAATCACCAATTTGCTCTTTTATAAATGACTTCTTTTAAGGAGAAAATAGATGTCCCTTCCAGTGGAGCATACATGTTCTCATTTGGTTTCTAGAGTGGGGGGGAGGGGCTGCTAGGTTACTGTGTCCCTTCAGTCACTCACATCAGCTGCTTCTGAAAGCGATTCTCTTGTTATCTCCCACCAATCTGCAGCATCCTATTTGTGCTACCTTCTTCCCTGACCTCTCTCTCGGTATATGTCTTTATTTTCCCCTTGCCATCTCTCTATTTTAATAGCTCTACAGTGGAGTAGTGTTTTCAACCACGGAACTACTTTTAATCAAGATCGACTTTGGGAAATGCTACCATTTTTATGGTAATAAAGGACCGTATTATGCACTGTACCAATGCAAGTTGTCCCCTGTGTCTACCTTCAAATAGTAGAACCGTGAAACAAAGTGTAAATGCTAAAATTACTTTTTTCTTAACTGTAGTCTCCTAGAGGTCAGTGAATGATTTCCATTTGCAATGCAGCAAAGACGTTTGTTCCAGGTAGAAGAATTTTTCCCTCAGTAAAGACATTTTCTGTGTCTGCATCCATGCCCTGGCTGCCATGCTCTTTCTCGTGGGCTGTGGCAAAACAGAATGTTTAGTGAGAAACAGAAATTGTGCTTGATTTTTTAGACTATTTGACTTCATGTTCTGTTTTGGTCTTCTGAGCTATTCCTTGGCTAATCTTCCAACAAGTTGAATTGATTCTGACTTCAAAACTGTTTATCCCCAAACAGAGCTGTTGACAAGTACAAATACAGATGGTAGACATGTGGTACGATTTTCCTGTTCTCAGCATTCAGGAAGGGAACGTTACTAAGAGATAGTTTACATCTTAAGCTTTTTTATTCAGAGCGATATGGAGGGCATGCTGGGAGTGCTTAATATGTGACAAATGATAACAAGTGTTTAAGGGATTTCCTTGAGGTCTAAACACTTGGCTGCATTGACTTGGTATGTATGGCTTATCACCCCGGAGGCTCTAATAATCTATAAGAATAGAAGTAACTTCTGGGGGGAACAATTGATCATCACACTGACTCACAAGTGACCTCAATGCAGCATTCCAGGCCCAAGCGCCTGCCTGTTGCTTCAGTGTGGACTCACAGTGACCTTTGTCCTCAGAGCAAATGATCCTCAGCGTACTGGCTAGCTCTTGTACTCAGAGGCAAATCCCATCCCATTCTGTGGCCACAGCTATTCTTGCCAGCCAAGCTGCATTGACCATTCCTTTCACAAAAAGAAATTGTTGGTGAAAGGAAGACGGTTTTTGTCTCCTGTGACCTTTCTTTCTAGAGGCCCCGCACACAACGGCATGGCCCTGACTGCCTTTGCCCATCATTGTTGAGCTAGACTCCACCCTAAAAATTGCAGTGTTAGTCCTGACCCCTCTGGGCTCTGAATGTCCAGCAATTTTATTCCAGTAGCTGCTGCCTGTTTGAACTAGTACAGAGCCGTGCAACTCTGAGTGTCTCTGTTGTGGACTGATCCGCTTTGACTCACCAGCTGGAATCCTGTTTGTCAAAGTGGGGGCAAGACTGCAGTAATGGACAGGCAAGAGTGGTATGTGCCAAGTGACAGGACAGTGGAGGTGAGCCTGATAACTGTCCTGCTTCTTAGCCTGCTTCCCTTGTCTGGGAGATGGAGGAGGTGGCCAAGTAGTGGGGATTTGAGAAAGTGGTAACAGAAAGTCAATTTAGCATTTAGTGAGTGGTAGCTGTTGGCAGGCCCTGTGCTACCATGTTTCCCCGAAACTAAAACCTAGCCGAACAATCAGCTCTAATGCATCTTTTGGAGCAAACATTAAGACCCGGTATTACATTGCATTACATTATATTTACATTACATTACATTATGTTATCGGTCTTAAAGTAAAATAAGACAGGGTTTTATATTAATGTTTGCTCCAAAAGATGCGTTACAGCTGATTGTCTAACTAGGTCTTATTTTTGAGGAAACATGGTAGGCCTTGTGGGGGACTGAAAAGTAAAAATGACCCTGTTCATGCTCTCCATATTGAGTTTCTAGATTTGGGTATTTATGAGAGAAGAGTGTTATCCAAACTTAATTGAACCAAAATTTTGAGAATTCTTTTAAAAATCTAAACACTAGATGGATTTGGTAATTTCAACTATATGTTCATATCTTGAAATTCCAGATAACCTCAGGACCAGATGATTTTGAAATACTACCTCCATATATTTGTCCTATTTCCCCACAGGCCCTTGTGGTTTAACCTCCCATTTTCATATTCTTTTTTATTTTTATTTTGTCCATCTCGCAAAAGCCAGTTTTTCTGTTTTGATTCATTTGTTTTGTGGAAAGATTTTCTTAGTAATTTGGGAGTTATAGCAGATAGAAAGTGGACATATTCTAGCATCTTCATAAAAGTGTAAAACACTTGATCAGTTGGGATAAACTGGTTTTCGAGCATTTACAAAATGTTTCAAGTCCATATAAACTCCATTTATTCCAGGTTTTATAATGGAATGGTTGCTAGTAGGTTTGGCAAAATATTGTACCAATAATTGGGATTAAAGGAGAGCCAGTGTGTAAAAAGTTTACATAAAATAGTTTTAAAGAAACTTCCTACCATCGTGTGTACACGGTATTCCGAATCACTATTTAATGTTTGTATCAAATGGAAGTCCTCTCGCAATTGCAATAATGAAGAAAAAATTAAAAATTTGTAGTCAGCATGTTGAGTGGACATTGCTATGATACAGGACTTTTTTTCTCCCCAAGTAATGTATCATAAACAACCCCCAAATCTCAGTGGTTTGAAACAACAAATGGTTCTCACTTCTGCTCTACCTGGGGGCCCAGGCTGAGTGAGGCGGCCCCTCAAGTTTCCTCCATCTCAGCGTGACCCAAGGCTTGGTGCCACAGGGGAAGAGCATGAAGAATAGTGCCTGGGCCCTGAAATGCTTTTGGAAGTGGCATCAGTTACTTTCACTCCATTTTATTAGCCAAAACAAGTTACAGGGCCATGGTTTACTTTTATGTTTGCAAGAAAGTGTAATCCTTTTATGAACCCAGAAGGAGAGAAAGCCAGAAATATTCATGAACAGTGGCAATATGTGTATTAAGGTTTTCCAGAGAAAGACTCAATAGGGTCTCTGTGTGTGTGTGTGTGTGTGTGTGTGTCTGTCTGTCTGTGTGTCTGTGTGTGTATGTATGTATGTTGAGAAATTTTAAGGAATTGGCTCACACAATTGTGGAGACTGGCAAGTCCAACATTTACAGGGCTGGTTGTAGGCTGGAGACCTAGGAAAGAGATGCAATTCAAATCCAAGGGCAGTCTGCTGGCAGAATTTTCCCTTCTGGGAGGTCAATCTTAAGACCTTCAACTGATTGGATATGGCCCACCCACATGGAGGGCAATCCGCTTTACTCAAAGTCTGCTGATTTTAAATGTTAATCTCATCTGAAAAATACCTTTACAAAAACATGTGGAACACTTCACCAAATATCTGGGTACCGTGGCCTAGTCAAGTTGGCACATAAAATTAACCATCAAAGTATCTTAACCATTTAGTTTGCATTACCAATTTTTCTTACAGAAAGTAAGATATATTCCCAAAGGCAAAACTGCAAAGTCCCAGATTTTATTGCATTGAAGAAAGAATCCATTCTCTGCTCAGACGGGCTGAGGGACTCCTGACTTACTTCTTTGTTAGATTCCAAAGGAAAATGGTGGTTGGTTCCTCCCTTGGTTTCAAAAACGGTCTGGATAGATTGCCGTGGTTTGGTTTTGTCATTACAGGATAACTTACAAATTCCCAATTAATGTATTTCTAGACTTAAAAGGAAATGCAGAAGGTGAGAAAAACCTTTCCATCGAGCACATAAGCATTATTTCAAGCCAGACAATGTTCTAGCCATGTAGTGAGGAGAGTTGGAGTCTTTAGTACACCTCAGAACCATGCTGTGTGCAAACTGTTTCAGAAGCACAGGGAATATTACATGTAAAACTGACCCTTGCCACTTTTTGTACCTTAGGTTGGTATGGCTCTCACTTTTCAGTGTATATGAAACCCTGTACAAGGATCTTTACCCTCAGGGAGTGAGTTTGCTTGGTCCACGGTGTCCGGTTAGCAGGGCCTGATGGAGTTTGGCAGAGCCTGCTTCACACCTCTTCTGAGTTGTCCTGGCTTGAGCACAGGTGCAGAGATTTCTGAGCCGGTTTCCCCAAGTTGGGAGTGCAGCCCGGGACCTATGTGGGATCAAACGTCCGCCTGATTTCAGTAGCCAGGCGAGCTAATGCTCACATCTCCCTTTGTGGTCACTGAATAAGGCAGTCCCCTTTTCCAGATGCAGAAACTTTGAAGCAAAGTAGTTAAGTGACTTGTCCTGGTTGAGTCCTTGGTTGAGTCGCTGCAGCTAGAATAACAGTTCCCACTGCTGTTGGGTCAGGCCCTGAAGTGCTGTGCTCCATTGATTCCATCTAGCGTGCATGTAATCAATACATTAATTTTCTATTCATCCCCCCAGTAGTTGAAATAAAAATGTTTCACAGTGTGCACACAGACTGCTGTCCTCTACATTCAAAGATGATGTTTCTGACACTGATTTGCCATCACAGGGCTTGGGTGTGACAGAAAAGATCAATAGGAGACCGCAGCCCTGTACACGCTGGCCAGGGCAAGAACTGCCTCTTGGCTCGTGTCCGCTGGCAGTGCTTGCAGTCTTGCATTTTTTGAGATGACTGCTTCTTAGAACATGTCCCCCCCCACCCCACCCAGTCTCCTTAATCCTAATTGCTGTACAACAGGCCATTTCCCAACAGCCCTTTGCTGTGTCTTCATGTTAGAAGCTGCATTGTCAGACCCAGTCAATTTGAGAGAGAAACGGAGACAGGCAGTATGTGAATCAGAATTGCCTTTTCCTCCCTGGCCCAGCTCTGCCTGGACCGATTGCCCCTTGTCACAGGCTCATTTGCTCAGATGTTTAATAAAGACTGAAGTAATTTGGTGCCTCTTCTAGAGTGAGACTTGCCCTGCCACTTGACCACCCTCCTGCATCACCCTCACTCACTGTGTATGTGGGACTCTCCCCACCCCCACTTCCTGAAGCATGACCCACCATGAAACCATTGCTCCCAGCCCTGAGCTCGTGGGGCTTACTGAAACCCAACCAGGTCGTGATGTGTTTCACGTCACGTACATTTTATTTAATCAGTTTACTCTTTTGCTGTTCTCCTTATTTTACAGTTTATTATAAAACTTAAAAAATAACTTAAGGAAACAAAAAACAACTTTTCATTAAAATCAATCACTTTGAGAACTGTGAGGGAAAAGTCCAGAATGTCAAGAGATGTAGTAGGCCTCGATCAAAATGTTGTGTTTACATTTCAGGAAGAAAGAGAAACATCTATTTTCAGAAGTAGTATTTAAGATAGAGAATGAGTGAGAGGTTGACAGAGAAGAGACACTTTTTTCCGGGTTAAAATTGTGTTTTCCTACGTGAATCTGTTTTGTGCGTTCAGAGAAATCAAAGTATTGTTTTAACTGAAAGGAAAACCAGGTTAAATAATCAAGCCATCATGCAGAGAATTTAAAAAACATTCTTGTTATTAAAAACCAGTGCAGACTTTTAATGATTACTTCTATTATTGTTATTCATTTCCCTTTAATGAAGTAAAACTTACCCAGAACTAGCACATTCTCTTCTTTCCTCCAACTTTCCTCTTCTGTTTTATGGGAGAGACCAGCTGTTAGACTCTGACTCTACAATTCCAATTTCAGACACCACCCCTACCAAATTATACAGCCATTATTTCTCTGAAAGTTGCTGTTATTCTGAATTTCATGTCAATTTCTTAATTGTTGAACAAGCTGACCCTTCCTCAAGCTTTTCTGTGGAGGTGGAGGGGTTGGTTGTGCTAAAGTCACTGTCGAATTTCAGCGGAAATAAGATGCATGCTATCCATAGTGACTCCTGGGAGGAGCAGTGAATGCACATCATTGACCTAAGTGCTTTAGGAATTTAACAAAACATGAAGAAAGAGATTCCTATCTGGCATGTGTGTGAGAGAGAGACATTAGTTTAACCTGAAAGCAGTGAGGAGACCGCATCACCGTTAGAGCCATTGTAACTGGGAGCTCCATGAGGGTAGGGCCGTGTTTTGCTTGGCTTTTTATTTCCAGTGCCTGAAGTTGTCAGGCACATTGGTGTTTGTTTGCTGTCGTCCTGCTGACAAGTAAGTACACAGAATCACAATCCAGATGCCCTTAAATAATTTTTTCAGGTCTCTGGCAAGCATCAGGCCCATCACTATTACGTGAAAGACTGAAAACACTGGGAAAGAGGTAAGTTACAGTGCCATGTGGATCTTTATTTCCTGACATCTGGTGGAAGTTCATTTAGCCAGAAGGAGACCCACGGACACATTTTGGCTTGCCCTGCTGACAGTTTTGTTGCTTAGAAATCAAGACACAGCAAGGAGGGCTTGAGACCAGACTAAGAAGGAGGAAATGCTCACCAACAGGGAGTGATGGGGAAATTGGAAGAGAAAGTGATTTTGTCGCTTTGGCATGTATATCAGGGAATAAAATAAACATCAGTTGTAGTCAGACATGTATCCCAAGCAGATATCAGAAAGTTCAGAGAAAACAACACCCTAGAGGAAGACTCCAGAAGCTTAGGAATCTGTGCAGAGTTGCTTCTTGTACACAGACTAAAGAGAAAGAAAAGGGATTGGCCTTCAGAGAGTTCCAAGTAATGGTAATGATAGCTAGCGTATTCAAGGCTTACTTTGTGCTAGCCACTATTCTAAGCTCTTTACAACTCATTTATTCTTCACAGTGGTCCCATGAGATAGCAATTATTATTCCTTCTACAAATGAAGAAATTGAAGCTCAAAGAGGAACTGGCTCAGCATCACCTAGCTAATAAGTGGCAGGGGTGGGATTTAAACCCATCAACTGGCTCCAGAGATGTTAAACCACCACCTGAATATCTCAAGAAGCCCAACACTCCCCAGTGAACTGAAGCTTTTCAGAATAGAGTGAACAACACAGGGATAGGCTCGTGTGAATGAGGATAGCATGGTGTTAACAGGTGGGTAGGAGGCCAGCTACTAAGGCCACATTTTGTTTATTCTTCTAAAGAGATGATCTCCACGTTGAAAACATTGCTAGGAGAGAAACAGAATCCACCAAACTATGAAAGACGGCAGCTCCTCCAAGTTAACTCGAGTCTCCAATGGCATTGAATTACGTCCCACTGCACAGAACCTTTTGCAGGTAACACTGAGGGAGCAGTTAGGAGCCTGTGAGATCCAAGAAAACGAGAGAGGAGAAAGTGCCCTGCTTTAGAAAAAGTTAGAGAAACACAGACAAGTAAACTTGATGTTAAAACCTTGAAAAACTCAAAAAAAAAAAAAAAAGAGAAAGACTTAGAAAAAGATGTCATTTTTTTAGGAGGCCTATGGGTTCGTGTGAAAAAGGCATGTCAAGACCATGTAATATTTAGTGAGTACTGTTTCTATATTACTGAACCAGAGGAATATAATCGTAATATTATCATTATCACCATCGATGTCATCCTGGCTAACAACGATTGAGCAGTTTCCATGTGCCAGGCACTGTCTAAAGCACTCTGCTTATGTCACCTCATGTAATTCTCAGAACAAACCAGAGTCACGGTCTCTCTTAATCTTAACACCTCAAACAAAATTTCTCAACTTTGTGGACAAAAGTAGAACAGAGTAGTTGTTAGTATGATTGGTGGATTTGTAACTGATTCTTGGAAAAGAAAAGATTTAAATGTGCACAAATACCTGTGTGAATGAACAACTTTACTGAAAATGCGTTACAGTGTTCAGGTAAGGAATAAAAGATTTTTCAGACAATAATGTCGGGACAGATAATACTAGAAATAAAATCAAGAGTAAAAAAGCTCAATAAGCTACAGTAAGAAAATGAAAGCAATAAACTAGAAATAAAAAGCACTTCAATTTAGGGTTTTGGATTTTTTCTTAAAGCTACATAACAGTTTGAGGAGACCCAGAATTATTGAATCTCATTGTTAAAAGCAATTTTTGGTCTTCTAGCTCACCCAAGCAGTCTAACTAAATAGTTCTCTAATCCAGTATTTTTCAATCTGCATGATATGGCATGGCAGATGAAATCAATTTAGTGGATAAAAGTCAGCATTTTAAAAAAGTAAAGTAGAAAAAAAAGTGAATCATTTGTCGTAATTATTAGTATTATGTTAGACTTTTGTTTCCATCTTATTCTCAGTTGTATATGCACTTGGGAGTGATATAAAACATATTTTCTAATACCGATTGTGGTCAAAAAAATTGAAAGCCATTGCTGTGGCCAATTCTTAAATACTTTTCTTTCATACCTTCATTAATAGACACTATTTATGGGGAAATCCAGAGGTTTATACTTTGTACAGAAATGACTCATAAGAAGATTTTTTTTCTCTTTTTATATTAAATTTGAGCTTGTCTCACTGTGGTTTGAGCACATTGGTGTCTCTCAGCCCTGCCACGGACTGGCCATATGACCTTGCTCAAATCCTTTCACATCTTTAATCCAAAATATCCTAATCTATACAAATGGAAATACTAATAAAACAATAATTTTTCAAAACCTAATGTGACCGTAAAATTTTTTTTTGTAACAGAAAGCACTTTAAAAACTTTGAAGATTTTACAAATGCTATTCTACTTCATAACCATTAAGTTTACCTTGGAGAAGCCTAATCTTTTCTTGTCAATCCTTCAGCTGTTTGGAGACAGATATGAACCTTCTCTGTCAAGTTAAAACTCCCTGTCTGTTTAACTACTCTTCAGAAACACACGGTTTAGAGTCCACAAACCATTCTGCTCACTCTCTTCTAAATGCAATTTGTATATGTTTATTCAGTTTTATTTATTTTTCTCCCATATATTCGTTTAAAGTCTATATCCATTTTCATGTAACATGAAAAATGACATGCAAACAATGAAAATAGCTGTGTTTGATGGAGGAGTGTATTAATGATTACTTTGCTGTTTCAAAAATTGTTTTTAATGTTGGTATGTACCCATCTCCCATAGAAATAAAGCAGGGTGCCCAGAATCTAATTCCAAATGTAGACTAGTAATCTCAGAATATTATGGGATGATTATATTGATTATATCCTGTGTTCCAGGAGACAAAACTGCAGTTTTTTTGTTTAGTGACATATATTCAGCTTAAAACTCTGAAGTGTTTATTTCCCCTAATGCCTGCTGGTGAACCATATCTTCTCCGTCTTAGGTTTATGCCATTCCTTTTTTTTTTTCTGACCTAAGAAAGGCACTTAACATTTGTCCTTGTTTAATTTCATCTTGTTAGATTCAGCTCATTGCTCTAGCTTGTCAAGATAGTTTTTCATCATTATTCTGTCATGCAATCGTCTGCCTGCTCCTCCCAGCAGCTGGTCACCCACAGGCCATTGTCACATGTCTGCTACACCTTCCACCCACAGTCCTGAATGGAATCAGCCACAGGAAACCTCTGTCCAGGTGACATGATTGATCTGGCAATCAGCATCCTTTGGGGAAAGTTTTTCAGCCAGTTTAGAATCCTTGTTGTTTTGTGTTACTTTAGCTCATTTTTCTCCCTGGGGTCCATAATGATAATGAGAAGTAGGCAACTGGTTATACTTACCTTTTTTACTTGGCTGTCAGGAAGCTCAGAGCCTGGGCCGATCTATTTTTAATGGGTGTAAGCCATTCAAAAATCTATAGAAATAAAATAACAACACATATGGTAAAAAGCTTTTTTAAAAAATGGTGCATTTATATAATGTATATAATTTTAAAGAATTTGGCTATAGAAAGTAGATCTTACTTGGGACTGTTCTGTATTTTGTGTATTTCAAACTGTGTTATTTCTATACACGTGACATAGAAAAGAAAAACATTAAGGGACTGCCATATTTTAATTTCATTCAAACTATGTTTACATAATTAATATTTTCTGCTTAACTGTAGATCCTTCAGTAATGTGTGAATTTGGCTTTGGGAGGGAAATATAGGTGCTTTGGTGGGAAGAATAATCCTGATGCTAACAAAAATATTGCTGTTTTTCCACTCTTGTGAGATAAGCAAATAAGCTGGCCTGAGGTTTAGTGAAATGACGGAGGTAAAGTAATATTATTGGCTTGATCTTTGGTAGACCTTCTGTCAGACTTTTAAGGGTGCTGTTGCCACATGGATTTTCCTCCCTTCACCGTGGCATTTTTCTGTGAAGGAAGAATTAAACACTGGCCTGGGAATGGGGACGTCTGGAACTTCTCCTTCCAGCTTTCCTAGACTGCTGTATAGTTGGAAGCAAATGAGTATATTTCTTCGAAATGCCTCAAAGTCCCAAAGATGTGGCTCTCCCTCAGGTATTAGAGGTGTGTGCAGAGGACACAATAATTCACTGATGACACCGGGCATTTTGCTCTCCTAAGCAGTGGCTCAGACTCCTGATGGTAACTGCTGGTGTAGTGTTGAGGGGGCCACAGGCCGGCTTCCGCTGCTGTGTAACACGAGGCCAGTGAGTTACGCCTGTGTTCAGTGTCTGTTTAGTAGAAGAAAGGGCCGTGATAGCAGAATGTTACAGAACTCCAGAGGCTTTGAGTGGAATGTGGACCTAGGTCCAGAGTTGAGGGTCATAAAACAGAAGGAGGAGTTTGTCCTGCAGAAATGGTGTATAAAAGTGAACTGTTTTTGGAGTTTGGTATTTGTAAGTACCTGAGAAATATTAAAAAGTAGAAAAAAATGTTTTTGGTGCAAAACTTTCCCATTCAAAGATTTGGGTATTTTCCATCGCCAAGGGAGGGCAAGGGGTAAGCACACAATTTGCTTCTTCTTGATGCAGAAATAAGAGGCTTGGCTCACTTCTCTAAAGGAGAATAAACCCCGACTTGTGATTGCTGGCTTCCCTGGTGGGAGATAAAAAAGTACTGTGAAGGGTAAGAAAATGCAGGGTGATATTTAAGGACTCAAATAAACATAATGCTACGGTCTTTATTTTAAAAAGAGAGAGAAAGGGGAAAAAGAAAAATACATGCTTAGAATTTTTAAGTGTTCTTGAATTTGAGAAACGTGGCCATAGACAGAAGGAAGGCAAACATTTGGCCGTGTTCAGTATTGAGGACTCCAGAGTTATGCTGCAATGGCTTTTACTTGTGTGCTTTGAAAGAGTGGGTTTGTCTGTTATGGTAGGTTTGCAGGGTTTAAAATGTGAGGTCTTCAGTGTGGGGAAGCTCTAGTAGGTTTCTTACTCACCCAGAGTGGCCTTCCCAACCCTGGCCAGAGAAGTAGGAAATTGAAGTCTTTCCCCCACCGCCAACCTTAATTTGCTCTTTAAACCATCACAAGCCACCCTCTGTGTGTTTGAGTTTTCCTGAACCTCCTGCAGCGATGGCTGTGGTAATAGCACAGAGGTTGGGAGCACAGTCCAGAGCTCCTCTGCAAGGGTTTACAACTCAGCTGCTCCACTTATTAAAATGTGGCTACAGACAAGCGATTTTCCTCTTTCTATGCCTCAGTTTCCTCATCTGTAAAACGGGGAAGGTATTCTTACATATTTTACAGGATTGTTGTGAGGATTAGATGAGTTTGTGTAAATAAAGTGTTATGTGTGTGACTGGTACGTCGTAAGAGCTCGGTAAATGGGAGCTATTATTCCTACTTTCCTGGAAAGGCTGGATGATTAAAATAAATGAAACGCATTGAGTTCTGAACAGAGAGATGCATGCCCCTTGATCTTCCTTAGCTCGTTGACTATGCTAAATTATTTAACAGGTGTCTTACAATGAGCATGGTCCCATTCTCTGCATGGCAGATAAGCAATTCTAAGATGATCCCTCCCCTCCAAGGTAGAGCTAAGTTGGTATAAAAGAGACACAAAGTCCATCAGTTGCAATGCAAGGCAGTGTGTGGGACCAAGGCAGTGTGCGAGTACACATGGAGTAAGGCCGTAAAAAGATGCGAAGAACACTCATGTATGTAGAAGTCCCCAGAATTATTTCAAGACAGATCTTTGAAACTAATTTTTGGCATCCAATCACAAGATGTGAGTTATTTTGAAAAGGGAAAAGGAAATTCCTAACGTTCCTGCATACTCCCTTTCCGTACTGCTACAATATGTGATTGTATCACTCCTAATCACTTATCCCATGGTTCTGTGATTATGTTCGGCTGCTTTAGTCTCCCTTCCCAGCCCTGGAGAGGCAGACACTATGTGTCATTCACCTTTATATCTGCAGCCCCGAGCACATGGCCTGCACTTAGTAGGCATGTAGTAAAAGTTAGCTAAAGGAATAAGTGAATGCTGGCTGCATTTTCAGCATATCTAAAATTGAAAACATCACTTCCCTCTTTCAGATATAGGTTATATTATTATTCATTCGGGCTTTCTAAATACTGGTCTTTTGTAAAAAAATTCTCCTTTGCCTGTAAATCTTACTGATTCTTCCCTTTACTTCCATCTACTTCATTAACATCACTATCTCCATCACCCTAAGTCAAGTATGCCTTATTTTATTTCTGGATAATTAAAACAGGCACAAACTATTCCTTCCACCTTTGTTCAAACCCCTCCTTCCTGCTCTGTAGGTTCCATTACCCCTCTGTGTCTATCCAAAGCCCACCTAACCACTGAGATCAACCATCTTTTCCTGCTTCTAGTTAAACTATCCCCCTCTGCTCTGGTAGCCTAACTTCCATTTCCCTTCTGATAGTGCCTTTCATTTATTGCCGTCCATTACTCTGCTACTACATCTAGTCCCCTCAACATTCTTGTGTGATCTACTAGTCTCCCATTTTACAGATGGGAAAAGTGAGGCTCACCAACATTCATTCACTTGTCTGAGGTCACACAACTAACCTGCCGTCTGATTTCAGAGCTTTTCCTTGTACATCTTGCTGCCTGACCCCAAGTAAAATGTCACCTTTTAGAAAGGAGAGATCCCACGAATACCTTCTTACTTCAGCCAGCAGCTGTCTTAAGTATCGCTTTGCAAACAATAAGCATTCAAATGTTGATGAGCTTTAGAGTTCTGTTTGTGTTGTTTTTTAAACTGGAGAAAGGAGGAGAGGATAATTGGGTAGAAAAAGAGCACTAAACCATTCTTTTTAATGGGACAAAGTACACAGTAGCATGAGGAATGAAGCCAAGTCAACAAGCCTGCTAAGTGTACGTAAATGTCCATTGATTTCCCATTCTTGAGTAAATTAAAGTTGAGTTTGAAGAAAATCGTGTGAATTTTTCTCCTTTTGATTCAGAAGCAGAGAATGCTGAGCTTTGTTGGTTCACTCATTCTCCCCTGGGCAGGGAGACCATGATGAAGGCATCCCACTCCTGCTGGAGAGACCAGTGTCAGTCGTGGGCTAAACCAGTTCCTGTCCTGTCTGGCTCCTCACACGGGCTTGAACAATGCTGATATGGAAATTGTGTGTGAGCATGTGTATGTGGTCTTAGAGAAAACCAATGCGATTAAGGCTGGATTTGGACATGGAGGGACTGTTCCTATGGAGGCCCAGATTAGGGTAAGAGCTGTTTTCCTGCCCATTAGAGAAGAAATTGAAGGGAGAAAACACAACGTTTTTAAAGGATGTGTCTTTGTAACTCTGAGGGGCAAGCTGGCCCATCAAGCCTGGAGGAACGTGTGCTCCTAGGTAAGTGCCTGTTTTCCCGGTTCAGGCAGACCTGGTGCTGATTGGAAAGCAGAAACCGTGACATCTGAGGAGGGAAGATCAGGGCTATGACTGAGGCTGTGGTCTGTCTGTAGGACGAGGCACTGCCCGCCTTCCTATGCAGGCATCTGTGCTTGATCTGCCTTTGGGGAGAGGAGACCCTGTTCTGCCATCAACAAGGGCGCAAGGAGCATTTTCTATGTGGCCCTTCTGAAAATGGGCAGTGCCCTGAGTCGGCTGAAAATATGCTTTTACAACTCATTCTTCATTATCTCTTAGTATATCTGGAAAGCGGAAGGAATGGTCCCTTGTGGTGTAGAGGGTTTTGCCTGATGGAAAGCAAACCTAGCAGAAAAAGGAATTGTCTGAAGGACTCTTAAGACCCATCTAAGGGATTTCAACTATATATCCTCCTCCTTGCTGTTGCCCTGCGTCTGTGTAAGGGGTGGTGGTGGTGATGCTGTGTGAAGGTAAATAGGAGGAGACGACACTTGATTATTTGGTTATATGGATTATCTCTCTAATCTACTGCTTTTATAGCTAGTTTCATTAAATTTTTACGTTTTATTTTTACCTTTTAAAACCAGCTACCTAGAGAGAAGGGCTGTTGTGGTTTTGCATTACTCTTTAGATCAAAATATCCGCAGAACTTTTAACATACATGTGCATAGGACTATACAAACAAACAGCTATTTGTTAAAAATGCCTGAGAGTCCTAAATATTTATTCAGAGAACTTTTAACCTCTTATTTGCTTTCTCTGACTTCATTTTCATCTGTGAACTCCTTTGACACAGTCAACTTTTCGTTCTTTCTGTTGATGGGCATTTGAGGTGGCAAACAAAAGAGAAAACTTACTCTATAAATCTTATTTTACCCCATCATTTTATTCCATTCCTGAGCCAGTTGTTTGCCATTATATTTAACAAGGTCTAGAATAAATCGGCTTGGGTGTAACTTTCTTGGGTCGCCTACTCTGTGAAAAAGCAGTGAAATAACTAAAAACAGTCAATAGGAGAAAGGACAAGCCCCTATCAAAGCTTTGCGAATGCAACAGTCACCTCTAAATAATTGATGGTTGGCAGAGTTTTGTAGCATTTAACTCTGTAATTTGCAATTAGAGGCATAATATGTTAATCCAAGCCACCATATGCCATGCTACCTGACCATATTGTAATACTGGCTGTCTCACTTCAGCAGTAATGTGTTATAGCTCACACTGCACTTGGATATCAGACAGCTTGTAAGGAGCTCACATTAGGATACAAATATTTTCTTATTTATTTGACTTAATTATTAAATCGTCTCTTTAAAAGGAAGCAGTCAGGTCTTATCGAAAAATTAAAAGAAGAAAGGCTTTTTTTTTTTTTTTTTTTAAATTGTTTAGAAATGAAACACTTCCTATAGTGTGGCGTGTCTTTTTTATCTTGACCTTGAGTGCTTGCAATCTAGAGAGGCAGCATTAAAGGTATGTCAGGTTTAAAGGCAGGGTAGGTTTCAGGTCGGTCACATTCAAAAAGACATCATATCATTTTCTTAAATGACCTCTGGATTGAAGCTGTTCTTTCTCGTGACACAGGAAAAGTCAGAATGAGGGTCTCTGCTGCCCTAACAGGCTGGGCTTGTGCCTCCCTCTGCCTGGCTTCCAGCTAATCCGCCTTTTCCCATGGTGCCAGCTCGGCAGCCTGTGAGGACATGTGGCCCAAACACATTCAAGCGCAGCCTCAGAACCCCAGAACCCACCACATCACCATTCACACCAGCAGGCCTTCCTACTCACCAGGTGACACAGCTTTGAGAGACCCCGGGGAGCCTCAGAGCCCTAGAGACGAATTCCAAGTCGCTTTTGTCCTGGCTAACGTTTGGCTTAATCCTAAAAAGCAATTATGTAGCCAAAGATAAGCATGAAGTATTTGTTATCATGAAAACCACATAGCTAATCTCTATATTGATAGAGATTATAATAGTGTCATTATAAAAAAAGTTTTTCTGTCCTTATTATAAGATATAGAGTTACCCTAACCAAGCTTCATGTATCCTGTGTATGTGTGTGTGTGAAGTAGACCCTTTTCTCCTCATTATTTAAAACTAAAATTATTTGGGGAGTGAAAAGAGCATTTCCTGCTTTTTCGTTCAGGTGCTTGCAAAAGCAGAAAAGAACTCAAGTGCGGGTAGTTTATTTGGGAGTTGATCCCAGGAAGCACAGATGAGGAAGAGGCGAAAGGGAGACAGGGAAGAGAGAGACACCAATTGGAAGGTGAGAGTGGGCAGGTCACTGCTGTGGGCAACTGGGGCTCAGTTCCAGTGGAGACCTGCTGAGAACCCACAGGAAACACACTGCTGAATCAGCCCCCAGGAAGATGGAGGCACAGGATATTTAATGGTTGAGAAAAGCCCCTAGGGTTCCCATCCCCTCCAACACACACACACACACACACACACACACACACACACACACACACACACACTTCACAGTCACGCCTGCCTACCTTCCATCAAGCTCCCAAGGTGCCAGCTAGAAAAAGCAGAGAACACGACAGGTGCTAAAGGTGGTAACTAAGTGTAGACAGAAAAGTGTCTATGCAGCTACAGGTGAACTCAAACACATCAGCAGTGTTTCCTCTACAACGTTTGATTTTTGCTAACTCTTTTGATGGGAATTAGAAGCGATAAATGAAAATGAAATTTACTCTCTCCATATTGTTTTATGCAGTCATTCTGTTCTATTGGTAAGGCTGGGAGAAAAGAGTATGTGGGTGAGATACTGACCCTCAGAGCAAGATACATCTAAAACTGAAATTCAGGCTATTCTAAAAGAGCTCCTTAAACTTTGTCACATCATGACACGGCTAGAAAATGGTACTACCTGTATACCTTGCTGGGTAAATGCAAGAGGCTCCTCAAGTTCCAAGGCCACTTCTTTGAGGGCTCCAACCATCCCAGTATCTGACCAGCCACCCCCCAGCATGAGGGGAACCACATGTCGGCATCCAGTATTCTGTGGCTAGGAGAATAAAAATGGTAAGAATCAAAACACTGTATTAGGGAGGAAAATCTGTAGCAATGACCCAAAATATGATGACACCAAATTCTAATAAGAGGTGACCAGAAGGAAATAATTGGTTTGTGATCAGAACTAAGACAACATGCATAATAAAGAGCTGGAGGGAGCACCTCATGGATTCACTGAGTCAGTTACTAATTTATTGTGTCACAATCACTGTTTTTTTTTTCTGGGATCCCACCGTAATCTGTGAGCTCCTCGAAGGTAAGGACTGTGTTATCCTGTTCATGTATATATACTCAATGCCTAGCACAGTGCCGGTATTAAATAATAACTAAATATTTATATGACTGTTTATTAATAAAAGTTAAAATGCATGGAAAATAAAATGATCACAGACACTAAGCTGCATTTAACAAGCCCGTAAAAGTTATACCCTGAAGTGTGAAGCTTTCAGTTGTGAAGATACCCACATAAAGTCACCAGTGGACGTCCGTACAACCCGTGTGCTCACCTTGAACGGGTGTTTCCCGTTGAGGTGACGGTGAGGAACAGTCGTGATTTCATGGGATTTCTACTTGAGGCTCGAAGAGTGTCCAGTCATCAAATAGCTGGCACTTTCGTTTTCCTTCCTCCTCAGTCCGAACTGATGACTTGTTCTAAAGAGGCTCACACAGTCACCCCCTCTGACAAGTCCCGGAAGAGAAACCTGTCCTTCGAGTGGAAGGCCCCCGCCCAGCCGGTGGGAGACGTGAGATTCCTGTAAGAGAGTCAAGGGCTGGCTCTTCAAAACTGAGCCTCCCATTTTGAAAAGAGGGGAGCTTCTCCCCCATTCCTCATATTCCCTGTCCCCCACCTCTCTGACCACCTGATAAAAAGGACAGGGCCACAGGGCTGCCCCAGCTACAGAGGCCGTGCAGAGGGTAACTGAAAATTATTGCCCCCCTCTGCCCTCTGTGCCATTATCTGTGGTCCAGGAGTCTGTGCCTTCCCCTTCTCCCCGGGCTCCGATGAATCCTGGCCAAGCTCTCCAGGAAATTCCCATTAGATGACAGAAGAGCTGCTGGTGGCAGGGTAGGGAGAGAGCTGAGAAAGAGAGAGACTGAGGCAGACAGGCAAGTGGAGGCTTCCCTGGGCCCCGGGAAAGCCCTGCAGTCTCTGCGCCGCGGCTTGTCTGCCCAGTGGCTGTAACGGTGACAGCACCCACCTCACAGGGGTGTCTGAGGAGGAAAGAGCCAATCCAGGCAGACCCCATGCCTCCCCTGCAGGTTTGCCCTCTGCACTGAGAACAGGAAGAGATGAGGGATGTGGGCCCCACCCTTCTCCATCCCTTCCTGGTGGCCTAACCCAGCAGGCCGAGCAGCAAGGAGGAAAACCCTGTGCCCTGACAACTTTGTCCATTTGGGAAGACCAGTACCCACCTGGCTGTTGGGTGACCCAGCCTCTGCTATGCCTTTGGTTCTGATCCAGTGCCCGGATATGTGCTGTGAGAAGTCCTGAAACCTGTACAGTTATTTTATTTCTCAAAGCACCTCATTGCTATTTTCAGATTTACTATCATAGCTGCTATGTGCTACACAGGAAGTACTTTAGAAGCTATTATCTCCATTTGGCAGAAAAAGGAGCTAAGTCACTGATCCGAAGCGCCTCCCAAAGTCACCTGTTCTTTCACCTCCGGATCCTTTCCCATGATAACATCGACTGTTGATGCCTGAACTGGCACTGTCACTTACACCTTAACTCTCTCGGTGGCCTCAGCTAAATTAATCCCCTTTTAATAACTGCCTTCTGAATATTTAATGCGAGAAAACTGATACTTGCCAATAATCCTTACCTTGGTGAAATTCTGGGGCGCATAAATGGATAATGTTTGTGACAATGATTATTACTGAAGAAAAGCATTATGTATTCAAAATATTTAGAGTATTAGTGATTTATCTCTAATTTTCAGTAGAACCTAAAATTACAATAGAATTGTACAATTATACAATAGAATTATAAAATTTTCAATTACCAATGTAATTCAATTAACAATCTACCAGTAATGGCTAATAATAAAGTAAAAAATGAAACCTTTTGAGTCTAAACAGTTCAGGAAGACACCTTTTAGTCAAAATGAGATTTTTAATGACTATATTTATTCAGGAAGGTAATTGATTCATTCATATCCTATCCTGTTTTCATTATTTGCAGCTAGTGAGTTTTTGTTTTTAAAAAGAATGAAGTCACTCAGGTAATGCAGTCATCTCTCTCTCGTTCTTGTATTCACTCAGACTTTTGTTCTTCTTTATCTTTTTGTTCATTGTCTCTTCTCTTAGGATGATCCGTGGTATTATTTAAGGGAAACTAAACCCTCGATCACTCTGCTTTCTTTTTCCACAGTTTATCAGTAGTCCAGTCATATTTCGTATACTGGGCAAGGATTGAATCATCTATTCTGTCTCAACAGATAAACAGCAGAGCCCATTTCGATGGCCGCATGGAGTCCGGCTCACCAATGCCAACTCCTGGGGCAGAATCCAGAAGGTACTGAAGGAACTGCTCCAGGTACAGCTGGCCACTGGATTCACTAGCTGCATTGGCGTCGTTCTTTTCATAGATATCTATTTTTATTTAAACGTCACTGCTGCTGGTTTCCAGTTCCTGCAACATAAGCAATAAACACCGGCCTTGGTGGATGGCAGCAGTTCTCCGGGACATGATAACACCGTCCTGTGCAGGAGGGCACGCCTGCAGCTGCTGTGTTTGTTGCAACAAATGCACTTTGTCCCTCAACTCCACAAATTAAGTTGGGCCCTGGGGTGGGGAGTTAGAACTGTGCTGCAAAACCAAAAAATAGCACCCACCTTTGCCCACCCCCACCTTTACCCACCATCCCAGTACTTCAGCTGTTTTCCTCAGACCCTGAAGCTACACAGGGAGCACGAGAAATAAATGACCGTTTCTTCTTTTTTCATAAAAACTTCTCCAGTTTTTATTGTTACTTTTCATAGTAGGTAAATGGCTCTTTTCAGCCTGGGTTGGAGAACAGCATCAGGAGTGAGAGACTGCTTCGATGGCAATGGATTTCCCCCCCTGAGTCACCATGTGACTTTAGACTCCATTGGCCCACCGACTTCTGGAACAAACAAACAAAAACAAAAAACCCAAAACACTAATCAGTAGAGAAAGCTTGACCTACCTGAAAATTCCTGGGTATATGGAACTTATTTCCATTAATTATTTCTAGTTAAGTGCTGCGAATAGATGGACACGTAAAGAAAAAAAAAATCACTTACACAGAAGATCCGATCTTAAATCCATTCAATCCCACTTTACTTTCTGCTTTCCTTTCTTCTTGGCTAACATGATAAGTGAAGCCAGAATCCCTGACTTCGCTTAGTCTGGCAGACCCAGGCACAGGGCTAACCGTGGGCCACCCTCCATCCTCTGCCTTTGCCCAAACCTTTGTCATCTCCTCATTGCCCAGCACTGCTCTTCCAACCTTTCCACAAAATATTCATAAAAGCAGAGGAAGAGATCTCAGGGTCAGAGACCATGGCCTGAAGAAGACCCTGCAAGCCCAACATGTGTTCGAAATCTCATGTTTTGTTTTATAAATGATGTAAATGTTGCTTTCTAATCCCAAGCATGCTTGTTTTAATATGAATATGAATAAAAGTGGGGCTTCAGGAAGATACCTCCTGTTGGTCCTGCCATCTCTCTGATGGTTGACCCTGCTGGGAACCTTGTTCTCCAGGCGGTAGCAGACTCCAGTCTGAGCAGCAACAGGATAAACTCCTTATTATGCTGCTCACATTCCTCCCTTCTGGGCCCAGCCTGTTTTCCTGCCTAGTCCTCTACACAAACCCTAGTGTTTCCCAAAGGGAAAAGGTGTGTGTGTGTGTGTGTGTGTGTGTGTGTGTGTGTGTGTGTTGGGGAGGTGTCATCTAGCAAAGTGAAATAGATTTCTTCACTGTAAGATTTTAGTAGTCCAATGTAAATTATGAATTTTCACACTGGGGAGATAGTGTATTATATTTTTCAAAAATTTCCCAATAGACCCCTGGGACACTTTGGGGTCCTACCCAACTCCATGAGTCATGATCTACTTTTATGTCTCTGTGTTTCACCTGCTGACATTTCCTCAAACTAGACCGTTGCTCATAATGATCTGTTTATCTTTCAAGGGGCAGTTCAAATATCTCCTCTGTGAAACTTTTCCCTGTACTTCTTGGTAGGCAAATATAATTGCTTCCTTAGCTCTGGTATTGAAGCTCTCATCACACTGTCATTGACAGGGTTGGGCATCTAAGACTCTCTCCTCCTAGATTTTGAGTTCAGAAACGACTGTCACCAATCTGCACCCCCAGCACCTGTAACAATGCTCAGCACACAGTGGGTCTGCAGATGTCCAAATGCGTTTGGCAGGAGTTTAAAACCACCAGAAATTTTGTCACGTTCTGTGTGTCTGTATTAGACTTCTTTGCTTTCACTTCAGTCTCATTTTTGAGTGATGAAGGCATTGGAACAAAGTGACACCCCCCCATCCCCGCCATCCCCACCCTCCAGAAAAAGATTCCGTCAAACCCAGTTCGAGCCCCGGCCAGAGAAATGCCTGTGAACACTTTTTGTGAACACCATCATCATCATCCTAATCATCATGGCAGTAAACCCTCGGTGCGTGCTGTGTCTCGGCCGGCACTATGCTTCACACTTCTTCAATGACTCCATTTTACCTCCTCAACAGCTATATGTGCAGGTACCATTATTGGTCTATTTTGCAAATGAAGAAACTGACACTCTGGAAAGACTTGCCCAAAGCCAGGATATAGCAGAGTGGAGAACTGAACCCAGACAATAATCTGACTTCAAAACCTGTGCTTGCTCGCTGAGCTCTGTGCACCTCTTTCTAACGCTGCTGTCCTGTGAGCCAGTCACGGATGGGAAACAAGACAGTGGAGGGCAGTGCAGGGCAGTGATCTACACAGCAGCGTCCCAAGTCACTATCATCACTAGGGAAACTTTTAGTGTTAGTAATATGGCAAGAAAGATTGAAGGAGTTTAAGAATTTCTGATTTGTGATATTTCACTTTCCCCCCCCCCAAGCTGGAAGCAGTTTTCAGCAGAGGTAAGGAAAAATACAGTGGTTTCTATATTCCCTGATGGGTGACTGTTAAGAATACACAAGACCAGAAGTCCAGGGACTAACTCTTTAAAAAGACATACAAAATCAAGCGCTTTGTTTCTTGGTCAGAACTCATATTGCTGGACTGATCATCTTCATGGTGACACTTTTGAGTGGCTCACACTGTCCTCAAAGCACATTAAAGTCTCTAGTATTTACCTATTATTGTAGCTGTTTGTGTGAATGAATCCAAGGAAAATGCTCTCATTCTATCAGTGGTGTCTTTGGGCCTCTGTTTAGCTCCCAGTCTCGCCATCACTCTTCCACAGCAGCATGCAGATACCTTGGCTATTGCCCTCGCTGGAGCTGCAGACAAGGACAGCGTAGATTGTGTTCCTGACAGTACTGGGGTATCAGTTTCCTGGGGGTGCAGAGACTCTGTTCCAACCATCTTCACACGTAGCAACGGCAGTCAGCAATGGCCAGCCACCCAGCGGGGACAGCAACCTTACCCTAGAGCCCTCCCTGGATGTTCATGGGCTGGAGAGGCTCATGGCCGTCAGGCGATTCTTCTCATAAAGCTTTGCTCCCCGCCCTAGCATCTACCACAGGTAATGGGCCCTGAGGTGGGCCAGTGAGGAAGGTGGTGGGATCGTGCCAAACACTAGAGTGCTGAGGAAATATAAACCTCTTGGAGTCTGACATAAAAAGATCTCATCCATATTTATTCTTAAGTATATGATGATAAACCTTGATTGTAGAAGGGCTACTGGTCAAAAGTGTTGGGTATGATAATCACCTGGGGAAAGTGTACTCTCTTGGACAGAGTGAGGTCTCTGACATGCTGCTATACATAAAATAAATGTTTTATATTTTACATATATAAATTTAGAGTATATAAATGTATATTTACATAAAAGGATAAATAAAAGCATTCAGTGAGTTATTTGCTGCTATTTTCACTCACCTCTCCCCCCATTCCTCCTCCAGTCCCCGGCTCGAAACTTGGGAGTATTTCAAGGAACTCTGATTTTATCAGTATGCACAGCAGTGATAGGAGAAGTTGCTTTTTGATCCAAATATTTACTGACCTCTTCTCAGCATGTCTATTCTTCCCTTTAGGACTCAGGATGATGCAAGCTTTGATTCATTAGAAACTTGCCTGCCCTCGGATATGGATGAACAGGTAGGAGTTGGAGTTGTGCATGGTGGCGGGAGGGGGTTGGTATTTTGACCCCAGAGTGGGAAGTTCCAGGCAGGGAAATCAGAGCTATTAGACTAGTAGCCAAGTTAAGAGAGAAGGAGGCAAGGATATGATATACACACAGTGTCGTTCTACCAATCAATTCTGGCCTCTGTCTCTGAAGTTATCGGCAATTGTAGAAATTGATGGTTTTAGTGATTTGTTTTTCCACTTAGCCTTGGTTAATAATTCCTCTCTCCTCCCTGCCCCCAACCCTTTCTTCATAACGCTGGTCCCAAAAGACCATGTGTGGTCCTAGAGGTTAGATCAATGGGCAACATAAAATATGCACACCCACTGATTTACTGTTTCTTTGAAGTCTTAAAAGGAACAAAAAAATGAAACATCGAATAATAGTCTCACTCAAATTTATTGGAACCTACAGCAATATTAAATGGTCCCTGTTGCATGGGTGCTAGCATAAAAAGATACACTCAAAGCTTCCAGCCATTGGAGTTGACAGTCACCTATATTGGAAGCTTCTTAAAGGATCCTAAGTTTATTCTTGTAGCTGGCCTCCATGTTCTCTGTAGGGTTTCCATTAGCCACCCCATCCCCACCAACAACTGAGCTCTTCTAGGATTAGGCACAAGGCTGGGATTTCCGCAGCTGCCTGGAATTCTTTAAGGAACACAGGTTAGTTGTAAAGTTCAGTGGCATCTTGAGGGAAGACCAGCCGCTTTGACGTTTTTGTCTTTTGCCTTTCTAGGACAAGATGGAGGCCTTTAACAGGATTGTGATGAGGCCTTCTTTGCACACTGCCCGTCTGACCTATCCTCGGCACCTCTGGTCCTGTGAAGCACTTGCTGGGAATGGGATTGAGGGAGACAAGCCAACCCCTGTCTTCCACCACTCTGCCACTCCCAGACCACCCACTGCATCAAGGCCCTCTGCCACCTTCTTGCCTCAGTCAAAGTACAAGGGGCCCAGCGTAGAGAAGAGAAATGGGGAGGGTGGAGTGAGCTACCCCAGGAAAACCAACCCCAGGCCTGAGGCTGGGCAAGAGAGAGAGCCAGTGCTTTTTTGGGGATCCAGCTCAAGAATCCCCAGCTGGGAATCCTGCTTTGCCTTTCAGCCACCTTGGGTGTGGTTTTGGCCGCTGTCCTTTGCTACCTTTACACCCAGTATTGCCACAAGTGGAGGGTGATGTCCTTCCGTGAGCTTGCCCGGGATGCTATTGCCATGAACGGCGAGAGTGAGACTGTGCATGTCAGGCAGATCGGGGAGAACAGTTTTGTTTTGGCTGAAGCGGAATACAGCTGGATCACTCCCTCTGGGGGTAGCAAGAAAACAGTCCTCTGAGAAGTCCATCGTCCCAGGCTTCTCAGTGGCCTCTTTAAACCCTAGCAGAGTGTCTCGACTAGAAGAGAGCTAATGAGCATAGCTGATGAGGGCCGGGCTCCACTGGGCCCTGGCAGCGAGCAGTCAGTGCAGGAAGCAGTGAAAGGACACTTTTATCAACAGAGGGAGTTCTTCTCGGGCTTTGTTGTCTTCACATCTGTATTTCGCTGCTTTTTTTTCTGTTTGCAATTAGATGTTCTGTTTGAAGAGTTAAACTCAACACAATGAATATTGTATAACCTGCTCATTAACTAGACTCCTGTGGCCGCTAAGCTTCCTCCGTTGCCTTAAGGAACCCTCAGAAACAGAAATTCTGTCCCTCCTTGGTGTCAGCCTCATCTCCTCTAACTCTTTGAATAAAAAAAGTAATGTTGGGGTTGAGTCTTTTGCAAGAAAAAGAACTGCAGCCCTCGCTTTGCCTCTCGCTTTGCTTCAAACCACCCCCAAAGAAGTTATTTTTCAAACTGGACTTCCACACTGGCTCTGAATATTGGACTAGGTGAGTTCAAGGCTGTTCAGTCTTCTTGGAAACTCGGAAGTCTGGCAAATCTGCCATTGAAATTGATCCAAAGTAAGGAGAAATTGAGTGAGCTTGATTAAACACATCTGTAGGAAAACATGTACCTGCAGCACGCAGCCATAAACACCAGAGTGGAATAAGCCAGACTCTTCATCAAGTGTAAATGGATCTGAGATGTACCATCCATTTACACTTGAGGAGAAACTCATGTAGCCCAACAATGAGCAGACCTGTTACCTTTTGCCAAAGGTCAGGCTGGAAAAACATGATGAGACCAGCACAGTTTGAAGAATAGCCCCCACTCGTCTGTTCAACGTAGGTCAGGAAGAAAGCATCACGGACGAAGACCGTCTACTTGCTCTTGTAACTTTATGAAGATCACTTTGATTTAGCAAGAATCCCAGAGATGCTACGGGTGGTCAACATGACGGGTTTGAATAAAACCTTGAATAGGCTCACCTGATAAGACACATTGGAACGAATTGCCTTTTCAGAGGCAGGTCTTGTACAAAGTCATGGTCCATTTTAATGTGGAAACAAAAACCACTATAAATTCGAAAAGGGTATTTATTTATTGACCACCTGAATCATACCGGTGCTGTAGGGACAAAGTCCCAGAGAGCAGTTTCCAGACTCTCAGCCTCACATGGGAAGGTGCTGGCTCGGGTAGTAGATGGCCATCAGCTGTAACCAGTGAGCCATTAGCCACTAATATGATTGCCGTGGCTACGCGGGCGAGGGCAGGTTGGTTGGTTGGCTGGTTGGCTGGCAGAGAAGCAGACTGCGGATTGCAGCTGGCAGGTGCGATTAGCAAGCAGATTGTGGATTGCGGATAGTGTTGATCCCACTTCTGTGTCTCGCCTGGCCACCACCGAGACGGGGTGCAGGAAGACCTCTCATTGGGGTACTGGTGCATGTTTGCTTTTGTGTCTCGGCCAGCCACCATCAATAATATAGTGGTATGACTCCCTATCCATGGCTTTTTGGCCTTACCATACTCTGTGACCACACACCGAGAGTGGCAGCAGGAGCTGAGGCCCTGCATGACAGGTGCTGTGCTAAGAACTTTACTTATATTTTCACATTTAATCCTCACAATAACTTAATGAGGAATAAGTTTAGCAACTTGCCAAATAGAGAGAGACATTCATGACATCTCCATTCAACAACAAAAACATTTCTTTTAAATTGGGTGTGTGGGAAAGAGACGGCTCCTGCTGGTTTCCAGCCCCCTTTGTAGCTCATTGGTATCAATCCCAAGACTCTCCATCCTGATTCTGAGCCGCACAGATCTGTTCCCTGGCTTCAGACAAGTGCCTCGTCAGGCACATGGAAACCTATGTATTTATGTGTTCTCAAATAAAAGTGTTCCAGGAATGCTGTGGAAAGAAAACAAATGCACTGTACTCCAGTGGGGGCCACAGATATCCCTCCTACACGCCCAATCCTCCTGAGATATCCTCCCCAAGATGCAACTGAGAGACCCTCTAGTGGAGAGTTCTTACCTGGCCACATCACATCAGAGCCAGGTGCACCATTATGTACACCTCCCAGATCTATCCTGTCCAAGAGGGTATTGTTTTTGGTAAACAGACTGTTTTTACTTATCTATTGTGAAACGAACTACCCCCAAACTCACTGGTTTAAAACAATGACCACCACCACCATTTATTTTCTTTCATGATTCTGGGGCTACTGGGGCTCAGCTGGGCAGTTCTTCTGCTCAGTTCTTCTATTCCATGTGTTGTTGGATGAGCTGGAACATCCTGGACGACCCACTTACCTGGCTGGCAGGTGGTGCTGGGTGCTGGCTGAGGGCTCAGTTAGGGTTGTTATGAGTGTAGGAAGCAATTTGGTTCTCCTTTCATGATGTCTTACAGCATGGTGGCTTGGTTACAAGTGGGAGTGCTCCAAGCAGACTCAACAGAAGCTGGGGATCTCTTAAGGCCCAGCCTGCCTTGTAAATTACATGTTTCATTTCAGCCACTTTCTAGAAAGGGCCAGCCCTCATTCTTCATGGGGAAGGGCAACAGATTTCACTTTTTAACCCCCCATTCTTCCGCCTCTCCCCCACCCCCCACTCCGGTTCAAGCCGTTGTATCTAACTCTAGTGTATGACACAGCTCCCTGGCCCATGCTGGTATTATGAGCCTTGTGCTCCCTCCCTCTCTCCGCCCCCACTCCCGCTGAGGCAGTTGGTTGACAGTCATCGGTCAGCTGCTCACAGTGGCTCACAGCAGCTTTGGTTGGCTGCCAACTGCTCACGATGGCTGCCGGCCACTCACGCTGGTCACTGGCCGCTCATGCACATGGTAGCCCGCAGCAGCACTCAGCAGCCCACTGCAGCTCACAGCAACCTCGGGCTGCTCATGGCAGCCCAGCTCCAGGGAGAGCTGTTGTTCACAATCTTAACTGTAAAGGGCGCAGCTCACTGGCCTATATGGGAATCGAACCAGCCACCTCGGCATTAGGAGCACAGTGCTCCAACCACCTGAGCCACCAGGATAGCCCAGGTTTCACTTTTTGATCGGAGAAGTGGCAAAGGATTTGAAGCTATCTTTAATTCACTGCCTCTCAGGTTGGACTGCTGACCTCCTATGAGGTTTATATGAGAGCAGAAGGAAAGGCTGTTTGTCCCAGGAGACACTCTCGGTCACCTTCCTTACAAAGCATCCAAGGCGGTGAGGAAAATCTCCAGGCTTCATGGTTAGGCATTTCCCCTTCTCCAGACGGGAAACCCAGCTCAGGCAAAATAATGAAATAGTGCATAAGAGTCAGCCAGAGCTCTGAGCCTTAGTTTCCCCACCAGAGAAAAACGAATCACAAAATGATTTACCTCTTTTGGCCACTGTGAAGGTCAAAAGCGTGCTCAACACTTAGCTATCTATGACTAACTACTTAACTGACATGTCATTGCTATTAATACCATCCTGCAGCTGCAACAGTCTTTAAATCGAGACCATTTAGAGAAATTCTGTGACCATCAAAAAAAAAAAATAAATTGTTATTCCCTTTCCATGACAACTTCTCCCCCTGTGGCCCCTCCTTCCCTAGCCCAACAAATGAAGGCCTGCCTACTCACCAAAGGACTTGTCATGGTAGCCATTGGCAACAATTCTTGAGTCAGACATTTTTGCTGAGACTTTGAGTGAACTCTTTTTGGCAAGGGCGGCTGGAGTCCATAGGACTGTAGTCAGAACACATAAAACGCTTCTGTTACCGCGATCTTGAAGGTCCTCTGAGCTTGGCCTCAGAGAAGCCCCAGAGGGGAGCAAGGAGGAAGTGTTAACTTAACCTGAAGGTGCTTACTAAAGCACAACCATTAAAAGTTTAAAAAAGGCAGAAGACTCATATGCAACATCTTAAAATAGCTTTTTTGTTTTGTAGGAACAGCTACAGAATTGTTTAGCCATTCACTTCTCAGAGAAGAAGGAGGTGTGGGGCTAAACACGCATTTAAAGGAAAGTAACAGAAAAGCAATTGCTGAAAACTATATGGTAAACAAACATTTTCACATCTATTGTGTTCATTTAATAACCACAGATTGGGGGTAGGGGTGGGCCTTAACCTTTTTGCATTCTGAGACTATTTCTGATATTTCTCATTAATTTCTCCCCTTGGATACTACAATTTTGGTAAATCCTGACTTAGTGCTTAACTGCAGCCTGGCTGAGCTCTCTCCCTGTCGAGGCTATCTGGATTAATTTGCTGTAACAATGTTTGTTTTCTTTTTTTTTTTTAAAGTTCTAATTAACAACAACAACAAAAATAGGTCAACAAGCCAGTAAATATTTAAACAAGTGTCGCGTTTTATTTGAGAAGTTGTCTGGGAAGGGCTGGCAATTAATGAATAAATTACAGATAGCCTACCCTCTACCAGACTTCCGGTATTAATCAGTGATTTCAGCCTTTCTGGAATGCAGGCTCTGAGACTTGGTTTTATTTCACCCCAACCTGTCCCCCTCTTCTAAAAGTGGTGTGTGGCAAGGAAATTCTTTTATTTAAATGAAATGAATTTGCATTAATTTGTTTTATTAAACTTGAGACCTTCTCTCTAGTCTTAAGGTATTCAGAGCCCTGCTCCCTCTGGTCTCAGGGAGTTACAAAACCAGCCCTCATACTCTGTGGTGTAAAATATCGGGAAGGCCTTTATGATACAAGGAAGGAAGACGTTTTGTATATTCTGTTCTCTAAATGTGAGCAAAAAGAAAAGAAACGTAGACATTTCGTGCCTGCTCAGCTGACACTGATGGGTGGAGCTGCCAGGACAACTGAAGCTGCCCAAACATTTTTCTGGTGTTTTATTTTTTTTCTTTCTTGCTTTTAAACCATAAATCCATGTATGCCTCACTGTCTGCACTCTCGCATGGCTTTCCATCTCTCTCAGAATAAATATGAGCATCTGACTGGGTTGACCTCGTACTGTGAGAGCCGGTCCTCCCCGACTGGCCCTCTGACCATCTCCTTCCTGGTATCTGCACCTTCCAGGCACCGTGGGAATGCTCCTGGAACTCTGTGCAGCAACATGCAGCTCACCTGCTCTGACTTTTGTTGTCTGGAACCTCATCCCCTCAGACATCCACAAGCCTTCCAATGGTTCCAACTTTGTTCCAATGGTTGCATCAGAGAGGCTTCTCCTGGCCATTGCAACCTTCTCACTCTCCACACCCCTTCCTGCTTTATCATACTTATAGCGCTTCTCTTACCTCTGGAATCTTATGTATTTATTTGTAGTTTTGTTTCTTTGATGGCTACTGTATACATGCAGAGACTTTGTTTTGTTTGTTGCTATTTCCCCAGCATCTTGAATTGTTCCCAGTGCAGAGTAAGTAATCAATACGAGCGAATGAAAAGCTCAGCATTTGTGTGACTGTTATCAGCTCTTGGTCTAGACTGAAGTGGAAGGTAAGACCTTGGGCAGCTCCAGGGCTCTTGGACTTCAAGCAACTCAAGTTCCTCTGTGGAGGCGAACTCAAGAGTTCTGTGGGCCACCGTCCCCAGGGCAGGGAATGTTCTCTGTCTCAGCTCCAAGGCTCAGGGGAGTTTGGCAGGGCAGAACTGAGTCTTCCCAACTCAGACGCTCACCCATGAGCATACTTTCTTCAGTTTACAAGGTCGGGCAATTAAGTTCACAAACTTGTTGCAATGATGTTACTAAACTTTTTTTATATTGGAGGGATCATTCATTATGAATTTGTACCAACTGGACAGTTAACCATGTTTACTATTTGGAAGTGCTGAAAAGGCTGCGTGGAAAAGTTAGACGACCTGAACTTTTCGCCAACAATTCATGGCACTTGCATCACGACAATGCACCAGCTCACAAGGCACTGTCTGTGAGGGAGTTTTTAGCTAGTAAACAAATCACTGCATTGGAACACCCTCCCTACTCACCTGATCTGGTCTCCAATGACTTCTTTCTTTACCCGAAGATAAAGGAAATATTGAAAGGAAGACATTTTGATGACATTCAGAACATCAAAGGTAATACGACGACAGCTCTGATGGCCATTCCAGAAAAAGAGTTCCAAAATTGCTTTGAAAGGTAGACTAGATGCTGGCATCAGTGCATTGCTTCCCAAAGGGATGACTTCAAAGGTGACTGTAGTGATATTTAGCAATGAGGTATGTAACACTTTTTCTTGGATGAGTTCGCGAACTTAATTGTCAGAACTTTTTATCATTTAACACAGAGCTTCCTAACCTCTATCAACATTTGAGGCTAATTCTTTGTTGTGGGGGCCTGCCCTGTGCATTGTAAGATGTTTAGCAGCATCTCTGGTCTCTACCCACTAGATGCCAGTAGCTCCTTCCTCCCCAGTTGTAACAACCAACAATGTCTGCACACATTGCAAGATGCCTCCTGGAGGACAAAACTAGCTTTCTTTGGGAACTACTGGTCTAGTAACTAAGACATTCAATTATAGGACCCAAGATGAAGCTGCATTTCCTAAATCATTCTACAGTAAGCCACAGAGTAGGCAATATTGAGATAGAGAAGTGTAGGCTTTACAAATTAGAAATGGCTTAAATATAATATCATCTGACTCATTGGGTTTTGAAATTTTGATTTTGCCTATTGGGTGTAACAATAAAAGCTGAGTGCTCTAGTTGATGTCTGAGGCTATCTTCCCTTCCTCCTTCCCTCCCCCATTCTTCCACACTCCTCATCTTGAGAAAATTTTGGGCTCCAGCAAGCGCAGAGTGAAAACATAAACAACACCTTCTTTTCACAGATGAGGAGAACAAGGCCACTGGATGTCACTGTCAATTAAGACGTTAGAGTCTAGATTTCTTCCTCCCGTCCTGACTTCCAGCCCACTTTTATTTCCACCATCCTCGGCAGATCACTTATTTTCTTAGAGAATGTTGGGTGCTGTATATATTTCAATGACTCCAGAGAGCCTGGAATCAAGCAGCAAAAATGGCCTGGAAAGATGAATCTACAGAGGCCATTAGAACGAGGATGATGATGGGACTTTGGAGACTGGCCACTCATGGTGGGCCAGGCCCAGGCATGGCCTGCTAGCTGTGACAGGGCCCTGGCAGAGGGCTGAGGGGAGAAGATGTAACAAAGGGGAAAGGGACCGATGGGTCCAGATGGGGAAGGTGCTGGCTGCCATCGTCTCACTGCCCAGCTCAGAGCCACCACTGCAAGATGTTTCTGTCGTTTACAGCCACCATCTGGAACTCACTGCCTCCCTTTCTCTGGGCTCTGTATTTCCCTTCCTTACAATATCTCCTTGGGAGAATCTTCTCCCATCAGCTGGTGATAGACAGTTTTTGCAAAGTGTTTGGTTACTTTATAGAGGAAAAGAGGCTGTCTGGAAATACACTCCGTTGGATATTAAGGAATGTATTTTCCTGATTTATTGTCAGGCTAGGCAGGGTTGTCTGAGAGGCAAGGAGCCAATGGGGATATCCATTTTGACTAATGATTAATTATTATGTCTAAAAATGATGTTTTCCTATCAACTGATAGGCTGGAAAAATAGACTACAGCTTGTTAGGTTAGTACCACAGGTCACAGATGTTGCCCCTGCATTTTCAGATTGTATTATCCATTACAGACAGCACCTTCTCGTTCAGAAACATAATTTGTTGTTCTCTCAGACCAAAAAAAAAAAAAAAAAAAAAAAAAAAAAGCTGACATTTCACATGCAAGCCAAAGATTAGAGTCACTGCACAGGACCGCATACGGAAGTATTTAGGATGTGCTGTCCCTGAACCAAGGACACCCATCGTCATCAGAGACTGGTGCAGAGAGAGATGCAGAAGGCAGTGACTTCTGATCTTTATTATGCAAATGTGCAGCCCCAGGAGCCAGGCTATTTAACCTCATCAAAGGAAATGTCACTGATCATTTCAAGCTCCAAATGCGGCACAAGCATTAGTACTATTATGTTATCATTATTATTATTATTATTTATAGGGCATCTGTAAGCCGGAGCCCTCTGATTAAGCTGAGTCCCTACTTGCCAGACCCTCTGGGGTTCAAAATGAACTTCTCTTGATATTAAAAAACAAACAACTGTATTTTGTCTTCCCTCTTTAATGTTGGTGAATGGGGCACTTTCCAGATCTGGGGTCCACCAGGCATGGGCGGAGATGTGCCAGAGCATTACTAAGTCTGGTTGCCATGCCAGGTGTTTAATGACAGGCTGCCTTCTCTCTCCTCCAGCTCTTGTGCCCCAAAGGCAGAGGTGTCTAGAGGAAGCTTAAAGAATGGAGTTGGGACAGGAAAAGAGATAGATCTGGGGGTTGAAAAAGACGAGAGGGATTGAAAAGAGAGAGTTGCTGCCTGCGATTAGGGAAGAAAGGGACTAAGGAGGGGAAAATTCCTTTAGTCAGGCTCCTGGGCCACTGCTACCTAACACAGCCATAAAGAAAACTGAGATAGTTATATCACTTATGAAGTGATTCCCCAATAAGTCTGTATGCATCTGGTTCCATACATAGTTATTACAATACCATTGGCTGTACTCCCCATACTGTACTTTAGTCCCCGTGACTCTTGTGTAACTATCAATTCATACTTCTTAATCCCTTTACCTTTCTCACCCAGCTCCCCAATCCCCTCCCATCCGGTAACCATCAGTGTGTTCTCTGTATCTGTGAGTCTGTTTCTATTTTTTTTGGTTTGTTTATTTTGTTCTTTAGATTCCACATGTAAGTGAGATCATATGGTATTTGTCTTTCTCAGTCTGACTTATTTCACTTATAAAAATAATTTCTAAGTCCATGTTGTCACAAACGGTAAGATACACCTGAAACTAACACAATAAAATAAAAAATAAGTAAATTAAAAACGAAGAAAACTGAGAAAGCTACCGGATCCGAGAGGTGGAGACAAAAAGAGCTTGGAATCCAGCAACAAAGCAAAGGAAGTCAATAAGAGGCAGTAGATTCGTGGCCCAAGGTCATGGAAGAGAAAGGCTGTGCGTCTCTGAAATCCAGGTTTCACGATCTGGATTGGCAAATCCTTCTTTCAGAAGACTCCTGATTTGGGAAACTAAGGAATAAAAGTAAAATCTAAAGCTGGAGTGAAATTCTAGAGGAAACAAAAAGCAAGTGGTATACTCTCCCTTTTCCTGCCCCGGCCTGGTACTGGGGAAAGGTCCCAAGGAGGGAGATGGCCCCTTGCACAGTTGGAAAGACTAGAAGCTTCTCCACGAAGCTTCTCCTCCGAGCCCCATCTTCTGTGGCCCCAAATCCTTTAGGTATAAACATGGATATCAGGTTTCTAGTCCAATCAAATCAGACTTCATGGGAATGGGGCCCACACCCACATTTTTGAAAGCTTTCCCGATGATTTATTTGCTACCAGGACTGAGAACTGCTGATTCACCTTCTGATGAATATAAACTCCATAGGAGCAGGGATTCTTGTGTGTTTATTTTCTACTATGTCCACTAGCATTTTGCACAGTGCCTGGCATGTAGAAGAAATTGAATGTAGATTTACTACATGAAAGGACAGTGGGTGAAACAGGTATTTCGGTAATAGATACAAGTATACAATTAAGTCATTCAAGGCATCTGTGCAGGGGTTCCTTCCAGGCTAACAAGAGCCACATTGTTAGGTTCACTGTTGTCTTCCATTGTCCCATAGCAAGCAGACATGCAGTGTGCTCTCTGTTCTTCCTGAGGGTGAAGCAGAGGTTGTACCTGTGGAACCAGCAATTGCCTACATGGAATAGCCCTGGGGAGGCAGCATGGCACCCCTTCCACAGGCAGTGCTTCCTGAAGCTGTCCTCTCTGTCCTGGAGGAAACCCTTATCTTCCTTCCATCCCTGTGTGAGGTTGGTCAACACCAACTTAGAAGATGAGAGGTTGACCATCAAGGAATAAAGGAATAAAAAGGGAGGGCTTAGACTGAAAGAGCTAAACAAAACAAATCCTAAGCTGGCGCCTGAGTTAATTCAGATCACTTAGGTAAACATTCGTTGAGTACCTCCCACATGACAGAATTTATGTTGGAGGTGGAAGTACATGGAGAAGTAAGGCCTGGTCCCTGCCTCGAAGGAGCCGGCCAATGGCAAGCTGCTCGTAACATCTGATTTCAAAGCTGGACCCTAAAGGTTACGAAGCTAAAGGTTACTGCATCCAGCCCCTCAACCCAAGATATCTCTTCCCTCTCTCCCAAGCATCTGAGGTCCTTTTTCAAAAGGACTCTGCTCTTAAAGACAGCCCAATATGTAAATCAGATGAGAGTACAACTACTTCTGCTCTCATCTCTCTTTACTTGTCCCACTGTAACTCGTCAAAAAATCTTCCCTTAAGTCACTGGGGGCTGAGAACCAAGGTTGAACACCACTGCTCTGAGTAACCTATTTTCTCTAGATCCAGGTTGTTTGGTAGACACGAAATCAACAACCCTGTAACCCAAGGAGTTGATCCAATTGTCCTCTTCTATTCTCCTGGGAAAGCTGGTAAGAAACACGGCTTTCAGAGGAAATGAAGCTCAAACCATCGTACTACTATCTGCATGCAGCCTGCTGTGGGTTATCTTTCCCACCAGCAGTTGAGGAACAGTCAAGGGTCACTTCTGGCAGCCTTGTCTTCCTTCCTGTTCCGCTCAAGGTCAGTGATGAGTTTTGCATAAGTGGAGGGCGACCTTTTCCCAGAGTCAGGAGACCTGTCCCTTTGGCTGCTGGATGAGCGCTGCCTCAGGAAGGAAAGGTGAGGAGGAACCCTGAGGGTGGACTTAGATCTGAGTTCCTTGGGTGGAGAAGCAGCTCATCAGCATCATTTCAGGCCGAAGGAGTCTGAAATCACCTGTCAGACTGTGTGCCTCTGTCAAGAGCAAGTGAAGCAACACATTTGATTGGAGGTATAACCAGTATGTGTGTTGGTCCTTCTGCTACTCTAGCAAAAGTGCGGCAGAGGCTGGGGTGGAGCAGTACACTGTTAACCCACCTGAGACAGTGCTGTGTGCCCATATGCAGTCTTGGAACTGTGAGAGATGGGATTTCATTGTTTATCCCTGTTTCCACCAAGCCACATGGTCACGGGAAAAGAAAAAATATATATTTAGGAGTAAGACTGGCCTTCATTCAAACCTTGACAGTGCCACCAATGAACTCTGCAGCTTTTGGCAAGTCCTTTTGTACCTGTTAAACTGAGTTTTCACATCTATAAAATGGGGAAGACTGATTGACTTGGCCTATTTGTTGTGAGCAATAGATCTTAGGGCTCAGCTGTTTGAAATCCTATGAAATTACCATTTCACTATTGGGCACTGAGCTCTTTGAAGGGACAGACTGCATTTTCTCTATCTTTGCATTCTCTAACCCTAACAGTAAATATCTGGCACATAAAAGGTGCTTAAATGAAACGTTTTCAGAGAAGTGTTCCCAAAGGCTTCATCTAGGTAGGTAAGTACCCCCTTGTTATTCATTATATTCTGTTGGTTTCCTTTGTAGCCTCAAAATGATGTATTTGCTTGTATGTCATCTATCTCTGCACTAGATTGTAATTTGCATGAGATCAGGACCTTGTCTGTCCTTGTGGTCCGTCTAGAACAGTGCCTAATACGGAATGGCTGCTCAAAATATGTTTATTGAATGGAGAACTAGACGAATGGCACCAATGTTATCACTAGCAATAGTAACAGTGTTTACAAGATAAATTAGAATCTAGCTATTAACAGATACATTTAGTCATCTTTTGGAAAGCTCACCAGAAAGAGTGAGAATGGTCAGAAGCCCCTTTGGCTTACCTCATCACAGAATTCTGCCTGGGAACCTTTATTCAGGACTGGTGATTTCCTCAGGCCTCCGCTAGGAGGCCCTACATGCTACACTGAGCAGAGAAAGAGATTTTACGACCTGGACAAGGGCTGCCTGGGAGCCTGAACTGGGGCCCTTTGGGGGGAGTGCGGTGGGGCCACACCCTCCCCCTGGGCTCTGCACCGTTGAAAGGCTCCAGACAGCTCAGGCTCTGCGCCAAGCTGTTTGGTTCCAGTGGGAAAGCTGACCTTGGCCGGGAAGAACCAGGAAGAGGCACAAATGACTCATTGTCCCACATCCTCTAAGGTAAAAACCCAGCAGTGTGTGTGGCCTTCTGGGCTGGACTTAGATGCAGCCTTGGCTCCCTCTGCAGCCAAAATAAAAGCACTGGGCCAGCAACACGTGCATAGCCTAGGAATACAACCAAAGCATCTCTTCCATCACCCCATTCCACATACTTCTCTGCACTTCAAGTTTCAAAATACCGCGCATAGGTATAATATTGAGATTTCCAGTTCCAAATGTAGAGCATAATTTCCTTTTAAAGATTTAAGGCAGCCCTCACCTCCAGTCAAGGCCATGTGACATTTTATGGACTGGTGGAAGAAATCTGATATGTTTTCAGATCACGTGTGAAGGAGGTCTCACTCAGACGGATGTGCTTTATTTTGATTCAGGAGTTTGGGATTGAAGTCACTTGGTTGTACTTCCTCCAGCGTTCCACTAGAGGGCACTCTTGGAAAATATTTATAAATCTATATTTTATTACTCTGTCTAGGAAATGCTGCTTTCAAAAAGAACGAAAAAACCCCCAGCTCATCCAAATTTCAGGGCAGGCCCTTTGCCTTCATTGGGCACTATTCCGAATTCTTCCAGAAGCAGAGTCAGAGAGGAAACTGGAGAGCACACAGGCAGCTGCTTCCCTCTTCCCCTGTCCTTTTGTCCACATGGGATGCAGCTGGCCAAACTGCCAAGCTGGCCCACTGGCGAGAGCCCAAATCCCCTCCACTCCACAGGGGACCAGCCCTGGCCCCCAGGAGGAACACCTTGGAAAGGCGCTTAGGAATGTTGTATTTGGGGACCTTGGGTTTGAGTTCAGCCTTTGCTGACACCCCCTCCAAGGAGGGCGCTTCCCTCCCAAGCCAGCAGTGGCCGGAAATCCTCAGAAAAGTGCCAGGAAGGGTCAGAGGGGCAGCTGGGGAGGCAAACAATTAAAAATAGGGCTTCCGGGCAGGCAGCCATGGAGATCTCGCTGGATATGTAAATAAGTGTAAATAAGACCCCGTCTTGGTGCTGGAAGGATGCTGTGTACATTTTGTGTAGCCAGGGCTGTCTAGGCCGGCAGTGAACCGGCTTTTTTCTCCCTCCCCCCCACAGCTCAATTTAGAAAAAAAAATTTTTTCCACCCCAAAAGAAAATAGCACCACTGAGTTTCATTGGTGGGAAGGAAGTTACTCTTACAACTTAGATTTCTTATTCAACTAATAGAAGACTGTCAATGGATAAATTAGAACTGCTTTTTAGCCACGAAAACTTTAATTCTGGGGCGTATTTGATACACAGCGCTCAACTCTTCCATCGCTGACGTTTTTGTCACCCTTCAGAGTTGACCTCGTGTGAGTAACCTTGTTTTATCTGGGAAGCAGCCCCATTGTCGCCCCCATTTCAGAGGAGGAATTCAAAGTCCCAGGCTGCAGTGACCTGATAAGCTCCCTGCAATACCCTGCAAGGGCCAAGGTAGAAGTTGGTCACTTTCTCCCATAATGTTTTATTGAGCATCTGCCAGGTGCAGGGCCAGGTGTGAACGGGATGCTGCTTCTTGCCCTTCCTCACAAACAGCCTCTCTACATGTCAAGGCAAGCAAGCTTTGTCTTCCCTTGGACCATCCCTCATTCTTCCAGAAGCTGGGCTAGAGAAGGAAACCGAGAGCTCAGGGAAACATGCCCCGGTAGGGAGAGCTTCGCTCTGCTTGGGCTGGGCCAGCAGGGAGCACCCTTTCCTTGGGAGTCCCACTTTCAAGCCGATCAGGGCTAGTCCGGGTGCCTAGAACCACCCCTTGGTTCAGTCCTGGCCTGTTGGGGGCCTTTCCCCTCTGCTGACCTCGGCCCTCGGTGCCCTCCCACAGACTGGCAGCCCGCTGGGCAATCCTCAGATGGCTTCTCTCAGTCCCGGGGTGTGCGCGGCAGGCCCTTCTTGTTCTCCATTTCCTCTGCGTAGGGGGAGCCTAGAGGCTGCATTTGAAGGTAGCCTTGAGGACGCTGGGGAGAAGCAAGGCGGCCCCCTATTGCCACTACCGGCTCCCCGGCGTGGAGGCCTACAGCAGCTGACAGGTCTGCGAGGCGGAGAGCACGCAGGGCTGTCCGCAGTGCTTCTCAAAGTTGCTCGGCAGCTCTGCCTTTTCACTCTGCTCTGGTCTGATCGTTTCCCCTGCAGTCTGTCAGGGAAAGTAACAGCGTGTGCCATTACAGTAACCATGCATGTGGATAGACCCCCTGTGGGGACAGAGTCCCAGAGAGCAGTTTCCAGTCTCTCGGCCGTACGGAAAGGTGCTGGCTCAGGCAGTAGATGGCCATCAGCTATGACTAGTTGGCCGTCAGCTGTAACCAGTGAGCCATTGGCCATTAATATAACTGCCGTGGCTATGCTAGGGGGTTGGTTGTTGGTTGGTTGTCAAAGAAGTGGATGGCGGATTGCAGTTAGCAAGGGGTTGGTTGGTTGGCAGAGAAGCAGACAGCAGGTTGCGGATGGTGTGGCTCCTGTTTCCTGTGTCTCCAACCCAGCCGCCAGCGAGAATATAGTGGTATGACTCCCCTACCTATGGCTCCGTGGGTGTTCCTTTTGGGCCTCACCATATCCTGTGTTTTTGTGCGGTGAGTGGGAGCTGAGACCCTGAGTGACACCTCCCACCCCACCCCCCAATTCGGATGCAGGGGGGATTCTGTATTAAAACTGCTGGGATATGTGAATGGCAGCAGATACAAAATGGGATTGTCTCTCTTTGGCAATACCAGTGTGTCTGACAGAGTGGGAGCAGAAAGAAAAATACAAACTGGGAATTGGAGGGCTCCTTTCTGCTTCAGGAAACACCGAGGAGGGGTGAGAAGATTGAGGAAGCGAGAAAGGCAGCAGCAAAGGCTGAGATCTGGCTCTCCCTGCACTCCAGTCTCTTCTCCCTAAACGAGGGTTGAGACTGAGCTCAGGTCAGGGGGCCATGCTCCTGTCTGAGCAGGGCTGGAAGGACACAGAAAGGAGAATACGGGTTTCCCAGGCACAGAAACGTGGCAGTGGGTTCCCTGGTTCTTTGCTCCTAGACATGGCTCAGAAGGCCCCTCCACACACCTTGGCCAGATTCCCACACTCAGGTGAACTTTGTAGTTAGGGGACCTTTGCTCACACTCTAGAGGGCTGGCCAAGAGAATCCCCAGACGGCAAGCTTGCTGAGGATGGATCCACGCCCATGAGTGGGGTGCTTCTGCCCAGAGCCACTGAGTCTTGGGAGGACTGACTGCTTTTTGGATGACTCAGGAAAGGATGACTCTGCAGCCATCCCTTGGGAGGGGGGTGGTAAAAAGGACACCTTTGAGGGACCCATGGGCCAGACTGCAGATGCGGAGTTCTCTCAGGGTTTTCGGCCCCTCTGCATTTATCAGAACAATCCAGCGTGTTCTGGATGTGGATTCCTCCCACTTGGATGTGTGATCAGAATTCAGTTTGTGGGTGTTTGGCAGACACTTCCAAGGGTTCGGGAGGGGAAGAAGGCTCTTTCTAAGCTTGAAATGCTTTTAGACCAGCTTAGATGGTTGTAAGAGGGAAGAAGTGAGGTGACAATAAAATACCCCAGAGTGGGTATTGCCCCCAAGAGCCCCACGTCCAGAGAGCTTTATGGTGAAGCTGGTGCCCTGCCTGCACAGCCGGGAGCCCCACGCCTCCCACTGGACCTTGCAGCAGGCCCTGCCCAACCCAGTTCTGCCAAGGAAACAAAATTTAGATAGTTTTCTGTTGTGAACTTGCCTGTTTTTCTTTCGATGCTGCAGAATCAGATATTTTTTAAATTTCTGTTGTTCCATTACTTCAAACTACTTGTTACACAAGGTCTTCAGAGAAAAGAACCCAACAACCAGATTAATAAAGTGCTCATGAAAGGGGTGAAATGAGGAGGCTGTCAGACTCCCCTGCAGAGGAAGCTGAAATGCAGGCTCGACCTGACCTCAGGGACCCGCCTGAGACCCGGGCAACTGTCGCACGACTTCTACTCTGTCTCCACGGAGTTGAGAGCTGCTTAGTGCCAAGTGTGATATGGACACTTGCCTGCTGGATGGAGACAGAAACTCATTTTCCATCTGTCAAGCAGCCTGACACAGAACCTGTAATGATTTTCTGTCAGGCACGGCCTGGCTGGATTTGAACCAGTGACCCAGAGGTAAAAGGCTCCGATGTAGAACTCCCTTTACAATCCCCGGCCGGCGGGGCCTCATTACGCCCGGCCCAGCACTCTCTCTGGCATCTGCCCATGTGTTCTCAGCCAGTTGAGTTTTGGTTGGATCCTTAGCACTTGGGGCTGAGTGGGTAATGTCCCAGGAGGGCTACTGGAGTATGCATTTGTGTCCTGGGGGAATGAGAAATGGAAGGCAGATGCAGGATAGAGAGGCAGGGCCTGTCTGACTAGCCTGGGGCCAAAAGCCCCAGGTTCCTTCCAGCCTAGGTGCCTGATCCTGACCTCAGGACCTTTGCACATGCAGACAGGTCAGAGAGATGGCTCCAACAGTGGAGGCCACAATAGGGAATGTGCCTCTGGAAGGGGATTGAGGTCTAGATGTTCTGGGTCTCAAAATTGTCATCATTCTTTTTTCTGATTGTTTTTATTTAAAAAAAAAAATGTCCGTGCAGAGTCATCCGTAGATTGATTAATATGGTGATTCCCATTCACTGAATGATAATTAAGAGTCACATGCCACTTTCCAAATATAGTGTTCCATAATATGAAAACGTCTGTCTTCCAGAATCTGAAAAACAACCTGGAGGGCTTTGTGGGTTAACCTATTGTTCAATAAATGTTTATTGAGGTTCCTACGATCAGACAAGCATTCTGCTAGTTATCAGGGTTACAGAGATAAACACAACAGGTCTCCACTGAAGAAACAGATCAATTGGGGGGGGGGTGATTTTGCACAACCTGAGAAGTGATAAATTAGCAAGTGGAAAAAGTCAGTAGACAATTGAAAACCAAGGAGTGTGTCTCAGGGAGTGGGAGCCGCAGAATTGGGAGTCAGTAGTACAGAGAGGGAGGGAGGCCCAGATGCTGGCCACGTCAACCACCTAGATAGAAAGTCAATCTTTGCCACTTATAGTGAGTTCTGGCACCTGGGACTTAGTCTCTTGGAGACTCCAGTTTCTCATCTGTAAAATGGGAATAATTACACGAATGTCCAAAATTGTCACAAGGATTAAATAGGAAGATTCATGTCATAAGGATTAAATTAAGGCTTCATGTAAAGCACTGAGCAGAGCACCCAGCACATGGCAGGTGACTAATAGATGTCAGTAAAGAGTTTCCTGGATTGGAGAAAGACATTACTGGAGGGAAAAAAACACACTGAAAAGGTATTTTAAGACAGGGCAGTGGGATGAAAAGGCAGGCATGAAGGAGAGGTTTTGCTGATACAATCAAGAGAATTTGCTGACTAACTGAACATGAAAAGTGAGGTGTGAAGATTGAGGGGTGGGCAGTAGGCCTGGTTGTTATGCCAATATAGGAAGCAGGTTTGGGGAGGTTTCTATGCCAACGGAGGAAGCTGGTTTGTAGAGGACCCGAGTGCAGGGAAAGAGGTTACTGACTTTTCCTCCAGGGGCATGTGGGGTTAGAGGGGCCTTGAGGATACCCAGGTGGGAATATCTGAATGGAACTGGAAATAGGAGCTCAGGGCCACAGATCTGGGAGTTGGTTTATACAAGGTGAGTGACGCTGTGGGAATGGCCCCAAAGTTCCCACTGGGAGAGCATGTGGGATGGGAAGAAAGGCTGGAGACCAGAACTTTAAACGTTACCATTAAAGGGGTGAGTGGAAAAGGTGGTCTATGAAGGGCACAGCCAGCCACTCCAGGGCCGTGGTAGTACTTGATGAAGTGGAAAGGGGACATTTCAGCCTGGACACAGTCAAAGCTCAAGCAACAGGCCTGAGAGAGGGCTGTGACCCCACAATGACTGCTCTAGGAGCAGCCCCACAGTGGAACAGGTGCTAGGAATCCAGAATCAAGATGGGGCAGCTCTTCTTTCAGCTGCATTAGCATGGTCCTCAGGGCTTTGTGGGAGTTGGGCAAAATTGCTGCTCCGAGTTCTTTGCAATAAGCAGAAAAAGGCAAGACCCAGGGAGCTCTGGAGGGCCGGAGGGCCTTTCCATTCGTGCAGGAAGACAGGGATTGCTGCAAACATCTTAAAATTCAGAATCAGGTGTCTTCATTAACTGACAAAGTAGAAACTCGTGCCCTGGTCACTTCCTGACTTGATTAGTGACATTTAACGGACTTCGTAATAGACCTTTTGCATAGATTAGAAGTCGTGCAGACTAGAGCCTGACACCTGACTTCACATGTCTGACACCAATGTCGATGTGGTTTACCCAGGTCCCTTCCGTGTTGAATGATCATAGCAGCTGCCACTTACTGAGTTCTTACACAGTGCCAGGCACTGGGACAGTTGTTTGCAGGGCTTCTCTGCTTCGATCCTAAAAACAGACCTATGTTACACAATTCTCACTTTGGCTTTGAGCAGAGAAGTAAGCTCTAGAAATGGTATTTTGCTCTGCCTTCAACACATACAGGACTTCTTAGGTGTGGAGCTGGAGTAGTGACTGAGGGGGAGGGGGCGTTGTCAGAATGCCCTGCACAGATAATAGCAGTGGGTCCCAGGATAGGATTAATGGTGGAGAAGATATAGGCTGAATTCTAGCCATGTCGGCAAAGCCAGCCCAGGGTGCCACGCTGACAGCAGTGCTCTCTGTGAACACAGAGTCTAGAACTTCCAGCAGTGGGTACAAATCAACATGGGTGCAAAGATTTCGAGTTTGGGATAGCCAGTAACAAGGGAAATGCTCAAACCCTAGGGCTGAGGCCAGGATTTGTTTCCTCAGTTGTCTTTTCTTACCCGTGGACTCTGAAGCCTGCTGTATGATATACTAGAAGCCCTATGCTCCTTCCTTTCGATTGTCTGGGATTTCTGAGATGTGGAGGTTTTCATTCGCTCCACATAAAGGGAGAACAACATTCTTTATGAATACCTTGCCTGAAGAACTCAGGTCGAGTTTAGAATCATTGCTAGTTTCCAGGATTTTAGAATATGGGAACATAAGATCTTGTAAGGGGCATGTGGTTTTAAGGTTGGAGAGGAGTCTATGGTAGCAGTTAGTCATGAGGGCTCTGGAGTCAGGAAAATCTGAGTTCAAATCCCAACTCCACCAGGTCAGAGTTGAGAGACTTGCACTTACTATTTACCTTTCTGGCCTTAGTTTCCTTATCTGTACGATGCAGATAGAACGGTACTTATCTTCCTAGGGTTGTCGACAGAATTAAATGAATAATTTGGGTAAAGGACCTAGTGTAGTGCAGAGGCATGCTGGCGTCGGCTTGTCTCATCTCGTGAGAGCCGGTTCCCTCATCCCTTCTGGACACCACCGTTAGGGACGGCATGCTGGTAGCTTGAAATCTCCAGGGTGGGAGTGTTTACATCCCGAGCACCAGATATTAGCTACTAGTGTTGCAATCCCCCAGCCCATCTGAATACACATTCACTTATATTCGGATGTAATGGTGTAAGAATGAATCCCACGTTCTGTGGGAAGTATTCTCCCACCGAGATTTCCAGGAGTTTGTATTCTTCTGATCTTCTTATGCACAGAATTCCTGCTTATGACTTGGTGTCTCTATTACTGGAATGTTCTACTTTCTCTCCCCTATGTCACTTCTTGGTGGATGTTGAACATTTTATTTCATTTTCTCCCAAAATACACAAAAAGCTCTGGTGTAACGCAGAGTTTTACTAAAGGATTTTTTTTTGGGGGGGTGGGCGGGGGGAGTGGAGTGTTTTAGATCTGCAGAAAGAGCCACTATGGAAAACAGTATGGGGGTTCCTAAAGAAATTAAAAATAGAACTACTATGTAATCCAGTCTCACTTTTGATATATATCCAAAGAAACCAAAATCATGAACTTGAACAGGTATCTATAATAAGAGCTCTCAACAATTTGAAGGTTCAGATCTTACCATCACAATTTAGAAAGTCACTACACTTTTTTTTTGGCTACTACTCTGAGCCAGGCACTGTGGTAGGCACAGTAGAAAAACAGAAATGAGGAGGAGACAGAAAACGTGGGAGATGGAGAGGTAAGGTAATGATCACACAATGGTTTCAGAAGACTGGAGGTTCTAGGTGCCCCTCACAGGGAGGCAGCTTCACACTGGCTGGGGAAGCAGGTGAGCCTCCTGAGGGAGGAAACTGTCCTGTCAGCCTTCCAGGGAGAAGAGGACTGCTAAGCTAAGGCAGCAAACTAAGAACATGAAAGTATTTCAGAATTCAAACAAGGTCACTTGCTCATAAAGAAATACTGGGTTTGAAAAAATAAAAAAAGTACTGGGTTTGGAAAAGGCATTCTAGATTTCATCTGTCCTATCCCTCAAAAGTATGACCAGGATGGCTAACATTCAGATCACCTAAAATTTGCTACCTTTCTTGTGTATGTCTCTCTTTTGGTTTGATGCAGAGAACACATATTTATAACCAAAAAGCAAGGACTGTTTCTGGATTTTAATATTATGGTGTGGTGAAGGTATTGAGATGGATGGCGTACCTGGAAGACTAGGGAGCTTGCATTTCTTTAACCACAAATGATGTAACAGTATTGGGATGAATCAACAGAAATCTGTACATACTTGGAAGGCACTGTGAGTACATCTGAGATATGTTAAAAATAAGCCACAGGTTCTCTTGTGATTTCTGAAACATCTCTTTGTTTAATCATAGAATTCTTTTCATCTTCCATTCATCATAAATAATCCACTTAATTGCTTTACCAGTCCTTTTGAAAAAATTTGGTATTTAGCATAAACACTGAACATTAGCCAGTAGTTTTAAACAGAATAGGAAAACAAATTAAAAAAAAAACATAAAAATTTAAAACTTAGAAAAGAACACATGAAAAGATTAACATTATCACCCACTAAAAACAAATTTCATACCAACTATTTAAAAAAAATCCAGGTGGAAAAAAGAGTAAACATAAATATAATCTAATGTATTTCTTTCATAAATACATTTAGACAAAACAAATGCGTAAAACAGATGGCTTGAGAGTGCATACACATAATAAAGTATTTTAAGATACAAATAATCAATTCCCAATAAGCATGAATTAAAAATAAATTTTGATTTTATTTTTTGTTCTTTATGGAAAAATATGCCATAGCCTTTGTGTTAAAAAATAGGCATAAACATATCACAAAAGCCACCAAAATTCACCATGTAAAGAAGACTATTTGAAAACAAAACACATTCTTAAAGTAAAAGATAAAATGTCATAGCATTTTCAGTTGAATTTTATCCCATACTCATACACCTACTACAGGTTTGATAATAGAGGTAGATAAGTTGGGGGAAAACAATCAGTATTCTGATGCTAGCTTTTATGTTAGCTCAGACAGACAGACAATTTCACTTACTCTGAAATTCAAAGAAGTTTCTAGGAACAAAACATGAAAATCTTTCTGTGCTTCATATGTAAGCATCCAAAGTATCAAGCAAAATCACTGCAGTTTTAGACACAAGTGATATTCTCAACAGCAGAAATTCTTGACAAACAGCCTGTTTAGCATAGATTTTTGCAGGGTCTGGCACCTGCTTTAGAATTGACACGGAGGATAATTCTTTTTAAATTTTTGAGGTTCAGTGATACTGAAATGAGTCAGAAGTAACACAAGATGAGACCTGATAGTAACAATGATATAAATTAACACTATTGATAAATTTGGTAAGTTTCTAACGAATGATTTTTGTGTGTTGACAAAGCAACAACAAAAGAGCTGCTGAGGACAACAGTGTGGCCTCAGAGTGACCCAGGACACCAATATCGTCTGTCAGATCAAGAAAGGACAAGTAGACAGGATGTGACAGAACAGTACGCAGGACACAGAGAAAAAGTGCCCCTTAATTCTATATATTGCTTTAGTCTCTATTTTGGTCCAGTGAAAGCTCTTCCAGACACAGCAGAAGCAAATTTTGGATACTCCTTTGAAAGCTGATTTTATTTGATATTTTAGTTAATGAATGGTTTTGCATTTTCTGTGCCCATTTTTTTTTCATTTGGCTAGACAGAACGCGTGTCTGTAATATTTGTTTGCATCTATGACCTTTATCTTTCCATTATTCATCAGAGCTATATGATTTAATTTTTTTAAAAAATGTTGCAAACATTTGTCAAATCTGCCAAGGAAATTCTCAGTAATAACTTGCCTCAAATACCTTAAGTGTGCTTAATTCAAGGATGTAACAGGCTGCTTCTGGTGAAAAGGGGCAATTTGTGCTCAGCACATTTATGTAACAGGAAAAACTTTTTGGTCTCAATTGCGGAATGTGAATATAATCCATCATTAATTGTCGATGCTCTCAAACTGATTATAACAGTTTTGTGTCTCACATTTGGCTGTTATAAGTTTGAAAGTATGTTGGAAAACCGGAAAGAAAGCAATTATGGAAGAAAAAGGAAAAACATATGAAATACAATATTAAAACTCCTGAAAACCAAATCCTGTACTTTACCTCAAAACTTCACTTACTTTATTCATAACTCAAACATCAGGCTCTTTCTTTGAAGCAGCTAATAATAAATTTAAGACTTATAATACCATAATCTCTTATAATGGAACCGAGGAATTTCTGTGTGGAAAGCATTTGAAGGAATGTCTAAAAAAATGATGTCAAGAAGCGCATATTAACTTATGCTTTCCAGCATCTATTCAGTGACCCCTGCTGAGCTGATAAGGAAGTGGCATGTCACAGTCACAGAAAAAAGAATCACACAATAAATCAAAGTATTTGTGAATAAGACTTTGGAAATTTTCACTGTCATCAGAAGGGCATTCTTCTGATGGTGTGACCTCATTGCGAACAGTACAGTAACCATTATAAAGTTGTCTTGCACAAAGGTGGGAGGAGGAAAACATGTTTGCTTTTGTCACTTACGATGACTGCTGCCTGCATCAGGGGAAAAACACAATTAAACAACTCCTAAATACTGTACCATCCCTGGCAGTAACCAACAAAGTAGGTTTTGGAAATAACGCTCTTGTCAAATCCATTTTAAGGCACTTAAACAGTTATATCATATTTTTGTGTAAAAAAATAAAATATGCATCGAAGCAACATTCACAAGTACAAGTCTTCAGAAGCGTGTGTACAATCCTGTACATATATACATTGCCGCACGACAAGTGCTGCCTTCATTATACTGTTGGTCTCGTCAACTTTACTCCCTGCAAGACAGGAAAATACGCAGAGTTGGACAACACCCATGAGCAAAGTGAAAGCATCAATTACCACCAGATAATTCATGCTACTAGAAAGAAGAAGATAGCATTATATAACCACTGACCCAAACCTCTGGTTACAGTCCCCCCTGTCTGCCGCACTGGCCAGCAGCCTTTGTCCTCTCGCCCGGCCTGGCTCCTCATACAGTCCTGCTGTGCACTCCATGGGGGCCCACGGCCTCTATCAGTATTGTGTGCAAAGCAGAGGAGACACTCATGGATACCTTTCTGATGGACACTTCGTGTATACTTGTGTGGTCAAATGCGGATGGATAATATTCTAAGCCTTCTGGATTATTCTAAGTTAGACAGTGGCTCCCTAGTTTGCACTGGTGGCTGTGCAAAGGGAAAATGAACAGCATGGTCCAATTTTATCATGGTCCAAGTTTTAGAAATGCTTCTGTTACTCTGTAGGATAAATCTCAGAGCTGTGAAACATTTAGAAGAAAGTTCCACTCTGATGAATTTGCTGTTTACTATGACTACATATTATTGATAGAGTGTTAGGATTTTCAAATAATTTTCTTCATTCTTTGTCAAAATTTATATGAAGAAATTCTGGCCTACAAGGCACACACAAATTGATAAATGTCAGCGTAAATATACATGGAAGTTTTCAAAATGGATAAATAGTAAAGGGAAAGGTACGAAACTGCGCTGAGCGGGAGGACCAGAGCTGCGCGTCATACCCAGCACAGAACTGCAGTCACTAACATTTCGTTAAGTAGCGAAATAAGTGATGGTGTTAGGTGGGTTAACCTTTTCCGGTAGGATCCTGGGGACCTGGGGCACTCCTTCTAGACAATGCTATGTTTCTGTCTGGAGTGTCGTCATGGTGTAGGAGAAAGATCTGGGGGCCAAGTAGACCAGGGTTCAAGTCCTAACTGTAGCACGGACTAAACCACAACTTGCTCGCTCTATGAGCCTGTTTCCTAACCTGTATGTTGGAGGTAGCAGAGCTTGCTGCAAACGGTGTTGTAGATACGAATGAGCAACAGTGACAATCACGATAATTACAGTAGATAGCTTTGGTCAAACACCTGCCACACACGCTTCTCAACTCCGAAGAGTAGGTGTTATCATTAGTCTTAGGGTGGCAAAAAGCGAGCTACGGAGAAGTGAAGCAATGTGCCCAGGCCACCAGGTGACAAGATGGCAGAGATGGCAGTGGCTCAAGAGTCCACACTCTGAACCTGGGAAAGGCAGGGACATGCTTCGCGTGCACAGAGCTCAGTAATTGGGAGTGTGGCTATTCTGTTTTCAGGACACTAAGGATGGACACAGGGCATTCTGTCATCGGCTGTCACTTCTTCCTACTCATCCCCTGATAACAGTCACCCTTGTATCCAGTGGAAAGAAGTCCTGTAAAGTCCGAGCCACTGGAAAGGAGCCGGCTCTGTGGGGTCATCCGTGGTACACGTAGCCTTGAAACTACTTGTGATTTACCCAGCTGATATTATTTTGGCTGATAATTTCGGAAATCAAATCCACAAATATCAAATAAGCAACAAGACTCTGAGCTAAGTGTGGTACAATTGATATTGTGTGGGCTCCTTTGCTACTGAAATTTTATTTTTTAATGCCCAAACACATAGTTTTGCTGCACAAAGACATTATTAAATGTCTAGGTAATTAAAAATACAGTAGGCATTCTAATGAAAGCCAGCTGCTATCATAGTTAGAAAGGCATGTGAAATCAGGACACGTGAAAAATCAAGGGGGGCAAAGACGGTATGTGAAGAGGTACATGTTTTAAGTATGTTTACTGCACCTTTCCCCCATTGCAATACGCCTTTCAATATAAGCCAATTAAAAAGATATTCAAAAACCGCATTTTAAGTATAATCGTACTTTTATAACAATAGGAAACACTTAACCCTCAACTTTCCTGTTCATATGGAAATGGATCAATGCATCATTATTATTGGATTTAATTCAGAAAATATGGACTTTGAGAACGAGCCTCTGCTAGCAAAAGTTCATGAACAGCTAAGAGGCTGGACTAGCATTTCAATCTGACTTGGATTCAAATAAGATCTTTCTAGAGTCTCACCTTCTGCCTCGACACCATCCAGGACTTTATTGTTGGCACCAACACACTTCCTAGAAGGATCTGAACTGGGTGGTAGATGAGCAAGGGAACGGATATCAAAGAGAGGTGCTCATGGCCTGCAAACACGATCTTCAGCATTGGAATTCCTGATGAACAAAGACAGAAATTCTAGAGGCAAATTCGTCTGTCATCGCATTAAAGACATCCTACATTCAAAGGGGAACTTCTGAATAGGTCATTACCATATTTCCCCCCATGTGTATTCACAGAACTGAAAAGGGAAGGTCTCACATGAGTCACCAAGTCAGTTCATTTTCTTTTCACTCCATAAAGCTCTAAGCTCTCCCTAGAACTGATTAAAGCTGAAAAGGTGGTAAGTATTCAGGGCACCAATAACTCTCGCTGCAAATTTGCAGCCTGTTTAACAAAGAGAAGAGAGAAGATAGTGTGGAATAGAGTTGCTTCAAGAAGGCTGAGAAATACCAGCGATGCAGAAATTCAAAATGCATCTTTTCTTGCTTAGTAGTAAAACAGTCTATCGGTCTTTAAGGAGGCTTCCCTGGCACCATTTCAAAGCCCCAAACTTCACGTTTGAGAGTCAAAATGATATGGTCAGATAATATATGGTATGTTCAGCTCTGAGTAGGAGGGTGCTTTAGCCAAATGTTCTCATTTGGCCCAGGATCTGAAAGCACTTTACGTGACACTGTGTACAGCAGGTGAACTCTAAGATTAGTTCCGGGTGTTTAAACCCCACAGTGAGAATCTTAATGGAACCCAGGTAAATAAATTCTACTTCATGAGCCTATCATTCTATTACACCAAAGGCAAGGTGTGTACATCTTGTAAGCAGCTGCCTATAGTGTGTACCTATTAAGCTTCCATGCGGAACTCAGACACTGGCAGTTTAACTATCATTACCAATTGTTTTAATATAGCCCAGTTGTCAGAATTATTGAGGATGTGTGTCAGCTTTTTCAATTGAATAGCTTTAATAGCTTAGCTTTCTTCTTGTTTCTTTAAGAAAAGCCTCTGAAAAGGACCTCAGCTCCTAAACATGTACATTGATGGCACCCAAATAACTTTTTATTATAACCCAGTAAGGAAAGCTCTGCTTTTTCAATTATTTTTACCTTCTAATAATTTTTAAACCTTTATGCGAAAATGTATTTCATGGCTGCTTTCTTTTTCATAGCCTCACATATCGTTGCCATAAACAGGAAACACTCAACTCTTCCCAATGTCTCTCTCAGAGCTTCAAAAGCACACATTTAGATTTTTGCAGTTTCCGTCTTCTCACGAATATGAAAACCAAAAGAGCTTTCTTACAAATAATAATATGCCTAACCCATTTATAGTTGAAAAGCAGTATGTGACATTACAGCCCTAGAAAGCTGTCTCGATTAGAAAAGAAGACCTGAACATATTCCCCACCATTTCCAGGAAAGGATATTTGGTCCAAAGGGACGATACTAAGGAGTTGGGGGATGAGGTGGAATAAAAGTGGGGCGAAAGGGAGCAAACGATAGAAAGATGGAGATATTTGTCCCAAAAAACAATCAGAGCAGAGGTTTCTGACCCCAAATCTGAGGACCGTGGCTGCTGGGCTAAATCACCTGAGCTAGCCTTCATGACTGAGACTTGGGGTGTCTGTCATTCCTCAGCAAGCTGAAGTGGTGCTGAATGGAAGCCAGCTGGGCCGTCACAGGGCCACTGCTACCATAAGGAAACAGCCAATCGATTGCCAGGTACAGAAGGTCTCCTAATGTAAGCGACATCAAAGAGTCACTTGACTGTGATGAATTAGGTACGTGAAGATGGTAACAGTGACCAACATGATGGTTATGTGCAATGATTGCTTATTAGACGTCATGTGTTGTCAAGTGCTTTCCCATATTAACTGAACGAAGCCTCACAGTGAGCCTGGGAGGTTGATGAAAATCACTGTTCGCACCAGTTTTACACATGAGGAAATGGAGACTTTCTCAAGCGGTATAGTCAGAACTGCAGTGCAGGCCCCCTGGATTTCCAGTTCTCTGCATCAGGTAAGGTTCAAGGCTTCTGAGGTCGTCAGCTCAAGATGCCATCGGGACTGCAGCTCCACAAAGCAGAAGAGTTTTTGATGCAAAAAACTGTCTAGACTAGAAGTCCTTTTGGAACTCCTTCTCCTTGCACCCCTCCCAGAAGCACTTCCAGGGGCAGCAGACCTCATCAAAGTCCCCTGCTTCCCAAACCAGGGCATTCCTGTGACTTCATACGGGAGGAGCTAAATAACTGCTAGGACCACACCAGTAGTGGCCAGGAAACCAGATATAGAAAGCTATGGCCAACTCTTTACCCTCTAGAAGCTTCCAGTGTACAGATGACCTTCTGCCTTCTTTGGACCCCAATACCAACCTGCAGGAAGGTCTCTTCTGGTCTAGGGCTGGTTCTTCAGCTCCCATATCTCATCTTTGAACACCCTTCTGTACGTTGCTCCATGATGGGCTGGGATGGCCAACATCCCTCCTTGTCAGCCAGCTCCCTGGACGGTCCTGCCGAAAGGGGCACTGGGCAAGGCCGGAGCAGGAGGAGGGCTTGGCTTCCTGCCAGCAACAGCACCTTCAAAGCAGTGGCCAGAGCCAGCTCCAGGCCCAGTGACAGCTCACTGTACCCTCCGCGGAAGTCCCCATTGCCTCCTCCCAGCTTCTAGATTCTGAGAAGCCCCACTTCTTCCTTTTGTTGCTCCAGGTCCAGCTGCTTCTCACAGTTATTACTCCTTTGTTTGCTCATTGCCCTCCTTCTGCCTTTTCAGTGTTGCAACACTGTTTGGTCCTCCCTCTACTGAAAGAGTGATTTCTGTCTTCCCAGCGGACCCTGGTGACACAGGCCCTTTTTCCACTTTGCCTTGCGTTACAGGTATGCACCTTGCTTGGAAAAAAGAAGGGATCCGTGATGACTCGTGACTGCTGCAGACATTTCTCGAATTAAATAAAGATTTCTCCTCACCATTTTATGCACCTTCTTGTTAATCATTAATCAAATTTCCTATCACTTTAAGTGACTAATGGTAAAAATATGATTGAAAATAATGTATCAGAGAAAAACCCCTTAGCTTCCCAGAGATTGGGGCCCATAGCCGTTTCACGTGTCCTTGCCTGTCACTCTCATACGGTGGATCCCAAGTCCATCACTTGGTGGGAGAGGGGGACTCCAGCACTTCAAGTCACATGGTATTTGTTTTGGGAAACTTGATTTTCCCTCAGTCTTAAAAGCCTACTTTCCTCTTCAATCATTTGATTATCTATTTTCCTTTTCAAATATTAAAATTTCTTCTCAATTTCCTGTTTATATCAATCTTTTTCCCCCGCTTTCTTCAGTTTCTTCGCCACCTCCCCTCTCTGTCCCATAACAGAGCTTCCACTCTGTGCACTTTCATTTTTTCAAAGGTGATAGTAGAAAGAGAAGCTGGGAGAAGCAGAGTGCGAATTAACTCGGCCCTGGTCCAGTGGCCCATCGTCCTGGGTGATCCTTTGGATGCAGTGAGTTTGACCTCTCTGTCTGCCATGGCTCCAGCCCTATCAGGACGGCAATCTGAAACTCACCGAGAGGCTGGGAACCCGAGAGAGCCACTGCACGTGCCATACTGTCATTCCTGACACCTGGTCATGAGTTTGGCAAAATCTATTCTTTAAGTCAACTCAGAGAAACTCAGCTGTAGCTCTCATTCCAGAAGCCTGCGTACTCGTAATGTACCATCCTTTTATCCTCTTCACTTTCACCCAAGTCACTTGACCCTTCCTTCCTTCCTTCCTTCCTTCCTTCCTTCCTTCCTTCCTTCCTTCCTTCCTTCCTCCCTCCCTCCCTCCCTCCCTCCCTCCCTCCCTCCCTCCTTCTTTCCTTCCCTTTCCTTTTCTTTCCTTTCCTATCCTTTCCTTCAACTAGCACTCATGTAACCCGATTATGTATTCTGTGAAAGGGTTAGCCATGCTGGAAGTGGGATGTGACGTAACTCTGCATTTAACTAACTTACTGGGCACCTCAGTGACCACTCGTACCTCCCTCCCATAACCTTCCTCCAGGCACAGTCAGCTCTCAACTGTACTTCCTATACTACCTCCAAACCAGTCTCTCTGCCTTCAGGCTTGCCCTGTCCAAGCGATTTTCCCACTCTGCGCCCAGATTGAACATTATTGAATACAAATCTGGTTACGTCAAATCACACAATTTGTGATGCGAGACAAGGACCTTCAGTGACCTGGCCCCCCGCCCACGCTTGGTCCCTCACCTGTAGGCCTTTGCATATGAGCTCCTTTGGCCTAGAACGCCCATCACCCACTTCTTGACCTACGAGATCGTTTAGCCCTCAGTGCCTAAGCTGCCTCCTCTGGAAGTCATTCTCAAAGTCCCAAGGCTGGCCTTTAGATCTTTCCACTCGGTGCTCACCTGACCTGGGGCACATTCCAGCCTAGCATTCACTGCCTGATTCCTGTATGGTTTCCATGCTAAGCTGTAAGTTTCTTAGGGTCAGTGACTATTTCTTCTTCATCTTTGAGCATTTAGCAGGTACTCAAAAGGAGCATGTGGAAGGAATGGATTTGTGTTTTTCCAGATCCCATCAAAAAGTTACTGTGCAGATTATCACTCCATTTTTACTACATTCGTTAACTAGAAAAAACACACAATAATGTTAAAAACCCCCGCAAACTTACTAGAAAGAGTTTTTAAAGTAAGATTTAAATATAGGACTCTTTTCATCTTGCTATCACTGCACTAATATAAACAAAGCAAATTAATTTTAATGCTCCCAGATACTGATTCTGTGTCACCATGGTTGACAGGATCCAACCAGACTTTATGAGATGGCATTTAACTTTATAGAAGTGAACAGTATGCACACATTTACAATTTTACAGGGACTTTGAGCTGTCATGCTGAAAAATGTTTATAAAACATTAATCAAAAATGCCTCTTTAATACAATGCATTGTGTGAAAGATGTTGGAAGGCGCATATTGTAAATGGATTCTTTTTCTGACTAAAGTAATTTCCACCAAAAGCATTTCCCCCACTGCTCTATGAGCACACTCATAGATAAAGAGCACTTTCCCAGCGCATTACTACCTGATCCAAACACTTGGGAAATCACTAATGTACAGCGCGCCATATTTCCATGTCACACATGACACATTCGTCTAAAATTATCCAACAGAGTTTGACACTGTAGCACATTCCATAAGCAGAGCTTTCAACTGACATCTGCCAAGCAGGAACTTCAAGTACACGCTTTCTTCTTCTAACAGGCAAGTAAGGGCTTTCTTTTATCCTATGCCCAGGATGGAAAGGATAAAACAATCCGTACAAAATCAGGTCCCCCCTCCCCCCATTTTAAATGTTTATTTTATATTCTCTGAATTAGAATATTCCCTTTGTATCAGTGTTCAAGTTTCAACAGTTACTACTTTCTAATGGATGAGCCATTTTAAAAATTTTTCCTTGAGAAACAGACACTTTTCTTCCTTTATAAAACGCCTTTATAAAACTCCCTCTGAAGGCTGCTGTATTGTTCACAGTATAAAAACTATTTACTTTATATCACTGTTCAGAGTTTGTTTTACTTTTAGGTGCAACGTTCTTCCTCTCTTCATTCATCCAGCCATCCATTCATTCATTCATTCATAAAATACTTTTGGGGTCTCTGCTGCATGTGAGTTACTGTTCTCGGTGCTGAGGATATGAGGAGAACACAGACAAGGTCCCTGCCTTCTTGGGACCCTGACTACCTCAACTGTTCTCCAACCAAGGGATGAGGGCCAGGAGGCATGTGTAACTCCCTGTCAGTGGCTTACCCAGTTTCTACAACTCAGATTTCTACAACTCAGATTTCTACAACTCAGATTTTGGGGGTCGTGTCTGACTAATCCCACTTGTCTTTCTAGCTCTACATCAAGTCACCAAATTCTGTAGATTCCTTCGTCCACCTACCATTCTCCTTTCCCATTCCCCCATCCCCCCAGTTTTCACTACCATCTTCCTAATTCACTTCCTCATAAAATCAAGCCAACATTACTTACAGCCGCCTGACATAACCCCGTCTTCAGACTCTTCCCTTCATCAATCCTACCAACCTCAGTCAGATTAATCTTCCTAAAACCCACATTAATTAAAGCCAATACTCTGCTCAAGAATTACAATGACTTTCTAGTGCCCATTCATCAACGCCTCTACTTATTTAACTTCAGAGAGGAATGACTGCTTCTACCACCATTTTGTAAGGGCTTCGGCACACGCAGGCCTTTGCCAGCATCATTGCATTACATCCTTCAACAGCCCTATGAAGTAGGTGGCGGTTTTCCCATCTGAAGATGAGGAAACTAAAGGTTAGAGCAGTTAAGTGACTTGCCTCCCGTCATCCATCTGGGAGGTGGTGGAGGCAGAATTAGACCATAGCCTACCTCATGTAATCACCAAGCTGTGTTAACTCCATTAAACCAAACTTGCAGTTGCCGATTGCCGTGACTGGCACAGGCCTAGCCCTTTCTGGTCTCTGTAAAAGCTGAGCCCTTGCCTGGATCTTGTCCTTTCTCTCTGTGTTCCTAAATCCTATGTGTTTGTTGGGCTCAGCAGTTTTGTCTTTTCCTCCACCATGAAGGTGGCCCCCCTGTGGACTCTTTCCTCTTTTGAAGAATGAAGTTGCATCACCTAATTTAGCATTTGCTTATGTGGCCATTAGTTTCTTTTCTAGAGGTTTTGTTTTTCCCTGAATGGAGGCAAAGTATGATATTTTTCTTGTAGCCTCCTGCAGTGTTGAAGCCCAGTACTCAATACATACTCGTAAATGATTGATTACTTAAGAATAGGTGCTAAAGTAATGTTTCCTATCGAAAAAGACAGGCTATAGAACAAACCGTAGCTGTTCTACTAGACTGTAAAGAGACTCATTCACATACCCCTCTGGGAGAGCACTGTATTTTATAGGATAAAAATATATTTGCTATGGCAGGAAGGAAAGAAACTGGACTGACCGTGGAACATAAAATTTGAAATGACTATGGTAATTGTGGAGTTGGAGAGGAAATATATTGAAAAATACCCTTTGTGTCTTTTGAAACCTAATATTACACTTACTTTCCCACTTAGCTAAGAGACAGTAAAACTCCAAGTCACCTGGACCATTTCCTGTCTTTCAAAGATTCACTGGCCTGAATTCACATGACTTGTTTTCCATTTAAAAGCTTTCTCAGAGTTTTCACGGAGTTCTGGAGAGAGCTGACTGGCAAATCTGGAATCCAGTTGTATCTCTCTTTAGTTGTCATGGTGATTTCCCACTTTTGTTTAGTTTGTTCTTAGTTAGAAACATCCATAATTTTACTATCCAAAGGTCCTACACATTGTTATTTGAATTCTCTCTCTTCCTCCTTAGTAAATCATTTAGAAAAGCCCATGTTTGCCTTTAAAAGTCATATGGATGAATGGTCTCCCCAGTCAAAATGTAATCCAGGAAGGCAGTCAGTGTTTGAGAAACACGGCCACTCCTTTTGGGCATCTCTAAATGCCAATCTCTCTGTTCCCCTCCTCCCCCCACATATATGGGTGAGAGGGGAACAGAGGGATGGAGGGAGGGAGAGGGAGAGTGAGAGAGAGACAGAGGCAGAGAGAGAGAGAGGGAGAGAGAGAGAGAGAGAGAGAGAGAGGGAGTCTTTCTCTTCGGAGACAGTCACAGAAAGTCAAACTCACTGGCACTGATTTATCTCAATTACCGAAGAAAGGGGCAATTATACGCCATCTCTAGAGCACGAAATGATGCCATGATAAGGTACAACAGTGTTGGAAGTTAGTTAAAAAAGGCTTTCAGTTAGGATTATCCCAAAGCAAGCTCATTTCCAGTAACACAGATGTTTGATGCAGTAATCAAAACTAGTATATCCGGGAGCCTACACGAGACACTGCAGCGCAGCAGCAAAGAGGCCTGACACAGGAGTCAGGGAGCCCTGGACTGCAGTACCATGTCCACCACTTACCTCCGGGGTGACCTTTGTTGGGCAAGTTATTTAACCTCAGTTTTCACAAAATGTACCTACTTTGCAGGTTAAAAAAAATGATTAAGTGAAAGGATACACAATGTCTGGTGAGTAGTGAGTCTTTATCCATTATGTGCCAGAGACTGTTGTAAGTACAGTGAATACGGGGGCAAACTCTCCGCCCTCCCCGCCCCCCAATCCTCATGGAGCTTATGCTCTTACTCCTCCAACAGGGAGAAGACAGGGAGTGGCAAGGCAAGGCCAGGCAAAGAGCACATTCTCCCCAGTAACAAAATCGTGGCATTAATGAGAAAATACAGCACTGCTGTCTAGGAAAAAAAGTTAGGAAATCGGATTCAATGAACATTTGAGTTATTCCAATTTTTGTCTCTCTTTTAGAGTGGGTACAAAGAAAGGCCACTTACTTCCAGGGTGATGAGTATGGCATGGCTTGTTGTCCCTCACAGAGTCCTACTACATTAGTCAAGTGCTGCCCGAAGGTGTGGCCCTTCGGAGCAGCCGGTGTTTAGTCAGCAGAGCCCCAAGAACATTCTGCATTCTGCTCGTAATCCTGGCTATTCTAGGATTTCCCCCAAACCCATTCTGGAACATTCCAAAGGCTGGCACATGAACTTCCTGCAGATTCCTTAGGAAAGGGGACAGGATGTGACAGATCATGTGACTTGCTCTCACTCCTGTCTAAGTGAGACTGGTCTTTTGCTCAAATTCTCCACGGTATTTTAACATGAAGATTGTGCTGTCTTACCCTTGCCAATGATTTACATTCCATTTGTTCCCCAGTGCTCTTCCTGCCATTCCATGTTTAACTGAAAACTCCTGCCATAGTATCTTTGGTATGATTCCACCCCCACCACAGAACCTCTATTACTGCTTTATGAGACAGAAGAGAACACTTTTGTCCTTTTTATACAGAGTATCCAAAATGAGGTACAACTACATATACGCAAAGCAGAGCTCACTAGTAGTTTTCTCAGTGTCCCACTGATGGGTTCAGGGAACCCACACAGACCTACAGCATTTCCAAATTGCTGAACACAAAGGTGACAGCAGCAGCTCTCAGATGTCTAATAAACCCCTTTGGCTAGGCCTCTGGCAGAAAAACAACATAAGCTTGCCCCAGTTCAACAGGTCCACCCAGATGGAATTTTAACTTCTAACCTCTGAAGCCTGAAAAATACATATGGTTATATCAGTAGATGTCACAGGAGAGAGACAGCTTTGGAAGCCACAGGAGATGGCAGCCACCATGCCCCACATACTGGACGTTCTCTCTGCTGTCCTGGAAGAGGCTCGTACTGCACCCCTGCCACCCCTCCTCTCGACAGGTAGGAAGCTTTTAGGCTCGGTTTCTTTTCTGGTGTAGTCAGGAGCTATTTAGTTATGTGAAATAGATGTTTGTATAAAACTTTCCTAAGAGATTTAGCCTTCTTTCATATTCAACCAGAATTCAAAAATATTCCTTTATCCAAAGCAGAGAGTTAGGCCTGGAGAGCAGGAAAATTAATCAATTTAATGCTCAAATTAGATGTCTAAGGCCATTACTAAGAAAAAACAACAATCTTTCCAGTAATCGAGCTTTAGGAAAAAGAGAGCACCATCAAAGTTTTAGTCTTTCTGGAACCCCACCTCACACAGGACTTCAGAAGCCTTATCTGGAGTTCATGGATGTTTTCATTTTCATTTGTATGTTAGTAAGGCCGAATACAGATTGTAAAAAATAATTACACAGGGCTTACTGTGTGTCAAGCACCATTCTGAGAGTGTGTAGATATCTACTCATTCACTCCTTACATTTACAGTGTGAGTGAAGCTACCATATTATCTCCATTTTTCAGATGAGGAAACTGAGGTGGCGATGAATAAAAATTTCTCAAGGCCACGCAGCAGTACTGATGGGATGTAGCTGGGCTGTGACCATAGATAGGCTGGTTCTAGGGTCTGTGCTCTTCCCCACACTGTGTGCCTGCAATGCCCCAAATGATAATATGTCAGAATACTTAGGAACCCTAGAGAAAAGAGGTGCATGATAATAGGAATAGCATAATAGAGGTTGAATACCTAAGGAAAACAATATTTACACAAGAAAGGTCTGAAAGGAAGAGAGGGACTCCTTCCAACAAAGGTGCATAAGTGGCTGGGCTTTCACTCACTTTGAATAAAAGTTGGTGGGTGACCATTTTGGGCGCATTAGGACAATTACAGGTTGTGTTTTAGTCTTCAGTTACCTGGACTGTAATCCTACCACTTTGCTGAAAGTTTTATGTAAATAAAGATGCAAGACAGACCAAAATGAGCAGCTGGTATTATTTCTGTTTTGAAACAGATATGTGCTGATTGGAAAAGATGTTTAATAAATGGCCTGAGCCAGCTCACCAGATGCTGAAAATGAAACATTTAACTCCCCCAATTGAAGGTTTCCGCTTCGGAAGATTAGGTACACCCTCACCTGTCTGAAAGCATTGTAGGAGTAATTAGCAAACAGGGAATTGAAGACTGAATTAAAGAACTGAGCCACAGAGCTTTCATTCAAATGCTGGCTGGGTCTTCCAGGAGGAGTCACCATATTTACGGAGACAAGGTGGGCAGGAAGTAGAGTGAGATTCCTTTTTCCTTTTTCAAGGTTATGAATGAAGAGTCTTTTGTCTTGTAAAGAGAAAACCTGGCTTCTGTTCATACTCACAGGATAGGAAAACATCAAAAATAGAAATGAGAGTTTCATATGACAAAAGTATTCAAAGTTATCAGAATATATTTATCATGGTCATCAACACAGAACTGGCTCCATCTGATTGGCTCTGAAAAGGCTTGCTTAATTGTACAGAATATTTTGACGTGTTTTTACAGAAATGAAGGAAAGTACTTGAACATTGTAAGTCTCAGGCAGAGAAGCTGATGGGCGTGGCAAGTACTTTCACTGATTCTGCTACAGAGCCACTACCCTAACCTCAGTTTTCCCTACAATTTTGCATTCATAATCCTCTTCACAGTGGACAGTGAACTTCCGGAAGGCTTTGAAATCTTACATAAGTGGTAAATGCGAGTAAGCTGTGAGCAAAATGTTTGTAATATACATTGTTTTGTTTTAGCAACATGGCCAGTAGTAATTTTTCTACTTGATGGTACCATGTTTATGATGAATATAAACCTCAAAAGAGATGTCTTCTGACACACAGAAGAACAAGGCAGTTTTGATTTTAGGATTAGAAATCAGTTATTTATCCTTAAATACATTGTCTCTTAAAAAGGTTGACTCAAGAATCTGCGGTTTAACTTGACAAGATGATGTCCTGCTAACCTACTCCTGCCCTTCATTTTTTCTCAATGATATAAAAATTAGGAAGTTAGGACCTCATTTAGAAGACTTTAGTAAGAGGAAGAAATTCAGAAAAGCGTGGGAGCCATTTCTGGAAGTAATTGTTTTTCTGATATCTTCAATTTTCCTTATCCTCTGAGTACATAACATATTTAATCATAACACAGAGAACTGTGGATTTCACAAATCAGTACAAACAGATGGCGAATTTCATGAACAAATAAGCAGGTATAACCCTACTGTGCATTCTTCTTGAAACATAGAACATAAACAAACAGAAGGTAGTCTAAGGCAGTGGTTCTCAGACCCAGCTGCACAATAAATCACCTGGTTGGTTTAAAGAAAATACGATGCCTGGGTCTATTCTGCGAGATTCCGGGTTCATAGGTGTGTGGGGAGGGGTCCCAGTATCACAGCTACTGGGCAGCTTCTAGGTGATTCGACTGTGAGCTGGGCTGAGAAGCCAGGTGTGGTAATAAGGGCAAGTAAGAGGGCTCCGGAAGATTCTTGCGGCAGACAGATTGGCCACTGTGTGCCAGCTCAGGCGTTTACTCACTGTGTGAACTGGGCTGAGCTATTGGACCTCTGTGAGGCTCAGTTTTCTGGTTTGGACAATCAGATCAATGATAGCTACCGGGCAGGGGTGTTGTGACGATGACATGAGATAATAAGGCAACTTCTGTGCCCAACACAGTGTCTAGCATGCAGTAGGCACCAAATAAATGCCAGAGCCTTCTCCTTTTAATGTTTTCAAAGTGTCCTCACACCTACTTTCTGATTTAGTGTTCCCCTCACCCTTGTGAGAGAGCAGAAAAATGTCGGCTTGCTGGTTTGGATGTCTCTGTGTCTGGCTGATTTAGAATTTCCTGTCGCTTTATTATCCAAGTGACTTCATATCCTCTCACACGGCTGGAGAGCGTTGGGGCTCAGTCCTCAGAGCTCTCTTCTCCTCTGCCTGCCCACTCCTTAATGATCTCATCCGGTCTGACAGCTTCAGATGACATCGGTATGCTGAAAACTCCAGCCTGGACCAGAATTCCAGACTCAGAAAGCCAACTTTCCACTGGATGTTGGAAAGACATCTCAAACCTGACGTGTTCAACCCGGACCTCTTGTTGTGTCCCCACATCCCTCTTCCACCACCCAAATCTGCTTCTCTGCAACCTTCCCCAGTCCAGTGAGGACAACTCCCTCCTGCCAGCATCGCAGGCGCGACACCTCAAAATGTCTTGAATTCTTTTTCTGACATACACATCCAAGTCATCAGCAAGTCCATTAGTTCTGTGTTCAAAATATATCCAAAATTTGATGCTTCTCACCACTTCTACCATTCTTACCTTTGACCAAACCACCCTAAGTTCTTGTCTGAATGAAAGCCTCTTAACCGGCCTGCCTGCTTCTCCCTGCAGCACCCGTCCACCCATCCAACCCCAGTCTTCGTTTAACACAGCAGCCGGAGAGATCCTTCCAAAGTGGAAGCTGGATCTTGTCACTTGTCCGCTCAAAACCCTCCAATGGCTTCCCCTCTCATTCTGAGCAAAAGGTCCAGTCCTTACAATGGCCAATAAGGCCTTACACAATATTACTCACCCCCTCTCCCAGTGTTTTTTCACCAAGTATCCTATAACTCCCTCCCTCTTTCTGCTCCCTGAACAGTGGCCCTTCCACCTTGTCCAACTTGCCAAGTTCCCTCTGGTTGGAATCTCCCTCCCCTAAATAGTCACATGGCTTGCTCCCTTATTTCCTTCACGTCTTGGATCCAATGTCCCCGTTAAGCCTGAAACCTTCTCACATCCACCTTGGCAGTCCTTACTCTCTGTTTTTATTTTTCTTTATAATGCTTAGCACCATCTGCTGTGCCATATATTTAAGTGTTTGTCTGTTTAACAGCACTAGAAAGAAAGCGTTATAATGGCGAGAACTTTTTGTGTTTTGTTCCCTGCTGTCCCTGTAGGTCCTAGAATAGGGCCAGGCCCACAGTGGGCTAAATAAATACTTGTTGAATAAATGATTGAATCAAGGATTTTTGTTTTGAAAGCATCTTTTCATTGGCACCAGTGCTTCCTGTACATTTCTGCACTCGCCAGTTGCAAGGGGCTTTGCTTTTATTATTATTATTAAACACTTAAAGTGTTTTAGAGAAGGTTTGCTCTAGCAGGACTATGGTACTAATACTAGAGTAGTACTAGTAGTGGAGCAGAGTATTAGCACAGAGAGCCAACTTGCATCAAAGGCAGCTCTGAGAAGTGTCATTGCTCCAATGTCATCAGTGTGCTCAGCTTCAGGATAGGTGACATTCCAAGTGAACTGGCTTCCTGGGGTCCCGGAATCTTTTGAATTAGGTTCAGTTTTATATCTCTTCCTGATCCCAGGGTAACTTGTTAAAAACCTCCTGAGTACCCCATGGCTTTCAAAATTGGGCAGCTCACTAATTTCTGGCTGGAGTTGTGTGGACGGGGGTAAGGAGGTGGTGGAGTCACCCTCCTTTTGCAGCTGCAGGCTCATTTGTCCTTTACTGTAAAGAAGCATGGAGCTGGCTGTCATGAAATACAATCTGGTGTATAGTGTCTGGTTCAATTAAGAGAACTTCTGGAAAGAGACATGAGCAAATAAATAATTGGAGACATGCAGCACTGGAGCGACAATTGTCATTCATCAATCTTTGTTGGTGAGCTGGAATTGAGAGGACTAAACCTCGAGTGAATGCGATCTCCTGGTGAGGTTCTTCCCTTCAAACACAGTAAACAACTGTTGTTCTGTGGTGCACATTTTAGTACTGCTGGAGGCAAACCTTCTAATGTGAATCATCACCATCAAAAACAAACCCGTCTGCAACAGGCAGCGAGCGCAGAGATGAACAGGAAGCACTGGGAAATGAGCTGCTGCCCACTCTCCTGGACGTGGCCAAGGCCTCGTCAGAAAGGACAAGCTCCAGAATGACGGAATGTGCTGCGCTCACTTCCTGTGGAATTTTCCTTTCAGAAGCATGGGGTGTATATAACTCCGGGCACATGAGTTGATTTTTAATGTTCAAAATTAATCTCCTTAGAGAGACTTCTGACTATGACAAGGTGGTTTTTACTTTGAAATAAATAAGAAACTGTGGAATTAAAAGCTTCCATCACTAAGAGCTGACCTTAAGAAGCATAGGGATGAAGATCCAGTATATTGTGTGAGGTGTCACTGTTTCCTACGTGGGATTTTCATGTCTCCTTGCCCATGAACTGTGGGGTGATCCCTGCAAGTTGAGCTCAGCTGCAGGGAAGCTGACGCATGTAAACGTTGGCCTCTCCTGCTTCTGCTCCATCACTGAGACTGAGCCTGTTAAAAATACCTGCATCGTGGCAGCTCACTTTCATTCAAACCTGTTGGCAAGGTTGTAGGGGTGTAGCTAGCCTTGACCTAACTGAAAATTCTTTGGCCACACACACTGTCTGTCAGGAAGTATCTGGAACTTATGCCTGGTGTGGGTCACTTCCCAACAGTCCTTTACACGTGCCAGCTCTCATCATTCCCACATTCACCCCTGTTGACCTTAAACAAAAAGCCAGCCCGATGTTTCTCCAGCAAAATGGGTTATTCCGGAACCACAAAGACTTGCAACTGAAACATGCCACCATGGCAGGCCACGTGCCAGTCCACTAAAACAAAGGCAAGGAAATGCCTTAGAAAGGAGAAGAGGAAGTTAGGAGGGCTGTTACAAAGAGTGGTGCTTAGCAATAGAAGCATGAGAGCGCCCCCTTCTGACTTTCCTACTTTACTTTAAAGGAGGTTTCTGTTACTAATTTTTCACACCCCAGATAAGGCAAGTGAGATTCCCAAGGGTTAAATAAGTTACCCAATACCTAAAGTGGTAGAGCCAGAACTCAAGCCAGCTCTGACTCTCAGCCACCGTGCTCAGCTGTGCTGTGGAACTTGGACTCTAGTATCAATCTGTGGTCCCCTCGCTATGAAAAGTTGAGACCAGATGTGACGGGGGCCCTTCTAATTCTAACATTCAGTATTTCTCTGATTTTGAAAGATTTAAGTATTTAGCTTTAGAATCTTGAGTCATTCAGAGGGACACCACAAGATCGGCACATAATAACACATAATAGCACAAGCACAAAAAAAGCTTAAGCAACGGGTCCCGTAAACTCAAAGTCCCAGCTCTGCCCTTTCCAGTGCTCTCACTAACACCTTACATGAGAGGGCTTTCAAAGCACACACAGCTACATTCCAGAGCAGATTCAGTGAACTTTAGTCAGCCTCAGGCAACCACAGATCCTAACAGGAGTGGACACAAAACCAGGTAGGCAACTAGCATCTAGCACAGCCCTGAGATTTCCTATTCAGACTATGGATTCGCTAGATTCTTTTAGCAAGTGGGGCGTGTGTCTAAAGTTCTTGGGCAGTCTACATATCAACAAGTCCGTCTGTTCCATTTTTGCTCAGCCAAAGTAACAAATCAGTAATTTCATCAATAAAAACCTATTTCTGAATTCATTATGCTGATATGCAAAGTCTCCTGGTGGGTAGAGGTACAGATAACACAAGCATTTGTCACAGCTCCTCTGGAGTATTTTCTTTCTGAGAAAATCACCGCTGAACACTCCAGCGAGAATTTTCCATCAAAGCAACTGGCTGTCCCTGGCGCTGAAGTCTAAATGAACAAGCACAACCATTACACAACAGTGTGAACACAAGAGTATTTTCAAGTAAATTACTTTATGCGACAAGCACTTAGCACAGTGTTTGCCTATTAAGTACTCAATTACTGGTAGCTGTTACTATTACTATTGTTACTACTACTGAAAACAGGATGAATAGAGGAACAATTAAAAAAATCAACAAAAGATATAGAAACTCGGTTATAGAAGCTGAATTAATAAAATCTAAATGTAGGTGATATATTACTGCAAATCAAATTAGCTCTGGTTCCTACCTGGTATCAGAAATTTGGGTTCAAGTTCAGTGAATAAGGGACAGCACAACCCAAAGCCTACATGGTAACTATTTGAGGAAGGGGATAAAAATCTCATCAAGCAAGGTATAAAGGGATATTTTTCAGACCTTGGATTATGACCCATTAATGAGTTGCAAAATCAATTCAATGGGTTTTTATCTAGCACTTGGATAGAAAATGGAATGTATGAGTATTACACAAAGTAAGAGTGAAAGCTGTGTTGTAAAACTTACACACATGCACGTGTGTACCGGCTCATACATATTTTTGCTGTCGGTTGTGGTTGCAAACATTTGACAGTCCCTGGCATAGAAGACATGGAGGAGGAGAAGTGTGGGTATCAGACATTGGTCTTCTTGGCGAACAACCTCTGGCATATCAGTAAGATGAATGGTACTTGACGGTCGGACTGGGGGTCCCTCATAGAGGTTTTATTGTGTTTAATTTCATATTTGCTGCCTAAAAACCTGGAGACTTCCTAAAATTTTATTACAAAACTTAGATGTACTAGCAATGATTTTTAAACACTAAATTTAGAATAAAAAAATTCAAAACAAAATAGTTCACAAATCTCTGAGGAACATAAGTGTGTCACTTTGTCTAGGAACTTACATTTTTCTCTTTATATGGATTAGAAAATAGCACACAATGACAGACATGCCCACACAGCGTGGTAGTAAAATCTACTGGGACTTTAATTTCAGTGGCATCTTCAAGAATATGTCAAATGGCAGGGTCTCCAAACTGCTTTTCCTTACAGAACTGTAACGTAAGGACACAATGCAGAACAGAAATATATTTAGAACTACACCCCAAAGTCAAACTGCTAGTTTCTGTCTTTACTCTGATTTTCTATTTCCACTTTAATACGTAGTTTGTTGTCAGATAGCATGTGGCTCTTAGCTGGCAAGAATAGAGCACAGACTGTTGTCTCATGAAAGCTAAGGGCTGGGTCATCAAGACTCACTTTTAATAAACTATAACTTTTTGTTAATAAATAAATAAAAGTACCGAGTGCCAGTTTGTGACTGGGCCACATGGAAATCTATATTTATGGGAACAATTATAGGTATTAAGTACTTTAAAACTGTCTTATAACCAGCAATGCAATCAGAAGTAATTTTCTTTTTTAAACAATTGATAAAACAATTCAAACCCATGTTCAGATCGCGCAATTACAATACGTGGAATCAGTATAGCACTTTTTGGTTTTCAAAGTCCTTTTGCATCCTATTATCCAATGCAGTTCTGGAAGTTTGGGGGCCTGGAATCTAGTCTCTATTAGTTACATAATCTGGAATAAGGTTTATAATTTTTCCTATGCTTTCACTTCTTTGTATGCAAAATAAGATAATAATTACTGAGCTGCTAATATTCTAGCTGGTTCAGGTAACATGACTTAATGGGTTAAGTGCTTTTAAAAAATACTTCCCAATTGTAGGAAGGGTAGTTTTATTAAGATAATAGTCTTTACGTGCCAAGTGGAATTACAGATAAGCTTTAAGGGAAAAGAAAAACAGAAACACAAATTTTCGTATTTCAATTCCATTTCCTCTTGAGAAAATAACCTAGATGCTATTAACTGATCTTTTCAGCCCAAGTTGCAGGTAATCCTTTAGCATTCTTGAAAAGCTTCCAAGTAAAATTGAAAAGGAGAACCTTTTCAGATTTTGTTTCTCCTGTGAAAATCTCTGGAGAGTATGAAGACATTTTTTTAAACCTCTTTAGGAAGAAGCAACAGCCATATTTCCTTGCCTGTAATACTGTAACGTTATTTACAAAATCATTCCTTTTAAGAACACTTTCCCTTTTCACATATAGCAGGGAAACTGTTGTTGTCTTACAAAAAGGAAATATCAGCCACAGACTCAGAAACTTAAAACTCGAAGGAATCTCAAGCAGCATCTTGTCCACTTCTCATTTTACAGCTGTGGAAAGTGAGGTCTACACTTAAGCACTTAAGTGATGTGTTCCAGCTTTTGGTGAGAGAACTGAACTTGAATCCAGACTAGAATCAGGTCTGTGTTCTTTCTACTCTTTCCAGAATCCTATGTCTACCAAAAAAAGCTATATTCTGTTTGCTTACTGCATGGTTTCTTGTCACAGTTCAGTTGTGTAATTGCAACCCTGGGCTCATGACTATGTATAAGTGACGCAGGGAATAGCTGTGTGATTTGCCTTTGCACACAAGAGTCTATAAATGGTAAGACACATAGCGGGCTCTTAAAAAATGTTGATCCTGACACTCTATTTAAAATTTAAGTAGCATTCTTTCAATTCAGAAATGCTTTTGGAAATAAGTAACAAGCAGGAATCTCCCAACTGACCACCAAGAGTCAGTTGATGTGCTCGGAGAATACATGCTTTCAGTTTGCTATTTTAAAGCATTAAAAACTAATATAAACATATACTTAAGGACCTCAAATATCCTGAAGCATTCCCTTTCTAGCTTGAGAAAGTTTTCTATATCTGTTAGAACTCTAGATAAGGAAAGTGATTTGAATATTCAAGAGGAACAAATAAAATAAAGGTAAAATACTAATTCCACAGGGTATCTTGTATTGAATTTCTTTCTTGATGAGCTCTATTGACCGACTGTGCACTGAGCCATTGTTCACTAGGGTACAAGCTGTTCTTCAGTCTCTGCTATGTAAAATATCTTCTCATTATTATACAAATATCAGCATCAAACTAGAGAATAATTAGAGAGAGTTCATGGCTTTTATGGCAACCCACAGCAAGTGATGTTGTCTTGACAAAATATAAAATTATCTCCAGCCCTGAGTGGAAACTAGGAGCACAGCAAACATGGCCGGTAGTGCTTTCTGAGGTGAAGCACAGCGATGGCTCTGCACTTCCTCAGGCCTCCTCTTTCTTCCTGAATGAACTCCAGGGAATGGCATCATGTCAGGCTTTCCAGATGGATTATGTGAAGCCATAGCTCAATGTCATTTTCAATAGGAAGCCTCATAATTAAAGGTCAAATAGTCACTTCATCTGCAATCAATCAATAGAAAAAGTACTAATACAAAGAAGTAATCAATCAGTGGCAAATGCACTAATAAAAGCAATGAATCAAATTCAGCATGTGTGTAGATACAAGTACATGGAAGCGATTGAGACAGGGCAAAAGCAAGAACAATAAAGTAACTGAAAGTGTGTGTACAAGAGAATATTCAGGAGGCTTGTCAAGCAAGAATTTTCCTCTTTGGTTCAGTAGGTACATGGGTACCACTTGGCCTGCAAATGATTTATTCTTAAATACAAATACTGGGTGTAATAATGAATGGCATTTGATAAGGCTCACAATGTATTTTATTTGAGATGTTAGGTGTGTGTGTGTGTGTGTGTGTGTGTGTAAAACCACTAGAAGAATACTATGACAGTGATTGCAAAAGGGATAGATATGGTTTCTAAATGCCAAGTAGATATGATTTGTTGTATTTCATCTTTGTGTGAGAGGTGAGAGGAAATATAGGATCCAAACACCCCTTGCTATCTGTGAGAATAAGGGTGCTCATGGGACCAGGGTGATCCATGCCACATCTCTGAGATAAGGGAAGCAGCAAAGAGGCCATTTTTATAAATGCTAGGTAGGAGACTGAGGAAGGAAGGCGGGTATGACCAAGCCATGATAAAATAGTCCGGTTGGAACTAAAAGTCCCTAATCTAACAGCGAAGGAAACTGAGGCCTGGGCAGGTATCAGAGGAAGAGTCAGGATGAGTATTTAGGTTTTGTAGTTCTGAGAGAGCTTAAGTCTATCATGTTACAGAGGTAACTAAGGATTTACACTACATGGTCACTTCGATAATCACACTAGTATCATATTGGAGGATCTAAGTATCTATTTCATGGGAGGACATGACAAAAGCAAGCAAAATCCAAGTTCACCCAACCCTTTTTGAGCAAAACACCTCCTTCTGAAAGGTGGTCAGAGCACCTGTTTGCCTGAAAAGTCGCTTCAGAAAGTATCAGAACAGAAGAGTATGGCTTTGGGATTAAGAAAAAAAGACAAGACAGAAAAAGAAAAGAAAAGCTGGAATGGATACATATTTTGCTTATAGAAAAGAAGAGAATACTGACTGTGCTGCAGTATGCTTCTGGGTAGAACTTCGTTCAAGGCAGGCATCTCCAGAAAAACATCATGAAGAAACCAAAAATCCATTTTGGTTTTCCTCACAAAAGCAAACCCCTAGGGGTGGGGTGGTTTCAAAAGCCCATTGCAGAAATACACAAGTGTGTTTGATGCAGCATGGATCAGCATCTGCTCCCAGGACATGGGCTCATTGGGTCCCTGACTCGGGACATCTGCAGCGTCTGGTACCACCTGCTTCTGGACTCTTTTATAACAGCCCCTCCCTTTTTAGGAGACTGGGAACACTGGACATCACATCACAATAACCACTTGGGGGGAAAATAGTGCAAGATGATTTCTTTGAGATCAACGATTAAACCACATTCATTACATGAAAATCTACACGCAGGGGGCAGGATACTGGAACCCTGGACACAGTAACACAGTCATAACTAATATAGTTATAATAACTAACAACAATAGCTACTGCTTAAAGATGATCTGCTATGTGCCAGGCAGCACACAAGTTCTTTAGGTGAGCAATCTCATTTGGGCCACAGCAACTGTCACACATGTCACACAATGCAATTATTGCACCTATTCTATCATGAACTGACAAACTACGTACAAGTGCTAGTTACTTAACAAATCCTATTTTTAATCTTTACAGTGCCCTTACGAAGTGCATATTATTCTGTCCCATTTTACAGATGAGAAAGCTAAGGTTCAGGGAGGTTAAGTGATTTGCCCAGGGTCACAAAATCAGGATTGGAATGTGGCTTCCAAAGTTCTTTCAACTTCAAGTTGATGGTGATTAAAAACCTAGCGGACATACTGTAATGTATGAACAGTATAAATGTAATTTATTCACATAAGTTGAAGCCCTAGATAGCAACTAATCCTTCAAGAGTTTGCAATTTCTAACATTTTCCAAACTTGGCAAGGCTGACAATAGATTCTATCAGACACGTGTGTGGGGTTAGGAAAAACATCATGAAATGTCCTTGTTGTTCTAGTTTACAGACTGAACTTCTTCAACATGAGCAGACTTAGAGCAATGTCATGATTCTTCAGTCTCTTTAAGTGAGTCCCATGCCAAAATGTGAAGGAGTTTTTATTATGATTTTTACCACAAAGTGCCTATTACCCTAAGGAGGTTGTGAACGATATATATTTCAATAAAGTTTTTGATTACTTAATGAATTTTAATGACTCTGGATATCTGGACACGTTACTGGGATAATGCCACAAAAGTGGATGAAGGTGAGTAGAAAAGAGCATTTTTCTTCTCGATCTATTTTTTTTGTCCATTAAATAAATACTTAGGTCACTTTAGGTGCTAATCAGATTGAGTTAAGGATAATGACATTGTGTTTCTTTATAGAACATAACACTCTGAAATGAACTTCAAACTAATGTCAGTATCAAATTTGAGAAATAACATTATCTCCATCCTGCTCCAAGCTTCCAGAAAATAACAATTTCCAGGGCCAATTCCAGGGCCTTCTAAAGTTTTTGCCATTTGCACTACCCTCCCCCACCTTTTACTGTTAAACATTCTACATTGAAAACTTTGATGAGAATCAAAAACATGATTCAAAGTAAGCTAAATTCTACACTATTAAATTTAGGCCCTCAAATATTGGTTCAATCATATAATGGTATTCTAAAGCAATGACCCATGCTCACTTTGCTATTGTTCTTTAACAGAGTGGGCAATACCCCATCCCATTTAATTTGAAGGGATGCTTGAATTTCACAGTCGTAAAATATAACTACCTGAGGGTAATGTTAAGTTAGTTTTTTGTCTGTGCGTCACTTACCCAGTGTGAGGGATTTGTGTGTAGAACAGAAAATGATAGCCACAGTGTCTGCTGGTGTGAAACCCGAATTATTCCTACGGGCCAAAAAAAAAAAAAAAAAAGTATTTTACAAATACTTTTATTAAAAAGCCTCGTTAACACATCCTAAATCAAATAAAGTATTTACCTTCATGTTAACATCCCTTTGATCAATCCTAGTGACACAAGTCATTCTATGCCCAAATGTACAGAAGTGACTGAATTTCTTTTTAGAGAATCCTTTCTGAGTCATTTACCCATGAAAAGGAGACAGATTTAAAAATCTGTCTGTGTGGTGGAGATCTCCTAAGGTCACGTATGTAGTCAGCCTGTGGTGCAGGACTTTGTGAAAATCATGCAGCAAGTAACTCAGTTAGCAAAGTGGCTAGGCTGTCTCTTGATATTGGAAGAGTTAATGTATCTCCAAAACTGCTCTCTCGAGGAGCAACATATCGTTTTGGCAGCAAACACACCCTTTTGAGAAATACATGGTATGAACAAAGATTTAAAATCCTATGTTTTAATAAAAATAATAAATCACCTTTCTTTGAGCAGTTACAGTGTATCAGGTACTCATTTAAGGTCTCTGCAGTAAAGACAGGTGAGACAATAGCCCTGTTTATAGGCAACAAAACAGAGGCACAAAGAAGTGGCCAAACTTACCCAGGGTCCCATGGCTAACAAGTGACAGAGCCAGGATTTAAATCAAGTTTGGCCTCCTGTGTCTATGCTCTAAAACTATGCTACTATTCTACTATTGTTATATAGTATGTTAAGCATAAGAAAAGAAAATCTCACTTAATCAAAGCCCATTCATTATATGTTAGGGGGATTGGTACAGGTGAATATCATATTCAGATTTCTATTTTCATATAAAGATTTAGAGAACCAGGAAAAAGGTTAGAAATGTAATTATTATTGTGTCTTTGTTATGTTAGAAAGGATTCCTTCCTGCAGAATCAGGGTTTGAAGACATAGTGCGTCTCTTCACTCTTTGCCCTGAACTCAGACAAGAGAGCCAGCAAATGGAAAAGTGTGCTGGAAACTGCCGGCACCCACATAGCTGCAGATGTCACAATCTATCCGAGTTTTAAGGATCTCTAACTAAACAGGTCCCATTTCCCTTTGTAACCTCAACCTCATATGTAACTTTTGTTGGGAGAAAATGTGCATAGGGACCTATCTTCCCTAAATAGGTCCCCACATCCTGTTTTCTTTGTCATAATCTCGCTTGAGACGGGAAGGGCCATCTTCTCCTCTTCCTCCCCATTTCTTGTACATATGTTAAGAAAATATTTCATTGTCCTTGGTCTTCTCTCCTCTGGAAAGTCACATATGCTCACGCTTCCCAAACAGTCTTATCTCCAGCTCGTTGATAGCTTTCCAAACCGTATTTTTGGTGTCCCACCTCAGTTGAGGATTCTGTATGTGGATACGTATCACTTGAGTATTATAAGATTGCCTTAATGTTCCTACATTTTGTTCTCATATTTTTATTGTGATACCACTCTTATTTTTTAAACATTGTACTACACGGCTGATAAATTCCTAGATCCCTTTGTTCCTCACGTAGGCTCAATGTGAAAGGAGCTACGTAAGGCTCTATAAATGCATGGGAGAAGGGGATACAGATATATATTCTACAAAAGAAAAAGAGATCCAGAATGAGGAGGAGAGGGGGAGTGAGGGAGCGGGGAGAGGGGGAAGAGGGAGAGAAAAAGAGGGAGGGAGGGAGGGAGGGAGGGAGGGAGGGAGGGGGAGAGAGAGAGAGAGAGAGAGAGAGAGAGAGAGAGAGAGAGAAGGCAGATTTGGCATTGAAAAGGAGGATTATCTCAACCTTGGCAGGGGAGTGGGTATGATGATGGAGCGCGTAGAGAACCTTCTTGAAGGAACTAACAATTGATCTGGGCTTCAAAGAACAGGCTTAGACATGTACAGATGTGTATTTTAGGTAAGGAATAGCGAAACTGAAGTATGGGAGTGCGGGAGCAGCTGGCAAAGGACAGATTCCTCAGGCTGACTTGTGTGCAGGGACATTAGCTTGTGACAAGGAGTGTGGCCTGGATAAGATGGGATAAGGAGTTTGAAGAGGAATAATCACACAGCATGGTCTAAGATTGAAGATGATGAGGCTAGGCAGGAAGCAGAGAGTGAAAAGGGCCTGAAGAGTCATGGTGAAGGCAGGAGATAGTGGCAAGAGATGTGAAGACAGAATTAGAACTTGTCGTCTGGTGATTTCTATGAAATATTCTCCCAACAGCGTAAGAGCACAGGCTTTTGGGGCAAATGCACCAGCATTTAAACCCAGACCATCCTTTTGTTAGTATATAAAACAGGTATAACATTGCCTGACTCTTAAGGGTCATTGTGAGGATAAATGCCAATGTCCGTTAAGAATCTGGCAACTTGGAAGTGTTTAATACACGCTGGTTGATATTTTTATTGTTATTGTTGCTTTGTGAGAGGAAGAGGAATTAAGAGAAATTAAAGCATATACGACTGAGAGGAGCAGTAAAGCATTAATGGAAATAGGGAATGGAAGAAGTCCAGTGAGGTCTGGGAGGCGGGGCCTGGGAGCTGATGTGTAAGTGTACTGAATTGGTAGTCATGAGAGGGGACATGTTTTCAAGGAATCTGATGAAGAGAATAAAAGGGTCACGGGAGATGCGAACATGATTACATAGAAAGAGCGAAGATGCAGCCGCTAGAAACAACTGATGAAGCCAGCTCCTCAAATGGGCCTGAGAGGACAAGAGTGAGAGCATTAGCCTGAGACAGGGTGTCTCCCATAGTCTGTGAGTGGGAAACAAAAGACGAGGTGAGTGAAAAATACGGAGAGTTTTCAGGTAGAGAATGGGAAAGTGGAGGCAATTTACATCAGAGACTTTACTTTCTTATGAAGTGTGAGGCACTTCACTCATCCACAGAGTTCGAAGCAATACTGAGGCCGGGGAACCTGAGAAATTACAAAGACACAAAGTGGGCAAGTTGGGGAATATGATATTCACAGTGAGTAAATCACTTTTACAGGAATGAATCCTCCCCGGTGATTGTGGAACAGGCAGCCTAACCAACTGGCCAAGTTTCGGGCTGTCCTCCAGCAATGCCTGTGGTGTTCGTAACACCACCAAGGCCTTTGTTTTGGTCTTTTGCTGCCCTTGTTATAACCAATTGTTGCTGCATCTGGATCTGTGCAGTTTGGTTTTCTTCCAAGAGCATCTGGCAATCCATTTCTCCTTTGGTGAACTTTGTTCTGCTTGATATTTGTTCTTTTCCAGATTATAGCACATTTCCAGTGTGTCAAAACCTCTCTGGCCAAGAGGGCTCACATTTAACCCGGCGCTGGCGGCCACTGGTTAGAGCAGCACTTAGTGTGGTTAAAGAGGATATTCGCAAGTCACACTTGACTGTCCTGTTTCAGGTAAGGAGACAAGCTAGGCCCATACTGGGAGGTTTCTGGCCTGATCTGAGTTGAAACACAGCTGTACAGTTCTACTGACACAAAGCCTGTCAATCAGGAGGGAGGATCCGTAAACAACAATGGAATGTTTAAGGTTAAGAATAATATTCTCCCTAAGCAGAGCTGACTTATACTTTTCAAAGTAGCAGACTGCTTCACATCATGGATCTTGGGGAAAAGCAACAGAGCCGACCCTCACTTAACCTTCCATTCATGATGAGGAAGATGATGACGGTGACGTATAACCACAGCCATAAACATTGAGCGCTTTTCTAAGCACGTTGCTTCCAGTAGCTCTTCCTTCTCAGGATAGCCTTATAAGGTAGGGAGTATCATTGCCTTGCTTTTTGCACAAAGGGAATTGAAGCACAAAGGGGTTAAACAACTTCCCTAAAGTCACAGACCTAGTAAGTAGGCTGCCCCCAGTTTTGGAGGTAAGTTTTCCTTCGAGAAGGAAATTATAAAAAACGAAACAAACAAACAAAAAAACAAAGACAAAAACAAAAAAACACCACAAAATTTAATGGATGAGAGCAGCTATCTTGTTAAGTAACCCTCCCTCAGCCAGACGCTGTCAAGGGACTGCTTACTGGTGGGAAGTCATGACAATACACAGGAAACGAAGAGCGCTGCACATTGTATTTGAACAGTCATGACCATAATTATTTTCAGGGATTAGCATCTCTATTGTGTTTGTTCACATTTTTAAAAGGAATCACATTACTATTTATTTTCTAATTCTACCTTATCTCTTTTTAATATTGATTTGCTTTTTATCCTGTTTTTATAATTCTTTTGATCACTTTGGCTTCCCTTGAGATGTTTATTTCCTTTTGTTCCCAACTGGTCTTTTTATTCTCTCTTATGAAGCTTTCAATCAGCATTTTCAACATAATATTTACTTTGCCTTCCCTTGCAGTGCCCACAAAGGAAAACATGTCAGAAAGTTTTATGAGCAGAATCACGGAATGTGGAGCAGAGAAGGTCCTCTGAGAGAGTTCCGTCTAAGCCCACTGTTTTTAGGAGAGGAAACTTCCATGTGAAGTACTTTTCTTTGTTAACCTCTGTTCCTGTGTTTTGTCTTTACTTATTTTAGGAGATGACCTCGTCTGTCATTAGCTGAGTGGCATTAATCAAGTTACTCAGAGCTCTGTGGCTTAGTTGGCTCATCTCTGAAATGGTGAGAGTTTTACTATTAAGGACACTGTCTTCTTCCTTCACTCCCTCCCTTTCTTCCTCTCCCACCCTCCTTCTCTCCCAGGGCTTTGGTGAGAGGCCCACTGAGACATCTGATTGAAAATGTACTGATAAGGATTAAAAGACTTATACAAACATTTGAATATTTGTTTTCTTCCTTTTCCCTTGTTAATGGTTTCTTTTGTCACTCAAGTGACATTCTTGGTTTCTATTACTCTGTCATCAACTTACCAAACTGCCATATATATAAATATTCATATATATACTGGGGTTGCCAAAAAATGCATACAGTAGTCAACAGGTCAAACAGTAGTTCGCCATAATCAGAAGTGTCTGGGCGCTGATGGCAACTACTTTGAGCACCTCTTGTAATTGCAGAAGTCAAATGTGACTTGTATTCATCTTTTGTTATTGGTATATATTGAGTATTACAATTTTAATAGTTCTTTTCTTTCTTAAAATGTGTATACATTTTTTTTGGCACCCTCTGTACTTATCTTTTGTTCACTTGTTAACTATTTACCTCCCCCAATAGACTTTAAGCTTCATGAGTACATGAGCCATAGTTGTTTACCATTACAAACCCAGAATGTGTACCCATTAAGTATGTGTTGAATGAATGAGTGTATATACATTTATTAAATTTATTTGGGTGACACTGGTTAGTAAAGTTACATAGGTTTCAAGTGTACAATTCTATAATATATCATCTATATATCACATCCTGTGTTTACCACCCAGAATCAATTCTTCCATCACCATGTATTTGACCCCCTTTTCCTTCTTCTACCTCCTCCTCTCCTCCCCTTTACCTAACTCTGGGCTCCCAACTACTGTCCTTTTTATAAGCCTTTATAACATTTTTTTTTTTAACATTGACAGCTTTCCAAAGTTTCAGAAAGCATAGGTCAACATGACTATTGGTTTGATGAATCAACTTTCATTTTCTAGCAACTGTGACACAGACATGTCAAAAAGAATGTATTATAAAACTAGAAATTATAATTCCCTCTCTTCCATAATTAATTCTTGAAATAATATAAACTATTTTGATATAATAAATATTCTACAATAGCTAACATTTATTGAACACTTACTATATGCTAGGTATTATGCTGAGGGCTTTAAACATTGTTATTTAATTCTCCAAATGACCCTATGAGATAGATACCACTACTATCTCCATTTTATAAATGATGAAACAGACAAAAATTACCAAGTTATTAAGCAGGATTGAAACTCAAGTCCGTCTGACAGCAAAATTGGAATTTATAACCTGAAGACTTTTCTATAGACAGAGAAATGAGAACACAAAACGATAACTCTCCATTTTAATGTATTTTAAATACTCAGAGTAGAAGAGGTTCACATGCCAGACACTAGAATGGTAACATATCCGGTCAGTAAATCTAAGGCATGTTAACCAGGTAAACAGAGTGTTGAAGGAAAGTTGAATTTTCTAGGCTGAGTCTCTCCTGGTTTATGCTAAACTTCCATCATCAGAGGTCAGTGGTGTACTGTACAAAAAAAAAAAAGACTGATTTCTATGCTGAGATTGTTGTCTTGATATTTGGGTTGGTTTTTAGATTTACTGAATTGGTAAGAAAAAGATGAGAAAAAAAAAATCCACACGTCAATTTCACTGATTTTTAAGTAGGAAGGAACAAAAAGTAGGAAAATAAAATAAAACTCAATAGTATATATAAACCAATGGGTCTCAGTTCCAGGTCTTGTTTTCTTTGATTAATTTGTTTGTGCCTCTGTGTGAACTTGGAGAATCCAGTTAAACATTCTCTCCACATTCTCAAACTAAAACCAGTATCATGAGTTTTAACAGTAACTGGAGTAGTTTTGTGCAATGAAAAGCATGGATCAATGCTTTGAAAACGTCAAATGCAAATGAATTTCAACTCTAGGCATACTACTTCCATGAGATGTTGGGTAAGTTCCCAACCTACTGGAATTTGATTTTAGGCAAGTTACTAAACTACTCTAAATGAGGGTCCTCACCTGCAAAATAGAAACAAAAATGCATGGTATCATAGCCTATGCTATCAGACTTACACGGAATAATGGGCACCATTCCTAGCTCAGTGCCTGGCACAAAACAGGGATCAATAACTGCTGGTATTTTTCATTCTTCCAATAAAATCCTCAGGTGCTATAGGGTCTCCCAGCATGAAAAAAAAAAAAAAGTGAAAACCATCTTCTAAATTTCGTACAATAAAAAAAAAAAATCCCTAAATTTTAATGAAATATTTTGGGGCTACACAACACTTACCCAAGAGTGTGATTATAGCCACTCCATATTCTGTTGTTTATCAAAGACACATGCACATGTGACATTGGGCCAAGTTTAAAATGCAACAGAACTTCAGTGGAGGTAGAATATGGCAACAGAAGGGTCTGGAAACCACAAGGCCTAAGTCCAGTCTACTCTAGGCTGAACATTTTCAATTTTAATTCACCTAGTTGTGATACTACCGCCTCTCTTTTAGCAATCCCTGTAGGGGATTCTGAGCTTTTCAAGAAATGTTCTTGCAGGATATCTGCATCCCACCTAGTCTGATGGGACAGGATGAGCGGGTCTGATGATCAGTACTGCCACAAAGACCAGCAAACAGCCAGTGAAACGCAAACGTCTTTCCTAAGGTGACATAACAAACCATTTACAAAAGGAAGTAAAAAATAGTACCTACTCTCAGACTTACCCAAATAAGTCACATTTGCTCTGTGACTTAATGGCCTCAGGCTTTACTCTTACTCATAAATCATGATCACAGGCTTTGGAAAATGCTTCAAATTACACCAATCAATACGTTTTTATTGACTGTTTGCAATCAGCCTCCTGCCATACCAAGTGCTGTAAGAGCCAGCTGCCTAATGTGAGGCCTCAGCCATCTACTGCTCCGACACCATCAGGCCGCATAAACAACCAGGCCCTTACCCTCGTGCCAACACATTGCCAGACGCTATTACTAGTTTCAATTTTCCTCTACTCTTATTGTTCCACCATATCGTGTGTGTGCGTGCGCTAGTGCACCCACGTTTGCATTGTTGCTTCTTCTCCCATCAAGAACCCCCTTAGCCATTCTTTATGACTCGTGTCAAATCCAGTCTCTTCCACGAAGCCTTGCTCTGTTACTGTCATTGGAAGTGCTTCCTTCTTTGAACTGACTACAGGTTGGCTTACTGTACACTTAGTTACTGTACACTAAGAGGACACTTAGTTATCAGTGCACATATCTAGTTTGCAAACTCATCCACGATCGGAATTGTCTCGTACTTGTGGCATTCACTATGGTAAATGTCTCATGCCAAAGGCTAAAGTAATGTCCGTTGCGTGTATAGTCCTGGTGGGGGAAGTTGCTTTAGAGGTGAGCCTTTCAGGACAGAAAAGATGAACTAGGCTACGGAGTCCAATTTTGACATGAGGACAGCCTTAGCAAAGAACAGAAATGAGACAGCATGAGGTTCTCTTAAGGGACAGCAAAGATTTTACCTCAACCTGAAGCTTAGATGGCATGACTGCTAGTAGTGGTTCATGAAATTGGCCATGCCCTTAGCCCCCCAAGGTGAACTTCATTCTGCAGGCACCGGATAACTACTGAAAATCTCTAAACAAGAGCACTAGTATTAGAACTTGGGTGATTGGAAGCAGGAGGAAATGCATAAAAAGAGTTAGGCCTAGAAATGAAAATACCAGTAAGATATCCATTGTAATAGTCTAAGGAGAGAAGAGGCAACAAGAGCCTGAATTAGGGAAATAGTGTGGGAGGCACAAAAAGCATTCCAGAGGTAGGGTTAAGAGATTAAAAAAAAATAATGATGCGAAGGGTTCTAGTCTGAGTAACTCTGTGGATGGTGGTGACATTAGCAATAAGTGAAGAAGTGAGAGAGAAAGAGCAAGTGTTGGGGGGAAAGATTAATTCCATTCTGAGTATCTTGAGTCTGAGGGTTTATTAACACAGTCAGGTGACGATCTCTAAATGGTCAGTGGTAAGTTGTGCTGGAACTCAGGAAAAACATGGGAGTGGAAGGTCTAGGCTTGAAAATCATCAGCTGACAACTGACAGCTCGAGTGGAATGCAGGAGGTTGTCTAAGCACACGATGTGAGCAGATGAGACAAGGGCCAAGGACAGACCCTTTCATAACGTCCCCAACTTGAGGGTGGCAGGAGAAAGATGGGGAGACAGGAGAAAAAACGAGAACCGCATAGTAGTGGCATAGAAATTAAGTAAAGAGCATGATTCCTCATTCAGGAAACTAACAACAGGAAATACTAAATCACTTACCTTGTTGAAGAAATGAAGGTTAAAAACATAAAGCTCAGCTGGATAGAAAATACTGAAGAAAAAAAAAAGATTGAATCTAAATTAGCACTATAAAAGCAGTATCTGTAGCATATTTATTGGTATGCTTAGTTTCACCTGAAACTTATGGGGACTCAAATAGAAAAACAAATGAATACCAACCAAACACACATAAATTGCTACACTGATAACATCATTTAAATGAGTGGGACTCAACCTGTCTTACTGAAGATATCCTCAGATATAATCTGTATCTTCTCAGAGCAAATCTAAAATCCTTTGATTTATGATTTGGTTATTTAATTTGTTCAATTTGGAAAGACCTGGTTTATACTGTGAGTATTTATAGCAAATAACATAGATGAGGGAGCATATAATAAATATTTTGGAATAACTCATGTTGATTTTAATAACAGATGGTTCTTCAATATTAAAATGACCAAAAGCTGCCTTTGGTATTACAGGATAAATGAAACAAAAGATTTCTTTTTTGGTTGTTGCTGTTAACAACCAATGCTTTAATTACTTATTACATTTAAAAATATTGTTCTGAGCTGTGCCTGTAGCTTGTGAAATAGCTGAGACATGTGAAATAGCCAGGATTAAATGACTTATCAATCCAGACTGAGCTCCTCTGTGGTTGACACTGCCTCCCTACTATAGTGGGACACCCATTCACTTCCTGCCATCTCTACACTGGAGCAGAAGTCAGCACAGTTTACTTAAAGGGTCACAGAAAAAGCAGGTTAGGCTTGAACGCTGTATGGTTTCTATGGCAACTATTTAGTTCTGCTTTCTAATTGAAAGCAGCCATAGATGATATATAAACAAATTGTTGAGCCTGGCATTTTATAGTCTGCGACTTCTTACAATGCAATGATATTACTTTGGATATATTTTAATAGAAAGATGATGTGAATATTCATGTTTTAACCAATTCAGCCATTTATTATAAAATAATAATATCATATATTATAAATCCTACTTTTAATTCACAATAAAGAATAAGATTAGCTTAAAGTTACAATACAATAAATATGGCAAAAAAAGTGCTCAGTCTAATTTTGAATTTGACGTATATCCTGGCTTCTTTTACCTGGCATCGACTATCGTAAATCAGACATAGAAACACAAAGGAGAATATGTCGTACGCGCATAGCTGTTGTCTTTTGAAAGAACACATACACGTGACAAAGTCACTGAGTACATATGACCCTAAGCATTCTTTTCTAATCAAATTAACATTCAAAATGGATTCAGAGAACACAGCTTGCTCTGCTTTGCGACTGAGGAGACCGAGCGGGTAGCAAGGATATCCCATCTTCCAACTTACTGATAAACAAGACGAGAACAAGGCTGAATTTATCCAGGTCGATATTTGGGTTAGAGAACGTGTCACAGAATGTTGTGTAGATGATCATGAGCAGCACGCAGCTGCTGACAGCACCAAAAGGAGGTTTTGTTCTTTCCAGCCAGTCCTTGATGTATCTTCGGACAATCTGAAATACAGACATCAACAGGTTGCTTCTTTGCAGAGATGTGGGGAGCTGAATTGGGCATTGCAAAGTGATTGTGACAGCGGAAAGACATAAGAGTCATTTGGAAGATGACCACAGTGGATTTCAAAGCTTCCCTGCCACACCACTCTTTTTCTGGGGAATTTAACATTTGTAGGGCAACTTCCACTGGTGTCCGTAATGAGAGTGTATTTTCAACGGCATTCAAATCCATCCTTAATCATGCCAAATGCTCTATGCTAGCTGTCACTGAGACATGCCCATTAAGCCTCCCCAAAGTTTATCTCCTCTGCTCATCCTAATGGATGTGTGTAATTATCACAGTCCCCTTTGCCTCAACAGACAATTCTAAGTACAACTTTGGGAATCTTAAAAATCTGACATCTTCAAGAATTTCAAGACAGTAGATAATCGAAAGTGATCCATGGAACATATTAATATTTAAAATGCTAGCAATGCACCAGAAGTTTTTAATTAAATTATAACTCATGCTTGAAAAGCAAAAGTGCATGTGTTATGGGAGCTTAAATAATTCAAACTCTGAATATCTAGAGTTTTTGTGAATCCAAAGACAAATGCCATTTGTATGCTTTTAGAATTCCAGAATCAGCACTTAAAAATGAATAAACCTGTTCTAACTTTCCTATAAAAGGACCAATCAAATATAAACTTATATAGTAAGCCTCTCATTTAAAAAACCAAATCAGATATTTAAAATCAGGACAGTCTGAATACTGGTGATAACTTTCGTTTGGATATATACGTGACCCACTCTATTTAAAACCTTTCACTTTTGAAAGAAGGCGAACAAGCTCTATAATAAGGACTATAGTTGAGACATATTAAGTTTTGAGTCACTCATTATCCTGCATAATTGAACATGAGATTTCACAACAGGCTGAATTACCATGATCCATTAGCAATAATGAGGTCAGGGAACTTCTGACAAGTCTGATGGGATTCTGTCATCTTCTACTCTGTCACTAAAAAGGCTTAATTCGCAACAGAGCATACCTTCACAGATACTCAAGAACAAAATAAACCACTCTCAAGAGAACCTGTGAACAAATGACTGTTGGATCACATTCTCAAGGACTCAGTAAGTGAAATACCAGTGTTAACAAACTGACTCCTGACAGAAAGCTGACCCGTTGGTACAAGAAAGACACAGGTACGACACCATGAAGGTTGGATGGCATGGAATGAAGGGAAAAGAGTGGTGTGTATGTGTGTGTGTGTGTGTACTTTTTCAAAAAAGCAGATCTTGTAATTAAAGTTACAGTTGGATTTATAGAAAAAAATTATTTATGTAGAAGTGATCCCACACCACAGTAATTTATCTAGTGTTCATTTCTTTCTTTATAATTAAAATGTAGTGAAGCATAGAGAACGAAGAGCAGTCCATCACACAGTGCGATACACTGAGGAATTAAATCATAAATTTGGGATAACAGCACTCGAGGGACCCAGACGGCCCCATGTTCAGGTATGTCACTTTGGGTGTAACTGCTTATTGGAGGGCTACAGAGGGTCGTCTTTGAAAAGGTCATTTCATAACCTGTTGTGTTTGGTAGCATAAATCTGGTAGCTGCCCAAATTTAATACAATTCAACTCCTTTAGGAAGTAAAATAAATGGAAATTGCACGGAGTTATTGAAATTGATGCTGTTTTGTTTTAACATAAAATGGTGAAAAACACAAAAGTCCTCTCTCTGCAATAGGTTACGGAATGTATGATCCTAATTCCAAAGGTAAGTGTCTTCCTTTCCCACTACCACCTTCTCCCCCTCTGACAAAATAAACAAATAAATACGAGGTGTGACCAAAAGATACAGTGAATGTTTAAATTAAAAAAAAATTATTACAGCAAAAACCACATTGGCATTAATCCACCTCAAAATACTCCTCCTTGCTTTGAATACACTTATCCCCTCATTCTTGCCACTTTCTAAAGCAGTTCTGGAAGTCCTCTTTTGTGAGTGTCTTTAGTTGCACTATTGTGGCTGCCTCGAAGCCCTGAATCGATTCAAAACATTTACTTTCATGGTCATTTTGACATTGGAAAAAGCCAGAAGTCGCATGGTGCCAGATCCGATGAATAAGGTGGATGAGGACACAATGTAATGTTTTTATTTGACAGAAATTGCTGTATACCAAAAGCAACGTGTGACATGGAGCATTGTCATGATGGAGGATGATTTATGGCACACTTTAAAACACACCTTCTCTCAACCATAGCTCACACCCGACTGACTGCATGGAACAAGTTGAAACTTGTCACACACTGGTTACTAAGGTTCGATGCGCTGCTTCTCATATTGAAGATCCCTGCTGTTCTGTTGGATGGTACCAGACAGCAGCCTTTACTAAATTTTTTGATCACACCTCATATAAATGAGGTATAACTAGAAAGCCAAAGCCATTTTAAAAACCAAGACAAGCCTCTAATCATCAACTTTACAAACAGTAATTGACTTAGTTAAGCTAATAATCCCTTGCTTCATTACAAGCTACTCAGAGTCTCACATTATAGTAGGACTCTTTCAATATGGCAAGTTACAGGGGCTCCTGAGTCCTGCATCCTCCTAGCTAAAATGCATTTCTTCTAAACACATCAATACTTTAATGCTAGATATTTAATCTTGATAGAGCAAACAACTAGAAAGTTGGGAATTGGACAGACCGACAAGTGAAAGAATAACCCTAGAGGAAAACAGATTGTCTTTCCCTGTTTTTAGTCTTATAGTGATATTTATCTGTGTTTTCTAAGTAAACCATTTTATATCTTGCCAGCCTCCATAAAGATTTTCCATCTTCCTCTAAAATTAAATTCACAACTGCAGCTGCTTTTGCGCTGTGTAGCCAGAAAAGTATTAAAATGTTTCATAAAGTAATGGGTGAAGTAGTGTTGATATGCCACAAAGATGTGCTTCAGATGTAAACCCCAGGAAATCTCATCTTCTCTTAGTTCTTAGCCACTTCTCTTAGCCACTTGTACTTTTCACACCACCATTCTCCATTTGTCAAGAATCCATTTCAGTTTTTAATTCTCCAAACTTCTTTGTCGTATAGAAATGTTTAAAACCATATAGGAAACAAGACTTTGCTAGAGACAGATCAACAAAACCTGATATAGATGCCTCAGAATTCTCTCGTGGAGAAAAAATAAGTCAAGATGGGTGGAGGGAAGGCATATTGGTGAGGGGGTTAGTTGTGTCTTCCTTCAAAATCTATACCAATTTATTTGCTCTCACAGCTCAGAGAAACTTAGGCATTCAAAATTAAGTGGCAAATCCTCATTAACTTGTTTGCTTTTCCCTATGAAGAGAGAAGGAAAAAAATCTTCCACAGCTCTTTATTTTGTCTCACCTTCTACATTTTGATTTGTTTTGTTTTAAATTAAGCACCAGTAAAGGATAAAGGGAAACTTAAATATGAATCCCTGTACTTCTAATAAGCTGAATCACATATATCAATTACAGCATGATCTCCAAGTTGGAAACCTGGAAAACTAACACATCTTAGGTGAAGAATGTCAACATACAGAGATAATGAACAAATGTAATATCCATCATTTTAGTTTCCATCTTGTTGAGGGTATTTTCTTGCTTTTTCTCCCACTCTGTCTTTACATTTATAAATTGATTTTTGAGTAGGAATATCTGATAGGTATTTTTTCATGTTAAATCTGAATTTTAAAATTTATTTTACTTCAAGGTGTCTTCAGATTGTTTCTTCAATTTTTACCTGCTATTCCATTGAATCCATAAATTTTCATAAAGTGTTTTGTTTTTTCATTAATATTCCATTGAAAGGTATAGTCAGGGATATAAAATCAAATCCAATTTATATAATATTTTTCTTTAAAA